>NC_064619.1:104955504-105580504 GCF_023898315.1 Schistocerca nitens
GAACGAAGGTGTGCCGACAGGAAGACGTTCGAAGCAATTGATCGGCGTCTTTGCAAAAAGGTGGGAATTTAAGGAGATGGGACCTGGATAAACTGAAAGAACGAGAGGTTGTAGAGAGTTTCAGGGAGAGCATAAGGGAACAATTGACAGGAATGGGGGAAAGAAATACAATGGAAGAAAAATGGGTAGCTCTGAGGGATAAGGTAGTGAAAGCAGCAGCCGATCAAGTAGGTAAAAAGACGAGGGCTGCTAGAAATCCTTGGGTAACAGAAGAAATATTGAATTTAATTGATGAAAGGAGAAAATATAAAAATTCAGTAAATGAAGCAGGCAAAAAGGAATACAAACGTCTCAAAAATGAGATCGACAGGAAGTGCAAATTGGCTAAGCAGGGATAAATAGAGGACAAATGTAAGGATGTAGAGGCTTGTCTCACTAGGGGTAAGATAGATACTGCCTACAGGAAAATTAAAGAGACCTTTGGAGAGAAGAGAATATCAAGAGCTCAGATGGCAACCCAGTTCTAAGCAAAGAAGGGAAGGCAGAAAGGTGGAAGGAGTATATAGAGCGTTTATACTAGGGCGATGTACTTGAGGACAATATTATGGAAGTGGAAGAGGATGTAGATGAAGATGAAATGGGAGATACGATACTGCGTGAAGAGTTTGACAGAGCACTGAAAGACCTGAGTCGAAACAAGGCCCCGGGAGTAGACAACATTCCATTAAAACTACTGACGGCCATGGGAGAGCCAGTCCTGACAAAACTCTACCACCTGGTGAGCAAGATGTATGAGACGGGTGAAATACCCTCAGACCCCTCAGACTTAAAGAAGAATATAATAATTCCAATCCCAAAGAAAGCAGGTGTTGACAGATGTGAAAATTACCGAACTATCAGTTTAATAAGCCACAGCTGCAAAATACTAACGCGAATTCTTTACAGACGAATGGAAAAACTGGTAGAAGCGGACCTCGGGGAAGATCAGTTTGGATTCCGTAGAAATGTTGGAACACGTGAGGCAATACTAACCTTACGACTTTTCATAGAAGAAAGATTAAGAAAAGGCAAACCTACGTTTCTAGCATTTGTAGACTTAGAGAAAGCTTTTGAGAATGTTGACTGGAATACTCTCTTTCACATTCTAAAGGTGGCAGGGGTAAATTACAGGGAGCGAAAGACTATATACAATTTGTACAGAAACGAGATGACAGTTATAAGAGTCGAGGGGCATAAAAGGGAAGCAGTGGTTGGGAAAGGAGTGAGACAGGGTTGTAGCCTCTCCCCAATGTTATTCAATCTGTATATTGAGCAAGCAGTAAAGGAAACAAAAGAAAAATTCGGAGTAGGTATTAAAATTCATGGAGAAGAAGTAAAAACTTCGAGGTTCGCCGATGACATTGTAATTCTTTCAGAGACAGCAAAGGACTTGGAAGAGCAGTTGAACAGAATGGACAGTGTCTTGAAAGGAGGATATAAGATGAACATCAACAAAAGCAAAACGAGGATAATGGAATGTAGACAAATTAAATCGGGTGATGCTGAGGGAATTAGATTAGGAAATGAGACACTTAAAGTAGTAAAGGAGTTTTGCTATTTAGGGAGTAAAATAACTGATGATGGTCGAAGTAGAGAGGATATAAAATGTAGACTGTCAATGGGAAGGAAAGCGTTTCTGAAGAAGAGAAATTTGTTAACATCGAGTATAGATTTAAGTGTCAGGAAGTCGTTTCTGAAAGTATTTGTATGGAGTGTAGCCATGTATGGAAGTGAAACATGGACGATAACTAGTATGGACAAGAAGAGAATAGAAGCTTTCGAAATGTGGTGCTACAGAAGAATGCTGAAGATAAGGTGGGTAGATCACGTAACTAATGGGGAGCTATTGAATAGGATTGGGGAGAAGAGAAGTATGTGGCACAACTTGACTAGAAGAAGGGATCGGTTGGTAGGAAATGTTTTGAGGCACCAAGGGATCACAAATTTAGCATTGGAGGGCAGTGTGGAGGGTAAAAATCGTAGAGGGAGACCAAGAGGTAAATACACTAAGCAGATTCAGAAGGATGTAGGTTGCAGTAGGTACTGGGAGATGAAGAAGCCTGCACAGGATAGAGTAGCATGGAGAGCTGCATCAAACCAGTCTCAGGACTGAAGACCACAACACAAACACTTAAGGAGCACGGAACATTCCAGCCTATGACTCGCGACTGGTGAACACCTAGAACGACGAGGACACCTGCAATGGACGAGGCAATTCTTCGTGCAGTTGACGATAACCCAAATGCCGGCGTCAGAGAAGTTGCTGCTGTACAAGGTAACATTGACCACGTCACTGAATGGAGAGTGCTACGGGAGAACCAGTTGTTTCCCTACCATGTACAGCGTTTGCAGGCACTATCAGCAGCTGATTGGTCTCCACGGGTACACTTCTGCGAATGGTTCATCCAACAATGTGTTAATCCTCATTTCAGTGCAAGTGTCCTCTTTACGGATGAGGCTTCATTCCAACGTGATCAAATTGTAAATTTTCACAACCAACATGTGTGGACTGACGAGAATCCGCACGCAATTGTGCAATCACTTCATCAACACAGATTTTCTGTGAACGTTTGGGCAGGCATTGTTGGTGATGTCTTGATTGGGCCCCATGTTCTTCCACCTACGCTCAATGGAACAAGTTATCATGATTTCATACGGGATACTCTACCTGTGCTGCTAGAACATGTGCCTTTACAATTACGACACAACATGTGGTTCACGCACGATGGAGCTCCTGCACATTTCAGTCGAAGTGTTCGTACGCTTCTCAACAACAGATTCGGTGACCGATGGATTGGTAGAGGCGGACCAATTCCATTTCCTCCACGCTCTCCTGACCTCAACCCCCTTGACTTTCATTTAAGGGGGCATTTTAAAGCTCTTGTCTACGCAACCCCGGTACCAAATCTCGAGACTCTTCGTGCTCGTATTGTGGACGGCTGTGATACAATACGCCATTCTCCAGGGCTGCATCAGAGCATCAGGGATTCCATGCGACGGAGGGTGGATGCACGTATCCTCGCTAAAGGAGGACATTTTGAACATTTCCTGTAACAAAGTCTTTGAAGTCACGCTGGTACGTTCTGTTGCTGTGTGTTTGCATTCCATGATTAATGTGATTTGAAGAGAAGTAATAAAATGAGCTCTAACATGTAAAGTTAGCGTTTACGGTCACATGTCCACATAACATATTTTCTTTCTTTGTGTGAGGAATGTTTCCTGAAAGTTTGGCCGTACCTTTATGTAACACCCTGTATATGTCCTAAGAATTTAATGTCTAGCATATGCTGAAAAAAAATCTTTTGCAGTACAACTTGGACTGCCAGAAAGGCTGAAATTGCAATGGTGAAAGAAATAATTCATGTCTTTCTGAATCCTTATACTGTCGATCCTTGGCGGTTCAGTTGCCTTTTACGGGCAGTTTCCCTCCAAATTGCAAAAGAGTGCCCTAACCTCCGTCTGCTCATTCGACATCTGTGACAAGGCTGTTAGGAGAACGAGGGTGCTAGCTCTTGCCGGAAATTTTTGGCCGTTGTGGATGATGATCGTTATTCATAATCGAAGCACTGGCTAGGTTGTAACCCGTGACCGAGAACGTTTTTATTACTAGTCTACTACGATATCCCTAGACCACCTTCCCAATACAGAAGTGGATATAATGCTGATATTTTGACATGTTGTACGTTACTATGTATACACATCTGCCTTTTGAGGTTTTTTTCCCTGCGTCAAACAGTCTTCCTGCAAACGCATCACATAATTTACTACCCCATCTTTATTGCACTGTCGTAACTGCACCAGTTGGAAGTAGGCTGTTTAGGTTCTGTTAACGCCACATAGCGCTCTTTATGAAAATCGCTGGCTGTGCGCTGTGCAGTCTGTGGCTGGGTGGCATTGTTGTAATATTCGCTATTGTAGTGTTGGACTGTTGGCTGTTAACAGCACGTAGCGTTGCGCAGTTGGAGGGGAGCCGCCAGCAGTGGTGGATGTGGAGAGAGAGATGGCGGATTTTTGAGAGAGGATGATCTGGACGTGTGTCCATCAGAAACAGTACATTTGTAAGAATGGATGTCCTGAACTGCTATATATATTATGACTATTAAGGTAAATACATTGTTTGTTCTCTATCAAAATCTCTCATTTGCTAACTATGCCTATCAGTAGTTAGTGCCTTCATTAGTTTGAATCTTTTATTTAGCTGGCAGTAGTGGCGCTCGCTGTATTGCAGTAGTTCGAGTAACGAAGATTTTGTGAGGTAAGTGATTTGTGAAAGGTATAGTTTAATGTTAGTCAGGGCCATTCTTTTGTAGGGAATTTTGAAAGTCAGATTGCGTTGCGCTAAAAATATTGTGTGTCATTTTTGTGTTGATCAGAATAGGTAAAGAGTGAAATGTCTGAGTATGTTCAGTTTTGCTCAGCTGTTTGAAAATCAAATGATGTAAGAGAATTATCAGCACAGTAATTCAATAATTTTTCCAAGGGGACGTTCCATATGTCGACACTGCCAGAATTCGAACCTGGAATCTTCTGATTTTTTTCTTGTAGTTTGTAGAATTAGTGTAGCTTTTGTTTATTGCTAGTGCGTAATTGTAGAGAGAATCTCCTTTGTAGTTGCAGTCTTTCATTGTTGTACAGTAAAACAGTTGTGGCATGCAGGTAGATTTGCACCAAGTATTTCGCAGCTGCACTAGCAATTAACGAGATATTATGTTCAATGCTATGTTAATGTGTTTTCTTATTTTGCTCTTCAAATTGTCTTTTCTGTGTTGTTGTGTGAAATATTGTTACAATAATGGCGTGTGAAAAACGTAATACTAGGCTCCAAAGTAAACTGAGAAATAACAGTGAAGACGATAGCAGTGTGTTAGCGCCGCTGAGTAATGAATTAACTAATTTTCAAAGTAGTAATTTGGTAATTGTGCATAGGGAAATGGAGCAGGCGGCAAATAATGGTGTAGGCAGTGAAACAAGTAGTGAACAGGGAAGCTTTATCGATCGATCGGTCGGCAACAGCTCGCCTCAGGAATCCTAAATGACAGAACACAATATTTCAAATACTGTAGACTCAGGTTCTGGGTCCTCACCGTTTTCTCAAATGAGTCAAGACACATTTCTGCTTGTCAAAATGTGAATGTTGCCGGTGAAAATGCACTGCCAAAAAGCATAGAGAAACAGATTCCAGATACTAATATATTATTATTGCAATTAATGCAACATATGGAACAAAATCAGAGACAAACACAGCAAAAGTTTCAAAAGTTAGACACAATGGAACAAAATCAGAGACAAACACAGCAAAACTTCAAAAGTTAGACACAGTGGAACAAAATCTTCGGAAGCTAGACACCACGCTTGAACAAACACGTGAAGATTTAACTACTGAGTTACATAACATTGAATCGAAATGTCAAAATGTCTGTAATGGCGTAAAAACACAAATTTGTGAGCATTTTCAACCTATTTTTTCACGGCACGAAAATGCATTACAGAATCACGAAGCAGCCATAAAAGAATTGCAAACTATTGTTCATGAAAATCATGAGACCTTGCAAGCTAAAATTGACTCAGTTGCATCTACCGATTCGGTTACGCAACTTGCAAAAACTCAGGAAAACTTAAAGGACACAGTAGATACTCTGAAAATTGGTTCACAAAGACACATGCAGGAAATTAGTTCATTATCAGGGAAAGTAGTTGAACTTTCGGATCAGCTAAATAATTTATCTACCATGGTAGATGATAATCTGAATGACACAAAACCGGTAGTCTTTAATGACACAGAAGAGTGCGAACAAATTAGGAAATTCAAAGAAAATCAGAATGAAATTAATACGCAACACCAAAGTGAAATCCGGGAAGTACAGGATCAGCTGACACAGGTAATACAAGAATTACGTATTTTAGAGGACACTCGCGCTCCAATACGGGAAGAGGGAAATAGAAATACGGAACAGCCACAAAATAATAACATCGAAAATTATGAAAGACATTGGCAAGGTACACCAAATTTTGAGATGGAACTGCAGAAACGAAGTAACAATGACCGATATGCGACTCGCCAACATGATGATTTTGACTATAAGCTGTTTATTACTACACATAAATTCTAAACATTAAAGAATTCCGGCAACGACATTCATCCTCAAGAGTGGCTTCATCAATTCTCTCATTGTTTTCCTCCCAACTGGTCCTTAGAGCATTGATTAGAATTTATGTTTGGCTATTTAGAGAATGGACCAGTTGTAAGAATGCGATTGGTCATTCACGATTGCCACAGTGAAGGAGAATTTTATCATGCCTTCCTCTCAGCATATTGGTCTCAAGCTACACAAGACCGTGTAAAACATAGCATCATAATGACGAAACATTTCTAACAATCAGAATTTTCAAGTCTTGTCAAATATTTCGAAGACATGTTACATAAGAATCAGAATCTTTAAAACCCATGCAGCCCCTCAGAACTCATCCGCATTTGCTTAATCAAATTGCCTGAACATTTATGACATATTATTTTGGCAGGACTTTGCAAAGACGACATTGAAGCGTTTCAGGGACTGTTACAAGAATTGGAAATTGATGCTGACAGTCGCGGGACGCGAAAACAGGAAAACAGTCGTAACAGATCAAATCCGTCACAATTCCGTGAGGACACGAATATTTTTACAACGCAAATCGTGACGAAAACAGACACCACCCGTATGACAACTGTTAGCAGAATAGTAGTTACAGAGAAAGATCTCATTTCCGTAATAATGAATATGACAGAGATAACCATAGAAACAGACAATATTGGAACCAAAACACTTATTATCAAGGGAGACAGAATAATTTCAGACGCAACAGTTCAGCGCGCAGAGAAATTCTCCACCACATGACCGGCAAAAAAGAAACTATGTGAACTACCGACAAAACGACAGACCTGAATTTCATCAGAAATGGCGAGATTCAAACAGGGCAGGGCCCTCTCGATAAGGTGAATTCGTAGAAGTTAGGTCTCCTAATCCCAATAACGACGCGCGCCAAGAAAGAGACAATAGACAATGAATCGCACCGCAGGCAGCCACGTGCGCCGGCTGGTTGGGAGAAAAATAACATAGTTAAACTTGAGAAAAATTTTAGCATTCCTTACCGACGTATACCACATGATAATTGCATTCAAGTAGAAACATTGTGTACTAGGAAGAGTAAAGGTTTACACCACATTTCACATGTAAAACCGATTATTGAAAGATTATCTGCTTTTTAACTTTGTCTTTGCCATATAACTTTTCACTTTACATTACTAGTATGCTTTGGCAGACTTAAGAAACTGTTACCATGCAACACTGTTTGAAGTTAAATATCCAGTCAAGAACCAAGAGAACGTATTTAAACAGAAATTACGAAAGCATTGTTATAGTGAACAGACGATACAGTGTTGTTATTTGTACATTCTTGCTTGGTAGTTGCACGATTACGTAACAACTATCAGGCTTACATACTTAGAACATGTACTGCTAATGAGATTTTAACGCAACATTTTGGTTTACTTGAAAATACATTCTTTATTTTAAGTACTTTCTGTGAGATTAAAGATGACTTAGTATTTCGTTTCTTTGACAGCTACACGATTATATCACGACGCTACTAATGTATGACACAATTTATATTATTGCTTTTGCGGAGTATCTGTTTTATATCTGCATAGTTTTTCTGAATTCTTCTGGAAAGGAAAACATGTTTTAGTAGTAATTTTGTGGTATAGCTACAATGAGACAGCCTTTTCTGTAGCACAACAATACGTTAAAGCACAGTACTTTCTTCATCACGGCAATAAGCGTAATAACTAAGATATCTGTACGCAAAGCATTTAACTTTTTTTTATGATGAGGTGAGTACATTGACTTCAGCAGAACTTTGCTTACAGAGGACGATAACTACGACACCTCCACAGAATTATCTTACAGCAAGACGCACATTTTGCGCTACAGGACACGCATTTGAGTGATTAATTTTGTACTTAAAACATTTATTTTTAAAGAATTTTGAATCACAAAGATAAAAAGAAAGTTTTTGGTGATACATTTCATCCTATTGCTGTAATCTGTAACACCTGAGGCTATAATTACATTAATCCTCAGGGGGGTACACGCCTACTTTGTGTACCATGAGTTTGGCAAGCACAAGTAGCCCTAGCTAATATGGTATTTACTTATACAACTTTACACATCGGTACCATATTTCTCTAACACATAAATTACACAGCTATCTGATCATTTAACTGAGAGAGACAAACATTTATTTTCCTACACCAGTGACAGATGTTTACGTAATTATACAGTTGGATAACTTCACACTTATGAATTTGTATTTTGTCTGTACTTTGTGAAGTGTTCATATATTTACAGAACCATTGTGATACTATGACAGCTTTGAATGATGTATTTGGTATGGGATCATGATTTTTAAAGTACGTTCGAGGAAGACGACTTTATTGAAGTTTTGAAATTATTGAAAGAAGCTGCGACGATTTTGAGATGTGATTGATCTGTTATGATGTTATTATTTTGATGACGATGTGTATTATGCTGTTGAGGTATGTTTATGATCAATAAGCTGATGCTATATAAGGAATCTGACTATGCTACATATCTATTATGATGAAATATTGAAGTGTCGTCGCAAGACTGATGTGTCGACGAATATTTATATGTGTAACAAGGTAAGGAATAATGAGTAATGGTTGGGCGCTCTGATTTATGAAAAGGATGTTGGAAACCAAGAATCGTGCTTTAAGAGTTATGAAATGTGTGTAAATGCGTGAATGTATCACAATGGTGGCGAAAATTTTTTGGACACTGTTATATTTATTGGATTTAGTTTCTACACATTTGTAACGCAAATTCTCGACCAGTGAAATTTTTATATGAGACTGTCACTGTAGCGGAAGCGGCTGTCGTAAATATTTCGGTAAGAAAGGTAAGTGACCTTGACGTAATGCGTTTTGGGCACAGCTGGGAGATAGTCGCCTGAAAAAAGAAAGCCATTAGGTGAAAAAAAAGAGGCCGTTATCCTCGCTATTGACATTTCTTTGTAGAAAGCATCGCAAATACGACACGCTCAAACTTGAAGACATATGATTACAGTGTGGAGCTCTTAATTTATGATATTTACCAAAATGCCTGATGAAATGATGAGAAACATTTTACATCTATTTTCTTTCTAGTTGAGAGACTGCTCATTTTGTTTAATATCTAGTTTCTAGCTGCACTGCAGCATTGGATAAAATAAAATTTACAGATGTACTAATATAGATATTTTATACCTACAGATCCAGTAAATAATAACTTTATGATCTACTTAAAAAAAAAACCAAGGAGCACAAAAAGACAATTCCCTTCACAGGAATTGGCATACATAATTTTCTTTTCAACTACTTGGTAATTTTTTTGGTAGGATAACTAGTTGTCGTGCACAACTTTAATTACATAGACATTAAGATGTGAATAGACATTTCCCTTATCTGCATTGTTGTCTTCGTGTAATATTTTTTCTACTTGAGCTTTGCCATGTTTAGGTATAAGTTATAGCATTTGCTGCTGCTGTTTGCCAGGCATAGTGATACTGAATTTCACTTTGTATACTCTGTTAAGCCAGTTGCTACTGATTTATTTTTCTTGTTGCTGCACATTGCCTTATATTAGTTGTAATATTGCAATTGCTTTGCTGGTTTATATATACTTCTGCTTGCTTTGCCAATTTCCATTTTATTTGTCATTGCTGTTTGTGTTAATTGTTTTGGGCTGCTGCATTGCGTCATCCCTTAGTTTAGCATCTGAACTCAGCAGATTTAAGTTAGCTTAAGAGGGGGTAGGCTATATAAGAGAATGAGGTATGAAGAATTGGATGAAATGCATTGAGAAGCTATAAGAAAATGGTTTGGCCAAAAAAGGATTTTGAAGGAGGCTATGAACAAAAATGTAGGGTTTAGGGACAACAGGCTTAGGTAGGATTTTCTCGGAAATAAATGATGAGGTAAGATAATGGAAAATAAATAATGAGTTAAGAAATATGTGAACATATAAATACAGAAAGCATGCTTGGATAGGATTTTTTTGGTGGAAACAAATGTTGAAAAAAGGCGAAAGATCTATGGAATGAAGTTTTGGGTTGGGCTGCAGTACCAAATGTTACACTGAAAACAAACCCTGTCCTTTCCTCCTGTGTTATTCTGCTATGTGTTTGTGTACTCTTGT
This sequence comes from Schistocerca nitens, assembly GCF_023898315.1. NCBI lineage: Eukaryota > Metazoa > Arthropoda > Insecta > Orthoptera > Acrididae > Schistocerca > Schistocerca nitens. The sequence continues at coordinate 104,965,779 of NC_064619.1, forward strand.
GTATTTGTGTTTTTCCTGTCTTTATGTGTTCAGCTAATACGATTTATGTTGTAGAATTTTTCTAGTACTAAGCTACATTCACTATGATGAGGAATACTGTTATCCTCAAATATAATTTGCAATAATAATATGTTATTTACTTTGTAAATATGTTTAGACATTATTAATTCTGTTCTGTTTCAATGCTCCTGTGTGAAATTAATGTTTCGAAAACTATATTCTCATTATTTTATATATTTACTTGTGTCATAATTCCTGTAACACTGATGTATATGTTTATTTCTATTCTTTTGTAAAGCCTGTGTTACTACAAATGTTATCTGTACTGTTATGTTCTTTAATGATGTATTTTGTACCTTTGTAATTGTATTCTTATGTTGTAAATTTATAATTGTATAGACACCAGTTCTTCAAATTAAGTATCATTTCACTGCACACGTTTCTGTTGGTCATAATATATGCTCAGTATGTGAGAAGTTGGGACTGTTAGTGCTTGCACGTGTGTTAATAATTGAGCAAGGGGCTAGTTAACAGCATTGCTGGGTCTAAGGACAATTCTAAAAACTTTGTGAGTGCACAAGTGGTCGTTTATGGACTTGCTATATTCTCCGCAAGACTCTTCTATGGTGATTGTGCACCTGCACAGTCGCAATGGATGGCTGCTAGCCATCTCTACAAGGACTACAGTGGGTCTACACCTTTGATGACTCACCAATACATTTCTACAATGACTGCAGTGGGTCTACAAGTCTGGTGGCTCACCAATACCACAATCTCTACTGGGACTACAGTGGGTCTGCTCTGTGAAGACCAACCTACCAATATTCTTCAAAACTTCGACTGACTCTGCTGTGGGTTTGCTCTGTTGTTGCCCATTACCTGTCTGCATGTCAAGAGTCAGCGCTGTCTTTCCGCTGGAAGGGCAACACTTCTTCTTCAAGACTGCATGGAAATCCACTACTTCAGTGTGCATTTTCTTTCGCTGCTCAGACTTTGTGCATAAAATTGTAATTAATACTGTGATCAACGATCAGGACTATGTTTGTGGACTGTGCGAAAATCTTTGTTTTTTGAACAACATTGTATCAATAAGTGTGTGCATTTTATTTCTTTGTTATTGCAATTATAATTATGAAATTTTTTTCAAATCTGTATTGGCCACTGCCCAAATAAATTTGTAAAATTTTTGGTGGGGCGCGTGGGGGCTATGTAAGTAGGCTGTTTAGGTTCTTATATTGGCAACGCCACATAGCGCTCTGTATGAAAATCGCTGGCTGTGCTCTGTGCAGTCTGTGGCTGGGTGGCATTGTTGTAATATTCGCTATTGTAGTGAAGGCGCTGTTGGCTGTTAACAGCGCGTAGCGTTGCGCAGTGGGAGGTGAGCCGCCAGCAGTGGTGGAAGTGGGGAGAGAGATGGCGGATTTTTGAGAGCGGATGATCTGGACGTGTGTCCATCAGAAACAGTACATTTGTAAGAGTGAATGTCATGAACTGCTATATATATTGTGACTGTTAAGGTAAATACATTGTTTGTTCTCTATCAAAATCTTTCATTTGCTAACTTTTGAAAGTCAGATTGCGTTGCGCTAAAAATATCGTGTGTCATTTTAGTGTTGATCAGAATAGGTAAAGAGTGAAATGTCTGAGTACGTTTAGTTTTGCTTAGCTGTTTGAAAATTAAATAATGTAAGAGATTTATCAGCACAGTAATTCAATAATTTTTCTAAGGGGACATTTCACAGTGAGTGGGCTGCATCTGCAGTATAGACCTTCTCTCAGTGTCCAAGCATCTACATTGCAACACCTGACATTCTTTTCAGGGGAAAGTAAGAATTAATCGCTTTCTACAAGGCGAGGTGGCGCTGTGGTTAGCACATTGGTTTCGCATTCTGGAGGACGACGGTTAAAGATCACGTCCGAGCAACCTGATTTAGGTTTTCCGTAATTTCCTTAGTAGCTCTAGGCAAATGACGGGATGGTTCCTTAGAACGGGGCCGACTTCCTTCCCTGTCCTTCCCTAATTCTATGGGACCGATGGCCTTGCTTTTTCGTCCCCTCCCCCTAATCTACCAATTAGTGTCTTGCTCTTGCGACATATTTTCAAAGGTACTAACCAACCTAAAAACGCACCGCTCCTAACAGCTACACTTATCAGTCCGCAACTAAAATATTGTGTAACGTTGTTCGGTACCATTTGCTCGGTCACCAATAAAGATATCTGTACTTATATCTCTTACACCCTGTATACATGTTCTTTGCCGCGCGGGATTAGCCGAGCTGTCTATGGCGCTGCAGACATGGACTGTGCGGCTGGTCCCGGCGGAGGTTCGAGTCGTCCCCCGGGCATGGATGTATGTGTTTGTCCTTAGGATAATTTAGGTTATGTGGTGTGTAAGCTTAGGGACTGATGGCCATAGCAGTTAAGTCCCATAAAATTTCATACTCATTCGAACATTTTGAAAATGTAATCATACAATGTACGATTTCACGTCCGGTGTTGTCTTCAATTGAAACTTGCGGGCTGAGAGGCCGTGGTCGATGTATAAAATTTCCACCTGACGTTTCGTTTCCATCTGCGGGAGACATATTCTGACGTCGACCGGCTTCTGCCACTGAGGCTCGAGGTACTCTCGCATTTATAGAGCGCATAGAGGGCACCACCATTCGTCACATGATACCGACGATATGCCTATCTTTGCAAGGCGTCATCATTCTCGATTAACAGTAATCGATTGTCATTCTGCTGGCGCAACGTCGACATCCATATTTTGTCTAACTTTAAAACTTCCTCTTTCCTATTAAAATTGTTATGGTGTTTGTGAATCTCTATTGCTTCTCTATACATGCGCGCATGATAATGGGATGTTCGTGCTACAACGATTGTCTCATTAAATTTTATTTCGTGGTTCCCATCTCGAAAAACATGCTCTTGTTCCAATATATGCTTGTTCACAACTGCATGGAATTTTGTATACCCTAGGTGTTGCTAAGGGGTGTAGGGCGTCTTTTGCAGTTCTTAAATATTCCTTAATCTTCTTGGTGGGTCTGAAGATTGTATCGCTGCCATACTTGGCCAGACCTTTCCCGATACGGTTCGTGACTCTATTAATGAACGTTAGCAAAACTTTTTCAGCAGGTGACTGTTGTTTCTCTGGACTTCTGGCTTCTTTTCTTCTTTGATGGAGGGTTTGATCAATTTCCTTGGTGGTGTAGCCATTTTACGTGAAGGCTGACCGCAAGTGATTTAGTTCGTCTTGTAAGTAAGACGGCTCGCTGATTTTGTCGGCTCTGTCCCCCAAGGTTTTCAGGACACCTCTTTTTGGATTAGGATTATGGTTAGATTCATTGTGGAGGTATCGATCCGTGTGAGTGTTCTTTCTATATACCTTGTGGCCCATCCACCCGTTTAATTACCGACACATCCAGGAAACTGAGTTGACCGTTGCTCTCTTTCTCCATCGTAAACTGTATCTTCCGGTGAATGCTGTTCAGATGCACCAAGAAGGCATCCAGCTCTTCTTCACCATGCGTCCACACTACAAAAGTGTCATCAACGTAGCTGTACCATTTAGCAGGCTTTTTACTGGCAGTCTGCAGCGCTCGCTGTTCGGAGATCTCCACAAATAAATTGGTAAAAGCTGGGCTAAGGGGACTTCCCATTGCCACCCCGTCGATCTGTTCGTAAAACTCGTTGTCGTATTGGAAATAAGTTGTCGCCCGGCAGTGTTTGAATAAAGCCACTATGTCAGTCGTAAAAATATCTGCTATATATGAAGTAGCTTGGTTTACAGGCACCATGGTAATCAATGACACTACATCGAAGCTCACAAGAATATCACTTGGGCTGACGTTAATCTCCCTCAGTTTTTCAATAAAATGCCCCGAGTTTCTAATGTAACTGTCCTTTTCGCCAATGTGTGGTTTCAGCAAGCAGGTGAGATATCTGGCCACCTCTTGTGTTGGAGATCCTATGGCGCTCACAATCGGTCTCAACGGGACCTGTGGTTCATGTACCTTTGGGAGTCCATAAAGTCCGGGTGGATAAGCTTTCGTTTTGCAGAGTTGCTTTTTTTCATCCGAAGAACGACAAGATTGTTTCACCAGTTGATTGGTATTTCTTAAAATTTTGGTTGTAGGATCCTTCTGAAGCGCAACTGGTTTACTTGTGACAACGGACAGTATGACGCTATGTTCAAAAGTAACCAAACGATATAAAATTTGAGTTATATTTGAAAGTACATAAGTATATACACAATACAGCACTATTTCCATATTAAAAATGCGCATGTTTCACCTGAGATTTCCGTAAGTTGAGCCATTTTCAAAAGTGTTATATTAATTGTCTAAAACGTATAAATATTCTGACAATACCAGTAAAATTTCGGACTATTGGTCTGAAAACCGTTGTTGTCATTTAAGTGCCAAGCCTTCCTTTTTGCGACATGCAGAGATAATGCACATCATTCTTTTACTCCTTTTATATTATTTATTGCTTCTATTGTTTTATCGCTTCAATGTTTCCTACCCTGTATCTACTATCAAAACTCGTTTTACCGATAGTGATTGTTATTGTTTTCGAGCGTTAATGGTTGTACTTAGCGAAGTTTTTATGAGTGAAGTTCGTGTTGACTTGTATTTTCTTTGGTTGAGCGTGTTTTCTTAAAAAAGCAGCGAATTAAGAAATTCTCGCCTAAACTAAAATTCAGAGGAAATAAATACGTAAAGGTAAATGAGGTTAGTGGGTCAAAGGACCCAAGAATGTTAGACATAAAGAAAATCAACACATCAAGAAAGAAACGGCAGAATCTTCAAGGCATTTCCTCCCAGTAGTCTTGTGGAGATGAACATTCGTCGAGAATTATTGTGGTGAACCTTAGCATGCTCTGTGATTTCATAGCTAAAAGTACTGTGTGCAGAATATGTGGTGGTGACGTATCTTTGGGTGAGAATCAGAGTCTTTGTAAAGGGACTGAGTCAAACCTGACATTAAGTTGTACAAAATGTGGTACAGTTGCTACAACAATGACTTCAAAAATGACCTATAAAAATTTATATGAGAACCACGTAAGGCTAATTTATGGTCTCAGATCTATTGGTAAAAGGATGGAGGAAGGCTAACTCTTATGTGCATTACTCGACTTTCCAAATCCTCCTGCAATATTTATGACTTACAATAATGTTATTGGTACTGCTGTTGCTGGAGTTCGTAACATCTCAGTGAAGGAAGCAGCTGAAGAAGCACTCAAGGAAAGTGCTGACAGTGAAAGTGGTGATATTTGTGCACGTTTTTATGGAATCTGACAGAAACGTGGACACACTTCACTAAATGGTGTCATGACAGCTACATTATTTGATACCAGCAAGGTAATTGATGTAGAGATTTTAAGCAAGTACTGTAAAACTTGTGGCAGTGGAACTGACAAAGATGTTGTTGTTGTGGTCTTCAGTCCTGAGACTGGTTTGATGCAGCTCTCCATGCTACTCTATCCTGTGCAAGCTTCTTCATCTCCCAGTACCTACTGCAACCTACATCCTTCTGAATCTGCTTAGTGTATTCATCTCTTGGTCTCCCTCTACGATTTTTACCCTCCACGCTGCCCTCCAATGCTAAATTTGTGATCCCTTGATGCCTCAAAACATGTCCTACCAACCGATCCCTTCTTCTAGTCAAGTTGTGCCACAAACTTCTCTTCTCCCCAATCCTATTCAATACCTCCTCATTAGTTACGTGATCTACCCACCTTATCTTCAGCATTCTTCTGTAGCACCACATTTCGAACGCTTCTATTCTCTTCTTGTCCAAACTAGTTATCGTCCATGTCTCACTTCCATACATGGCTACACTCCATACAAATACTTTCAGAAACGACTTCCTGACACCTAAATCTATACTCGATGTTAACAAATTTCTCCTCTTGAGAAACGCTTTCCTTGCCATTGCCAGTCTACATTTTATATCCTCTCTACTTCGACCATCATCGGTTATTTTACTCCCTAAATAGCAAAACTCCTTTACTACTTTAAGTGTCTCATTTCCTAATCTAATTCCCTCAGCATCACCCGACTTAATTCGACCACATTCCATTATCCTTGTTTTGCTTTTGTTAAAGTTCATCTTATATCCTCCTTTCAAGACACTGTCCATTCCGTTCAACTGCTCTTCCAAGTCCTTTGCTGTCTCTGACAGAATTACAATGTCATCGGCGAACCTCAAAGTTTTTACTTCTTCTCCATGAATTTTAATACCTACTCGGAATTTTTCTTTTGTTTCCTTTACTGCTTGCTCAATATACAGATTGAATAACATCGGGGAGAGGCTACAACCCTGTCTCACTCCTTTCCCAACCACTGCTTCCCTTTCATGCCCCTCGACTCTTATAACTGCCATCTGGTTTCTGTACAAATTGTAAATAGCCTTTCGCTCCCTGTATTTTACCCCTGCCACCTTCAGAATTTGAAAGAGAGTATTCCAGTTAACATTGTCAAAAGCTTTCTCTAAGTCTACAAATGCCAGAAACGTAGGTTTGCCTTTTCTTAATCTTCCTTCTAAGATAAGTCGTAAGGTTAGTATTGCCTCACGTGTTCCAACATTTATACGGAATCCAAACTGATCTTCCCCTAGGTCGGCTTCTACCAGTTTTTCCATTCGTCTGTAAAGAATTCGCGTTAGTATTTTGCAGCTGTGACTTATTAAACTGATAGTTCGGTAATTTTCACATCTGTCAACACCTGCTTTCTTTGGGATTGGAATTATTATATTCTTCTTGAAGTCTGAGGGTATTTCGCCTGTCTCATACATCGTGCTCACCAGATGGTAGAGTTTTGTCATGACTGGCTCTCCCGAGGCTATCAGTAGTTCTAATGGAATTTTGTCTACTCCCGGGGCCTTGTTTCGACTCAGGTCTTTCAGTGCTCTGTCAAACTCTTCACGCAGTATGTTATCTCCCATTTCGTCTTCATCTACATCCTCTTCCATTTCCATAATATTGTCCTCAAGTACATCGCCCTTGTATAAACCCTCTATATACTCCTTCCACCTTTCTGCCTTCCCTTCTTTGCTTAGAACTGGGTTGCCATCTGAGCTCTTGATATTCATACAAGTGGTTCTCTTCTCTCCAAAGGTCTCTTTAATTTTCCTGTAGGCAGTATCTATCTTACCCCTAGTGAGACAAGCCTCTACATCCTTACATTTGTCCTCTAGCCATCCCTGCTTAGCCATTTTGCACTTCCTGTCGATTTCATTTTTGAGACGTTTGTATTCCTTTTTGCCTGCTTCATTTACTGCATTTTTATATTTTCTCCTTTCATCAATTAAATTCAATATTTCTTCTGTTACCCAAGGATTTCTATTAGCCCTCGTCTTTTTACCTACTTGATCGACTGCTGCCTTCACCACTTCATCCCTCAGAGCTACCCATTCTTCTTCTACTGTATTTCTTTCCCCCATTCCTGTCAATTGTTCCCTTATGCTCTCCCTGAATCTCTCTACAACCTCTGGTTCTTTCAGTTTATCCAGGTCCCATCTCCTTAAATTCCCACCTTTTTGCAGTTTCTTCAGTTTCAATCTGCAGTTCATAACCAATAGATTGTGGTCAGAATCCACATCTGCCCCAGGAAATGTCTTACAATTTAAAACCTGGTTCCTAAATCTCTGTCTTACCATTATATAATCTATCTGAAACCTGTCAGTATCTCCAGGCTTCTTCCATGTATACAGCCTCCTTTCATGATTCTTGAACCAAGTGTTAGCTATGATTAAGTTATGCTCTGTGCAAAATTCTACAAGGCGGCTTCCTCTTTCATTCCTTCCCCCCAATCCATATTCACCTACTATGTTTCCTTCTCTCCCTTTTCCTACTGATGAATTCCAGTCACCCATGACTATTAAATTTTCGTCTCCCTTCACTACCTGAATAATTTCTTTTATCTCGTCATACATTTCATCTATTTCTTCATCATCTGCAGAGCTAGTTGGCATATAAACTTGTACTACTGTAGTAGGCGTGGGCTTTGTGTCTATCTTGGCCACAATAATGCGTTCACTATGCTGTTTGTAGTAGCTAACCCGCACTCCTATTTTTTTATTCATTATTAAACCTACTCCTGCATTACCCCTATTTGATTTTGTATTTATAACCCTGTAATCACCTGACCAAAAGTCTTGTTCCTCCTTCCACCGAACTTCACTAATTCCCACTATATCTAACTTTAACCTATCCATTTCCCTTTTCAAATTTTCTAACCTACCTGCCCGATTAAGTGATCTGACATTCCACGCTCCGATCCGTAGAACGCCAGTTTTCTTTCTCCTGATAACGACGTCCTCTTGAGTAGTCCCCGCCCGGAGATCCGAGTGGGGGACTATTTTACCTCCGGAATATTTTACCCAAGAGGACGCCATCATCATTTAATCATACAGTAGAGCTGCATGTCCTCGGGAAAAATTACGGCTGTAGTTTCCCCTTGCTTTCAGCCGTTCGCAGTACCAGCACAGCAAGGCCGTTTTGGTTAATGTTACAAGGCCAGATCAGTCAATCATCCAGACTGTTGCCCCTGCAACTACTGAAAAGGCTGCTGCCCCTCTTCAGGAACCACATGTTTGTCTGGCCTCTCAACAGATACCCCTCCGTTGTGGTTGCACCTACGGTACGGCCATCTGTATCGCTGAGGCACACAAGCCTCCCCACCAACGGCAAGGTCCATGGTTCATGGGGGGACAAAGATAATGAACGTAATTGTCAGATGAATTATACTTGTCTAAGTGGTGAGATGAAAGTAGCAGGAGTTCACAGGATTTTTAATCGTTCAGTGGCAAACAGAGATGTCAGATAGACACAGTGCATAGGAGACAGTGACTGCAAAGCTTATGACCGGGTAGGTGCAGAACAACCCTATGGTCCTAATGTCACAATTTTTTAAATGAGACTGCATTGGTCATGTTCAGAAGAGAATGGGGTCCAAGTTGAGAAGATTATTGAAAGAAAAGTCAATAATAGTATCGGAAGATGGTGAGAAGATTGGTGGTAAAGGTCGCTTGACAAATGTTGAAATAGATAGATTACAGCATTATTATGACTTGCCCATAACAAGAAATGTAGGGTATTTAGAAAACATGAAACAAGCTGTATGGGCTATCTTTTTCCTTAAGCTTTCCACAAATGAAAATCCAGTGCATGGTCTTTGCCCAAATGATCTTTGGTACAAGCTCAGGAGAAGTGACAGATATGACTACAAACATTCTTTACCTACATCAGTAATGAATGAAATTAAACCCATATTTGGAGACGTTTGTAAAGGTACCTGGTTGAAGAAATTTCTTCATGGGAAAGCTCAAAATTCCAATGAATGTGTGAATTCTGTCTTTTGGAACCAAAATTTACATGGATATTTCTCAAAACTACATTTTTTTGCTTTCAGGCATCATTACTTGATAAGCTAATGGGGTTAGGAACAAGGAATTTGGTCTATTTGTGCTGCAGATGGTAATACGTTATTACAAGTAAATTGAGCGCCACCAAACAATCAGAAACTGTTTTACAAAAATTAATGCACAAAAAAAGTTTAATTTTACTAGTGAAAGAATAAACTCTTTCTTCAAGACCATAAGAGGTATTATGTTCATTTTACTTGTAAATTGAGACAGTAAGAATTTCATTCTTTTATCAATTATAGTTCTTTTGAAAAGCAGAACTATTCAAAGTGTGAAACAGCATTGTCAGAATGGGGATAAAAAGTGCCTTCCGTCTGCCCTTTATGGGAAGACGATAATGCTTTGTGTTGGATGCTAGAAAATATAATCGATGATAATTCTTTTTCTTTCAGTCTGGGTGTACTTGGGATTATGCACAAAAAAATAACTTTTGGTAAAGACTGAGACATTTACCCTTCAGAATTCGCCAATGTCGTCAAGAGGATATGCTGACTCTGTTCCCATAACGAACTACTAAATAATACCAAAATCTAATCACAGTGGTGGATATGTACTAAATGTGACAATGCATCGGCTATCACACACCGTTTTATGATGGAAGAAGCATTTTTACAAGATCTATATTAGCAAATATGACTTCATACTACATTTATTACGGATTTTAACACGGTCATTAACAGTAGTGGAACAAGGTTCCACACATAGCTGAGCCTTCGAGATGTCTTTTCTTCAGTGTTTCCTGAGTGTTAACGGAAATTCGGTCTTTTTGCATCAGAGTAAAAACATTTCTCAAAATATGTAATAAGGCTTCGAGCTCAATTACACATGATTCCACTGCCACATATTATTTCTTCTGTAAGATTAAATAAAATACTCACGGCTGACATATTAGCATACTGTAAAGATTAGTATGTTAAGCAGACGTTGTTGTGGACTAAAGATTGCTTTTCGTACCTGAGTTAGGAAGCACAGTGAACCTCTAAATTAAATATTTCCACATCCAATTTGTCTGTAGTACTTATTAAAATACGCGAAGTTAATGTTTAGCCACTAGTCACCTTAGGCTACTGAGAGGTTAGTTGAAGAGCTTTGTAACATACATTATGGAAAAAAGTCGTAAAGATTTCGCCTACAATATTAAAAAAAAAACACATGGGCTCTACCGATGCTCCAACTTGCAGGTTGAGCTGTATTTGTCAATGAGAATTACTAAAACAAACAGTGTTACTTCCACAACGTTGCTTTGACATGATCTTATGACTGCAAATAGCAGCGTTAACTAGTACACTACTCATAAATACATCTTCCCATGTTAGGAAGTTACAAGATAGTGAGTGTGTTGGTTGCTATATTTCGTAATGCAACATTGCTAAGAAAAAAAGAAATGAAATAGTAGCAAATTCCTCTTACTGTAAAACGTTTCCAATGTTACATCAAAATTTTAATAATGTACGCCATATATCAACGTTTAACATCAAAATTGCAACTAGTTGCCCAATACATCACTATCTTACAGCAAAATTGTAACAAATAAGTCATGCATCACCAAGTTGCAGGAACACTACAACGGATTTATCTACGTCAGCGTAAAAATGTTACCACACACTGTAACAAATTTGTTTGCTTAACGTGTGCCAGAAAGATCCATTTATATTCATCGACTAACGTATGCATGATATCAGTAGTGAGAACAGGTAGACTGTGTATATTTTGGTAAGTAATACAAACAGTCTGGATATGGAAATATTTGAGACTCCATTGTCCTTGCGAAATGTGGTATGGATATTGTATTTTAGTTTCCAACAAGTGCTGATCCACTTGTAAGTTTTATTAGTGAGAACAATATGACAGCCACAAGTTTTATTATTAATCTTGTAGAAATGTTAGGTTATGATGGGAGAACCATGTATTGTATCAGTGCAGGAAGTGAATAACTTTACTTTGCTGTAAGAAATTATTTTCGTTCATCATCAGAGATCAGTAATCTCACTTATGTACACCTGTGTTCAAAGTTAAAGAAAGAAACGGAAATTTTACAAGCTTGCGTTTATTTTGCCACAAAACAGTATAATTAGGTGATAGTTACGTAGAAACAATCTAAAAAATACACAACGTAAGAAATAGCAACATGCATAATGGTAAGAAGAATGTTCTTGGTTTTTTTTTTCAACTTAACAACTTGCACACTCATTCGGACAACTAATTAATAAGCTCAGTATGTGGTTCGACCACCTCTTGCAGCAATACAGGCCTGACAACGAAGGGGCACTCTGTGTATGATGTCATAAATGTCGTATTGAGGCAATAACGCCCAATCTTCCTGCAGAGGTGTTCGCATGTCTTGAAGAGTGGTTGGTGGATGCTGATATGATGCAGTCTCTCTCTGTAGTGTATCCCAGACATGTTCTCGGGATTCAAATTCGAATAGCAAGCAGGTCACGTCACGCGTACAATATCTTCAGCTTCCAAGAAAACTTCAACCACCCTTGCTGTGTGAGGTTGAGCACTATTTTCAATTAGTACGAAGTCTCCCCAACACAGCACCTTCCAATAATCGCACATTAAGTATCAAGATCTCGTTACGATACCAGACAGCAATTAAACATACTGATTCACCCGTAAAGTTTGATGAAAAACTGTTCGAATGTCAGCATAATCCCCACCCAACATCAATAGGGATCTTTCTCGATATCTATCTCTTTCCACAATGTTTGGATCCCGAAATCATGTTCCACGTCCCCTCCAGTTGCGATTTCGGCGAGACTCACTCTCCAGACCTGATTGGGTCTCACCTGGAAAAGAACATTGGCCCACTGTTAAAGGTTCGAGGTGCATTTTGACGACTCCACTCTAGACATTCCGTTTTGTGAAAATGCGTCCGACAATAAAGGTCATTCTGCCGAAGCCTTCTGTACAACGTTTGCCTCGATAAAACACTTCCAGCGGATACCGTGAGGTCAGATGCCAGTTGCTGTGCAGCACTAAGGCACAGCCAAATGAAAGTCTTCTCTTTCTGATGTCACACATGGTCGGCCCTGCCCTGTTCTTTGGGATACAGTTTCAGTCTCTACATATTGTCGCCACTTTCGAGAAGCAACAGAATGCTTCAGCTGAAGCCACCAGCCCACTTCAGCTTCCATTCCTCCTATGTGTCTCCATTGCACAAATTGAGGCAGGCGTCTTCTCGGTACCATATTGCACCATCTGTGATTCTATAAACAGCGATTGTGGATGTGGGGCTACCCGACAAGTATTATTGCTTTTGATGGGTGTGCTGACGTCATCGCTGACGTGGTTTTCCATTGACCAAAAATGCCTCTTCCGTGAAGAACACGATCGTACAAACATCTGTTGACATTTGGTATGATTATTTAGTGAATTAGACACAGAACAGGGAAACAGCGGTTTGTAGCTTTAATTCTGGACACCTGTGTTTTATCATAAGCCACTAATGTGTGTGCCCTTGTATTCGACATAATGACTTAAGAGGGTAAATAATTTAATTTTTATGCAAAGAGCGAATTTTTGTTCAGAATCAGGTCAGTGGTGTAAAGAGATTTTAAAGTTTTGTCTCTATATGTACTACTGACACCATTATTTTAAGGCTTCGAAACCCAAATGTTCACACTCCACGTGTACATAGATCATACACTGATCGAAAAACGGAATCGAATATTTCATTACAGAATGTAATCTCCATTGGTTGTATAAAAAACCAGGCAGGATGTTTGCAATTGCCTTTATGTAAAGCATCCTTTATAGTTAAGAAACCTATAAAATATATTAATAGCATTAGATTTTGTTTCTTATAAAGTCAATGTATGACATGGTCCAACTGAACTAATATAGTTTGGAGGACGTTGCAATCATACCCATATAGAAATCCAAACTTACTTCTCTTTTGATGGAATTTTCAGGCATTATAATATTTGTACACAATATTTCAACAAAATCCTTTAATTATGGGTATTGTAGAACTCTTTTTAAGACGGAATATTTTTTTCAAAAAGCTTACCATTGTGAAATAAGTAAACTACCCCAATGAGCTTCTATCAACCCATCTTCAGAAAGCTACATAGACAGATTTGAAAGAGAACTTGTGCAATGCGATCCCTCGGAAGATGCATGGGATGTATTGGCATAGGTACGTAAACAGTGTTTCATTATAATGAGAGTAACCATTAGGGTACTCAAACTTTCTTAGAAAGATGTGGACTACCAGCATGAAAATACATAATTGACTTTAAAAATTGGTAGTAGGATCAACTTTGTGAACATCTGCATAGATAACCAAATAGCAAAGCACCAGTATTATACAACAAGGAAATATTATCTCGTCTGACCTCTCTAATTCACACCATACTGCGGAGAAAGAAAAGGTATCAAGCAAAGACGCAAATGCACCTCACAGTTATTGGTAGATTTTCAGGCATAATAAGATGCGTGTGGCCATTCACTGGCTAATTACAAATGACAATAAGTGACACTTTCAAAATATGTGCAGTGGCATACAATATGATGGAAGTTCTATGAACCACAAAAACATAGTTCCTTGGAACGAAAAGTTGAGTGTGTACGATCCACTTGCTGAGCGTGTGCCTCGCACTATGTAGGGAAAGCAGGAAAACATGTATGTACTAGTCTGAACGTACGTCATACACACAGTAAACGACATAAACCTGACTGCACATTTGCGCATCATTGCTTGGATACCAAACACAAATATACCTCAGATGTATTATTGTGTTCGAGACAGAGAAGACTAATACTTCCAAGACTTGATATATTAGGTGCATTAGAAGACCACCTACAAACGCTTTGAACAGTATAGCAGATTTCTTATCAACTCTCGCTATTGACAGAAAACGTAGAGGAAATCCTGTTCGATCTCTCGCCATCCTCTTCCCACCCTGTGCTATTCACTTGTAAACTTTATACGAACACTCCACGTTTAAAAGCTAAGAAAATAAAATTGAATTAAATCAAATAATAATAAATTAAGAAAGTTAATTTACTAAGAAGTATTAATAAAGAACAAAATAGTACCTATAACTAAATTTCAATTGTAATCAAAATAATTAAATCATTTGTTTTAACTAATACACTTGTTGTACCATTTTTGTCAAAACGTTTTAGTGAAGATACATAGAAATCTCTTTAACCCCTGGTATGTGCTGTGTACTGAGGAACACTACATCAATCTATAATCTACTAGGAATTACTCGACAAGTGCCCTGCTCAATATGTTCTTGTATATATAAAATATTGTTTTATTTGGAATTACCGTTCCTTTTCTTTGGTGGATGTAGATTTTTTTGTAAGGTAATAAGACAGTCCAGATTAACAGAATCGCCATTTAAAGCAGGAAATGTGGCTGCAGCTTAAAATCCTATGTTGTGTAAAAGAAAGTTATGCAACTTACGTGAAAAGCATGTCTACTTGTGTGATACATAAAATATACCATCAAAAACACAAAGTCTGTCAAATTAAAGAGATACAGAGACATCATCTGAACCAAGAGTAACGTAGGAACAACTGAACCAGGAACGTATTTAATTACAACACTGCCATGGCTTTGGAGCCCCTCTACAGACGTTGATGCAGAATGGTAGTTGATTTCTTGAGAGGCTATCGTGGAGGTGCAAATCACAAAATTAACATTTATGTCTCTGAGAAGGATAGAAACAATTAAAGTAACATGCGGGAGTTATGAGGGTGATCTGGAGCATTTGCAAAAATACCTAAATTTCTCCTGATTACTAACAAAGACACAAGTAGCTTAGAATATGGTGGCTAAATTACACTATTTTCCTCTGACGTTTTGAATCTACGTCAGAAAACTACACAGGCAGCAAGACTTACATGATGATCAGTTTTATCGGTTGTTTTCTCCACAAACTCTTTGCAGTGAGATGTGTGGGATGATTACTCTGTAGACTCCACGTACATTCCATGATTGATATCCGACTGAGAATGCACTGAAACGTTGTCGCTCGCTGAAGTGTACAGATGGAAACACGGACGAAAACATATTCTCAACCAGACAATGAAGGTGTGTGCCGTTTTATTGTGAAGTTCGATACTAGAAGCATGGGGGCAGGTGACCAGCTTGGAAAACTACTGTTTCTGCAGACAAGTCTTCATCATTGCCATCTTCCTATGACTTATGCTGCTAGATAAATGCAGCCTCCAGAATGTTTTACATGTCTTTCAGCCTCCAGCCATACTCATATTCATTAAACCAAAATTCATCTTCGCAGCTTCATTCAGTCGCTGTCTTCTTGCTTCTAGTAGTGAAGGGAACTTCCTTGGCCCACTGCCATTCATTGCTTCGCAGTATTCTACACTCGTTATTACGTCTCCAACACCACTCTTCAAAAATTCATATTTGTTCATGTCGATTCACAAGATGTGTCTAAGATTGCCAGTGAGGATCACCGACATACTGAATGACTTTGTAATTACGCCCTTCTATGTCACTTGGGTATCGGTCTAACGTTTGTGATACGAATACACAATAGAATTACCCTGTAAGATGCATTGCACTTTTCAGCTTAAAAATATATTTATTTAACAGAAAGTACTAGATCCTATGTATCTTTCGCTCTTTTCTGTCATAGTTTACAATTATACTACATGAAATATTTGTTGAGATGATTGATAATGCAGTCGTAAAGATAACATCAACATTTAATTCACCTACGGTTCGTACTTCTTGGACAGGATAGTAGCAACACAAAGGTAGTGGGACCAGTAATGGACACCGTAAGTGTTAGAAGCGATTTGCAAGATCTACATATAAAATTTTTTTCACTGTCCAATATTCCTTATGATGCCACGTTCACTACTTCTGATTGTCTTTCGACACATCGTACAAACATGTCTCTCCTTTAAATTAGAGCTGCCTATTGAATGTTTGTTGCCTTTTACCTTTAGCACTTCCTTGTTTTATAATTTCTACTTGTAAAATCCTCCCTCAGCAAACGGTTTCTTCTTCTCTGCAGCACTTAGTGGTGATTACTAAAGTCCAGTTTCAGGAATTTGTCCTCAATTCTATGTCACTATCTGACACCCCCGATTTGTGAAATTTTGAAAAATTCTTTTCGTGTCTTTTGTTACCTTAGTTCCTACGGGGAATGACGTTCAGATTGCGCATTGTACAATTTGTCATATCAGTAGTGTTAGTGTCAATACCTGCCGCTTAGCGCCCGTAATGTTAGAAACACAGTTGCCGACAGTTAACATGAGTCTAGACAATGCAAGCTGGACTTCACTCTTAAAGCTGTGTTATTAAAACAACAGCAATAGCGCATCTAAAGTAGAAACTAAAGTCCTTAAAAAAAAAGGCTACCGCCGACTGGGTCGAATGACCCGTTGCGAATTCCTCTCCTGTGCCAACCTCTTTATCTCAAAGTAGCATTTGGAATCTATGTCCTCAACTATTTGAACTATCTGCTGGATGTATTTCAATCTCTATCTTCCTCTACTGTTTTTATCCTCTACAGTTCCCTCTAGTACCATGGAAGTCGTTACCTTATGTCTTAACAGATGCCCTATCATCCTCTACCTTCTGCTTGCCAGTCGTTTCCACATATTCCTTTCCTTACCAGGAGAAAAAACAATTTTTAGGTATATCAGCTGCAGAATCGAGGTATAAGCAGACGCTGAAAGGAACAACAGAGGTAAAACAATAGGTGTAACTAATGCTTGTACTGAACAAAATAGAATACATAGGATGTGTTTGCCATAACTATGTAGTTGTTTTGGTCCTCAGTACGAAATTGCGTCTCTCCACGCTAATCTTTCTGCGCAAATTTCTTCATCGCTGTTTAATTACTACAGCTACAGCCATTTGAACGTTCTTACTGTATTCATGAATACAGCCCTATTTCCCTCCATCGAAAATGGACATTTTTTGATGCCTGAAGTAGCGTCTTATCAACCAATATATTCCTTTAGTCAAATTGTGAAATTACGTCTTAGAGGTGAATTATTAGCACGAGGTAAGAAAAGTTGGAGAACAACATCATACCAGTCGGAGGATTTCTAACAGTGAGAGAAGTTTGGAGCCACACGACTTGCAATCAGAAAGTTCCATCAGCGACAACTAAAGCCTATGAAACTCTGACTGATACTCTCTGTTGTGTACTCCTTTGTTGTGACTCTGACTATTTCATGTATGGCCTATGGTTCTGTTTCGAGCTATGTACAGAATCCTTCGTTAAATGTGACATTCATGCGTTACGACCAGTCATATATACAGGGTGTTTATAAATGAATATCGGAGATTTAACGATTTATAATATTTATTACATTAAACGTACAGTTATAAATGATATGCAAAATGAAAGAGCAACTCAAATAGTTTTACCAAGAACCTTATAAATGTTCAATGTGAGCACCATTCGTCACACAGCACACCTCATGTTTTGAACTTCACTGTACCCCTGCTCTGGATAGGCCGCAAGGGGCCCAATAACAGGGCTTGCTTTCCATTGGCCTCCACGTTCACCCGACCTAACGCCATGCGATTTTTTCCTTTGTGGCTTCATCAAGAATCGTGTGTACGGAAACCGGATTGAAGCAGCTGTTGCTACAGTCACTGAAGACAAACTTTTCAACGTTTGGCAAGAACGTGTGATGGTCGCGCTGAATATATATAAGGTTCTTGGTAAAACTATCTGAGTTGCTCTTTCATTGACATATGATTTATAACTGTAAGTTTAATATAATAAATATTATAAAGCGTTAAAACCCCGATATTCATTTATAAAAACGCTGTACATGCTGTTAACCATAACTAACAAGGAAGACTGGCTCCAACGGCCGCAGTATAATATGCTGGTATCCTGAATCCGGGTCCGTGACGGACGGTAAATTTCAGTGGCATCATCCGTTTTATTTTAAGGTTGTTTATTTGTTTCGGTCTGGACATTCTGTATGATCTTGATGAACTAAAGGACCAATAAGTCTTGCCAGCTGGAGCAAACTACGACTAAAGACGCCTCTGTAGCAACGAGAACATGGGAAAGAGGGTAATTATTTAGTTCCTTCTGTCCTCGCTAGTATTTTCAAAAACTATCAATTAACTGTTTGACTTAGTAGTGTCTTCTACCCTCGCTCGAATATGCTTCAATGGAGTTAGTCTACTAAAATGGACGTAAAGTGACTTCTGGGTTTTGTTCGTGTCAGTATAGAAGTCAAATTTCAAAATTCATTTACTGCAGAAAATAAGTATGTTACAGCTATTTAAATATCATATGCAAAGCTATATATCACGTACAATATGCTTATCTCAGACATACATAAAATCATGAAACGTTATCTGAATATGTAAATGTCGTGAAACAAGTCCAGAAGTATGCGATTCAGTTCTTTATTGGTTCTAGGAAGTTTTACTTCATTAACCATAGGCAATGACCTGTTAATGTAAAAAATGCCAAGTCAAACCGTGATTCTGAGTCTGTATTGAACTGTAGATCTCCTTGTGACCATGGGAAAACAGCACCAAATGTTACAGGAAGGAAACGGGTACGATTTGGAAATGGAATGCGAGTAGTCAAATGATACAACCTACAAACCAACTTTCTGGCTGAGGATAGCTTAAACCTTGAAGTATGATATAATTTAGGAAATTTGTCAAGCAAGTATTATGACGTTGTTTGATACTATTTCATTCTGAAGCCAGACAGGACTATTTTCATCGGTTCCAATTTCCACAAAAGTAGCCCGTTTCAAATCGCTTTGCTTGAAATAAGAAAGGTTTTATTTTAAAGTTGGCTGCGGCCGAACGGTATATCAGCAACAGGAAGCAAAGACATTCGATTCTATCAACGTAGATCTTAAATCAATTCTTGATTGTTCCGTGTTTCAAAAATTTCTTTCATTTATGTGAAGGTAACCACCTACATGCCGTATTGTAGACTATTCGGTACTGAGACAACCAGTCCGTCGTTATTACGTCGAACGGTACGCTGACGATATCGCAAATGTCAAATGACCGAAGGTTTCTATGACATCTGACTATGTGTAATGTAAGCACCGAGCTTCATAATTAATATCCACTGTAATATGCAGGTCTCCTGTAAGTTTATAGACTATTACTTGTATTTCCTGGAAAGGCAGTAGATCTCAACAAACGTAATGCATTTTCAAAAGAGGGAAGAAAAGCGATATAATTTTGTAGTCAACGACTTCTCACGAATGCGACTGTCCTGATCTCGTGAGCCGCAACTGGAATAAAATTTCGTTTCACCCAGCGAGGATTCGGGCTGACGCCTGAGTTGTTCAGGACGCGCGCTTATTGGCGTTGGCCTTCGGAAACTGGGCTTAATTGTGCATGCTCCAGATGTGCGTTTTAATTGGAAGCGCGCAGCGGTGCAGTAATTATCGAAACGCCCAAAGTAATCATTTGGTGCTGCGCAACGGTGCGGCGTCGAGACCCGTCCCATCTTCCAAACCAACTCCCACAACCTCCCCATCACCCCTCTCACCCATGAATTTTTCTGCGGTTTCCACACTAGCGCCAATTACTCTTTTTTCTCTCATTTTTCGTATCGCTGCTTTGGTTTGTACAATCGGGACGGGAAAGCGCTTCGAATTTCAGAGCGTAAGAGAACTTTAAGAAGTTACAGATGGCACACTGTAATGTCATGATTTACGCAACAGGACACATACCAATTTCGGATAACCATTAAACATCATTCACTGAACATAGGGAATTTGGCTTACCCCATCAGAGTGCAGATGAAGAATGTAAAGAATGAAAAATAATGACTGTGATTTTGAAATTTTACCCTTTGGATCTCACGTAGTCTGTTACTTGTCTTTGGATATAGATCATTTTATAAGATTTTGTTGACGAACATTTAGTTAATAATGTGGGATGAAATCTGTCAGTATAACAAACACAAATGAGACTTCATACGAAAATTCGCCTACATCTAACGAAAATTTTTTTTTCAATATGTCAATTTCCTGTCAGTTTCAGAGAATGAATATATGTTATAACGTGTATTACTTTGTCAACTGACTTTACTTTCTGCACCTTCCTGATATATAGATTCCACTTTTGATTGGTAGTCTGTCACTATTTAGTTTTCGTCAGCTGCAGAATTATCTGTTACATCTATCTCATTTCCAATATTATCTTCACTTAGTTTGTACGATCACCCGTATCCTGAGCCGTATCCTGTTGTGATAATAGTATGACTATCTGATATTTTGTTACTTACGGTACTAAACTTCAACTATATATTCATTGGCATTAAAACTATGAATACAAAAATTTCAAAAAAATTTTTCTACGTTTTGGGTATTATGTAGTTCATATTATGTCTTAATTCTACCGATTTCCATAAATTCAGCAACTCGTCGGCAATTCACTAGTAACTTCATAAGATAAAGATGATATAGTAATGAAAGTATTACATTACTTTATCACTGATGAACGATCCTATGTGTTAGCTTTGTTTTGTAATAACAATTTGATTATACTCTTTCCTCAATTCACTTTTAAAGCCATTTTGGTGTTACATCTTTTCCAGAATACTCATTTTGTAAATGTTATTTTGTCCCCTTTCTTCCCATTTTAATTCTCATATTACCACTGATCCTTTCTATTATGTTTAAAATCATAACAATTTATCCATTGAAGATATTTATTAGCAGGATTTATTTTTTCAAGTATTCTTCAGATGGAGTTAATTTTGGGACTCTGGAAATCATCCTTACAAATGTTGCTACTTTCTTCGTACAATGGTCTGTATGATGTGTCGCACGTTGTCATGTCAATTGCAACTGTCTTCCTGTAAACTCTGTTGGTATTAGAAGTTCTCCTACAGTAATTCAAATGGTTCAAATGGCTCTGAGCACTATGGGACTCAACTGCTGAGGTCATAAGTCCCCTAGAACTTAGAACTACTTAAACCTATCTAACCTAAGGACAACACACACATCCATGCCCGAGGCAGGATTCGAACCTGCGACCGTAGCGGTCGCGCGGTTCCAGACTGTAGCGCCAGAACCGCTCGGCCACCAGCGGCCGGCCTCCTACAGTAATTCCAATATTTCCTAAATTAGTACTGGAATGGTTTCGATGACATCTCCCTATTGCTAGTGTTAGTGAACACTACGTTTACTAAAATAAGGAAGTTATTTTCGTGCTCTATGGGGAACTGTACATCTTCATGAAAGACGAAAAACAGCACGTCCAGACATTCTTTCACTCTTAAAAATATATCATCAATACATCACGAATATCAAATAATTGTATTAATGACCACACGTAGTGATGTCAATAGCTTTGTTTCTTATTTTTAACAAAAATAAAAGACAAATTTCCTGAATGTGGCATTTCCTACACCGGTAGTAAAGTTTGCTGTTAGGACTGATTATAATAGAACAAAGACTCAGAATATCGTAAATTGTGACATTCCTTAGGTGAGATATACTTCCTGGTTTTTACATATTCTTACTTATTTAAGAGTTAAACATTCAGAGCAAGAGGCAGTTTGAAAAAAATTATTCACAGTATATGACTTCATCATGATATTATAAAACTGCATATATCTTGGCTACTATTTCAAGCAGTTTGTATCAGGGTTACTATTTCATTGCGAATACATTCTTTGAAAATGTATAGGCCTCGATGAATATTATGTTTTGATTCGCAGTATCAACAGCTAGGTGTATCATATGTCTTTGAAATTGTTTGAAAATGGCAGGCCTTCGAAGCATATTATATTTTGATTGACAGCTTCAATCGCCAGGGGTATCATGTGTCATTGCAGGCAATATTTCACATTTATTGTAATTGGTCAGTATCGGCGAATCAGGTGGAAGCTGGCAACATGATATATTGGTGCTTGTTAATAGGTGGTGCATTCTGTGTCCTTACGTCTGTGTGTGTGTGTGTGTGTGTAGCGTAGCTCCACTGGCGTGGCCGGCACATTGACCCGACCCGCCACAATTGGCCATCATGAAGCTGAGAGTATATACGGTCAACGACACTTAAGCCAGAAACCTCGATATTATGCAGGTAGCCAAGTACCGCTGAGCGAAAAATCAGAGGAGCAAAGTAAAGCAGCCGTCCAACACGAAGTACGCACAAGCTCTAAACATCTTCGATCCCAGTTACTACTGGAGACCGTACTGATTCTTCCTGCGGAATTTCTAAACGCCATTTAGTGAACAAGTCTGTCCACTTGTTTGATCAATAGTGAGTGAAGTAGCGTGACGCAAATGAGCAGTCGATAACGCGGTCGTTAAACTGAGGTTCCTGTTGGTACTTTAAGCTGTTAGCTATTATTGTACTTATAATATCTCTACGTATTGAGTGTTAATTTTTTTTAAATTATGACTAAATGACAAGCTTAATTGGTAGTCATGACACTGTCTAAGTGATCCCGGCCAGCAAAAAATACACCATTAGACCCAGAAGAAAGCCACTGCAACTGTGACCCAAACACTGATTTCATCAGTAACCGTTTTTTGTAATATGACACGGACCATACCGTGAAAATGTTTAACGTACTTTTAGTTATTTCAGGCTTGTCATGTAAAATGTAATGATGAATAAACGAATTCAGTGCAAAGAAAAATTTCGTACTACGACACTAACCACTTCACGTTTCATAGATAGTATATGAAACAAAATATAACTGTTCAATAACTTCACTAAAAATGGCTCTGAGCATTATGGGACTTAACATCTATGTTCATCAGTCCCCTTAAGTTCACTTAAATCAGATCGATGATTAAAGCTAAAATCTGTTTCTGGTTTTTATCGTTGGGCAATACAATGTTGGTGCAAAAACTTCACTTGAGACTGAGGAATGGCTGGCTGCAGAGGATTAGGGCCATGGCACCACATCCAAGCCGTAAGGGTGGGTTTTGTAATTTCTGCGAAACCCTTTGGGCTTCTACTGGTTTCGACATGAGCTGAAATGCAGTGAAAGAACTTGCCTCCCTTCCATCAGCCGTGTACCGCAAGTCTCTAGAGGAACGGAAGGTTCCAAATGACTGGAAAAGAGCACAGGTAGTTCCAGTTTTCAAGAAGGGCAGTCGAGCAGATGTGCAAAACTATAGACCTATATCTCTGACATCGATCTGTTGTAGAAATTTAGAACATGATTTTTGCTCGCGTATCATGTCATTTCTGGAAACCCAGAATCTACACTATAGGAATCAACATGGATTCCGGAAACAGCGATCGTGTGAGACCCAGCTCGCTTTATTTGTTCAAGAGACCCAGAAAATAATAGAAACAGGCTCGCTGGTTGATGCCATTTTCATTCACTTTCGCAAAGCGTTCGATACAGTTCCGCACTGTCACCTGATAGACAAAGTAAGAGCTTAAGGAATATCAGACCAGCTGTGTGGCTGGATTGAAGAGCTTTTAGCAAACAGGACCCAGCAAGTTGTTCTCAATGATGAGACGTCCACAGACGTTAAAGTAACCTCTGGCGTGCCACAGGGGAGTGTTTGGGACCATTGCTTTTCACAATATATGTAAATGACCTAGTAGATGTGTCGGAAGTTCCATGCGGCTTTTCGAGGATGATGCTGTAGTATACAGAGAAGATGCAACATTAGAAAATTGCAGCGAAATGGAGGGAGATCATCAGCGGATAGGCACTTGGTGCAGGGAGTGGCAACTGACCCTTAATATAGACCAATGTAATTTATTGCGAATACATACAAAGAAGGATCCGTTATTGTATGATTATATGGCAGCGGAACAAACACTGGTAGCAGTTACTTCTGTAAAATATCTGGGAGAATGCGTACGGAACGATTTGAAGTGGAATGATGAAATAAAATTAATTGCTGGTAAGGTGGGTCTCAGGTTGAGATTGATTGGGATAGTCCTTAGAAAATGTAGTACATCAACAAAGGAGGTGGCTTACAAAACACTCGTTCGACCTGTACTTGAGTATTGCTCATCAGTGTGGGATCCGTACCAGGTCGGGTTGACAGAGGAGATAGAGAAGATCCAAGGAAGAGCGGCGCGTTTCGTCACGGGGTTGTTTGGTAAGCGTGACAGCGTTACGGAGATGTTTAGCAAACTCAAACGGCAGACTCTGCAAGAGAGGCGCTCTGCATTGCGGTGTAGCTTGCTGTCCCTGTTTCGAGAGGGTGCGTTTCTGAATGAGATATTGAATATATTGATTCCCCGTACTTATACCTCCCGAGGAGATCACGAATGTAAAATTAGAGAGATTCGAGTGCGCACGGAGGCTTTACGGCAGTCGTTCTTCCTGCGAACCATACGCGACTGGAACAGGAAAGGGAGGTAATGACAGTGGCACCTAAAGTGCCCTCCACTACACACCGTTGGGTGGCTTGCGGAGTATAAATGTAGATTTAGATGTAGATGAACACATACTGTTTTGTGGAGCGATCACTCAGTTATAGAAATAATTCAAAAGCCGAGATCGCTAAAATATCGTTTACTAGATGACCGGTTAAGTAAGCTACATTGAGATCCGATGATGGCACCTTTAGTGTGTTGAAACCGGTCATCAAGTAAACAGTATTTAAGCTTGAATGTCTATACTCTGCATTAAATCTCCACCTTATTTACGGACGGTCCTTTTTTCTTTTTTCTTTTGGTTCATCAGTCTGCTGACTGGTTTGATGCGGTCTGCCAGGAATTCCTCTTCTGTGCGATCCTCTTCATCCCAGAGTAGCACTAGCAACCTACGTACTCAATTATTTGCTGGATGTATTCCAGCCTATGTTTTCCTCTTCAGTGTTTTCCCTCTACAGCTCACAATGAAAGTCATTCCCTGATACCTTAGGAGATGTCCTATCACCCTGTCCCTTCTTGTTGTCAGTGCTTTCCTTATACTCCCTTTTCCTCTCCAATTCTACGCTGAACCTCCCCATGCCTTATCTTATTAGTCCACCCATTTTCAACATTCGTCTGTAGCACCACATTTCAAATGCTTCGATTCTCTTCTGTTCCGGTTTTCCCTCAGTCCTGTTACAGTACCAAACAATAGGGTGCTCCAGACATACATTCTCAGTAATATCTTCCTCAAATTAAGGCCCATGTTTGATACTAGTAGACTTCTCTTGGCCAGGAGTGCCCTTTTTCCCAGTGCTAGAGTGCAGAAATGTCGTAAGCGAATCTTGCCACTGGATGCCATTTCACCTTGAATTTAATTCCATTCCCGAACCTTTCTTTCATTTCCATAATTGCTTCTTCGATGTACAGTTTGAACAGTAGGGGCGAAAGACTACATCCCTGTCTTACACACTTTTTAATCCGAACACATCGTTCTTGGTGACCGATTATTATTGTTCTCTCTTGGAAATTTACGCATATTCGTGTCAATAAAATTCTTCTGGATTTGAGGCTGCATCGTCATCTGTAAAATTCCGACGTTTTGGCGACTGTTGGAAGGTGCCTTCCTCAGGGACAGATGAGTCTGCGGCCTCAAACCCTGACGAATTTTATTGACTGTAACAACGGCCACGGAAGCCTACATTTACACTTGTGCATATTGTATGTTACTCGTTTCTCCCTATTGTTTACCCTTATTTTTCTCAGATTTTCGAAGATCTAGCGCCATTTTACACTGTCGAACTCTTTTCAGGGTCTTTTTCTCTAGTCCTGCTTCCATTATCTACGACAACGCCACAATTGTTGTAAATAGCTGTGTCTATAAAGGCCTCAGGTGGCAATGTAATAACTTGACAGGGCTGCGGGAGGGGTTGAAGAAGGTGTATCCCACTCCCTCTTCGGTTTCAGAGCCATATTTGCATATACAAACGTACTGTGGCCAATATCGTTCAATAAACGTCTGTAGTTCGTAACTGAAGTCATTCTCGTTTCTAAATCGTGTTACAAGCATAACATCAGGGGAATGCTGAAGATATACCTCTACATCATGCTCTGAAAGCCACCTAATGGTGTGTGGCGGAGGGTACTTTCGTTACCACTACCTGATCCCTCCAACCCTGTTCCACGCGTCAATAGTGCGTGTATAGCCTCTGTATTGGCTCCAATTTCTCGAATTTCCTTCTCGTGGTCATACGCGAGGTGTATGTGGGGGCGAAGTAATATGTAGTCTGACTCCTCCTGGAAAGTGCTGTCTACAAATTTCAATAGTAAATCTCTCAGTGATGTACAACGCCTCTCCTCCAACGTCTGCCAGTGCAGTTTGTTTAGCATCTCCGTAGTGCTCTCTCGCCAGCTAAACGAACCCGTGACGAAACGCGCCGCTCTCCGTTGGATCTTCTCAATCTCCTCTATCAGTCCTACCTGATAGGAATCCCAGATAGATGAACAATACTCACGAATCAGGCGAACAAGCGCCTGATAAGCCACTTCATTCGTGGATGAGTTACATTTCCTTAAGATTCTTCCGATGAATCTCTGGTGTCTGCTTTTCCCACTATCTATTTGATATGGTCATTCCACTTAAGATCGCCCTGGATAGTTACGTCTAGATATTTTACGGCAGACGCTGTCTCCAGTTGTTTGACCTCAATATTGTAGCTGTACAGTAGTGGGTTTCTTTCCCTATGTATGCGCGATATGTTACATTTAATTACGTTCTGGGTCAACTGCCAGAGTCTACACCATTCGTCAATTCTTACTATCTTCTGGCGATGGTACTTTGGTATAAACAACTTCATCATCTGCAAATAGCCTTAAAGAGCTTCTGACGCTTTCTATTAGTTCATTTACATATATTGCAAACAACAAAGTTCCTATGACACTTCTCTGTGGTACTCCTGATATTACCTTTACACCTGTCGATTTAGTTCCGTTAAGAGCGACGTGTAGAGTTCTATTTGCAAGGAAGTCTTGAATCCAATCGCAGGTGTGCTCCTATACTCCGTAAGCTCATAGTTTTCTGTAATTCAACGGCAATGCGGTACGGTGTGAAATTCCTTACTGAAATGAAGAAACACGGCATCAACATAAGCGCCGTTGTCCACTGGGCTGTAGATCTCATGGAAGAACAGAGCGATATTAGTTTCGCAAGATCTCTTTTTGCGGAATCCCTGTTGATTCTTATAGAGGAGATGTTCGTTTCTCAAGAACATCACAATTCTTAAGAATAAAACATGTTCCATAATTGTACAACAGTTTGTTGTCAACGATATAGGTCTATAATTGTGTGGATCTGTCTTATGGCCTTACTTAAAACGGAATGATCTGCGCTATTTTCCAGTCGTTAGGTACTTTTCGTTGCTCAAGCCATCTACGATAAATTACTGCCAGAAGTTCTTCCGCATAATCTTTATAGAATCTTATAGGAATCTCATCTGGTCCTGAAGCCTTTCCACTACTAAACGATTGTAGCGACTTTTCATTTCCACTATCGGTTATCTCAACATCTGCCATTTCGACGTTCGCACGACGATTGAAAGGAGGGACAGTGTAACGATATTCAGCGGTGAAACAACTTAGAAAGACCGAATTCAGTATTTCGGCCTTTTTTCTCTGTTATCTTCCGTCTCGGTGTTGGTGTGGTCACCGAGAGAATGATTAGATGATTATGACCCGCTTACATACGACCAAAGTTTCTTAGGGTTTTTAGTCACGTCAGTTGACAACATCTTACTTTCAAAATCATTGAACGCTTCTCTCATTGCTCTCCTTACGCTCATTTTCGCTTTTTTCGGATTTGGTTTGTCAGCTACGTTTTTACTTCTCTTGTATCTGAGATGAAGTGCTTTTTGTTTGCGTAGAGTTTTTCTAACAGGGCTGTTAAGCCATGGACGATCTCTTCCATCCCTTAAAACCTTACTCACAAAATACTCGTCTAGGGCATATTGAACGATGCTATTTATTTTTTTCCATTTACTCTCCACATCTTCCTCATTACCTAATATTTGATGCTGACAGCTGAGATATTCTGAAATTTGTATCCTGTCACCCTTGCTATGCAAATATATCTTCCTATCTTTGTTAACGTTCCTTGTACGACCCGTCGTCATAGATGCTGTCACAGCCTTATGATCACTGATATCTTCATCCACGTCAACTGATTCCATAAGTTCAGTTGTGTTTGTGGCCAGGTGGTGTAAGACGTTACTCTCCAGAGTTAGTTCTCGAACTGTCTGCACAGGGTAATTTTCTGACAATACATCCAGAACAGTGCCACACGATTCCCTTGCTCATTCAACAGTTTTGATGGCATAAGAAAAGGTAAGCTCATTTCTCATTTTGTTGCCTGAAAAATACGTACAGGGTGTTTCAAAAATGACCGGTATATTTGAAACGGCAATAAAAACTAAACGAGCAGCGATAGAAATACACCGTTTGTTGCAATATGCTTGGGACAACAGTACATTTTCAGGCGGACAAACTTTCGAAATTACAGTAGTTACAATTTTCAACAACAGATGGCGCTGCAAGTGATGTGAAAGATATAGAAGGCAACGCAGTCTGTGGGTGCGCCATTCTGTACGTCGTCTTTCTGCTGTAAGCGTGTGCTGTTCACAACGTGCAAGTGTGCTGTAGACAACATGGTTTATTCCTTAGAACAGAGGATTTTTCTGGTGTTGGAATTCCACCGCCTAGAACACAGTGTTGTTGCAACAATACGAGGTTTTCAACGGAGGTTTAATGTAACCAAAGGACCGAAAAGCGATACAATAAAGGATCTGTTTGAAAAATTTCAACGGACTGGGAGCGTGACGGATGAACATGCTGGAAAGGTAGGGCGACCGCGTACGGCAACCACAGAGGGCAACGCGCAGCTAGTGCAGCAGGTGATCCAACAGCGGCCTTGGGTTTCCGTTCGCTGTGTTGCAGCTGCGGTCCAAATGACGCCAACGTCCTCGTATCGTCTCATGCGCCAGAGTTTACACCTCTATCCATACAAACTTCAAACGCGGCAACCCCTCAGCGCCGCTACCATTGCTGCATGAGAGACATTCGCTAACGATATAATGCACAGGATTGATGACGGCGATATGCATGTGGGCAGCATTTGGTTTACTGACGAAGCTTATTTTTACCTGGACGGCTTCGTCAATAAACAGAACTGGCGCATATGGGGAACCGAAAAGCCCCATGTTGCAGTCCCATCGTCCCTGCATCCTCAAAAAGTACTGGTCTGGGCCGCCATTTCTTCCAAAGGAATCATTGGCCCATTTTTCAGATCCGAAACGATTACTGCATCACGCTATCTGGACATTCTTCGTGAATTTGTGGCGGTACAAACTGCCTTAGACGACACTGCGAACACCTCGTGGTTTATGCAAGATGGTGCCCGGCCACATCGCACGTCTTTAATTTCCTGAATGAATATTTCGATGATCGTGTGATTGCTTTGGGCTATCCGAAACATACAGGAGGTGGCGTGGATTGGCCTCCCTATTCGCCAGACATGAACCCCTGTGACTTCTTTCTGTGGGGACACTTGAAAGACCAGGTGTACCGCCAGAATCCAGAAACAATTGAACAGCTGAAGCAGTACATCTCATCTGCATGTGAAGCCATTCCGCCAGACACGTTGTCAAAGGTTTCGGGTAATTTCATTCAGAGACTACGCCATATTATTGCTACGCATGGTGGATATGTGGAAAATATCGTACTATAGAGTTTCCCAGACCACAGCGCCATCTGTTGTTGAAAATTGTAACTACTGTAATTTCGAAAGTTTGTCTGCCTGAAAATGTACTGTTGTCCCAAGCATATTGCCACCACGGTGTATTTCTATCGCTGCTCGTTTAGTTTTTATTGCCGTTTCAAATATACCGGTCACTTTTGAAACACCCTGTATGTATGATGTACAAATTAATGTCTTCGTAATTAAAAAAAAAGTTGAACTGGAACAAACAACTATCCAGAGAAAAGCGAAGCCAGCCGAGCGAGACCGAGGTGGCAATGAGGAACGGGGGAACTAGATTAACCGAAGTTAACTGTGAACAGCCGTTCCCGTGAATGAGACCGATCGAACCCGGAGTTCCTGGAAATGAGACCGACCGCTATTGAAGTGAGTGGCGATCGACCATTCCAGGTAACGAGAGCGACAGCAATGGAAATGTCCGGTAAATGAATGTTCCTAGGAAGTCATTCCTCGGTCCCATTGCTCACTTTAGTGACTTGTTCCTTCGGTCTCATTCCTTTGTTAACTCCCCACTTGTAATCGATGCATAAGAGAAGGGTCGGAATGTGCTGCCATAGCGAAACATTAAGAAAATCAAATTGAAGTCTGAGCAATCATGGTCTACCATTGTGTAAAGTAAGTCAACAGGCATTAGCATGAGATTACATTGTTTATCTCTCACTTGATAATCATTACCTTTTCAATGTGGCAATTGTTTGTTTTTTGTGGAGTCGTATGATATGATGAGACAATTTCTAATGCTTGCTGGTGGCCTCTTCTAGAGCACGTTCTAAGTATGTTCGATTCACGAAAGAGAGAGTGGTGAAAGGTACCAGTTTACTCGACGCTTTCATTACTTCCCTTAAGATCGTGTTTGTAGTAGATCGAGATATTTAGTTCTGCTCTATCCCTGCAAGGGACTGCTATAATCAGTTTTCATTGATGGGAGATGAAAGGCAATTTCTATCCCTAGTGATCCAAAGCTATGTCACCCTTTGAATAGGTACACTTATCAAAAGAACTGTAAGTGTTAAAGCAGTGAAATTCTTACTGAATGTATATAGCGCATGTGTCTGCATTTACAATGAAAATAAACGAAGTATCTCTTACGAATTTGAAGAAAGTTTTTTATTCTTTCACTAATACGTTTTCACTTCTGTAATACAATAATTACGGTAAAACAGTGTCTGTTGGGTTGGTGGTACCCAGTTTACTTTTAATAACTTATTAGCATCCTGAGTACAAACTGACGAAATTTCGTATTTCTAACATAGCCAATTTAGAATATAATGTTACCTGGAATTCAAAAAAATGTAATTTTGAGAAACAATTTAAAGTTTAGTACATCAGATTTAATATAGTTGCTGATGAGAATTACTTACCGCTAATATATTCCTGCATCATACTGAAGCATCGTCTGCGTCATACTGATATTCTTTTCTTCTCTTGGTCCATCTTCTTTTCTACATAGTTTCTTGTTTCCTTTGTGAATTTTAAATTAACAATTTCTGCTTTGCGGATTCTCTCTTTATGTATTTGCACGAAGTATTTGCAGCATTTCCACTAGATTTTAAGACCAATACTTCTAAAACATCCAGTTTTGTTACTACAGTATCACTGAAGCATAAAATAGGTCATAAACACCAAATTTGAGGGTGGTAAACGGAACAAATACAGTTTTCGGTAACCAGGTCCAAATGACAGAATTCACACATTCATTAAAATTTGTCGTTTTCCCATGAAGGTATTTCTGCAACAAAGTATCTTTACAAAGATCACTAAACATAGGTTTCATTTCATTCATTACTGCTGCAGGTACAGAATGTTTGCGGTCATATGTTGCATTTCTCCTATACTTGCACCAAGTGTCAGAATCATCAGGCAAAGACAGTGCAGAAGACTTTCATTTGTGGAAGCTTATGGGAAAAGATTCGCCATGCCGCGTTTTTCATGTTGTCTAAATTTCCGACATTTCTTCTTATGGGAAAGCCATAATAATTCTGCAATCTATCTATTCCATTACATTATTTACGAGGCGACTATTACCACCTATCTTCTTACCGTTTCTAGAACCATTTTTGCTCAATTCAGTGTCACTTTTGACACAGTCCCTTTGCGAAGACACTGATTCTCGCCCTAGGATACGACACTACCGGATATTCTGCAGACAGTGTATTTGTAAATCAAATCACAGTGCGTGCTAAAGGTTCACCATAGTATTTCCAAACGAGTGTTCATCTCCATAAGCTGACTTGGAGGAATCTTCTTCAAGACACTGCAGTTTCTTTCTTGAGGGGCTCATTATCTATACAGCCAACGTTCTTGCATCCTTTGACATATTAACCTCATTTACCTTTACGTATTTATTTCTTCTGAATTTTAATTTAAGCGAGAATTTCTTTACTCGCGGCATTTTTATGAAAAGGTGCAAAACCAGAGAAAATACATAACAACACTTACTTCGCTAGCAACAAGTATCCCTATGAACAACTGGGAGCCCTGGAAAACAATAACAAACGCGATTGGAAAGATAAATGTCGATAGTAGATTCAGGATAGAAAACCTTGACACGATGAAAGAATAGAAGCAGGAAATAAAGCTCAAGAAATGAAAGAAACTTATGCGAAAAATTGTCGCTTTTACATTAAACGAAAACTGTTTTACGCAAGAAATAGCGAGCGTTTCAAGTATCCTAAAATCTAAGTATCTATTTCTTTAACCTCCGTCTCCCCTTAACCAGTAAAGGCAATGCAGCAGCCTCTTTGCTTGGTCACTGATGCTGTTTAATGTCTTCGGCGAGCCTGATTCCTTCAGCCCAATGTGAATCGTTACCGAGTTGCTTGTAATGTGATCCTGCTTGTCTGAAAGAGAATCTACCATTCAATTCCAATTAGAGTTACAGTCCAGTGAACACTTAAATCTGTGTTGGTGGTGCTACATTTGGAGAGAAATCTGTTTTTGTCTGATGGAAGTCCAAGTTGTCATGCAGAATCGACAAAGAATAAACAGTCGTATCAGGCTGTTTCAATTTACTTCCAGTGCCGAAGCTTAGTAATTGCTGAGCGGTTGGACTAGCGTTGCTAAGTGGTGATTGCTTGTGAGAATCACGATGTGTGCTTACTCACAGTGCAAAGACAATCCATATGTTACCAGGAATAGATTACTTTCCGTCAGGTCTACTATAGCTTTGCGAGAGCCTGCCATGGCAGAACTCTCACATGACGTATGAAAGATGTATAAGACAAACGAAATAGCCTCAGATTTAAAGAAGACAGCAGATGCTGACAGGTGTGATTATTACCGAACTATTACTTTAATTAGTCATGGCTGCAAAATACTAACATAAATTTTTAACAGACGAAGAATGAGAAAATCTAGTTGAAACCAACTTTAAGGAAGTTCAGTTTGGATTCAGGAGAAATGTAGGAGTTCGCGATGCTATACCGACCCTGCGAGTTATCTATGAATGTAGATTAAGGAAAGGCAAAATTGTGTTTATACAGTAGCTTTTTTAGACCTAGGGAGACCTTTTGACAATGTTGACCGGAACACTCTTTCAAATTCTAAAGGTGGCAGGGTCAAAATAGAGGCAGCAAAAGGCTATTTACAAATTTTACAGAAAACAAATGGCAGTTAAAATAGTCGCGGGGTAGGAAAGGGAAGCAGGGTTTGAAAAGGGAGTGAGATAGGTTGTAGCCTATCCCCGATATTATTCAACCTGTACACTAACCAAGCAGTAAAGAGAACCTAAATAAAAAATTTGGAGTAGGAACTGAAGTTCAGTGACAGGAAACAAAAACTTTAAAGTTTGCGATGATATTGTAATTTAGTCAGGGATAGCATACGAGTTGGAAGGGCAGTTAACAGAATAGGCGGTATGTTGAAATGAGGATACAAGATTAACGCCGACAGAAACAATGGAATGTAGTGGAGTTAAATCTGATGCGGAGGAGATTATGTTAGAAAACGATACACTTGAAGTAGCAGATGAATTCTCTTACTTGAGTTGCAAAGTAACTGATGATAACTGAAGTAGAGAGGAACTAAAATATGGGCTGACAATGGCTAAAAAAGCGTTTCTGAAGAAAAGAAATCTGTTAACATCGAGTACAGAATTAAGTGTTGGGCAGTCTTTTCTGAATGTATTTGTACAGAGTGTAGCCGTGTATGCAAGTGAAACGTGGACGATAAACAGTATAGAGAAGAAGAGAAAAAAAGCTTCTAAAATGTGGTAGTACAGAAGAGTGGTTGAAGATTATTAGGTGTGTAGATCACAAAAGTAATGAGGGGATAGTTAGAAGTGGGGAGAAAATTAATTTGTGATACAATTTGATAAGAATAAGGGATCGGCTAATAGGACAAATTCTGAGATATCACGGAATCACCAATCTTGTATTGTAGGGAAGTGTGAGAGGTAAAAATTGTTGAGGGACACCAAGAGGTTAATACAGTAAGAAGATTCGGAAAATGTATGTTGCAGTAGTTATTCAGAGATGGAGAGGCTTGCACAGAATTGACTAGAATAGAAAACTACATCAAAACACTCTTTGGACTGAAGACCACGACAGTGAAAAAACGACATGCTAATAACATTTACGGAAATGGAAGCTGAATTTACGCTGTACATCATTTTCTCCTTCTACGAATGTCGATTCAACCCTCTACTTAAGCATAACGTTGTTTTCACTTCCAGAATGAGATTTTCATTCTGCAGCGGAATGTTCGCTGATATCAAACTTCCTGGCAGATTAAAACTGTGTGCCATACCGAGACTCCTACTCGGGCCCTTTACCTTTCGCGGGCACGTGCTCTATGAACTCAGCGACCCAAGCATGACTCGCGACCCGTCCCCACAGTCTCAGTTCTGCCAGTACCTCGTATCCTACCTTCCAAACTTCACAGAAGCTCTTGTGGGAGTTTTTCAGAACTAGCACTCCTGAAAGAAAGGATATTGTGGAGACATTGCTTAGCCACAGTCTGGGGGATACTTCCATAATGAGATTTTCACTCTGCAGCGGGGTGTGCCCTGGTATGAAACTTCCTGGCAGATTAAAAGTGTGTGCCAGACCGAGACTCGAACTCGGGACTTTGCCTTAAACGGGAAGTGCTCTACTGACTGAGCTACACAAGCATGACTCACGTGACTCTCCTCACTGCTTTACTTCCATCAGTACCTCGTCTCCTAACTTAAAAATTTACAGAAGCTCTCGTGCAAAGGGACAGGCCCCCCAGGCTGTGGATAAGCTGTGTCCGCAATATCCTTTCTTCCATGAGTGCTAGTTCTGCAAGTTTCACGGGTTCGAGTCTTGGTCCGGCACACAGTTTCGATCTGCTACGTAGTTTTCATTAGTTCAAGAGCTGAGAGATTGGAAAGCAATATTAGTAGTGTTTGTCATGAAGCTTAATTTAGTATTAGCCTAAGTGCCCTTGCCCGTCTGTTACATCTTCTCCTTATATCCTGCGAGAAATACTTTTCAGGTTACTGCTTTCCAGTTTTCCTCGAAACTCGCCCTATTATTCAAAGTATTAGGCCACTAGAGGATGCCTCATTGCTTTGGTGCCATCTAATTGAAACATGAGACATCGCTTTTGAATGCTCTGTCACTCGAGGAGTATAGAAAATTAACTAATTAGCTCAAATCTCATGAGACACAGATCGTAAGCGATTTTTTCCTCTGCTTGCTATTAATTTACAGGTGCTGGTAAAGTTAGATCGATGGTTGCTGTATCGGTAATAGACGTTTGTCAAGCACTATGCACTATTTCAATGTAGAAATTAGAATCAGGGTTTAGATGCTTATTCAGATGATTTAATTATTTTTGCATATCGAATCGATGTCTATAAAACTGATGGAACATCCTTATTGTATAGCTGCACCCTGTAAGCAAGTAGGTAGCATATGTTAAATTCAGTTCACTGCCTTTGCAAATCAGCACACTTCGTGCAGTGTATGAATATTATAATTGTAGGTCCCATTCTCTTCTGTTAAAATGTATTTTGAACGTATGTGTATGTGTGTGACCATTTCTATACAACTTCACGAGTCAGAAAGCTTTTCCAAATCGTTTTTCTGGGGAATAAGAATTATGTATTTAGCATATCTTGAAAGGATCAGGGCTTGATCATCAATACTTATGAGATTAGTTTTCGCTTCTTCTAACACACACACACACACACACACACACACACACACACAGCTTTCATAAATTGATGTATTTCGGCGGAAATGGCATCGACTAGAGATTCTGGCAAGTTTATTTTGAATTACATTGCCTCAAAATTTTGTCTTTGCCTACCTACAAAAGCTTGATACCCCAGATCTGGCATTGCATTCGTTGTTATCTGGTTCAAATGGCTCTGAGCACTATGGGACTCAACATCTGAGGTCATCAGTCCCCTAGAACTTACAACTACTTAAACCTAAATAACCTAATGACATCACACACAGCCGGCCGCTGGTGGGCGAGCGGTTCTGGCGCTACAGTCTGGAACCGCGCGACCGCTACGGTCGCAGGTTCGAATCCTGCCTCGGGAATGGATGTGTGTGTTGTCCTTAGGTTAGTTAGGTTTAAGTAGTTCTAAGTTCTAGGGGACTTATGACCTCAGCAGTTGAGTCCCATAGTGCTCAGAGCCATTTTTGACAGCACACACATCCATGCCCGAGGCAGGATTCGAACCTGCGACCGTAGCGGACGTGTGGTTCCAGACTGTAGCCACTAGAACCACTCGGCCACTCCGGCCGGCCGTTGTTATTTATTTTGATTCTAAACTGTTTTCCCACTGCAGCTTTTGAGCTATACAGACCGTGGAATGTATGTCGATTGTTTCTGCATATTCCCTTTTGGTATTAGTTACAAAGAATTCTGCATTTTCAACAGCGAAATGTCATTGTCATCCCGTACACGTTTATACTTAAATTATTATTTTCTTTAAATTGCTGTTTCTCTACAGGTTTTTTACATATGTGGTAGAAAGAAACAACCTAGTTAATGTCAGGATTTATCGTAGCTTTCGAACAGGAGCAACGTGTTGGTAACTGCTAGGTTTTAAGATCATAAAACTTTAAACACGTTCCCTACAAGACAAATATTTAGGGGTTAAATTGAAATACATGGAGTGGTAGCATATTCGGCTGTTGCTATTAAGTTCTCTTTCTTTCCTAGCTTCTTCTCTTAGCATCAGAAATGGTCCGCTTTTTTATGGAAAGTTTAACTTTCATGTCGGATATCTTCCTGTCGCTATCACAGACTGTTACCTATATGAGGGAATTCGTGCGCACAATCGGCCTGAGTGTCTTCTAATCTGGGTTTTGTGTGGTGTTGTATTTTGACTGTTTGCCAGTTGTATTATGTGAGGTGTAGGCTCAGTCCATTTGTCTAAACTACAGTGAGAAGACGGCCTAAAAGCCGTACTAAGACTGGCCGGATTACCACACAGTTTGCGCTTGTCTGGCATGCGGTTTCGAATCAGCTCCGACTTTTATGAGTTTCTCGCATGTCAGTCCATTGCGCGTTAGGTGACATGGGCATGAATACTGTTGCTACTAGGGTAATTACAGAAAAATTAATGGTCATAATCCTCTTAAAATTGTCATGCTCGCTCATCGTTGAACACTCTATATCTTCTGTCACCTTAATGTATTCATGTGACAGCAATGTCATATTTATGCTTAAGTAGCATACAAACTGCATTATGCCCCCTAAAATTTATTTAACACGACCCGTTTCCAACTTCTCAGGAAAGCATCAGGTAATGGGAAGTGTGATGTCACTATTGTGTCTATGAGAGTTACTGTGTTCTCCGTAGGACGAACACCTACTTTCCCTCTCTCTCTCTCTCTCTCTCTCTCTCTCCCTCTCTCACAAATAGAACAAAAAATGGCCAGCCATAGGCATGTTGCTGAAACAGCCACTGTCCACTGTCGAGTGATAGCAGTTCTAGGATTAACAACTACATTAATCCTACGAAAAAGAGAGTGCAAGAGCTTTTTCAGGTGTGCTTTGTCAGTAAGAAACCACTCATTGAAGATTAGACCCCGTAGAGCTGCTAAACTGGGCTCAAGTTTATTGTAATGTTTTACACGACGTTCAAAATAGTATTACACTGTTTTATGCCGTAATGATCGTCACTGCCGTCACTGCAGCAAAACGATGCCCTTTAGAGAGGGAGGTGCCATCATTATGGAGACAGCACATTATCAACTAGAAAGATGCATCCAGAGTACGAGTGTAATTATTCAGAATGCTGACACTGGAAAATACTTCCACCAGCGATTCTGAAAAGTGATGTTGACACAGTGCTGAGGTCACTTCCCGGCCACAGTAGCGCACTTGCAAGCAGTAAAAACTGCGAGATGCAGGACCACGATAGACGCTCCCGTCTGTACGTGTTTGCTGGCAGACTGAAGACGTGCTAGTTTATATTCTGCTGTGAGCGATGGCCATTTGCGAGGTTTCCATTTTAACCTTCTCTCGGTAATTAGTTAACAAGTGCCTCCGTTCACTATCGACAGCTATTTGACATGACACTCCTGTCCCTATCGGTTAGGATCCTATTACGACCGCTGCTATCAGGCCACGTTACATGGCTGTGAATGGAACACTATTCTTTGTAGACACGTTCCACAGTCCAGGCTGGCATAACAATAAATTTACTAAAGTAACTCACGGGTTTCACATGGACACGCCGAAACGGGAGACTTTCGTTCAGCCATTCAGTCACGTCACCACATCAGTGCATCTTACTGTTCCGATTTTAAATAATCGACTGGCTCATACAAACCGCTTTCCCCTCATGACGTGCGTCAATGGCGAGTGGACACATGACTTTCCGGGAGTTTCGTACCAAGTATGAAGCTTCAAAGCTAAGAGTGTGCACCGATAAAGGGTTTAGACATACTCTGTTTGAGGAGCTTATTGTCTGTAAGTGCAATAGATTCACTGAGAAGGTGATTCATAAGTGGTTGATTTGCGCTCTGACTGAAATTACTTTTTTGTCTAGTACAAATGTGACAGTAATTCTATATATGGACTTTTTTCCAATCTTTTTTTTAAATCCATATTTAGAGGTATTGATCTGTAATTTATTGATTAATATTTCGTCTGTGTAGCAAATAATATTTTTACTAGCGATAAGTTTCGAACTTTCCCTTCATTCTTAAGCCATTACCTATCTTGCAAGATACAATGTTATTAAAAAAAAAAAAAAAAACAGGACATGAATTTTCAAAAATTTTGTGCCTACAGATTACAGAAATTTTATAAATGCTCTGTAAAATACGTACATTTGTAATAATTCAGTGTACAAAAGACATTTGTTTTTACATCACATGAATATAACTAATGTTATTGTATTATGGTTGTCTTGATACATTCAAAATTCGTTAGCGTTTTTAGTTGTTTACACAGAAGTTAGACAGGCTCCTTCAGTTGTTTAGTGTGTGTCAAAATCTCTCAGAGATCATACTGTTACAACTAAATACAGAGATAATGGTAAAGGTCTCAGGTAATATCACACTGTTTAATAAATTACTGATTTATGATAAGTAAACTGCTTGACTGACTCATGAATCATCATTAAAAGAGCAAAAGAAAATTGTATTTAAATCGGACTGTTTATTCATTAGTTTGTTCTGTTCTTTAATCTTCAATTTACATATTTCCCACTCTTGAAGTATGTCCAAGTTCATCAGGCGTAGCACCAAAAGGAATGAAGTTACACATACTTGAAGAATGCAAGTATACGTAACGTATGTAAGAAGCCCGACAAATTGATGAACGAACAGTTCTAAATTGAATACAATAAATATTTGCTCTTTTTAAAGACGATTCATGGTTCAGTAGAGTGTTAGGTTATGTCCTATCAGTAATTCATAAAACACCACAGTAGTGTCTGAGACCTTTAGCAAACAGCACCTATTTATTTATATGTAACGTTTTTATCTCTGAGCGACAGATAATATGGACACACAATAAACAAAAGAAAGCACCTGTCAAATGTTTATGTATACAAACTACTAAAGGCTGCTATCGAGTTCTGAATTTGTCAAAACAGCTGTAATACAGTGAAGTAACATTTTTATGTTGATTTGATGTAAAAACATATCTATTATCCAACTGAAACATTACAAAAAGCAGGTACGTAACATTTATTGACTGCTTTAATCTCTGGACACAAAATGTTCTATTTCATGTTCTGTTAATAATGGTTTGGGAACGAGCGGAAAGTTCGAAAATAGTCACTAATAAAAACAATAAAAACATAAGAAATTGACAAAACCTTAATTAATAAATTGCAGATATATTTGGTTTCTGAACTAATACCAACACACTGATGAAATTCAGTAATTACTGACTTGCATTTGTGAAAGAATTACTGTTTTCGTGCTACCAAGTAACTTGAATTGAGTGTTTCAATCAGATGTCGTGATGAAAATTTTTTGAAAGAATGCAGACTTGATAGATCTCCTAACATGGGCAGTTGCAAGTACGTAGTACGCAATATCAAAATGACTTTGCCGGTAGGGAAGGGACAAAATCATGGTTGAGTGTTGTGGGAGCGTATGTCTGCGGCTCTAATGGATGCCGTGCTTAATTTCTGTAACTTCCTGGGTGAGCTCTTGAAGTGATTTACAGTTATAGTTAATCTGGGTTGAAACTGGGCCTTCATTTAGAACGGAGTGTTGTTGGTACAAGTCTTGGTGCCGGGAGCAATGTGCTAGAAACTTTCGAGCCGAATTGTACTCCCAGGATGTGGAGCGTCTCCTTCTAAGCGAACAACTTTAATTAAATTCTTGTTTCATTTAGGGAGTGTGCAGCGTTATTGTGCAATTCAAGAAAACACTTAAGGAGGTAAAAACGCGAGCCAGAATAATTTCCTTGATGATAAGCAAGATGTCATCCGACACTTAAAGGGCGGTATCATATAAGCCCAATTGCCGAAATTAAATTTCTGTGCTACAACAGCTCTCTATTAAATTCCAAGTGCTCCTCACTGCAGCATTTCGTTAAATTAATCTGCCTACTTGACAGCAGAAAATTTGCATACGGAAATGAGTCGAGGCTGCTTTGTATAATCCTTCACGATTACAATAATACTTTACTGCAGAATTTAGGAACGCGAATCTCCACTGGACTGTTGCTCGAAGATTTCGTACCAGATGTTTTGGATTATGTACGCTTCTTCAACAAAGAAATTAGGGCGGATGTTACAATACCTACTTTTATTCCAGGTATGACACACTCCCACTGAAAGTATAATGTGAAATTAGGCATATAGCATCCATTCAATATGGATACCTCTAAGTTTATTTCTGGGTACTGATATATAATTAACGTTACGTTAATTACATCATTCCTTCCTATGATATATCGGCTGTCAGTCATCCCTGATTACGTAACCTCTTCATCTGTAAAAGCTGTCTTTCTAGCGTTTACAATTATGGATTTAGGGAAATGCGAAATTTAATCATCTGTTTGAACGTGGGTTCTGTCAGTTATCTTATTCATATAATTTTCTTATATTCACCCCTTTTTAGTTCAGTAACAATCAAACTTATTTACTTGTTTGTTTTTGGGTGTCCCATTAATCTCAATATACTTGTAAAATTCGTAGTTCTAGCGAACGATTCCTAGTTTTTCATTTACTCTGCTTTGAATAAGTTTTTAACGCTGGCAGAATTGGTTTATTCCACAGTAGTATTTATCCAACAATGGTGTGTATATCGCACAACATATGTGCTTTGCCTGCGTCTCCGAGTACTGTTTCGAAACAAAGAGACTTTCACTTTTCTTGCACATCTTCATGGAACAATTTTTTGGAATATTCGTGTACTGATTGAAAGTATTCGTTATTTACTCTTTAGTAGTATCCTCACCAAAAGTAGATAACTCATGATAGGAGTCCTGACGCCAGGTGATAATGTTTTCACTGAAAGGTGTCCTGGCAGAACGGCATCACTTACTTCAGTGGTGAGGATGCAAGAAAGCTAGGCTAACACCAGCATGTGAAAAGCGTGGCACTGACTACTTGTCTGCACCAGGGGTTCCCAAACTTTTCCTATGACGGAACTCTTTGAAAAACCTGATGCTCTTGGGGAACACGTTGTTTACCTTCGAGATTCATAATTTTTTTTAAGGGACAAAGTTTTGTTTTATTCAGTAATTATTTTAATTTTATGTCCTAAACTTTAAAAGAATTTGTATCGACAAAATAGCGAAAGAAACACCATGTTTTTTATAGTTTATCGCGTAACACTTAAAAACACTACGCGGACCGTTAGGGTTCTGGGGAACGCAGTTTGTGACACACCAATCTCCATTCAGTTCATATCGAGTGTGAGCATTGGGTATGGCGTCGACACGTGGAAACTGAGTTTTCACACACAGTCGCCGGCTGCACAAGGAATCAGGCCGTTCAGCAGAGCTTAAGTAATCCCTTCCGTCGTTTTCCAAAGGTCACTGACGCTTGTATTAACGGTGATAGAGCTGCAGACGTCTGATATAAAGCGTTCCATATATGACCCATTGGATTTACAGCCAACGAAAGGGATCTCGTTTTAGGGTTCATCATGGCTTATGTTTTTGGTACTCGCCCATCAGGCCGGTGAAAGACATCTCATTCACATCCTTCAGCTGCACCACTTTGCTCTTCAAATGGCTGAATGAGTACCCTCAACTTTTTCTTCGTTACAGCATAGTTTCGGCAATGAAACTATTTACAAACGTCCTCAAAAACATACCAAAGAAATAAAAAACCGTTTTACACACTTACCAATATAACTGCATTTGGTAGAACAAACTGTTGTATGATATGGTTAAGCAAGTTGCATAATAATTGAACACCGTCGGTAGAACTGCAGGCTGTTGCATTGAAGTTTCATAAATCTTCAGAGAATTATCCACATTGACAAAAGCTATTACTTATAATCATGACTGGCAGTGTGCTTGGCATTTCGAATCATCATGATCGTGCATAAACACTATTGAGAAACATAGCAACGGTGCACATATACATTACTGCAGCATAAACAGATACTTAGCAAACAAACCGCTCCATCCGAGCAAAACAGTTATTGCTACCTTCAGCATTACACCTGGGCAGAGGAAGTTTTTATATGTCCATTCTTGTGTTGAGAATTTTGAGGGAGATCGGCAGTTGACTTAGGTAATAAAACGGAACACCTACAGTCGTCCTTACGATGTTATTTACTATATGGCTACAAGTTTCTGTACTTCAGTGCACCATCTTCACGACTTAACTGATGCTGAGGGAGATAACTACATCCGTATACACGATTCATCAATGGTGAACATTTATCTACTGGTTTTCGCAGACTACCTGTGAGTGTGATGTTGTGCCTCCAACCATCAACTACCAACTCAGTTTGTAGTTGATGATTAGAGGCACAACATCGTTATTAGAGGTAGGATCCTAAAACCAGTTGATAGATGTTAACCATTGATGAATTATATATACGAATGTAGTTAACTCCCTCAGCGTCAGTTAAGGCCTACAGATGGTGCACTGAAAC
This sequence comes from Schistocerca nitens, assembly GCF_023898315.1. NCBI lineage: Eukaryota > Metazoa > Arthropoda > Insecta > Orthoptera > Acrididae > Schistocerca > Schistocerca nitens. Next base: position 105,009,320 of record NC_064619.1, read on the forward strand.
TTCGAAACTGGTAGCTAGGTAACAAAAAAGGATGGCTGTAGGTATTCCACTTTATTACATAAGTAGAGAAGTGCTGAATGCATCCATACAAGATAAATGATGTACACCAGAATCCATTACGAGTCATGTACTCGCCATATCAATGTCATATTCATTGAATTCTCTAACTGTTAACCAAACTGGCATTTTTCAACGGAGTATGTAGCCACACTTGCGTTCTATAAAAAAAAAAATAGACGTGAAATTAAGGTCAGTTTTCCGTTCTGTTTCTATGCCAGTAATGATGTTACACGTTACAGCATTGTAAAGGTAAGGATGAAAGCCAATATCTGGCATCTGTAATTTCAAAGAACCAACTTCGAAAGCCACGTATGTGGTAATTTTGAAACGGTAAAGGTATGTTGCGTAGTGTGTATCAGCATAGTATCATTCAACATGTAACTCAACCTACTTTAATAAAGAAAAGAGGAACGAGTCATTGTTTGAAGGTTGAGGACAGGTAAGCAAACGCTTAAAAGAGGAAGTGCATGGAGACAGGGTACTGTATCATGTATTGGATGTAAAAGAAATATTATTAATGAATATCAGTACGTGATTTTAAAACAATGCATTTCCGAAAGATTTCTTGATAGTATAATTTACCTTCTCGGTTTGGATTTGGCAAATAGAGGGGACAGAGAGACATCCACTGAAGTAGACACCAATTTGATTCTGCAGCTGCTATGAATCGGGACACAAACGAATTAAAGACATTAGCTGCCAGTGGACACTGATTTCTATGAAGGTGGGGCTTTTTGAAAATTTATGCTGAACTGAGATTGAAACCTGTGTCTCCTGCTTAAGAGGTCATACAGACAAAATGGTCACAACAACAGTACAGACAACCGATGTAACCATAACTTCGGACCAAAATTCTCACTGCATCACTTACTACCTAGGTTGTGCCCCTACTCACTACCGTCATTAAACGAGGCATCTTGCCGATTCCCTCAAGCGTTTGAGTTTGATGACTATCTGCAATGAAGGGATCATTGTGCGTCATCGCAGTAGTTACATATACATTGCCTGAAGAAAATACCACACCTGAAAAAACGCCGTCGATTTTGATCCGATGACAGCATATACCACCTGAGGGTAATACATGTACTGATGGTTTTAACGTTCTCCGCCAACAGATAGCCTAATAGAAAAGCTGCCAGAGCACCATCTGTCTGCCCTTTAATGGTTAATGCTCACAGTAAGAGGGCTTGGTGTAGAAAGAGTGTGTGAAGCAAACACGTGACCATGTCACAGAGATGCACTCGTGCTTCCTACAGCCTTAAGAGCGAGTTTGAAAGGAATCGCATTGTGGCCTTCCGAATGGTGGGAAAGTGCTTTCTGAGAACTGGTACACGGATTGGACGTGGTGCGTCAGCTGAGCAACGATGCTGGTGTCAGTGGTCACGCGAACATTCTCACATTCGTGGACAAATTTCTGTACGTCCACACTGCACAGACACCTGCCAGAATCGTCCCATTGTATGGACTGCAGTGGCAGATCTTACAGTATCCACAGCACAGATACGAGGGCTTGGCAGCCAAGACGTGTCTACACGTACTATTTTGGACTGCTTATTACCAGTGGGACTAAGGGCAGACACATCTCTAGGCCGCCTCCCACTCAGGGCACAGCATCGACGTGCAGAGCTCGAGTGGTGCTATCAGACGGTCACTTAGAAGAGGATTCATTCACTTTGGTCTTCAGCGATTAAAGCAGATTCTACGTGCACGCAAGCGATGATCGTTTGGGAATATGATGTCGATCTCGTGGGCGCTGCATTAAATGTGATGTCTGCTCTATTGGACATGTCTGAAAGAACACATACCACGTGTCATTTATAATTAAGAATAATTGAAAATAAAGCTTCATGAGGTATTAGTGACAAAAAAAAATCAATGAACGAAGTAACTTAGCAGTTGCTAGGGCTCAATCAAACTGATGAACGTAGGGTATAGAAAGAGGACCTTGAAATTAATTTTGTCCAGGTTTTTGAAAAGCATAATAAACAAGTAAGAGAAGCGGTGAAAGGAGTAAGAGAGACTGCCTCTTCCATACAAGAGAGAATCAGGGTTACATAGAAGTTCGAGAAGCAATTACTGGAATCCTAATTTTGGTCATACACATAGAAAATGGGAACAGTTTCGGTATTATCAGTTTTCAGTTAAATGAATTTATGCGTCCACTTTTCTCCATTAATGCTTGAAGAACCAGATTTTTGAACGTTGGACATAGTAAGAGAAGTTAAAACGAGCCAGTGCATCAGTCAAAGAGAAAAGTTTACATTTCGCAACAGCTATTCCTGAAGTGTGATGTTTTGCATTGTTTTTATTTTTGCAGAAAGTTTCATGGAAAGGTAGTTGTCGGAACCAAGTAGGAAGAAGTAGTACGGGGTGTAACGAGAAAACCTAGGTCTCATTGTCTATTAGGAAAAACATTAAAGAAATACTGTGAAGAGATGGTCAGAAACTTAATATAATTGTGTTCTTCCTAAATGGAAAGTGATAGTACAAATTTGATAATGGAATCTGTACCCTGTAACAAAAGATGAAGTATGATTAATATTAAGCATACTTCAGCAGAAAATTAGGATGAACAGGAGAAACTGATAAACGGCAAAAATATTTTAATTCCAGATCTAATGAAGTTAGCAGGAAGAGTAAATATTTGTGAATTATATGAGTCCTTGAAGTATGAATGGAAAAAGAGATTCTTGTAAGTTTCAGAAATTGGAGATTACTGTAATAATAGGACAACAGAGTCCCAAATGGAGAACAACATGTTGCAACGGTGAAGAACCAGTCTATTGCACATGGCAGGAAAGGCCCAACTCAGTGTAGTAACTGTCGTAATGAGACCCGACATAAATATATAGTTTCACCTGGGAAGTGCAACTTGAATAACAGTGTTTGTTATGGGACAAATGGGTAATATGACTAACTGAAAGTTATAATAAGAAAAGTGAAAAAAGCACTAGTGTTAAAGAGTGCTTGCTTCAGATATTCAAGAACCAAAGTTCCAAGTGTTGGTTAGCAGAGGTGTCCAAGATGAGAGCAAATTGTTGATGAATTTTAACAGATGTGTCAAGGGTTGAAAGACTATGAAACCTGGCAACATGGAAGAGAGTACAGCGAAAGTGGGAAGTCAGAAATGAAATTAGGAGTGGAGAATATAGTGACAGCAGTGATAATAGTAATACTAAGAAAGAGTCTGATAATACTAAATCCAAAAGACAGACAACTAATGAAGGAGAAGTTGCAAGTACCTTGGGAAGACGAGCCAAACGTCACAAACCATACATATCTTTCAGAGAGTATAAAGTATAGTAATGAGGAACTAGATAAGGAAGAAGAAATTATTCTGTATTAGAAAGATTGATGGAAAGGTAATAAAAAGCAAAGAGGATCTTCAGATAAATCTATATGCTGTTAAGAGAATAGTTTCAAGAGGTGCAGAGTAGAATGTAGATGAGTGGTAAAATTATGTAAATTACTGACCTTCACTAAGGGCTTTTAATTATTGTATGATATAAAACATGGTGAGGTTCTTCTCCAGAACGGAACTTTGTAGCGTGCGCAAAATGTGGTGGGCATGGATAAAAAGGTGGAACCAAGAGTTAGTCGGGGACGAGTTACCAAACGGTCAACAGCATATGTAAAGGTCATGTATTGTGCTGATGGCGAGAGACGTTTTTTGTGCAGTTTTCCAATGTGTCAAAGCCTCAGATGGATGGATTTGTAAACTAGCTCTGTTTAGGATATGGTATCTATCTTCGCCACCAAGAAATGACAGAGCTTTACTATTACCAACTGTAAATCCACCTGTCAAGATGTACTCGCCACCACATTGCGCAATCACTGTAACGAAATTGGAGGAATTGTAGATATGTAAAGTGAAAGATCAGCTCATTGGATGTTTTTGTGTGCTCAAATATAAGGCAACTTATACCTGAATCTATGTACCTACCTTGATTTTTCCTTATCACAACACCTCTCAGGTTCCTCGCCATTTGAACTATGATTACCAATTGTCCATATAGTGGAAAAATGAAAGTCTCAAAGCCAAACAGTTAATTAAGTAATGTTGCTTGATATTTGGTAAGAATGGAGTATTCACATATACTGTGGATTTGATAAAATTCAGGGAGGTAGAAACTATAGCTTTGTGAAAACTTCCCAGCGATTGAAACAATACAAACTGAAGTTACCTATTTAATCATTGGCTTTAAAGTAAATGACTGTAGTGATAAAGACAGACAATAAACCGTCTTGAGGCTAGTTCCAAAAGTACCTTTGGCTTGAAATGTTCTTGTTAGTAAACAATGTTTGGCTTGAAATGTTCTTCTTAGTAAACAATTATTGTGCTGTCTATTGAAATAGTGCAAAAAGGTGAGTCATTGTTTTACAACTATGTAAATTTTTGTCTCATTGCAGTAAAAGTTAAAAACTGTCACTGTTGAAAGTTATATACCTATACTTGCTAAATTCTTGATCCTCATATGTGTTGAGAGGGGTTATTATCCGTGCAACACTATCCATAGTTTACCTATTGTGCTCACTGATAGAAAATTATTGACTGAAAGATAATTTTCTATCAAAATAATTTTTTTTATTCAGAGGACAGTGAGGAATTGTTTGCTAGTGAACTCTTTAATAATTTCATGTCGGGTAGAAAAGTATTAGGTGAAGAGGGACTAAATTCGTTCCCAATTTTATAACTGTACAGTAATCTTTAATAGTAATGTTATTGAAGTTATTCGGTTTGAGTAAGCCCTGAATGCATAGGTGTGTGTCATTATAAGTTGTGATTATGCAAATAGCCATGTTCTTCTTTAACTGTTATCATTTTCTTTAACGTCAATATCTGCTAGTGGCAGAGTTCATTGCACTCTCGTGTGAAAAGTATAGGCTGTGTCTGTCCTTTAAAGTTACTCGTATCTATTTAACTGAACAAGAGTGTTAATCATTCTCATGCCTTATTAGGCTGGCGGCCATTTTCTTTATTCTTTGAACAGTTTGGATAGGTAAAAGATTGTTTGTTACTGTTTGAATATTTACGTAAATCTGACTTTCACTTCTGATAAGCCACCTCCGTTAGGTACATCACTGTCAACACAACAAAATTCCTTTCAGAGGGTGACACTCCACTGCTTCTTTATACTATAATTGCTTTAATAGAAATAATTTCATGGTACAAACTGCCTCCAGATTTGAGGTTACAGTATAACAGTAGTGGGCGGCAGTGTTAGAACCTCACCTCATAAATGAATAATTTACAAAGAGATATATGGAGGAAATATGTTATTGTAGATTATTTTATTTTGAATGTAAGTTGTTGTATACGTATTCTTGTAGAAACACATGAAGGCTGAAATGTGCGCCACTACTTCTATGTTGGTGAGTGTTCCAGCAAAGCTGCATCTTGAGTAGCAGAGATCATATTTAAAGCTGCAGCTCGCCACTGTGAAGTCATGACAGCAAACGACGACGATTTCAAATATTGTTAAATGTGCTGAAAATGCTATTTATTTATTCGTTCTTATTTGTTCATCTGTGGTTTTGATGATTTTAATGGCCAGTATTGTTATGACTGGCGAACATCTTGGATGAGGTTTGAGATAGATTATCAGATTGTGTTCGAATTGCAGGTAAGTCTGCAGGAGTTCTGAACTTCCACGAAAAGTCGTGGCTTCATAGGTATTGTCGGCTAATGTTACGACCATAACTTAGTTTCCCAATGAAGGGTTTTGTTGTGCATTTTAGATTTGAAAACGGTGTTAAACTGTATTTGATACTACATATCTCATGACTGATTAGATGGAGCAGATAAATAACTGAGGAATTTGGGCTCATCTCTTGAACTGGCTGTACGTTAACGTTATTATTGTTGTTAGTGGATTCGGATTCGTCTAATTAATAAATGGCGGGGATTTCGATTTTGTGTTTCACTATTTTGGAATAGTGATCTGGCCCAGGACTGTTTCATGGAAATGAGTGGTACCTGATTTAATCGTGGTGAAGGCATAGTGGTGGCTCTTTTGCTTATTATATTATAAGCCTCCCGTACTCATTATGCTGACAGAACTATAGCAGCAGCACTGGCCTGAAATTTTCTAATTTTATTACAATGTATTAAACGGTAAAGAAACCATTACGGCAAGCCACAAACTGTCATGTTAACAACATAGAATAGGAAAGAAACTGTGGCAAGTATCTTAAATGCTGAACAGTTCATGGCAATTAAGAGTTAGTGTGGGGCGAACGCCTGAAGACGTTGAGATTTTGCTTACTAACGCTAAATGTGGGTCAGAATGGCAAGGGTGACTGTTTTGGATGCTTTTTGTAGTGGCTCGTTCTTTCAGTGTATAGAGACACGAGTGCACATTACCAAAATAATTCAATTAGCACTTTAAGAAATAAATTACTTGTTATTTACAACAACAAAAAAATAGTCCAAGTTCCCCACCTCGTCATCTCACCCCACAAAATATTTAAAGAACAGTTGCATGATCAACAATTGATTATAATTATCTATGCAAGTAGTGAAAAGAGTTCGTGAAAGTGAAAGAAAAGTAATGGAAAGTATGTGGGTAATAGTCTCAGCTGCTGGTATGAAATAAGCAGGCAATAGTATTAACCTTTACGACGATCGTAGGCTCAAAAGAACAGGAAAACAGTGTTGCTGAAAAAGCTACACACTCTGCCGTTTAGTAGTTGGTTATTGCATTACCAAAAAGAAATAGACAGGATAGCATAATAGTAATTCCAATTATGGGAAATAAGTAAACGTAAAATACCAGGTACCAGTCAAATAAAGAGTACTGATAGAAACATTATTGCACAATTGGCTTTAATAAAATATGGCAAGAGAAGTAAATAGAATACTGCTTACTCTGAGGTACAATAGAAATTTTGTTGCATGTTGAGAATGTTAAGGAACAGAAGAGAGAGTAAATCTGTCCAGTTTTGCGGAAACAGGAATAAGGAAGTAGATCAGAAAAAAAATTCTATATTATTATATAATAATGAGTATATTATTCAAGATTCTTGACATGGAAGTTATTGTACTTGATTTGTCTTCACAGTCTGGGATGTAATAATCGTTTGACAATTGTTGAAGCATATGGACGATTTGGTATCATTTTAAGGTAATTCATTTTCTACAATATAGCGTCCCCAGTGCTATATTACGAAAAGACTTCAAAAACAGTATTCATAAAGAAGAGACATTTAAAAATTGAATAATATATTATTATCATGTAGCCGTAAAACAATAATTTCTCTGTCGAGAAATGCAAGGAAATGCAATGCAAAGAAATAATTCATGACAAAATGATCTAAAGAGACGACAAGATACGCTCTTTTGTTAATTTTTTTAGTCGACTTCACTTCCTATCTTCTCTTTGTTGTGTATAGACGGACATCTTTCGAGTGCTGGCAAATGTAAGCATATTTGTATGAGTTAATCATATAATATACTGATTTAATATTATTGTGCACTTTTAATTTGTAAGAGGTGATCCTGATTTCATGTCCGCCTTCCTGGAATTAACCTGCATTCAATTAATTTACAGTTCTACAATCACAGCTGCTGATGCAGTCAACGACGCCATTACGTGGCGATATTAACTTATGAAAAATTAGCGGAAGCGGAAAACTCGCCCGCTATTAACATAATATTAATTTTTCTCCACAGCCGCCAGACGTTGCAGAAAATACGTAGCTTTAAGATTCTTATTTTCAGTACCATAGCCGAGACGCAGAGCCAGGACTCCGACTACAATACAATGGTTAACGGAGGTAAGAAAAATACTCTCGCGCGTGTGTGGGCCGCAATGGTAATTAATAACCAAAGATCTTTTTCTTTAAAGTGAACTGACTAGCCGAGGAAATTAATATGAAAGGTTTATTCCAATGTTCAACTTATATGCTCATGTTTTAAGATTCTGTGAGTCTAACATTCATTAACATAACAAATAATTTGAGATTAATGTTGTTAAAAAGGAGAACTTCAGGAAAGCATTTAATCGTAAAATCAAAATTAAGTGAAATATCATTTTTATTAAGGCCCACCACGTAAGTCGGCAACAATCAAAAAATAATAATAACAATAACAGTATATTAAATTACGACGGCCGACGGACGCGAGAAGCAGTTTCATGTGTGACACATCTGTGACACAAGCACTGTTGAATCTTAATAAATGACGAATAGTATGAATTACTTAGGAGATGACATTTGTGTTGACAAGGCAAAGTTGTGTACTTGCATAGTTTAACTGAATAGCATTAAAAGAATAGCTGATATTTACTGAGTGAAGTGATTCACAACCAATTACTCTTTTTTCTTATTTTGAGTATTACTTAGTAATGATATACCATACCATTGTGTGGAATAAGCTGATTCTATGAAATAGTCATGAAGGACTAATTACACCTATCATTACAGAAGGTTTTCTAACAGTCAATAGTGCAATACAGCAGATATATCTATCCCACCAACAATCTTTAAAATCTCAAAAATGGAATTACTGACTAGAATATCACATCAAATGCATTGTAACAAGGTTGTTTGTGTGAGAGTTCAGCAGTAATGTGTAATGGGAAGAAAGGACATACTTTTAATATGATTAAAATGTAGCTGACTCCTTTTGTAACACGTGACTTGCACATTACAGTACAATGACAAGTTATGTTTAGCCACCATTATATAATCGTCGACCACTGACAAAAAAGTGCAAATTGACAGGATGTACTCTTTGTGTACCATTTCAAGACAGAAATGAGAAAATAATAATAACACTGACATGATTAATGAAACAGGAGAAGGCGGAATTTGATCCAGGAACTGAACAGAAACAAATCTCAGCAGGCAAATTTAATTAACCTTCTCATTATGAAGGGGAGGTGGTGGGGCGCTGCTTGGTGCCACCTTTTGATAAATATTGTAATATAGTCAGTTATTGAAAAATTTCCGATGTTTTTAAAGTGTGGTAAAAGATATTTTCTTGTCTGGGTGCTATAACACATTAGTACCCCGTCAAATAAGTGTGTTATTAATATTGGTCAACAACCATTTATGAATTTTTTTAAACTTTTCTTGGGTAGGCATGAAATATCTCCCCCCTCCCCGTGGGTAATGAGCATTACGAAAAATGTGTTAGTATTGCTACAGCTTTGTGACATATTGAGGAATAAGAAGTGAGCATGGGTGACTTGTAGATATTTGAAAATGTAATCATCAGTCTCTTTCAGGGATATGTAGAGAACTTAGTAGATGAGTCAAGATTGACTTTAGGAAAATATTCAAGTAAGCCAAAACATAAAACAAGGAGCGTTAGATATTTGAAGATTATACTATGTAAGGATTCAACTGAACATAATGTTTGAATTTTTGGGATACAGAATGTACAGTTACTTTCAAATTCCTTACATTAATGTTTCTCGTTTTTTATATATAGTTAACAAATAAGATCTTGTGTCACAATTTAATGAAGGGCTTTAATTTGATGAAGGAGAACTTGACTAGTTTTTTTAAGTGAGCATACATGTTGACAGTTGTGTTTACATGTCTTCCTGATTGATCTCTGACATGAGAGTATGTGAGATATGTAATGGATAAGTTAGTATATAAGTGTATTGAAGGTACTTTAATAACTGTGTAAAGTAAATGGTACAATAACTATGTTGGTGTAAGAAATTATAAATTAATTCTATTCACCAGCTCAGGAACTAAAATTCTGGGATCAGCTGGAGAAACTTAAATTTGGATATGAATGAATATTGATAGGAAAAAGATTAAACGTGTTATTAGAATATATTATTTTAAACTATAATATTAGCTTTCTGCAGGACTACGGAGTTGTTGGAATTTGTGAAAGTGACTGAGGGGCATATAGTGACAAGTCATGTGACTGGCATGCTCCACTGGGAGGAAGGACTGACGAGAAGTTGTTTGTGGGTGCCCTAGCTGTCACTAATAGAAAGTGAGGTGTGAGTGAAGGAGGGGAGGAAATAGATGTACACCAAGAAAGTGGTGTAACAGGACATGCTTTACTTAAGACAAGATAAATGACTTGTCCCCAGACAAAATAATAATTTGCTGAGTGCCACTGATGATGCCATACATCTAAAAATATGTCTAGAAGAAAAGATGTAAGAATGGAGAACTTTTTTGTATTAAGAATTTATCATGTGTTTTTACTAATATGATAAGAAATGCAACAGCGTGAATATTGTGTCTTAAAGAAAATAAAAAGTCTTCTATGAGGTGTAGAAGAACTGAGTGTGAGACAGATAAGAATGAGTGTACCTTTTAAATAATCTCATAAGAGGACTATTTGTTGAGAATGATTAACTGTTGCTGAATTTGCTGTTAGAGGTTCTTAATCGACAAATGTGAAACTTAAAACAAAATCTTCAGTTGTATATTCTTTCCAAATCTGAAGTTTATTTTGATGAAGAAAATAGTAGTTAATTACTTAACTTACAATTGCTTAGGATTGATGAAATGCGTGTCTAGGCTGACAGTATGTAGAAGACCTTCTTTATATTTTCATATGGTTAGATTCAATTGGTATTATTTATTCTGTACAACTATATACTGTTTCTGTATAGTATATATATTTTACCATTTAATTTTCTTTGTGACGAATTTACGGTCAAATTTTTGTAACACAAACTTTCAAAAACGACAATATACATTGTTGGCAGTGTAAGTTATCGAGTTTAAAGGTTTTTGGTAACAGGAAACACTCACACTTTCACCACTCTTCTATGAATATTTGTGTAATATTTTCTCTTGTGTTTTTCGAAGGAGTGAAGAAATACTCATGACAAAGTGGGGTGAAAATGTAATATCAGATCCATACTTGAAAATATTATTTTTCTTTCTGTATCTGGTTTACTCCCTGGCCATTAGGCTGGTTGTGACAACATGCAAGAACCATTTGTTTGTCGTTAATCTAACTTTAAACAGTACATTGTGACATCTGTTGGCTGTTATTGTAACTTCTGACATACATATATCTAAGCTTAGAAAATTTGTAGTTTTACGTTCTCTTTAATGTCTATACATACAACAAATCATTTGTCACTGAAATACCATGAGACATATTTTGTTATAATCTTTTGTAGAGAACCATTCGTTTGGCGATTTTGGTACTGTTTGTGTTTATCACGAATTGTGCTAAATAATTTTTTCTGAAGAGCATATCCGAGGAAAACCAGCAATGCCATCACTCGCCAAAGTGCACTGCGTTCTACCGAAGTTGGCTGGGCGCATTCATGAATGCACAGGCACTGCCAACATCTTACAAGCATCAACGACTACAGTGGAGTGTTGATGGATTATTACAACTCAGTTTGGCCCCATTTACACAGTGAACTGACCACACAGTACATTCATACATTTCATAAATGTATTTCAGATGTATTAACCGTTCGTGTAAATATTTAATCTTGAGGCAATATTTGTTTCCCCTCTCTTGTATTATAGGAATTGTGTAGCGTCTGTTATTAACAGCTTAAGGAGACATTCTAAATGTTTCTTAAACACTAGAATTCTGTTGCAACGCAGTTAGCAGCAGGCAAAATGTAGTGGCTGTTGCATTACACTGTATTAGGCGGCGTGACACAAATTATCCGTTACGAATGTTATATCATTTTGGATATATAAATGGCGTGTGTGTTTATGACGACATCTGTGTGAAGTTAAATGTGTTATTTTCTTGGTTTCGTTATTTGTTAAAAGTACCGAGAAGTCTGAGATATAATATTGAATTTGAGTCAGAAAACGACATTGCTAATAGTGCCGTTTACTCAAATTAAAAGCCGAATGCAGGGTGCTTTACAAGATTTGTTTGGTTTGTCCTTGCATATCTGTGTGCGCAATTATATTGGAGATGATTTATTTCCATTTTGGTATATGGTATGTGATAATAACCTGATCTCGATCAATAACTCATTCGTTGGGATGGAATACAAACAAATATGTGACGATGTTCTACAGTAAGCGTGATTCTCGACATCCTTCATTAGTGGGAATAGTGACCGATCTTTAACTCTGAGACAAGTCAGTGATACAAAAACACGGTAATATTTCACGTAGACTGCATGTACGTTTCCATTAACAGAAAAAAACTCTGCTACGTGATATTTTACACTGTATCAGATTACTGTTCTCCCTATAGACGGACAACTTTAACGGAGCAGCGCGTGAACATTACCTCATAAATATGTCAAGAGGTCGTCTGCTGCTTCTTATTTGCATGTTATTAGAAATGATTGACTAATACGCCTATTCGATATTAAATTCTTTATTAATATCTGATGCGTCACGAACTGAATTCCTTCAATTCCTTCAGGCAGCAATTAAAGCATGAAACTAACTGCGCGTTCGCGAAGGTATTCTGCATCTTCATTTCCAAGGAACACTTCTTCAACGTCTATCCACTCCGCTCTACTGAATGTACTCTAATTACTAATGGTTTCAACATTGTTTACACCTTAACCCTCAGATATGAAGAATGAATGATACGAAATTCTAGACTTCTTCCTGCGTTTGAGTTCCTCTTTCCTGACCAAGAAAATACACGGGCTATGTTTATTTGTGCGTCTCGTTAAACCAGTAACATGGTTTACGTTTTACTCTGTAACGTCTGGTAGCTTTAACTATTGTGTAGATGGAAGAGAACGTAACTCTTTGTGTAGAGGAACTTCGGAGGAGAACACCCAAACAGTTTCAGAAATTAGTAGAGGGATCATGAGAAGCTGGGCAGAAACTGACTGTTTCTAATCGTACCTATTAGCGGTTTCTTGGTTTTGAGCGTTGTAAGTAAGCAGGTGGGAATAATTAGTTTTTGATCTCTGAATATTAATAGGGAGTAGGTGCTAATTAACATTATGCCATGAAGAAGTGAACGCTAATTTATGTAACAAGGGATGCGATCAATCCATTACAAGCGGGTGTAATAGAACACATTCCGATGATTATGGTGTGTATCTGACAGCTAAGACAGAAATGGAGACGTTGCAGTACATCATTGTTTGGAAAATATCGCCAGTGTATGATTCAAGTGTCCTTATATTTACTTACTATCAAATACAGGGGACCAGAATGTCAGAAGTTAAAACGTGATAATGTAGGTAGTAAGTCTTAAAAGCGAAATGCATTTCTAGATACAATAGGGATAAGTGAAGTGAAATGGAATGAAGGCAAGGATTTCTGGTGAGACGACTAATGGGTAATATCAAAAGCAGCAGATAATAGTATAATGGGAGTAGTATTCTTTATGAATAGGAAGGTAGGAGAGAATGTGTTACTGTGAACAGTTCAGTGCTACTGTTATTCTTACCAGTATCGACACCAAGCCAGCACCCACAACGATAGTTCAGGTATATAGGCCAACGTCTTAAGCTGAAGAAGAAGCGATAGAGGAAGTGAAAGGGTAATTCAGCAGGTAAACGGATATGAAAATCTAATAGTAATGGGGGAATGGAATGCAGTCACACAGGAGGCAGTGTAGGAAAAATTTAATTGAGAATAAGGGCTTGGACAAGTAATGACAGAGGAGAAAGAGTAATTGAGTTCTGTAATTAATTTCAGCTGGTAATAGTGAATACTCTGTCCAAGAATCACATGAGGTGGAGGTATATTTGGAAAGGACTGGGTGATACGGGAAGATTTCAGTTATGTTAAATCATGGTCAGGCAGAGATTCGGAAATGAGACATTGGATTGCAAGGCATACCCAAATGCAAGGCATACCCAGTTGACACTGTAGTACTGATGAAGAGTAGGCTGACGATTAAGAGGTTAGTCAGAAAGAATCAATATGCAAAGAAGTGGGATACGGAACTGCTAAAGAGTGACGAGAAACCCTTGAAGTTCTCTAGGGCTGTAGATACAGCAATGAGGAATAGCTCAGTAGGTAGTACAGCTGAAGAGGAATGGGCATCTCTAGAAAGGGCTATCGCACATGTTGGAAAGAAAAACATAGGTACAAAGAAGCTAAGTGCAAAGAAACCATGAGTAACAGAAGAAATACGTCAATGATCGATGAAAGAAGGAAGTACAAAAATATTCAGGGCAATTCATGTATGCAGACATACAAGTCGCTGAGGAATGAAATAAGTAGGAGGCGCAGGGAAGCTAAGACGATATGGCTGCATAAAAATCTGGAGAAATCGCAAAAGAAATGATGGTCGGGAGGACTGACTCATCTTACAGGAAAGTCAAAACAAACATTAGGGAAATTAAAAGCGCGGGTGGTAACATGAAGAGTGCAACAGGAATTCCACCGTTAAATGCAGAGGAGAGAGTGGATAGGCGGAAAGCGTATACTGAAGGTCTCTGTGAGGAGGAAGATTGGCCTGATGTGATAGAAGAAGAAACAGGAGTCGATTTGGAATAGATAATGGATCCAGTACTAGAATCGGAATTTCAGAGAGCTTTGGAGGACTTAAGATGAAATAAGGCACAATGGATACAATGAATTACATCAGAATTTCTAAAAGCATTGGGGGAAGTGCCATCAAAACGACTATTCACGTTGGTGTGTAGAATGTATGAGTCTGGCGACACCATCTGACTACCGCAAAAATATCATCCACACATTTCCGAAGACTGCAAGAGTTGACAAGTGCTAGAATTACTGCACCATAATCTTAACAGCTGTTTGATCCAAGTTACTTACAAGAACTATATGCATAAGAACGGCAAAGAAAATCGAGGATCTGTTAGACGACGATCAATTTGGCTTTAGGAAAGTTACAGGCGCCAGAAAGGCCATTTTTACGTTGCGATTGATACTGGAAAGAAGATTAAAGAAATATCAAGACACTGCCATTGGATTTGTGACTTGGAAAAAGCGCTCGACAGTGTAAAATGGTTCAAGATGTTCGAAGTTCTGAGAAATATAATGGTAAGCTATAGGGAGAGACGGGTAATATACAATACATACAAGAGCCAAGAGGGAATGATAAGAGTGGACGACCAAGAACGAAGTGCTCGGAGTAAAAAGGGTTTAAGACAGGGATGTAGTTTATCCCCCGTAGCGTTCAACAAGTTCATCTAAGAAGCAGGAAGAAAGGTCCAGGAGCGGAATTAAAATTCAAGGTGAAAGTATATCTATAATACTTACTGATTGCTGACGACGTAGGTATTCTGAGCGAAAGTGAAGCGGAAATAAAGGCATTGCTGAATCGAATGAACAGTTCAATGAGTACAGCGAGAAACTCACCAGGTTTGATACTCACGAAGTAGAAAAAGTTAACAAATTCTGCTACCAAGGCTGTAAAATAACCCAGGATACACAGAGCAAGAAGGACGTCAAAAGCCGACTAGCACTGGAAAAAATGGCATTCCTGGCCAAGAGAGTCTACTAGTATTAGACATAGGCCTTAATTTGAGGAAGAAATTTCTGAGAATGTTCGTTTTGAGCACAGCATTGTGTGGTAGTGGAACATGGACTGTGAAAAACCGGAACAGAAGAGAATCGAAGCGCCTGAGATGTGGTGCTGCAGACGAAAGTTGAAAATTAGATTGACTGATAAGTTAAGGAATCAGGAGGTCCTTCGCAGAATCGGAGAGGTAAGGAATGTGTGGGAAACACTGGCAAGAAGAAGGGACAGGATCACAGGACTCCCGATATCCTATTGTGCGACAGTATTTAGGCCATTGCATTGCTCTGCACAGTCGGTTTGACGTCGAGCCATAGCTACGGTAGGACATCCTCTCCTATACGAAACCGCTGCCTGCTGCCAACCAGTCGCGTTCTCAACGGACATCGCCTGCCCTCTGCAGCTCCGTCGACGGTTCAGTCTCCGTGGATGGATGTCGTAACACGATTCACAAACTCTGTTAGAATCTTGACTGTATTCTGTTTTCCCAAAGATCTATATTACAGTCCACGTACTATCCTGAATCGCCAAAGAAACTGGTATAGGCATACCTATTCAAATACAGAGATATGCACTTAAGCAGAATACGGCGCTGAGGTCGGCAACGCCTATACCAGACTACAAGGGTCTGGCGTAGTTGCTAGATCTGTTACTGCTGCTACAATAGCAGGTTATCAAGATTAAAGTGAGTTAGAAAATGGTGTTATAAGCGGCGCACGAGCGATGGGACAAAACATCTCTGAGGTAACGGTGAAGTGGGGATTTTTCCCGTGCCACCATTTCACGAGTGTACCATGAGTATCAGGAATCTTGTAAAACATCAAGTCTCCGACATTTCTGCGGCCGGAAAAATGATCCTGCAAGAACGGGACCAATGACGACTGAAGAGGTTCTTTCAACATGACAGAAGTGAAACCCTTTCGCAGATTGCTGCAGATTTCAGTGCTGGACCATCGGCTTTCGAACTGTTCAACGAAACATCATCGATATGGGCTATCGGAGCCGAAGGCCCACTCGTGTACCCTTGAGGACTGCACGACACAAAGCTTTACGCCTCGCCTGCGCCCGTCAACACCAACATTAGACTGTTGATGACTGGAAACATGTTGCCTAGTCGGATGAGTCTCGTTTCAAATTGTATCGAGCGGATGCACGTGTACGTGTATGTAGACAACATGATGAAACGACGGACCCTGCACGCCAACAGCGGAAAGTTGAAGCTGATGGAGGCTCAGTAGTGGTGTAAGGCGTGTGCAGTTGGAGTGATATGGGAGCCCTGATACGTCGAGGTACGAGTAAGCATCCTGTCTGATCACCTACATCCATTCATGTCCATTGTGCATTGCAACGGACTTGGGCAATTCCAGCACGACGATGCGACATCGCACACGTTCTGAATTGGTACAGAGTGTCTCCAGGAACCCTCTTCTGAGTTTAAACCCTTTTTATGGCCACCAAACTCCCCAGACATGAACACTATTGAGCATATATAGCATGCCTTGCAACGTGTTTTCCAGAAGAGATCTCCATCCCGTCGTGCTCTTACGGATGCACGGTGTGAGTTCCTTCCAGCACTACTTCAGACATTAGTCGAGTCCATGTCACGTCGTGTTGTGGCACTTCTGCGTGCTCGCGGGGGACAATACACGATATTAGGCAGATGTACCAATATGTTTCGTTCTTCAGTGCATATTGTGATGATGATGCCTGCAGTTCTGTCCGCTATCTCGATGTCTATTATATTTGGTGATAATCCAATGGTGGAACTTGGTGATTGGAGTGGCTTTCAGTAACAGTTGCTGCAATGATACCTCTACGTTGAAGTAAATCTGCACAGAATGTACTTAATAAAGTTTCCTTTGGCGTCCGATGTACTGACCCTTCTGTCTTCCTTCTGTTAAGACTAATGGCTAAATTACGCCACAACGATGTGTACTTACAGCTGGCCAAGGATGAGAAAGGTTTATTTGAAAATTGATAACCACAGCCTTCATTGTCTCTACTTTCACATAACGAGCACATCATACAGCTTTTTTGGAAACATTTCGTGTGGCGATGGGGTTCTAGGCGCTACTGTCTGGAACCGCGCGACCGCTACGGTCGCAGGTTCGAATCCTGCCTCTGGCATGTATGTGTGTGTTGTCTTTAGGTTAGTTAGGTTTAAGTAGTTCTAAGTTCTATGGGACTGATGACCTCAGAAGTTAAGTCCCATAATGCTCAGAGCCATTTGATTTGAAACATTTCGTACACAACTGCCTTAACGACCCTATACCGGCCACTTCTAATGCTTGGTCAATTCGTATGTGACCAGCAGTGAGGAAGTTTTCGCCAGTAACTTAGCAGAACCTCACAGATTCAATAGCACGACGTTTACTATAACTTTGGGGGCATCGCAATCGCATGGTCAGTGTTGTACCCTGGAACAGTTCTCAGACTTTCTCGTGCATGTTAGCTTTGTAATAGAGTATTAAAAACAAAATCCCATTCCCCCATTTCAATGGTAGCATTTAATTTTCATGTCCTGTGGTTTTACAAAAATTACTCCATAAAAGTAAGGTTCTTCCGAAAGTGACGAAACATTTCTAGGCACATCATGTTAATGTACATAGGAAAGAAAACTCTTGCAGTCAAGAAAATGTAGCCATTTTTATATTTAACAATTTATCTTGTACATTATTACGACATATGAATAACAAGTAAGATAAATTAATTTGAAAATATTACCAAAATTTAATCCGGCCGCGGTGGTCTAGCGGTTCTAGGCGCTCAGTCCGGAACCGCGCGACTGCTACGGTCGCAAGTTCGAATCCTGCCTCGGGCATGGATGTGTGTGATGTCCTTAGGTTAGTTAGGTTTAAGTAGTTCTAAGGTCTAGGGGACTGATGACCACAGATGTTAAGTCCCATAGTGCTCAGAGCCATTTAATCACAACTTAAATAAATATTTAAACAGAAGAAATTGAAACACTTAAGACCGTTAAAATTGTTAGCAGTTTAAAGAAATTCACTCACAAATATCGTATGTTTCTTGACAGGAAGCCTTCTTCCGTTTTGAGGAAGAAAATGATGCACGCTCGGCGAAATATGCATTATCCAAGCACATCCGCGCATGGTAAAGGTTAATCAGAGACATGACTATCGCCTTGACAGCTCCAAAGAAGTGTGACAGGAACGCTGTTATTTTCTATATACATAAAAGATTAGTCGGATCTGGTGGCCAGAAATCTGCAATTTTATGCTGATGATGAGGTGGTGTACTGGAAAGTGTGGAAATCGACTGTAGCAGGATACACTGTGACTTCGACAAAGTTTCTTCTTGGTGCAATGAATGGCATCTTGCTCTACATATAGAAAATGTACAGGGTGACAGTTATTGAAGTGTATGAAAAAGAAAAAGTAAATTAGTTACAAACTACGTGGTGCACACAATTTATAGAACATGTAAACATCACTACTGATATGAGGAGTTAGGTTATGATATGTTCGCTACGCCTGCCATCAATGTCACGGAGAGATTAGCGAAATGCTGCATGACCCGCTGAAGTGTCGGAGCATCGATAGGGTCGATGACCTCCTAAATAGCTGTTTTCAGTACAGCAGTGGTTTTGGGGCTATTTTTGCACACTTGTCTTTAATATCGCCCCACAAAAATGATTCGCATGTTTTCAGATCCGGAGAATATTGCGGCCAATGGAGGCCCATGCCAGTGGCCTCTGGCTACCTCAGAGTCAGTATGCTGTCCTCAAAGTGCTCCTCCAGGCCATCAAACGCTCTTCTACTGCGATGAGCTCGAGCTAGGTCTTGCATGAAACACATCTTGAGGAAATCAGGGGCACTTTGGATGATGGGAATGAAATCATCATCAAAAATCTTTACGTACCATTCGATAGTCTCCGTGTTATCAAGAAACAGTGCACCAATTGTTCCGTGAGTGGACATTGCACACCACACAGTCACCCGTTGAGGATGAAGAGACTTCTCGATCGCGAAATGCGGATTCTCAGTACCCGAGAAGCGCCAACTTCGTTTATTGACGAATCCATCCAAATGAAATCGTGGACGCATGCGAAATCGTGGACGCATGCGCATATTGATTCCCGTCATGCCCCGCGCCCAACTGAGCAGGTTGAGCCTCCTAACGCAAACCGTTCACAAGTTACGACGATTTAGTTCCATATGGTTCAGTAACTGTCACCTTGTAAGCTATTGCGGAAGAGTGGGAAAGGAAAACCGTAATGTTCGGATACAGGATTAGCAGTGTCCTGCTTGACAGTCACCTCGTTTAAATACCTCGGCGAAATGTTGCAGGTCGGAATGAAATGTAACGTGAGAGTTGGAGAAATGTGGTAGTGAAGGCGAATGGTCGACTTCGGTCTATTGGGAGATTTTTGTGGGATTGTTGTTTGTCTATAAAGGAGGCCACATATAGGAATGTAGTGCTTGTGATCTGCACCAGGCTGGATTGAAGGAAGACATCGCACTTCATAGGCTGGCCGCTAGATTTGTCACCGGTTGATTCGAACAATAAGCATGTATTACGCTTTTCCAGGATCTTTATTGAGAAAATACAGATGAACGGAATTTGAAGATGACTGTTTAACGATTCTACTGCTGCCAACATAGACTTCGCATGAGGCCCACGGAGATAGGAGAGATTAAGGCTCATACGGAGGTATGCAAACAGTCGTGCCAGAAGGTACCTTCCGTCACACACCATACATTGGTTTGCGGGGTACGTATGTAGATATAGATGCTGACTTAGATATAGATGTTACATTACTACAAAGATATATGGAACTTAATGACCATGAAATTACATGCCTGAAGAATTAACAGTACCTGCTAAATAGACCGAGACTATCAAGCCGGATATAATTCCGCAGAATATACATCCTCTTTTTTCCACAACAGGGACAGCACAAAAGGCCCAGAAACTACTTGTGGCTGTCTGTAGTATGATTATGTTCTTGTGAATCTAAAAATGGGCACTAGACTGAGACACCGACCAGGAAATGTGAAGTATTCCCAGGTATATTATCCTCCGGGTGCCCCCCCCCCCCCCCCCAACCGCCTGCTGATTACCAACGGCATTTACCTGCAGCCATGTAATCTATGACGAACATTTCCCTTCAGTCATTCTTAATCCTCTCGGTCTTTTAACTTTCGCCGAAGTTTAGTAACTGAACGTGGTTTTAAGGACGGGCTGACAATATCACCTCATAATAGTAGAGAGGACCAGATCTGTTCGGTCAGAATGTAATGACTGGTTACATAGCTTTGTTCTGTTGTACCCGTGCTCTACCCTGGTTTGCCAAAGTTACATGACAGAAAACTGTAAATAACTAAACAATAATTTCACCTCCGTTGATTTGTAATTTATGTATTGGTCTGTTGTTGAAAGGTACATTTCAGTGTGTGTATACGTGCACCACTCATTACCGGGTGACCCACGCACACCGTCCTCCATTGACTTTTGTTAATCCTGGATAACACAGACACCAAAAAGATTGCCTAAGCGTAACAGTAAATGTGACACCACACCAACCACACCAACAGAGAGGAGACCCTGCTAAACGTAGGAGCATTACATAAAAGCAAACAATTTACAGCTATATCTGGTCCTACAGCTCGTGGCCGGAAATTTTACTTGCTGAAGGAGTTGTAACGGGTTCTATTCCTGAGCTCAAGAAAGATGTCTGTGTAGACCAAAACAATACGCACAAGGGCCAAAGCATATGAATTGTCTGTTTTAAGGTATATGAACATATGACAGCTAATTTATTAATAACCCACGATTCACCATTTCCGAGTTTCACAATTGGCAGTATTAAATAAATGTTATCGTATCTTAGATTGAAATAAAGAACAATTAATTTCATAGTTGATGTTCCTTTAAACCTACGTTGTACACTGACTGGTCTTTGCAATCGTATTATTCATAATATAAATGTTTACATGTATGTATGTCTTGTTGAATACGTTGATGTAAGTGCCTCCTGTATTAGCACGGACATTTCTGAACAGTTCTGCAGATACTGAAGCGCAATTTAGGTAATTCAGGCTCCGTTTCTTAAACCCTGTCTTTGATATAACCCCACAAGAAAATTGTGCACCCCTGTGGACTGGGTGTCATTCCATCCCCATCGACACGAAAGTCACCGAAGTGGCGTCAACTCGGAAGACTTGCACCAGGCGGACGGTCTACCCGACGTGAGGCCCTCCAGACACGTCATATCTATTATAAGAAAAATCCAAGGCCTTATAGGATGATCTCGATGGCCTTGGTATACATCCCCCACGAGCTATCCACCATTCGGGTTACACATTGTTGAGACATTCCCTAGTTCCTCTCGAGTAATAGCGTGCAGCATCATCATGCTGTAACCAGTATCTCACAGCTAAATGAAGTGGGATGCCGTCTAAAAGTTGCCCAAGAGTAAACTCATTCTGTAGGAATAGCAAATGCAGACGAACATTTAGTCTGGGAGGCAAATAGGCTGGTCCAACTATGTGGTCTCTTAGAATGCCGCACTATACGTTAACACCCCAGTTCAGCTCGCACATGTGCAGTCGTGCTCAAAAGCATCCAAACGACCTGAACTGCATTTCGCCTGATTCGCTTGCAACCGGCATAACGTGGCTGTCTAGCAGGTCCTCTAATCGCTCCTAGGTACACTCGTTTGACTATTGAAAAAGGTTCCAACAAGTCACCACTAGAAAACATCGCTCTGTATCGCAGTAACTCAAGACATAAAGTAATACCACGATGCTACAAATATCAGGGAACACCTTATCACAGATAAGACTGTTCTCAAGGCTTGTAAGCCCACGTTTATTGCAATAAATGACTTACCTGAAATGTTACCACTCTCATTATTACGTCAGGTAGGTAACGCACGTAGTAAGTTCGTCGTATTCATGATTTCCTCTTCAAACTAACATACAGTACTTATTATTTAACACAAAATGACATTAAAAATTTAAGTTATTCACGAGCAGTAAGTTGAGAATATGTATGAACTTCAAGTGACACGACGAACAGTCTCGTTCTGCATATGGATTGAAACCCAGGTCAGGCAAACCAAGCGAAGAGTTCGAGTCTGACGGACACTAACGGTCATTCCTGATTAGGCCAACAGAGAGTGATATATCTCGATTTTAGACAGTATCAGTTAGCAAATATCAACTTTAAATTACATAACGCAAACATTTTTAACGGACGAGAATTCCTCCCCAGCATCTCTTGTCCCTGTTAACGATCTACGAGAGATGTTAAATATTGCTTCTTCACAAGCAACTTACTTGAAATGCCGTGAGGTAAAGCTTTGTGTTGGACAGGGATTCGAACCCAGAACTGAATCGGATTGATATCGAAACACAACTAACTGTGACATGTCGGATTTCCTTGGCGGTAGGTAGATGTTTTAACTGAAATGACGAGACGAAACATTAATTTTTTTCTTCCCAGGACTCCAACCCAGCACCTATCGCTGTTATATTCTGGAGAAAACGTCAGCTAGCAAATTTTTCTTCGCCAGCAGCTCGGAATAACATCTTGAGCGCTCAGTGATCTCGAAAATAGTTCTGTGTCCCACTAGGAGTCAAAAACGTCAGATATCGTTAGTGTTGACAACGAATGACAAAACATTGAAAATCAAAATTATTGTCCACCAGCAGATAGGTGTTCTCACGCTAGAGCTTGATAATACATATTGAAATCTTTAGTGCCAGGCCAGGATTCGAACCCATTCACGCGTAATATGTGGAGATGTTGAGGAATCTGCAGTTTTTACAAACAACAAATTGTAGCCGAGCTGTATTGTCACGAAGGGATCAAATTCCGCGTTAAGGGCGGTCTGAGTTGCATTCTCAGTTCAGAACCAATTTTATCGACATACAGAAGCTCAGATAAAAGATGGAATAAGTGTCCTGTGACCCTAGATAGCGTTTGTTTCGTCACTAGAAATAAATAACTAACGTAAGAAAGGTTACTGGTGATAGAGTTTCTACATGTCCCCACTCCAGACTTTATTGTGGTTCCAGCTAACGTCTATTTGGCAGAGAAGGAATATCATCTTTAATGTGACTTTCAGACCACACTGCCATTGTATCTTCTGCACTTGGTGTAGTCAGAAGAGAATGGAATCTTTCTCTCCCTATCTAAAATCATTGACAGAAGTGGGAATCGAACCCAGACCATAGGTACGAGGGCTATTCCTAAAGTAAGGTCCGATCGGTCACGAAATGGAAACGACTATGAAAATCCGATAAAGCTTTGCACAGATGTGTTGGGTAGTGTCTCTAGTATAACCCCAGTTAGCATCACGTCGCTCTTCTCATTTCTGAGCTCGCAGTGAGTGCGTAAAGATGTCTAGAAAATAGTGTCTGCCGCCAAGTACGGGGGCCTGGTGAGAAATTGCCCCTGAAGCTATGCAGCTAACATTACATAACTGTCGTGCTGTTTCGTCTTCAAGACAATTCTCAGCCGCAATCTGCAGGGGCAATGAAGAAGCTCCTGCATCGTTTTCAAATGGAAATGTGAGATTACCCACAATACAGCCCGTAATTGTCTCCCTCTGAGTTTCAGCTCAGGTCACATGAACCGCTGGTTATGAAGACAACATATCGGCACAAGACAACGAGCCGTAGGCCAGCGTAGAGAATTGGCGGAGAGCACTGGCGGCTGCCTTCTATAGCGAGGGTGTGGGAAAGTTGGTACAACGCTACGATACACGTCTAAGTCGGGTCGGCGACTATGGAGATAGGTAGCTACAAGGTGTATCTAACTGTTGCAAATAAAACATTTTTGATTTTTACCGTGGTTTCCATTTCGCGACCTATCGGACCTTACTTTCGGAATAGCCCTCGTATAATAAATTACCATCACTCCAACAGACCACCAAACCATCTTTTCTTTGACCCATTTTTCTGTTGTAACGCCATTGCGCCACACTGGATTAGAATTCTACCACACAGGCTGCCTGTAGTAAATTGCAGCGTGTTCAGTAAATTCATTTACTTGGTTGGCCGAATCACCAAGAACTAGCTGCCTCGCCTACCCAGAGTATACATTCGACTCTATTATGTTATCACCGAAATAAAATCACGTAACTGCCACCTTCACAGAACTGCCAACTGTGTAGGATGCAGAAACATAAATAGGAAGTGTTCCTTTCCACTTGAGCTATTCTATTGCGCTATCTGTAACTAACGTCAGGCAGCGCAACAGAAAAGCTGTAACTCTTTCTCTCAGAAGTCCAGACACTGGGACTTGCATTATCTCGCAGCGCTGTGGTATGCAGAAGTTCTGGAGGAACTGTTGTTCAGTTCTGGAGCTGTGGCAGCTATGTGTCAGCTAGTAGCATAATGGTAACTGTCGTGCACCACAGAAAAGATTTCGCGAGTACCAATATATTCATTGCAAAAAATTTTTTTAAGGTAATTCTGCTGTCTGCTGAAGTTACCAATCTAATGGTACTTCGAACATAATTACCTTCACTTCTCAAGCCAAAATAGTCGCATCAGAAAAAAGGAATAACTTCTGTGACATTTTGTTCTTTTCAGGTTTAATAGACAGCCAGGCAGCAGATGCATCTCGAAGCTTTAGTATTATGTATGGGTAGAGCACATCGTGCCCAAATACGCCAGAAAAGTATTTTCTACATTAACTCTCTTGTGGTAGTGTCATTTTATTCTTCAAACATTGTTTGACAGCTTTAGCTCAGAACAAGTTTTCTACATGCATGTAATCGATAAACTGCATGTGCATCGCCAGACTGTTAAAGATAACATCAGAGAATTCACATATATCGTTGATGATTAATTTCGTTCTCATGTTTACTATTGTTTCAACAACACTAAAGGAAACCTTACAAAAATTGTGCACTGTATTATGAGAAATGAAATGAAACTACCCTCGATAACCTTACGACGGAAGTCTGTTTTAATAAAACTGAGTATCGGCACACAAGCATGCCTCTATCGACACGAATTAGTGAAATACTACTCACTTACATTTTGATTGCGTCTGTATTTTATTGGTATGCTGTGTCATACTCAAGAGGTATGCAAATGTGGCATTTCATAAATATAGTTATGTATTTCTAGAAACCCAAAATTTGCTTGTCAGCAGAGGAAAGAGGCGTTACTTGTTGTGCAGCATTGTAAGTTTTTCAAAATTTCACCATGAGCCGAAAGCATTTTCTTGCTATTTCGTTATTGATGTTTGATCTGACTGCTTGCAGCTCTTTCACAGAAGAGGTAAAAACGTTGAAGTGAGTGAGACTGGAAATGCGAACCACAAGAGACGCTTTTTCTCAGGTCACCACCTTACCACAGAGCTGGCGAAGAGGTATGAGTTTTAGCTTCCTCTTACGAGGCCAACAGTGGCTAGAACTCATAAACCGCTATTTAAAGGACGAGATTAGTTGCGATTTCCACCTGCAACGACTTACCTGGGCTGAAAACAGCAAGTTTACAATCTTTTGTTAAACCTCAAGCGATAATAACTGAGATTATTCAATGGAAATGACAAGTAAAATAAAGTGAACTTGGAGGCTTAATTCCGTGCACACAAGGAAGTAATTCGTCGATCACAGAGTTGCCAAACATACGTTGCTTGTTGCCAAATCTCAGTTACAGTACCAGCAGGAAGAAGACGATGTGATCCTACAGCGGCCTGGGAAGTGACCATAGCTGGTGCCTCCAAGTCGCAGCTCCTATGGCGTGGAAAACGTAATGCGTCTTATTCGCATTTATAGATTTAGGGACTGGAGCGTAGTTACTAAAAATACTCAGAATTGACTGAAAACTAAGCATCATAAATCAGTAACTCTCATAGTTGTTTTCATATTTCTTTCGTAAGTGTACTCAAAACTAAGAAACTCATTCACAGGCGTTTTCGTGCCTCACCGATAGTCGAGCACAACAAACAAATAAAAATAAAAAATGAATGTTTGTGTGTGAGTGTGAGTGTGTGTGTGTGTGTTTGTGTGGCAGAGAGAGAGAGAGAGAGAGAGAGAGGGAGGGAGAGAGAGAGAAATAAAAAAGAATGAGAGACAGAGTGGGTAAAAAATTGTTGTAAAGAAATTGACTCATGTTACGTTAAGAAATCTTTCATTTAAAATGACACATTCCACATCATTACGAAGTGTCGTATTCATGATCTATGGAACAAGAATTAATCTAATCTAATCTAATCAGTTCATATTGATGACTAAACATGAAGAGTCATGAATTACCGAAATTTTGGCGAATACCGGTAACCAAATCTAAACTTGAAAAGAAAAGACGACAATTTATGTAATAAACCGGAGCTCCTATCAAGAACCTTTCGTTCCTGTTAACTAACCACGAAAGATGTCTGATATACCTCCATTCGAAAGTAACGAAGTGTGCATGCAATTAAAGATGAAGCGCATGAGGTGAAGTTCTGTGACGGAGATCCGAGCACAAGACGTAATCGGATTGTTAACTAAGAAAAATCAAATGTTACGTATCGGTTTTTCTTACGAGCTGCTAGCTGTTTGAATCTAAAATAAGGATAGAAACTTTATTGCCTAAGCGACGGTCGAACTGCGCACCTACCGAGCATCCATGAATATAGCTTAAGTATCAGTTGCTTACTCACCAACAGTAAGATGTGTGCGTGGTTGACCAGAAATAACGACAGCTACAGCGTTTGTTGGCAACACACAACAGACATTAAAAATGCACGTTAATTTTCACTAGCAGGTGTGTGTGCACTTGATAGGGCTTGAAATGAAACTATGAACATTTTAGTACTGGATTCTTTGGAGGAGACCTAGAGGAGATTTCAGTCTTGGGAAAAGGAACGAAATGATTGAACTAAACTGTTCTGAGTGATTCAGATCCTCGAAAAAGGAGATACGAAGTCGAATCACAGTCCTGCACCAAATTTTTCAATGACTCTTGCTCAATCAAGTACAAGTAAAATAAGAGACCTGTTCCTTTAAATGGCTATCGGTCCATCAAATAAAATAAAATTTTCTAATGTAAGTAAGTTTACTGGCGACTGTATTTCTATTTGCCATGACTTCCGCTATGTCATTTCCCAACGTAAACCGGCTCTGCCCAGTTGGTAATGAAGGAACGTGATGTTTAATGTGGATTCTGGATTATAACGTCTTTCTCTTGACGTTACGAGAGGTAAAATAAATCCGTTTCTGCCTCTTAAAAGTAAATTCCAGAACCCACGCAGTGCAACTGTGATAATTCGCTCCACCAGTCCATTGTGGCCACATTTCCCAGCCTCAAGAGTGTGCTGAAACGGATGATATGCTTAGCTTACAAAAATAGTCACGGTGAAAAAAGGCGAGTCTATTATACAGTTAAGTAGAAGCAAGCTTCTGACGCCGAAATTATGCTATTCTCATGTCAGGAGGATGTTAGACTCTTCTAGGCATCATAGGCTCGAAGTAAAGCCATTTTGAATTTTCACAAACTGAGCAAATTTCTTAGTTCGAGAAAATCCCCTGTGAAGTGTGAAATTATCGGATAATTCGATTATTACCGTCATTATTACTATAATTTTATTCATACCGCTGCTGGGACACACGTGCTTGAAGATCATTTAATGCCTTTTGGCCAATATAGTAGTAATTTCCCAAGATCAGGTTCTTTCCCTGTCCACGGAATCCTTTTCATATTAATATCAAACATCAGCAGTTTCTCATAGATTACATTAAAACTAAAGTAATTGATGAAGACGTTACTTGATAACAAAAACGCGCTGCCTTTCTTCATTTACTTGCACAGTAGATATGGCTATCGAGTTCTGCCAAACCAAAAGGCAAGAGATCTTGCAGCCTTCCGATATACGTCGCTGACAGTTCTTCCACATGATTTGGTCGACATCACCTGTTTCAAGTTGTGTATGACAGACAATGTTTTAGAAAATCAATTGTTTTCCTTTGCAATAAACAGAAAGATTTTCATTCTAAGCTATCCAAGTACAAATTTTAGGCAGTATTAGTTCAAATTTAATATTCGCTTCTATAATGTAGTAAAGTATTTCACAGTTTCAAAATTCGTATCCTACTCATTGACCTTACACTTAGTCGCTTACCATAAGTTCTAGCTCAGAGTGACATCAGTTTAGGTTTTCAACCAATGATTCCCACAGCTACAGGAACACTACTTGTGATACCTCTTAGACAAAATACTTACGCAGTGTTATCAGACGAGAAGATCGACCTGACACAAAGTGTGGGAAGTTTGTTTTACAACCTTCGTACCTGGATAATGAGCTTTTTGCTATTTGAGATATCTGTAAACGTTGCTACTGAAGACGATTTAAGAAGAAACTAAATTCCTTCAGCTACGACAATGTTTAAAGACATCGTCTTAACGGCACTAAATCGTGGTTTGTAAATCGTTTACTGGCCGTACTCTGCCGCATTTCGCTGGTTGGAAGGCAAAAAGCTTACTGACAAATTTCACAAATGGAAAAGGGGGACGAAATGTCTCCCATTGGAAGGTCATGTTGTTTTATTTAAATGATTACAAAATCAGGTAAAACGAACAGTCAGGTTGTCGGTATAAGCACGTTTCTGTTGTTAGTATGATGTTGCACTGCCCAGCGCCTGTAATGATAAAGGGCGTGTTTAGGTCAGACATACTGTATACAGAATTGGAAGAGAGAGCACCACAAATTTCTACAATCCGTATGCATTGCATACACTCAGAAATTACTGTTACAGTGTACTTATGGAGCCAAATTGGTGAATTGAATGTTTTCGGGTGAGAAAGAGCACTGGAAAACAGTCTTCGCTACATTAGGTTACTTAAACTGGTGTCACTCTGAGCTAGAACTTATGGTCAGCGACTAAGTGTAAGGTCAATGAGTCGGATGCGAGTTTTGCAACTGTGAAATACTTTCCTATATTACAGAAGCGAATATTAAATTTGTACTAATACTGCGAAAATTTTGTACTTGGATAGCTTAGAATGGAAATCTTTCTGTTTATTTCAAAGGAAATCAATTGATTTTCTAAAACATTGTCTTTCATACACAACTTGAAAGAGGTCATGTCGACTAAATCGTATGGAAGAACTGACAGCGACGTATATCGGAGGGCAGTAAGATCTCTTGCCTTTTTGTTTGGCAATACCCGATAGCTATTTCTAGACGCAAGTAAATGAAGAAAGGCAGCGCGTTTTTGTTATGAAGTAACTTTACTTTAGTTTTAATGTAATCTACGAGAAACTGCTGATGTTTGATGTTAACATGAAAGGGATTCCGTAGACAGGGAAAGAACCTGATCTTGGGAAACTACTACTATATTGACCAAAAGGCATTAAATGACCTTCAAGCACGTGTGTTCCAGCAGCGGTATGAATAAAATTATAGTAATAATGACGGTAATAATCGAATTTCCGGTAACTTCACACTTCACAGGGGATTTTCTCGAACTAAGAAATTTGCTCAATTTGTTCAAATTCAAAATGGCTTTACTTCGAGCCTATGGTTCCTAGAGGAGTCTTTACATCCTGCTGACATGAGAGTAGCACAATCTCAGTGTCAGAAGCTTGCTTCTACTTAACCATTTAATAGACTCGCATTTTTTCCACCGTGACTAATTTTGTAAGCTAAGCACAATCGTCCGTTTCAGCACACTCTTGAGGCTGGGAAATGTGGCCACAATGGTCTGGTGGAACGAATTATCACAGGTGCACTGCGTGGGTTCAGGAATTTACTTTTAAGAGGCAGAAACAGATTTACTATACCTCTGGTAACCTCAAGAGAAAGACGTTCAGAATCCGCATTAAACATCACGTTCCTTCATTACCAACTGGGCAGAGCCGGTTTACGTTGGGAAATGACATAGCGGAAATCATGGCAAATAGAAATACAGTCGCCAGTAAACTTACTTACATTAGAAAATTTTATTTTATTTGATGAACCGATAGCCATTTAAAGGAACAGGTCTCTTATTTTACTTGTACTTGATTGAACAAGAGTCATTGAAAAATTTGGTGCTGGACTGTGATTCGACTTCGTATTTCCTTTTTCGAGGATCTGAATCTCTCAGAACAGTATAGTTTAATCATTTCGTTCGTTTTCCCAAGACTGCAATCTCCTCTAGGTATCCTCCAAAGGATCCAGTACAAGAATGTTCATAATTTCATTTCAAGCCCTATCAAGTGCACACCCACCTGCTAGTGAAAATTAACGTGCATTTTTAATATCTGTTGTATGTTGCCAACAAACGCAATAGCTGTCGTTATTTCAGGTTATTTGGTGAGTAAGCAACAGATTTTTTTTTTTTTTTTGGTCATCAGTCTACTGACTGGTTTGATGCGGCCCGCCACGAATTCCTTTCCTGTGCTAACCTCTTCATCTCAGAGTAGCACTTGCAACCTACGTCCTCAATTATTTGCTTGACGTATTCCAATCTCTGTCTTCCTCTACAGTTTTTGCCCTCTACAGCTCCCTGTAGTACCATGGAAGTCATTCCCTCATGTCTTAGCAGATGTCCTATCATCCTGTCTCTTCTCCTTATCAGTGTGTTCCACATATTCCTTTCCTCTCCGATACTGCATGGAACCTCCTCATTCCTTACCTTATCAGTCCACCTAATTTTCAACATTCGTCTATAACACCATATCTCAAATGCTTCGACTCTCTTCTGTTCCGGTTTTCCCACAGTCCATGTTTCACTACCAAACAATGCTGTACTCCACACGTACATCCTCAGAAATTTCTTCCTCAAATTAAGGCCGGTATTTGATATTAGTAGACTTCTCTTGGCCAGAAATGCCTTTTTTGCCATAGCGAGTCTGCTTTTGATGTCCTCCTTGCTCCGTCCGTCATTGGTTATTTTACTGCCTAGGTAGCAGAATTCCTTAACTTCATTAACTTCGTGACCATCAATCCTGATGTTAAGTTTCTAGCTGTTCTCATTTCTACTACTTCTCATTACCTTCGTCTTTCTCCGATTTACTCTCAAACCATACTGTGTACTCATTAGACTGTTCATTCCGTTCAGCAGATCATTTAATTCTTCTTCACTTTCACTCAGGATAGCAATGTCATCAGCGAATCGTATGATTGATATCCTTTCACCTTATATTTTAATTCCACTCCTGAACCTTTCCTTTATTTCCATCATTGCTTCCTCGATGTTCAGATTGAAGAGTAGGGGCGAAAGGCTACAGCCTTGTCTTACACCCTTCTTAATACGAGCACTTCGTTCTTGATCGTCCACTCTTATTATTCCCTCTTGGTTGTTGTACATATTGTATATGACCCGTCTCTCCCTATAGCTTACCCCTACTTCTTTAAGAATCTCGAACAGCTTGCACCATTTTATACCGTCGAACGCGTTTTCCGGGTCTACAAATCCTATGAAAGTGTCTTGATTTTTCTTTAGCCTTGCTTCCATTATTAGCCGTAACGTCAGAATTGCCTCTCTCGTCCCTTTACTTTTCCTAAAGCCAAACTGATCGTCACCTAGCGCATTCTCAATTTTCTTTTCCATTCTTCTGTATATCATTCTTGTAAGCAGCTTCGATGCATGAGCTGTTAAGCTGATTGTGCGATAATTCTCGCACTTGTCAGCTCTTGCCGTCTTCGGAATTGTGTGGATGATGCTTTTCCGAAAGGCAGATGGTATGTCGCCAGACTCATATATTCTACACATCAACGTGAATAGTCGTTTTGTTGCCACTTCCCCCAATGATTTTAGAAACTCTGATGGAATTTTATCTATCCCTTCTGCCTTATTTGACCGTAAGTCCTCAGAAGCTCTTTTAAATTCCGATTCTAATACTGGATCCCCTATCTCTTCTAAATCAACTCCTGTTTCTTCTTCTATCACATCAGACAAATCTTCACCCTCATAGAGGCTTTCAATGTATTCTTTCCACCTATCTCCTCTCTCCTCTGCATTTAACAGTGGAATTCCCGTTGCCCTCTTAATGTTAACACCGTTGCTTTTAATGTCACCAAAGGTTGTTTCCACTCTCCTGTATGCTGAGTCTGTCCTTCCGACAATCATATCTTTTTCGATGTCTTCACATTTTTCCTGCAGCCATTTCGTCTTAGATTCCCTGCACTTCCTATTTATTTCATTCCTCAGCGACTTGTATTTCTGTATTCCTGATTTTCCCGGAACATGTTTGTACTTCCTCCTTTCATCAATCAACTGAAGTATTTCTTCTGTTACCCAAGGTTTCTTCGCAGCTACCATCTATGTACCTATGTTTTCCTTCCCAACTTCTGTGATGGCCCTTTTTAGAGATGTCCATTCCTCTTCAACTGTACTGCCTACTGCGCTATTCCTTATTGCTGTATCTATAGCGTTAGAGAACTTCAAACGTATCTCGTCATTCCTTAGTACTTTCGTATCCCACTTCTTTGCGTATTGATTCTTCCTGACTAATGTCTTGAACTTCAGCCTACTCTTCATCGCTACTATATTGTGATCTGAGTCTATATCTGCACCTGAGTACGCCTTACAGTCCAGTATCTGATTTCGGAATCTCTGTCTGAGCATGATGTAATCTAATTGAAATCTTCCCGTATCTCCCGGCCTTTTCCAAGTATACCTCCTCCTCTTGTGATTCTTGCACAGGGTATTCGCTATTACTAGGTGAAACCTGTTACAGAACTCAATTAGTCTTTCTCCTCTTTCATTCCTTGTCCCAAGCCTTAATCTCCTGTAACCTTTTCTTCTATTCCTTCCCCTACAACTGCATTCCAGTCGCCCATGACTATTAGATTTTCGTCCCCCTTTACACACTGCATTACCCTTTCAATATCCTCATACACTTTCTCTATCTGTTCATCTTCAGCTTTCGACGTCGGCATGTATACCTGAACTATCGTTGTCGGTGTTGGTCTGCTGTGGATTCTGATTAGAACAACCCGGTCACTGAATTGTTCACAGTAACACACCCTCTGCCCTACCTTCATATTCATAACGAATCCTACACCTGTTATACCATTTTCTGCTGCTGTTGATATTACCCGATACTCATCTGACCAGAAATCCTTGTCTTCCTTCCACTTCACTTCCTGACCCCTACTATATCTAGATTGAGCCTTTGCATTTCCCTTTTCAGATTTTCTAGTTTCCCTACCACGTTAAAGCTTCTGACATTCCACGCCCCGACTCGTAGAACGTTATCCTTTCGTTGATTATTCAATCTTTTTCTCATGGTAACCTCCCCCTTGGCAGTCCCCTCCCGGAGATCCGAATGGGGGACAGTTCCGGAATCTTTTGCCAATGGAGAGATCATCATGACACTTCTTCAATTACAGGCCACATGTCCTGTGGATACACGTTACGTGTCTTTAATGCAGTGGTTTCCATTGCCTTCTGCATCCTGATGTCGTTGTACACTGCTGTTTCTTCCTCCTTTATGGGCAATTTCAAACCCCTAGAACAAGAGAGTGCCCTGAACCTCTATCCGCTCCTCCGCCCTCTTTGACAAGGCCGATGGCAGAATGAGGCTGACTTCTTATGGCGGAAGTCTTCGGCGGCCAATGCTGAATATTAATCAAAATTTAGGCAGTGGCAGGGATCGAACCCGGGACTGAAGACGTTTTGATTATGAATCAAAGACGCTACCCCTGGACCACTAGATAGCAACTGAGCCTGAAGCTATATTCGTGGACTCATGGTAGGTGTGCAGTTCGATTGTCGCTTAGGCAATAAATTTTGTATCCTTCTTTTTGATTCAAACACCTAGCAGCTCGTAAGAAAAAATAATACGTAACATTTAATTTTTATTAGTTAACAATCCGATTACGTGTTGTGTTCGTATCTCTATCACAGAACTTCATATCAAGCACTTCATCTTTAATTACATGCACTCTTTGTTACTTTCGAATGGAGGTATATCAGACATCTTTCGTGGTTAGTTAACAGGAACGAACGGTTCTTGATAGGAGCCCCGGTTTATTACATAAAATGTCGTCTTTTCTTTTCAAGTTTAGATTTGGTTAGCGGTATAGGCAAAAATTTCGGGAATTCATGACTCTTCATGGCTAGTCATCAATACGAAGTGATTAGAGTGGATTAGATAAATTCTTGTTCAATAGATCATGAATACGACCCTTCGTAATGATGTGGAACGTGTCATTTGAAAAGAAAGAATTCTTAACATACCATGAGTCAATTTCTTTACAACAATTTTTTACACACTCTGTCTCTCATTCTTTTTTATTTCTCTCTCTCTCCCTCCCTCTCTCTCTCTGCCACACACACACACACACACACACACACACTCACACTCACACACAAACATTCTTTTTTTATTTTTATTTGTTTGTTGTGCTCGACTATCGGTGAGGCACGAAAACGCCTGTGAATGAGTTTCTTAGTTTTGAGTACACTTACGAAAGAAATATGAAAACAACTATGAGAGTTACTGATTTATGATGCTTAGTTTTCAGTCAATTCTGAGTATTTTTAGTAGCTACGCTCCAGTCCGTAAACCTAGTTACAGAAATGCGAATGACACGCATTACGTATTCCACGCCATAGGAGCTGCGACTTGGAGACACCAGCTATGGTCACTTCCCAACCCGCTGTAGGATCACATCTGTTCGTCTTCTTCCTGCTGGTACTGTAACTGAGATTTGGCAACAAGGCAACATATGTTTGGAAACTCTGTGATCGACGAGTTACATCCTTGTGTGCACGGAATTAAACCTCAAAGTTCACTTTATTTTACTTGTCATTTCCATTGAATAATTTCAGTTATTATCGCTTGAGGTGTAACAAAAGATTGTAAACTTACGGTTTTCAGCCCAGGTAAGTCGTTGCAGGTGGAAATCGCAACTAATCTCGTCCTTTAAATAGCGGTTTATGAGTTCTAGCCACTGTTGGCCTCGTAAGAGGAAGCTAAAACTCATACCTCTTCGCCAGCTCTGTGGTAAGGTGGTGACCTGAGAAAAAGCGTCTCTTGTGGTTCGCATTTCCAGTCTCACTCACTTCAACGTTTTTACCTCTTCTGTGAAAGAGCTGCAAGCAGTCAGATCAAACATCAATAACGAAATAGCAAGAAAATGCCTTCGGCTCATGGTGAAATGGTGAAGAACTTACAATGCTGCCCAACAAGTAACGCCTCTTATCTCTGCTGACAAGCAAATTTTGGGTTTCTAGAAATACATAACTATATTTATGAAATGCCACATTTGCATACCTCTTGAGTATGACACAGCATACCAATTAAACACAGACGTAATCAAAATGTAAGTGAGTAGTATTTCACTAATTCGTGTCGATAGAGGCATGCTTGTGTGCCGATACTCAGTTTTATTAAAACAGACTTCCGTCGTAAGGTTATCGAGGGTAGTTTTATAACAGTTCTTATAATACAGTGCACAATTTTTGTAAGGTTTCCTTTAGTGTTGTTGAAACAATAGTAAACATGAGAGCGAAATAAATCATCAACGATATATGTGAATTCTCTGATGTTATCTTTAACAGTCTGACGATGCACATGCAATTTATCGATTACATGCATGTAGAAAACTTGTTCTGAGTTAACGCTGTCAAACAATGTTTGAAGAAGAATAAAATGCCACTACCATACGATAGTTAATGTAGAAAATACTTTTCTGACGTATTTGGGCACGATGCGCTCTCCCCATACATAGTACTAAAGCTTCGAGATACATCTGCTGCCTGGCTGTCTATTAAACCTGGAAAGAACCAAATGTAACAGAAGTTATCCCTTTTTTCTGATGCGACTATTTTGGGTTGAGAAGTGAAGGGAATTATGTTCAAAGTTCCATTAGATTGGTAACTTTAGCAGACAGCAGAATTGGGTTTTAAAAAGGTTTAGCAGTATATATATTCGAACTCGCGACATTTTATCTATGGTGCACGACACTTACCACTATGCTACTAGCTGACACATAGCTGCAACAGCTCCAGAACTCGACAATAATTCATCCAGAACTTCTGCATACCACAGCGCTGCGGGATAATGCAAATGCCCGGGTCTAGACTTCTGAGAGAAACAGTTACAGCTTTTCTGTTGCGCTGCATGACGTTATTTACAAACAGATAGCGCAATAGAATAGCTCAAGTGGAAACGAACACTTCCTATTTATGTTTCTGCATCCCACACTGTTGGCAGTTCTGTGTAGGTGGCAGTTACGTGATTTTGTTTCGGTGATTACATAATAGAGTCGAATGTCTGCTATGGGTAGCCGAGGCAGTTAGTTCATGATGATTCGGCCAACCAAGTAAATGAATTTACTGAACATGCTGCAATTTACTACAGGGAGCCTGTGTGTCAGAATTCTAATCCAGTGTGGCGCAACGGCGTTACAACAGAAAAATGGGTCAAAGAAAAGATGGTTTGGTGGTCTGTTGGACTGATGGTAATTGAATATACCTATGGTCTGGGTTCGATTCCCACTTCTATCAATGATTTTAGATAGGGAGAGAAAGATTCCATTCTCTTCTGACTACACCAAGTGCAGAAGATACAATGGCAGTGTGGTCTGAAAATCACATTAAAGATGATATTCCTTCTCTGCCAAATAGACGTTAGCTGGAACCACAATAAAGTGGCGCCATGTAGAAACTCTATCACCAGTAACCTTTCTTACGCTAGTTATTTATTTCTAGTGACGAAACAAACGCTATCTAAGGTCACAGGACACTTATTCCATCTTTTATCTGAGCTTCTGTATGTCGATAAAATTGGTTCTGAACTGAGAATGCAACTCAGACCGCCCTTAACGCGGAATTTGATCCCTTCGTGACAATACAGCTCGGCTACAATTTGTTGTTTGCAAAAACTGCAGATTCCTCAACATTACGCGTGAATGGGTTCGAATCCTGGCCCGGCACTAAAGATTTCATTATGTATTATCAAGCTCTAGCGTGAGAACACCTATCTGCTGGTGGACAATAATTTTGATTTTCAATGTTTTGTCACTCGTTGTCAACACTAACGACGTCTGACGTTGTTGACTCCCAGTGGGACACAGAACTATTTTCGAGATCACTGTAAGCCCAAGATGTTATTCCGAGCTGCTGGTGAAGAAAGATTCGGTAGCTGACGTTTCTTTGTGTGCAGTCAGCGACGATGTGTGCGGGGCGCTATTCGCAGTGAGCACTGAACTGTTCGAGATATTATTTCTAGTTCAAACACGTTCACATGTCACTGCGGGTATAACAAACCCATATTTAACGTTCGTTTTCTCTAGAATATAACAGCGATAGGTGCTGGGTTGGAGTCCTGGGAAGGAAAAAATTAATGTTTCGTCTCGTCATTTCAGTTAAAACATCTAGCCACTGCCAAGGAAATCCGATATATCACAGTTGGTGGTATTTCGATATCAAACCGATTAGGTTCTGGGTTCGAATCCCTGTCCAACACAAAGCTTTACCTCACGGCATTTCAAGTAAGTTGCTTGTGAAGAAGCACTATTTAACATCTCTCGTAGATCGTTAACAGGGACAAGAGATGCTGGGGAGGAATTCTCGTCCGTTAAAAATGTTTGCGTTGTGTAATGTAAAGTTGATATTTGCTAACTGATACCGTCTAAAATAGAGGTATATCACTCTCTGTTGGCCTAATCAGGAATGACCGTTAGTGTCCGTCAGTCTCGAACTCTTTGCTAGGTTTGCCTGACCTGGGTTGAATCCATATGCAGAACGAGACAGTTCGTCGTGTCACTTGAAGTTCATACATATTCTCAACTAGCTGCTCGTGGATAACTTAAATTTTAATGTCATTTTGTGTTAAATAATAAGTACTGTATGTTAGTCTGAAGAGGAAATCATGATTACGCCGAACTTACTACGTGCATTACCTACCTGACGTAATAATGAGAGTGGTAACATTTCAGGTAAGTCATTTATTGTAATAAA
Organism: Schistocerca nitens; assembly: GCF_023898315.1. Lineage (NCBI taxonomy): Eukaryota > Metazoa > Arthropoda > Insecta > Orthoptera > Acrididae > Schistocerca > Schistocerca nitens. The sequence goes on from NC_064619.1 coordinate 105,047,620, forward strand.
CGTGGGCTTACAGGCCTTAAGGACAGTATTATCTGTGATAAGGTGTTCCCTGATATTCGTAGCGTCGTGGTATTACTTCACATCTTGAGTTACTACGATACAGAGCAGTATTTTCTAGTGGTGACTTGTTGGAACCATTTTCAATAGTCTAACGTCCGTACCATGGGGCGATTAGATCACCTGCTAGACAGCCGCGTTATGCCGGTTGCATGCGAATCAGGCGAATTGAAATTCTGATTGTTCCGATACTATTGAGTATGACTGTACTTCCCATTTGCACAGCAGTGACGGGGCAAACATTCTTGCGCTAATGTGTGCGGATAACATAAAACTATAGGGAACGCCTGAGTTTCTCCTGGCGTATACAACTTTCAAATAACTTCCGGAAGTTCATCCAGGTGACACTTTCAGTGACCGCCGATTTTTCGGCGGGAGAACACCCCGCCATTTTCAAGGCAACTGTTGCATTGAAAATGGCGGAGTGTTCTCCCGCCGAAATATCGGCGGTCGCTGAATGTGTTACCTGGCAGAATTCCCGGAAGTTATTTGAATATAGGGGACGGTCTGCGGCGGCCCTGGTCATGTATGCTGCATTTTTATTGAATGTTTCTCAGTTAATACGCGTTTACTCAATTCAGTTAGAATGACCTGAAGAGATAACGCTCTGACGAATGAAATAGTTCAGAGTGTAACATGACGAGAGTGCTGTCAGAAATTGTATTGGCCGTCACTGGGAATGATGTGCATTATCTGAGCATTTTATAGCGTTCAGATCACGTGTCCCCAACGTATGATATATAATATCGCAGTGCATTGCCGTTTCCATGTATAACTTCGTCCAGTTCGTCATTTCATCTATTCATGAAAATATTGGCGCTCTAAGGATAACTGCCGAGGACGATAATGTGTTACCGTCGTTGTTCTGGAGATTGCACTGTTCTCAATGTATCACAATGTTGCTGTTTCATTACTGAATAACGTTAACCCTTGAGCAGTGATAGCATTCATGACGACCTGCTGTCTCTCGTGGGGAGGAGTGACTACCCCACATATGAATCTTTGCTCACCGCACATCACAGACAAAAAAAAATTATCCTGTGCCCAGGAATACCGCCAACAGGCGTTGGGGTAAAGGAGAAGGTCGCCTGCGCTAGATAGTTCGCAGTAGTTGTTGGTACTTGCATGGTATGAAGAAGTTGAAAGCCACAATGCGCGATGCATCCTACGTGCCAAAAGTGTATGTTTCAGGCTGATAATGGAGCTGTTCTCATGTGGAAGAAGTTTACTTGCGAAGGACAGAGTTCCTGGATAGTCTGTCATCATAGTGCAGGAACCTACTGTCCAATTACTTACTTCCGTTTGAAGCCTACAACACTCCACAGGTGCACAAACTTGTCACTCCATTAGGTGTCGGGAAGCTGTGACTAGCACAACATTTACAAGACAGTGCTTGTGTGGTCTAATCGGACACCTGGTCACAATCCAGTGGCACTTATGACGCTAACAAGCGACATGTGTGCACAAAGTAACCAGCTCCGAGAACCCTGTCCGAGTTGTGGGCAATGGACAAGCGGTCATGAATGAGGGCGGCTCTCAAATGCTTTCAGTGTGTCTCGGATCTACGGCACAAGACGTCACCACCATAATCATAGTGAAACACTGCCCTCAAATATACCTGAAAGTCATCTGAAACCTAATTAACCGTTTGTTAATAATTCCAGAAGCTGATTCATCCACTAAGATTTTAGTTTTACTGAATGTGCCTGCTCACGAAAGTGTTTTTCTCTGCAGCACATGTCTACGAAATTAATGTGACGTCCCTAGGCGTATGAGTATCATGCAGTAGCCTGTCCTAATTTGTAGTGCCACGTAAAGTGTTGTAAATTCTAGATATTCCATATAAAAGACTTTATTACGAATTATACTGTTTTTATATTTGAGAGACTAAGCTTACGGCAAATTCTGTAAGTGAAAAGGAGACGTTATCTCCTGTTTCATAGACAAGCGATATGTCAAAGTCTGCGACCAGAAACTGACAGTCTCTCCATAGCGATGACTGAGTCAGAAATGTAGAAAATATGCTCAAGGACAACATTCGAATACATCCTGTATAGACACAGGCTTGGACAGTACAACCAACACATGATCTTGTGTTATCCTGTTGAAGGATGACATCATGCAGCCCTTAAGATAGTCACAGGCAGCCTTAGGATGCCAGAAATGTTACTCCTGAAATCCAAAGTGCCGACTGTGTGAAGCAGAGGTGATCATGTTGCCTGTTCAACAGCAGTGTATACGCCTGGTTCTTGGCCCATATGAAGAAGACGAACGCTAAGTGACAAAGTCTGTTCGAGAACGAAGTGCCGTTCTTGCGTTGAGTTGTGACATTGGGCACATCACTGTTGCGCCACCTTTCTCTTCGTTAGTTAGTTAGTTAGTAAAGAATCGATAAATCATTTAAACGATTCTTTTATCGAAATGATATTCAACGAGTCAGTTTACAGCATATTTATAAATGATTAGTGCTAACATCAATGAACACACAAGGATTTTATTCCTACTCCTAGACACCCTCGTACTTTCCGTGTCATGTTATAAACACAGCCATGATAAATCTCTTTTTGTTTAAACATTCTCATTTCCTGAATCAAGGTTGTGAGGTTCCTGGATAAAGTAATTATAGTTTCAGTATAGTTTTTGAATGCTAGTCTCTTCTACGTTATTTACTAATGTCCTCTATCGTCTCGTCACAAAAGTCTGTATTTTTGTCACCACATTGCAATATGAGGAACACGGTTGCTAAAGCGTAAGATTAACTTTCTTAGAAATGTAGCACGTCACCAATTGCCGGCCGGAGTGGCCGAGCGGTTGTAGGCGCTACAGTCTGGAACCGCACGACCGCTACGGTCATAGGTTCGAATCCTGCCTCGGGCATGGATGTGTGTGATGTCCTTAGCTTAGTTAGGTTTAAGTAGTTCTAAGTTCTAGGGGACTGATGGTCTCAGCAGTTAAGTCCCATAGTGCTCAGAGCCATTTGAACCATTTGGGTCCACGCAGTGCACTGTGCAATGTTTTTCTTCTCGCTGCGCTATATTTTAACGTTCATTACTCTCGAGCATTATCGAGCTTCCATTGCCACAGGTGACCCATGACAATTTATTACGGTCAGTTGTAACATCACAGTCAGGATGAAGTAAAATCATTCTCAGTTAAGCATTGTATTTTAAAATTGCTATCGGATCCTGCAGAGGTAAGATATACTGGAGATCTCATTTGTTAGGCAGACAGTCTTATTCTTACATTGTACTATATTCGTGTGTGTATCCGTCAAAGTTTGGAATTATGTTTAGTCATTTAGCGCACGTAAATTTAAGGTAATTTTTGGAAAAATGTTCGGGCGCTATTGTTATCAAAACTCGTTTTGCAGTTTTTCGGAGAATTTTTATTCTGTTAGCTCTGTGACGTCACGCGTTGTAGCACTGTTCACTGCACTGCTCGGTACAGTTTCTTTAGCATATAGTTTTAGGTTTTTTGATTATTCTCGGTAAAAGTTAGCTGCAGTACAATTATGCATTTATGTACCTTCGCCACTTAAATTATCAGATACCATTGACTTATACCACTTGCATTGTTTAGGATCACAATATAGAAAGAAAGGATACCATTTCAGTCCAGTTTAATTTTTGTTCTCAACAACAAACACGACAAGTTACAAGGTACGTGCCGTAACTGTACAGTCATAGCCGGCTGATTGGACAATATGTGCTAGTTTCGGATGCTGGTTGCCTGAGGTCGCTAAGATCTTATATATATTCCACATCGGGACCAACGCAAGAAGAAATGTCATGGAAGATAAGCCGCAGTCTCGATGAGACACGCAACTACCCCTTCGAATTCCGACATGGGACGTTTCATGGTGAAGCACGAGTCATAACACGAACATCTCACAAATAGGCAAGACAGAAAAGTAATTTCTGCATGAGTAACCGGTTGTATTATTTTTCTTTATATACAGTATATATTTACAGTATATATTTAGCAGTTGGTTTTAAACGATTTCATTTGCTGCGTAAGCATGTACTGCACTTCACGGCAGTTTGATTTCTGCTGAATTTCGTCTTCTTGCCGTCAGATTATTAATACCATCAATGAAAGTGAGGCATTAACGCCTTTATCCTTCTAGGACAGGGACGGTCAAAAGTTTTTTGTATGCATGCAGCGCTCTCGCACCCTGGCGCTGTATACTTACCCACTCCCAGGCCACGCCTTATGACCTGGAGGAGTGGGAGAAAAAGGGCGAAATTGTGAACGTGCCGCACTTAAATGACAGTGCAGTCGTGAAAGTAAAAATGAACGGCTTGTTTGCGGCTTAGTTTCATATTTCATGTGTCTCAGTGACAAAAATCACAGACGGAACATGTTTTCAGTATTATTTAATCATACTTGGCATGCTGATGATATCAAGAATTTTTATCTGGTACAAATTGCCTTCATATGGACAGATAATATTAGTCCCTCTGCTCGTCACATAATAGTGACTTATTGAATTATGTAATGCACAATATGCTTTTATTCTGAAATGTTGATAGAAGTATTGCATCTCGCTAGCAATCTCGTTGTGGAGACATGGAAAGTCTTCCCGAGAAAAGCGACGCAGAACTCTTGCAAAGTTTTAACTTAAAACAGTTTGTCTTTTAAACGGGAGTTACTTGCGGATCGATTAGTTACTTCTGCACGTGCACAGAGTGTCTTTCGACTGAAACTACAAACGGGCTTGAAAACAGCCAAAACAGATTAAAGATTAGCAGAGCCCTCAATACGTCCCGAAAACTATCCTTGTAATTCTTAGTTCGCCACAATGAATTCTTCACAAGGAGCGTTTTCCTTAACGCCAGTAGCTTAGGGCTATGGGCGGTGTTTTCCGTCAGAATTCCTTTCCGTCCACAATCCTTTTTCTCTGTAAATGCAACCACATCAAATCAGAAATAAGTTCTCATCTTGCAGCGCCTTACCGTGGGTAGTGTGTAGTCAAGATCACTTAAAATACGTGATCTACAGTCCGTACCCGATGTTCTAATTTTCGTTCCTGCTTTCCTTATTCGTTTATAAATTCAACAATAGGGGGGTTTAAATAACAAAATCGTTGTAGGCATTCGCTTGACTTAACCAACGTAATTTGCCGTAGTGTATAGAGTCTCTATATTCTATGTTCAGTTGCATCGGAAACTGTTAGAATTGAAAGTTTAATAATGCGCGCTACATGAGGAAATTTTGTATTCGTACCACCTGTGCTATCACGTGTTCCGTGCCTACTAATTTAGCACATAGTACTTCATGATGTACACAACAATGAATACAATACCAGCCGTTTGTCGATCGTAATTTTTGCACCTTCTTTGTCAACTAAATCTTCAAATTCTATCTGCGGGCTGTCGTAATGTCGTTCCATAGCAAATCTGTCGTGATCTTCGATTATTATACTGCATAACAGAGTATTAGTGTTACAGAAGGTCGCTGGACTGCCTATTTGGTGCAAACGGCCACTGGACTTGTAACTTTATACCGCGAACAAATGACGAAGGATGAACGGCGCTGACAGCACGATTCGCACGAGCTGAAGAATTTCGCACTGAACTAAAGTCGGTGACAGCACTTATAAGTGAAAAGTTGCGCTGTGATGCGTACTTCCGATCAGTACCAAGCAAGCAGTGCTGTGATAGGTCGAGCCAGGCCGAGCTTCGGGTGCCATGGGTGCAACACATCATGTATGCGTCTAGTTTTGCACACCGTGGCCGACACTGTTCTACAGAAAATTCGAAGTGATGCAAGTACAAGAAGGTGTGTTGCCCACCCAAGGGACCGATTGTTAACACCTCTGAAACTGCTATCCACGCCTCGCATTTATAGTCCCATTATCCTCTTTGTTTTGCTCTTGAAAACTAGACAGATATTAAGATGTTCGTAAGTTTAATTCGACATAGCTCAGGCTTAATCCTTACAAAACGTTTATGGGGCACGATTTCGTGAAATACTATGATGAGAAGCACGTTAGTGTCAAAACATGGTCCCAGAGCATATGACATTCTTGTAGGAGAATTTTATACAGAACTGTGTCTTATCTGACTACATGAAATATGTCTTCAGAAAGAATGCCCTTAACAACAATTCCTTTTTCCATAAAGTACCGAGATTCAATCGAAAGAACTCAGGACATAATGAATATTTAATGGGATTTTGTAATCCAAGTCGCTTGTAGGAAGTTCATGTTCTAATTTGAGAAACGTTTAAACAACCTTCCTTATAAGAACATTTTGCGCAGTGAGCACATGTGAATCAGTACGATAACCTAAACCTTTTCTTCCTAAAAACCTGAAACATTAAAACGCATAACAGTCAAGTCGAAAATGAAATGATTAACAAAATGGTTCAAATGGCTCTGAGCACTATGGGACTTAGCGTCTGTGGTCATCAGTCCCCTAGAACTTAGAAGAACTTAAACATAACCTACCTGAGGACTTCACAGACATCCATGCCCGAGGGAGGATTCGAACCTACTACCGTAGCGGTCGCGCGGTTCCAGACTCTAGCACCTAGAACCGCTCTGCCACTTCGGCTGGCGAAATGATTAACAGCCAGCAGTCATGGAATCTTCACGTTGTTACTTAGTTGTAACCTGAATAAGATGCAACGAATACAAAATGCTTCCAAAAAATTGCAGTCCATAGAAAAATTCATGTTGATTGCAACTGTGCACTGCTTTAACCAGCATTCATGTAGAACGCATAATACTTTTGAATATTCAGGCATTAATTTATATCTGGAATACGAGAAGCTTTGTTCATTACCAGTTAAGTAATCGAATTATTAGACATGAATTCATCAGTAACATGAGAATGTGGATAAATCAGTTCAACTTGTAATTATTTCGACTCAAAGATTAATCACCGGTCTAAGAAGGAATACAAGTCTTTCATTTGTCAAACACGTGGGATTCTGGCGCATCACATAAGCAAGAATTGAAAAACAAATAATACTAGATGTATTGGAAAATGATAGAAACATTTGGATAAAGGAGCCTTTCGGTCAGATGAATGCATGGAAACCCGAATCCGTATGATAAGAATCGGAACCTAACCTCTTCACAGAACACCAAATTTTGACTTTGGAGACCGGTAAGGGTAAGTTAAAGATCTGAAAGGGCTACAAGTGGTCTTAAGTCAAGCACCCCGATGCGAGCTAAGATCTCTCCACACTGTCAGTGTACTTTTCAGAATATGGCAGCGGACCACCTTTCAGTCATACCGCAAGTACCATACTTACAAAACTACAACTGACAACATTAGGTCATCCCGTTCAGCTCGTGTGCTGAAAAGTACTGGAATGTCAGATAAACTAGAATCGCATCGACATCTCAACTACAACAGATGTCTCAGTGGAACAAATTCTTAACACAACAATACTTCTAATTAAAATTTTGCCATTTACAATTTGATGTGATTAATGATGTGTTTATGACAATTTTCCAGCTAACGTAAATATCAGTGACATTCGGGGTTAAGGAGCAAACCAAGAATGCCCTTACGTGATAAAATGTTGTTTTATTTGTCGATAGCGACAGGCTCTGGTCTTTTACTGTGTTTTAGTATGTTTTGGGTCCCCATGAATATTTCTAATTCTATCCATTCTTTTTTTTTTCTTATTCAACCTTTGATACTAGTTTTCCGCTCATAAGGCATCGCACCGACGTATTACTCGAGTTAAAGAAGTAATTTCTCATACATGTTCACACAATAACTACAATTCATAAAACATGTAGCAATATTTCAAAATGTCCGTTGCGGTCGCCAGTGTAATTTATCCTACGTCAAGCAGCAGTGAGCAAGTATGAAAATGACAAAGGTTTGATGTCAGAAGGACACGTCACACAATCGATAGCATGACGTATCGGATGTACAGGCAAAGATCAGAAATATTCATTCTCTCTCTGAGTATTAATGTATTCGAATTCCTGTAAGAAAACTGAAATCGTTATCGGTAATTCCCTGGTGAGTGTATCAGGCCATGTGTCCTGTTGAACATACAAATGTTCCATAAGCAGACTGTCAACGAAAAATCTTGCTTTAATTTCCACTGCAAATTGTAGGAGCAAAACTGATTCCGACATCGTGTTTAAAGATATATGTTCTATTCGGAATACAATGCTCGGACAAGATGTTATCCGCAATCTGTTTCACTGCTTTCGAACAATATACGTTATACCCTTCCTAATACACCCCTCCCAGCAGGAAATACCCAACATAGAAACATTTATGAGGATTCTATAAGTAACTACAAAAACGGTAGGCAGTTTTTACAAATAAGCCAAGTTATTGCTAACAAGGATGTGAAGTACAAGAGTCTCCAGTTACTCATGCCGATGCCTACATTATAAGAAAGGCCAAACGGGAGTGATTAACGAGAAGGCGCTATTTCCCTCAACAAAATAGTACAGTTTAACAAATGACACATAGTGCCTTTATACATCGGCAGACTTATCTGAATTTTACTTGCTTACATAAACAGTATTCGCCGTCTTACTCTTATTGAATCGTCTATTCTTTCTTTATCCGACGCTTATATGGTTGTAAATTTTATTATGACAGCATGGATAAACAAAGAAAAAATGATATTATTTTGTTTCTTACACTTAACTGGTATTCTATCGTCACAAGACTTCAGAAATAATTAGGAATAAGGGAAGAGGGGGATGAGGGTTCTCAGTATATACAGGGTGGCGCACGAAATGTGATACCATTTTGTATTTGAATATAAACTTTATTGTTAATACAATCTGTAAGCAACATATACTACAATGAAGAGCCGTCTATGGAGATTTGTTTTAACAAGGCACATGCTCAATATGTCCACCATTTCGTTTCCTAATTTCCTTCAAACGAACACTGAAGTTAATGATTACCCTACGGCACATGTCTTCCGTAATTTTCTATAATGATCTCTTTTGTACGTTACTGCCCGGGTACGTCAGCTGGTACGTATTTTTCTATTCAATAAGCTTTACCAACAGCCGTACACTTTACGATATTTTTATTTCATTCTGATAGCTACCAGTTTTTGCAAGTATTTTTGCTATCGTCAGGCCCTATATGCTTTTTTTTAAATCAACGAACGTATCGTATAGCGTCATAAAACTGGATATCGTGAATTCCAATCGTTGTGAAGCTGTTTCATACGAAAGCGTGACAGTAACAGTTGCTGCATCAGTATCGTATCAATGTGTAATATTATTCGTCCAAGGCGATTACTCGTACTTTCTGAGTATATTTAGGAGCCTTGTATCATAGGAACCAATCTAGCTACGCAAAAAAAAAAAAAAAAAAAAAAAAAAAAAATAAAAATAAAAAATCTGGACCTTTCTTGATGAACAGACGAGTCCAGGGTGAATCACTGGTGTAATTGGACACACGGGCAAGAGAGCGAAGTTAGTTGAACGAATATCAGTTTCAGTAGCGGTGGAAAGAGGAAAGCTTGGAAAATTCAGGAACATTGCAAGCGGTGAAGACTTCGATGAAGAGATGGAAAAGCAGAGCGAACAATTATAAGAGATAAAGCTTATTTCAAGATCAGGATGTGGCGGTAAAAGAAGCAGACATTATATTGGACAACCTGGTATCTGAAGGAGACTCATGAAGAATACGCAAATCATCATGATTACTTAGAGCAGCAATTCGAGCTATTTTCAGCACTAATTTAGGCAAGAAGAGATTAAACTTCCTAAATCCTATGGAGTGTGATATGAATTGAAACAAGATATTGGTGATTAGAGTAACAAACCGAAAACTATTTCAAAAGTGAGCTTTAACATAACATGTGCTCTCAAACGTAACAAGATATTAAGTAGTTCTTCCGCATGAATACTAACACTTATCGTGTACGCTTAACACAATGATCATTAAAAACTCAGAAGTATATTATTTAACTGTCATGCAATAACAATTTGAATCCCTTATCCACAATTTCGTCTTGTACATTAGATCTGGCACCTAGTATAGTCCGTAAACTACACGAAACAGTACCACGATTTGTAAAATGGGTGTATTTCCTGTCCCTTGTGGAAAGCAGTTGTCTCATATTCGATAAGATAACACTCTTTCGAATAGTCACTACTACGCATAAATGAAGAGAAACTCTTTAAAATGCAAACTGCTGTACGTGAAAAGTTTAATGTATTGAAATTATGAACCATTTCTGAGAATGTGAAACTCATTCACAGTTACTTATTGGGATTCCCACAATTACACTTCAAAACAATTACAGTACATGTTCCTTGCAATACTCTTTCGCACAGTTGTAATTGTTTCCCTTCTTTTTATATTCTCGTAACTCGCTGTATTTTTTATGAATGCAGATCAACAAGCTCTATGCAACAAGTGACTTGCTATCACTTTATACAAACTACATTGTTTTACTGTTCTTTCTCGCTCACAATACATTCATTCAGTGTCACACTGTTAGATCAATAAGTTTGTAACCGATAGCGTCTTGTGTCAATGGCCAAAGAGTCGATCATGTTAGGCACACATTACAATGTAAAGCTGCATTATTCGTAGCGGAGTCTAAGTAGTAGTACAGCTATATCTATTCTCACGTTTATAAAATGCGACATCATGTGGTGTAAAATTCAACTAAATAGTTGTTCGAGGAAGAAGAAAAAAGTGAGCTGATCTCTGGTTGTTGTGACAGAAAAATAATGAACAAATAAGTTTGTTTTACCATCTGTGTTACAATCTCTTGCTCATTTGTAAGCAATTTCAGAGAAGAGTATGACATTAATGTGATTGTTTTATACAATGAGTATCTTCGTGGTAATCTGTCACTGACTTAAGCATAATCAAATGTTCGAAAACTTTGAGGTTGTGAATATGGTTCCTATTTGCAACGCTAGATGTCTCACTGCTTAGGTGGTACCTGTGAAGAATTCAATAATCGTACCGGCATGACTTGGGATTGATGGAGGTTACGTACTGACTTAAAATTGTTTGTTGAAGGTGATCAGTATGTTCAGGAGAGTTTACAATACGTAAAAGCAGGACACGGGCAATGCCTTACTGAGACATAGGAATAGTGAAACTGGATTCAATGAAGCACGTAGGAGACATAATACACCAAAGCCGAAACTGCGTCGTTGTTTGAAGCGTTTGTACATAACATCAAAATTTGGATGACGTAATGACATGATGGCACAGATGAAAGATGAAGTAACACAAGATGTAATTATTTTAATGAATTAACACAACAAATCATTATTTTTGTATTCTAGTTTCTTCGGAGTAACTAATATTCAATTAAGAAAACTAGAATACCAACTTACTGAGAAATATCACCCACAACACAGCTTCAATAAAGGAAAAGAAAGACATCTGGTAAAAAATGATATCACAGGTTTATGAAAGATCATACCACTTTGTCCTTGTGGAAGGGGTTTAATAGTGATAAATGTGAGGAAATACTAGATTAATATACATATACTAGTGGCTAAATATACAACATGGACGAAACCTCATGATCAGCAAACATAAACATAGGCAAAGCCGTGCAGACAAACGAAAATTACTCGAAGCGAAATGTAGTGGGAGGAGGGCTATGCGAGAGGCGTTCAATGAATTCGAAAGTAAAGTTCTATGTAGTGACTTGGCAGAAAATCCTAAGAAATTTTGGTCTTAAGTCAAAGCGGTAGGTGGATCAAAACAAAATGTCCATGCACTCTGTGACCAAAATGGTACTGAAACAGAGAATGACAGACTAAAGGCCGAAATACTAAATGTCTTCTTCCTAAGCAGTTTCACAGAAGGAGACTGCACTGTAGTTCCTTCTCTAGATTGTCGCATAGATGACAAAATGGTAGGTATCGAAATAGATGACAGAGGGATAGAAAAACAGTTTAAAAAACTCAAAAGAGGAAAGGCCGCAGGACCTGATGGGATACTAGTTCGATTTTACACAGAGTACACTAAGGAATTTGTCCCCCTTTTTGCAGCGGTGCACCGTAGGTCTCTAGAATAGCGTAGCGTTCCAAAAGATTGGAAAAGGGCACAGATCTTCCCCGTTTTCAAGAAGGGACGTCGAACAGATGTGCAGAACTATAGACCTATTTCTATCCTATTCAGCTGTGCCGCAGGGGAGTGTCGTAGGACCGTTGCTATTCACAATATATATAAATGACGTTGTGGATAACATCGGAAGTTCACTGAGGCACTTTGCGGATGATGCTGTAGTATATCAAGAGGTTGTAACAATGGTAAATTGAACTTAAATGCAGGAGGTTCTGCAACAAAGTGACGCATGTTGCAGGGAATGACAATTGAATCTCATAGTAGACTAGTGTAGTGTCCTGCGAGTACATACAAAGAAAGATACTTTATCAATCAGCTACAATATAGCAGGTCAACAACTGGAAGCAGTTAATTCCATAAATTGTCTGAGAGTAGGCATTAGGAGTGATTTAAAATGGAATGACCATATAAAGTTAATCGTCGGTAAAGGAGATGCCAGAGTGAGATTCATTTGAAGAATCGTAAGGAAATGCAGTCCGAAAGCAAAGGAAGTAGGTTACAGTAGACTTATTCGCCCACTGCTTGAATACTGCTCACCGGTGTTGGATCCGTATCAGATAGGGTTGATAGACAGGATAGAGAAGATCCAATGGAGGGCAGCGCGCTTCGTTACAGGATCATTTAGTAATCGCGAAAGCGTTACGGAGATGATAGATAAATTCCAGTGGTAGACTCTGCAAGAGAGACGTTAGTAGCTCGGTATGGGCTTTTGTTGAAGTTTCGAGACCATACCTTCACCGAGGAGTAAAATGGCTCTGAGCATTATGGGACTTAACATCTATGGTCATCAGTCCCCTAGAACTTAGAACTACTTAAACCTAACTAACCTAAGGACAGCACACAACACCCAGCCATCACGAGGCAGAGAAAATCCCTGACCCCGCACGACCACGAGATGCGGGCACACCGAGGAGTAAAGCAGTATATTGCTCCGTCCTAAGTACATCTCGCGATGAGACCATGATGATAAAATCAGAGAGATTAGAACCCACACAGAGGAATACCGACAATCTTTCTTTCCACGAACAATGCGAGACTGGAATAGAAGGGAGAACCAATAGTGGTACTCAAGGTACCCTCCGCCTCACACCGTCAGGTGGCTTGCGGCGTATGGATGTAGATGTAGATCCTCAGTTCGCAAACCATCTAAAGTAATTGCCCGAAAAGGCAAACACCCAGTAGGCGCAGTCACAAGCGGAGAAAGAGGTCTTACAGGGACACGTGCATGCCCAATGAACACTGGAGGCGAGTTCATTCCTCAGATGTTTATATTTAAGCACACCGTAATGAAAGATGTCTTAAAAATTGGAACTCTATCAAACACAGCATTTGGACGCTCGACAAATATCTGCAAAACATCAGATCAGTTTATCAGGTGCCTAGAAAAATTCATAAAATGTACAAAAGTACATAATAGGAACCGGAAATGAATTCCGCTTTTGAGGGATGGACACACCACACATGCCAAAAATAGAGAGGTAATTCATGTGACTAATGATCATGCTATCATTTCCTGTTCACACGATTTATCGTCTACAACCATTAGACAGATCGTTCTTTAAAACACGAAAACCAGGTACAATGAAATGTCGTCTTTGTCACTACGTTCATATTCGTGCACTGTCATACAGCAAGAAACCAGTGCAGGAGTCCTCTGTAATACATACGTCAGATCAGTTGGTTTGGACATACTAAACGATCTTAAGGTAACGGGATTTTGCCAGGTTTCAAAATTTCCTCAAAGAAGAGAACTTTGTGGCTACTACCGTACTACTGAAGCTATAATGAGGAAATCTGGAAGGACGCCTAGACGCAAAATACCACTCAGTGGTCTGTCTGGACCTTCTACAACGTCTCAAGATTTTGGAGCCGAGAACAATATAACAGTTAAAAAAAAAAAAAACTTACTCGTACTTCAATGCATCCCCTATCCCGAATACAACAATAGTTATCAAGAAAAATACGGAGAGACCTAAACCAACAATGAAATTAACATCAGGTCCTCACAGAAAGAAAGTAAAAGCTGAAGAAGAAGTAAATAAGAAGAAGAACCTGTACACAGATCTATAGAAAAGAGACAGAGAGGAGATTGCTAGATTAAAACATTAACAGGAATCGAAAAATGAAAGAGTGAAGTTCTAATGTCAACTGTGAAACTTACATCCAAAATAAGACATGATTCACTGCATAAAATGTAAAAGTTTCGTGCGTGAACTATGCACGGGCGTGGCAAGTAGAATTAAGAAATATTTCTGTGATATCTATGTTCAAACCAACTGAATTTAGGTATGTCAGTCTAAGTAAATTTGGAAATTTCCGGTAAGGTCTTATGGGCCCTAAAAGCTGCGGTCATCGGTCCCTAAGACTACACACTGCTTAATCTAACTTAAACTAACTTACGCTATGAACAACACACACACACACTCATGCCCGAGGATGGACTCGAACTTCCTACATGAGGAGCCGCATGGACGGTGACAAGGCGTCTAAGACCATGCGGCTATGCCGCACTGCTTCAGTCTAAGTTGTTTAATTTGCTAAGAACATGGACAAGGATACCGAACTGGTAATTCAGTACGTAAACGGAGACGAGGATCTAATAATCATGGTTGACTGGAATGAATCTATACGGGAAGTCCTTGAAGAAACTGTTACCGGAGAAACTGGTCTTGGTACTAGGAATCAGAGAGGAGAAAGGCTAAAAGAGTTCTGCATCAAATTCCAGCTAAGAAATGCTAATATCCCTTTCAAGAATCATAAAAGGAGGAGATATACTTCGGAAAGGCATAGAAATACGGGAAGATTTCAGGTTGCATCACAGTTAGGTAGAGATTCCGATATCAGATACTGGATTGTAAAGCGTACCCTGGAGCAGATGTAGACTCACACTACAGTTTAGTACTGATGGGGAATAGACTGAAGTTTAAGAGATTAGGCAGGTAGAGTCAATGAGCAAAGAAGTGGGATACGGGAGTACTAAGGAAAGAAGAGATATGTTTTATGTTCATTGAGGCTACAGATATGCTGTAAAGAATAGCTCAATAGGCAGAAGAGGAATGGACCTCTATAAGCATCGGACACACAGTAACTGGAAAGATGCACATAGCTACAAAGAAGGTAAATGCGAAGAAACCCAAGGTAACAAAGGAAATACATCAGTTGATCGTTGAAAGAAGGAAGTACAAGAATACGTATGTACAAAACACTTAGGAATGACATAAATCTGAAGTGTAGGGGAGATAAGGCGAAAACTATGCATGAAAACTGTGAAGAAATCGAAAGTGAAACTATCGTCGGAAGGACTGACTCAGCATTCAGAAAAGTCAAAACGACTTTCCGTAAAATTACATGCAAGATGGCAACGTTGAGAGATCTATAGGAATTCCACTGTTAAATGCAGGGGAGAAAGCAGATAGGTGGAAAGAGTAATTTTTAGGGCTCTATGAGGGAGAGGGCCAACGGCCTTGTCGCAGTGATAACACCGGTTCCCGTCAGATCACCGAAGTTAAGGGCTATCGGGTTGGGTTAGCACTTAGATGGGTGACCATCCGATCTACCGAGCGCTGTTGGCAAGCGGGGTGCACTCAGCCCTTGTGAGGCAAACTGAGGAGGTACTTGATTGAGAAGTAGCGGCTCCGGTCTCGGAAACTGACATACGGCCGGAAGAGTGGTTTGCTGACCACATGCCCATCCATATCGACCTGTATATTGAGGATGACACGGCGGCCGGTCAGTCCCTTTGGGCCTTCATGGCCCGTTCGGGAGGAGTTTCAGTTAAGTTTTTATGAGGGAGACGACTTGCTTGATGACGTGATAAAGGAACAAATGGGAGTCGACAAGGAAGAGATAAGAGATCCAATATTAGAATCACAATTGAAACAGCCCTGGAAACTGAACATCAAATAAGGCAGAAGGAATAGATAACATTCCATCAGAATTTATAATATCGTTGGGGCAAGTGGCCGCCAACGACTATTAAAAAATGGTTCAAATGGCTCTGAGCACTATGGTACTTAACATCCATGGTCATCAGTCCCCTAGAACTTTGAACTACTTAAACCTAACTGACCTAATGACAGCACACAACACCCAGTCATCACGAGGCAGAACGACTATTCACTTTGCTGTATAGAATATGTGAGTCTCACGATAAACCACCTGACTTTAAGAAAAACATCAACCTTACGGTTCCGCAGATTGCAAGAGCCGACAAGTGCCAGAATTATCGCACGATCAGCATTATAATCATGCATCCAAGTTGATGACAAAAATAATACACAGGTGAATGAAAACAAGATTGAGGATGTATTAGATAATGATGAGTCTGGCATTAGCATAAGTCACCAGATAGGTAGTTCTGACGTTGCAGTTTATAATAGAAGGAAGCCTACAGAAAAATCAAGAGATGTTCGTAGAAATTGTCAACTCGGTAAAAGCGTTTGATAGTGTCAATTTGCTGTACAATGTTCGAAATTCTGAGAAAAATAAGTGTAAGCTGTGGGGAAAGACGAGTAATATGCAATATATACAAGAGCAGAGAGGGAATAATACTAGCGTGTGACCAAGAACAAAGTGCTCGGACTAAAACGGGTGCAAGACATTGAAGAATTCTTTCATGGCTACTGTTTAGTCTACACATCGAAGAAGTAGTTACGGAAATAAATGAAATATGCTAGAGTGGGATTAAAATTCGAAGTGACAGGATATCAATGATATGATTTGCTAATGACAGTGCTATCTTTAGTGAAAGTGAGGTAGAATTACAGGATTCGCGGAATGGAAAGTACAGTCTAACGAGTACAAAATATGAACTGAGAGTAAATCGAAGAAAGGCGAAAGTAATGCGAACTAGCAGAAGTGAGAAAAGCGAGAAACTTAATATAAGAATTGGTGACCACGAAGTATACGAAATTAAGGAAATCTGCTACTTACGCAGTAAAATAACTCATGACGGAAGGAGCAAGGAGGACATTAAAATCCGACTACCACTGACAAAAAAGGGCATTCCTGACCAAGAGAAATCTGCTTTAATTTGAGGAAGAAATTTTTGAGAATGGACGTTTAGGGCACACTAGTTTTGTGGTAGTGGAATATAGTTTAGTGGAACATGGACTGTGGGGAAATCGAAACAGATTAGAGCATTTGAGATTTGGTGCTACAGAAGAATGTTGAAAATTAGGGTAGACTAATAAGATATGCAATGAGGAGCTAGTAAATAGAAAAAATTGACATGAAGGAGGGACAGAATGGTAGGGAATATGTTATGACGTCAGACAATAATTTTCATCATACTAGAGGGGGTTTTACAGGGTAAAAACTGCAGAGAAAGACAAAGAGTGAAATACACCCAGCAACTAATCGAGGACGTAGATTGCAAGAGCTATTCTGAGGTAAAGAGTGTTTCACAGGGAACGAAATCATGGCGGGCCGCATCAAGCCAGTAAGGAGGCAGATGACTCAAGGAAAAAGGAAGGATCATTACGTGTAACCACGGAACTAACGTTCTGTTTATACTTCGTTATTTCTTATTGTAAAGCTTTATTACATTATATCATGGGTTTATTAAGTCCTTGCTGTCTTCTTATCCTAATTTCACTTACGCCATATGGCATGCGGTCCAAAGGTAATGTCAGTGCGGCCCATGAATTGATCATATATGACACGACAGATAAAAATTTCATAAATTCAGCCTATATAAAATTATGAAGTAGATGAGATCTCATATATAAAACGTCAAATTAATTCTTTCTCGCTTTTCTTGAATATTGAATCTGAAAGTAACAATTTATTTATATGTCGTGACTATGTAATTCCGACCGTCTCTTTCTTTCCTCTGTGGTTATTCTTACGGATATTATGTGTGGCCCAAAAATAGTCGTCTTGTGCCAATGGAAATCAGGCAGCTGGAAGGTTGGACTCCCTTTCAATAGGGGTACGGATTAGGAATCCAGGTGCCTTAATGGTATGGAATGTATAGATTTGCAAAAATTTGAAAATTCGTTTTGAGGAAAGGTATTTGCATCTGTGTGGAATCTTGTTGATAACTTAAGAAACAGAGATTCAGCGAACGCAAAACAAATCGTATTTACATTACCCTACCAAATACAGTAATTCTTTCTTAAGTGGTATGGCTCCAACAACCTTACACTAAAAATGGCACATGTGTACTATTGTTGTCATAATCGCTTGTCAATCGCACTGGCTTGCACTCCTCGATTCATCCATGACTCTCTGCCTTGACCACAGAAGCGTGTGTCTCTGTATACTCCAGCGAATGCAGTGTGATTGAGTAATACATTAAAAGATGGTCGCTTTGCAAGGAGACGTAATTATATTTTTATATGGTATTCTGCGCAGTAAAGTGCGTTTCCATTTTCTTTCTTGCTTAGCAGGTTCTCAGAGGGTAAACATGTTATACTATGTCAGTTGGCTGCACACAGTGTTCCCAACTGATATATTTGTTTGCTGCTGTTTTATACATTATTCACTCATCAGATAGTCAGTGTAAGCATAGTTCGTGGATGTGTTAATTTCGCAACTGCCCTCCAGCACACATTTCTGTTTTCTGGTTGTTCAACCAATCACTGCTCTCTCCGCTTCCCGTAGATTCCGGTGCCGCAATTCCTGTTTTCGTTTGATTATACTTCCCATTCGCTCTACTGAGCAGACCAATCATTACTCGGCTCTCAAAACTTATCCTTAGGTAAATGTTTACATTTCATTTCCTTACTGCGTGATAGCTTTCCATTTAAAATCTGGGTCTTTTTAAATGTTTTTATTTTATCGCCGGCGCAAGCTGAAGCGTGTTCTGAAATGATTATGAGACCTGAAGGTTCTGTGAGGGTACTCAAACAGCTTGCCATTAGTTCTCAAACAGAGTGCTGTTCCTTGAAATATTTACAGATATTGAGCTACTCTTAACATTTTTAAACTGTCTGAGATTATCCGCAGATGTTACTGATATTTTTGATTTGGATGTGTTATAAGGGTATCAATACGAATATTCTTATATTTTTACAATTTCAAATATGTTGCGAAAGTAGCCCTTCGTTTTGATTAAACACGTCAAACAGAGGCCAGTAAAACGGATGGCAACAGTATTTCATTCTGTCCACTGTCTGTAATTTTTACTCTACTTTGTCTTCGTTATTCAGCAGCAAGGAAAATAGATACTTAATACCTCAGATACGCACAGAATGATACAACTAAATTAAAAATATTGCCAATTCATGTTACATATCATAGTCTCGCAAAGGAAAATGAAAGAGCTACAGTTCGGGTAGCGATGGAAGAAAACTTCGGCTGTATTTAAGTTACTTACAGC
Source organism: Schistocerca nitens (assembly GCF_023898315.1). Lineage (NCBI taxonomy): Eukaryota > Metazoa > Arthropoda > Insecta > Orthoptera > Acrididae > Schistocerca > Schistocerca nitens. The sequence goes on from NC_064619.1 coordinate 105,067,054, forward strand.
ATGTTTATTCCTTTCCAAAATAATAAAAATTCGCCCTAATAATCAGTTACACGAAAACAGAAAGTTCCTTCAATAGTCGTACAAAATTTAGTTTCTCATTTACGTTTCATTTCTGTAAGGGCAACTTGGGACATTCCTGGTATTTCAACGTATAATTTTAAGTAATGCACTAGAGAAAAGAACAAATAAACATAGCTCTACTTTATACCTGTGTTGTCAACAGTATTATAAGCTTCACTACTTTTTGAAACTCATACTTGTGACAAACTCTTTGACACAAAGCAAACTTTTTAGGGACAGTCCTTCTACTAATACTATCACCCAATAACGAACAGCTGATAAACTCCTACTCTAATCAAAGCAGAATATTTTCGTGTAGGAGTTAATAGCTGAAATCTGCGACAAACTGGAGTGGAGAAATTCACATTACTGTCACGTAAACAATTTTCTGGGAACAGGGCTCACGCACCAAAGTTGAATCGATATTCGGCTCGGCTACAGTGAGTGAAACGTCAATACATCATTTTAGATAGCAACCTGGTGCGGATTCTTAACTATAATTTTCTTCCAATTAAGGAACTGTATTATTTTTCAAGCAAATGCACGATATTATCTATAAAATCGACAATATTTACAGGTTTAACGCAGGCCGGGATTGGAAAAATGGAGAGCAAGGTAAGCCAAAGACTACTTTAAGTAATTGTTTTGGCGTTGGAATGTAGTGATCTGGTATAGCCGTCGAAAAAAAAGAGGACGATCGGACGGGATTCTGAGCCGCACACCTCTCGTATTCGAGTTCGCTAATGCCCCCCTTCAGTCGTTATCGATCCAGAAAAGAAAAGTACTCCGATTCCTTCAATTTGATGACGACCTTAGAAGACAACGCTATAATGCCTATCATCTAGTTATCTTTATAGGCTACATCTTCACAGAAATGCATTGCGACACATCTAGTACATAATGTTTAAATTACTTCTCCCACATTACTGGTATACTCAGTTTTCTAAAACAGTCACGTCTTGCACTATTGCGTAGTGTTTGATAAGGTATAGTAATTATAATTTTATTATATTAGAACTTGGAAAGTTTACTTTTATTTGTCTTCTTTTGGAGAAAGGAGCTAAGTACCAACATATTGACCTTCTTCAACAATTCTGAGTAATTTTGACCTCCTTAGTCTTGAGTGTCAGGCTCAAGATTTCCGAGTGTTGCATTATTCTTTAACGCTAGTTCTACTTTCTAAACTTCGTTACTATCATCTTGTGGACGTAGTTTCCGCCTTTTATTAGCGTTTGTTACCAGTTTTTTACCGTTATTTTAAGTTTAAAACTCGCTTCTAAACCTAAGAGTACTCTAAACTCTAAAATTCTGTGGAAATGATGCCCGGATGAAACATCGGCTGTCTTCCTGAAATCGTTACTGTACTTCATCGGCGCAGCTGACTTACGTATTCAAATACGATGAACACACAATACTGAACAATCAATGAAGGCTGCTGTTTGTGTGAGCGGGAAACGAGCGGATATGTAATGACAAATTCGTTGGCTAACAGCGAAGATTTCTTGATCAGTAACAGAAATTATCGAACGCCATTAGTTAGACAGTGTACCAAGGACTTGGCCTCATGCGCAGGGGTTTTTCCTACTACATGCTCTTGTCATCCCCCACAGCACCTTCTCTCGGAAGCAGCAATCAGAATTAGGAATCAGCACCAGAATTGTGTCCTAGCGAGCGTATGATCATCCTCGCAGCTTTAGTCTGACTGATTAACTTGCCATAAGATCATAATCCCTTGGATGATCAGTGGTTTTGTTTTGTGGTCGCTGTGACTGTAATATTCCAGTTCCGGATCACTAGGTGTGCGAAGGGGAACCCTGCTCCTCTACTCATACGATTCGCAGAGCTTCGAATTTTCATGGCTTCCTTAATTAAGCCGTTTCAGTAGTATGACGCTGACGAGAATTTTCACACTCGTACTGCGGTAGTCCAGTGCAGATTTGTCTGGTTCGTCCAGAAATATGTATCGTAGGTATCAACGAATCGTTCTTGCACAATGCTGCATATTTGTTCGATGTAGAACTTCCCGCAGCTACAAGTAATCTAATCAGCAACGGGTCTTCTCACACCAATACTGTCCTTCTTTGAGCCTATATGAGTTCAAAGTGTCGTTGGTGAATGGAAGAAGCATTTAACAAGTTTTTACTTCAGTTATCATTTATTTTAGAAAAAAAACATCAATGAACTATGGAAAAATGACCATTCCAATCAACATGCCTCTGGCGATGTGTAGACGGTACTTTCGTAATTTGTACCCACGGCACTGCATCAGTCGATGTACTTCTACATAATCTCTGTTGTCTTCACCTTAACATTAAGGGGCTCCGGAACGCCCTATACTTGCAATGTTAAAATAACGCTTATAAATTACATCTTTCCTCACAAAGTATTTGAGGTAGGAAGTTGAACTTTTTACAGATTATTTATTGGAATATGGGCTACAACTGAACACAGGGATTTTACAAAATTTTAGTTCAGTTATTAAAGATGATTTTTTTCAATTGTAATGAAAATTCACAACATTTTTTTGCAATTTTTTATTTATATATTCAAAAATGTACAATTTGTTGGAAAAAGGCTGTGTTAAATTATGCAGAAGGTACTGTGTAACATTTACTGAAAGTATGAAACAAATATGTTTGGAAGATCCTTAGAAAACATGTAATTAGTATGAGAAAATAAAAGTTTTGGGAATCGAGCGACAAAGATTGGCTTAACTTTTTAGTGCATTCCAGGTCCATGGGATGGATTATCTTCATCCTCTGCAAACTCCTCCTCCAGCTTCCTCTTGTTCCTCCTCCTGTTTACTCTGGCTTGTATTTCTAGACTCTTTACAGCCCTGTCTACAGCCCGAAGGCGTTCCTTGTCTAAAGCAAGTATCGCTCGTACCATGTTAGAACCTATCTTCAACCCATATTTCTAAATACCTTTGGCAATCCAAGATTTCTCCTTTTCTTAAAAGCCTTCAGAGGATTTCTAATAACTTTACTTTTACTCATTATTATACTTCAACAAAACAGAGACTCAAGAAACAGATTTAATTACGAATATTTTCGAGATAACGACAGAGTAAATAAACATGAAACAATCGACAATCACACCAGCGATATATATTGAACCATCACAGGTTAGCCACAACACATACTTTATCTCACATCACTAAAATGTACCTGATGAACACGGACGTTAATAATAACACCATTTGACAGCAGTTTAACAGCGCCACAGTGGGTCACGCCCATGTAGAACACATTTCAAAAAAAATTAAAAAATAGTTGTAGTCTTCGGAATTGAATAAATTATATATCTAGTAAAAGGTAATAGTCTGCAGATTCAGAAAACGCAAAAAAGTAAAAATTGAACTTTTCATGATTTTGAGCCTTTCCGGAGCCCCTTAAGTCTGCAATGAATTTGGAGAAAGATGGCAAACTAGCCGCGAAGTATCTGACACCTCGTCCGAGAAACGTTTCGACAAAAATCAGAAACGTCCCCAGCAACATATCTGAAATTGTCTTTTAGTATTTTCTTTTTAATTTATTGTAATCCATACAAAAGAATGTCCTCCTGATTCGATCCTCTGTAATAAACTTAAATCTTCATTTAAAGGAGTTTACGTTTATTTTTGTAGCTATTATATTTTGCTTTATTTTACATTATTCTATGTGTTATTCTACTCATCTTTATTCCGATCAAAGCTACATGCGATTTCATGTCGCTAAGTGAAGTGTCGTTGAGGAGTCGAGCTACCAAGGTCCATTTAATTGTATGTTGAGCCACACTTCGATCGGCATGACGTAGATGCAGAAATAATTAGGTTTGACCTCTGGCACATGCCTGAAATTGCTCGCTGCAGTTCCTATAATCTGACATTTTCGCCTAGGCAGGAATAACGACACCCCAAGAACCTGAACGCCTCAGTAAGTTATCGTAGTGAACTGCGCATACTACAGCACCTTGTCGTGGTACGTGAAACACTCACACGCCAGTGAAAGCGTCTTTCAATAAGTCAGCTGATGAAGAGTGTAGCCGACTTTCACTTGCATCGCTGTGTGATCAGCCCATCCGTATTTATTTACTTAGAAACTTTCCATCAAGATAACCATGAGCTAAGAGTCGTACGGCCTGAATTTCAGACATTACTATTTAAAATTGTCATTCCTCTTAACATCAATAAAACGTAATTAGGAATTCTCGCATTAATCGTTTTACACACAGCTACAATTGGTAAACCTAATTCGAAGCTGGTAAATTGATGCATCTAAAAATGTTATTGTTGCTGCGATTATCATCTTCTGTCTAGCATTTAGTGCTTCATGTCCAGATTGTTCGTGAGTCCTGTAGATCCTACAAGCTGACGTGGCCTAGTGGTACGATACTAGTCCCATATTCAGGAGTGTGTCGGTTAGAGTCCCCGTCTAGTAATCTAAATTTAGGTTTTCTGCAGTTTCCTGAAATTGCTTAAGACGATGAGGTTACGTTATCCACAGAAAGCACGAAGCCTATTGCATACCCCATTCTTCTCCCAAACCAAGCTACTCCTGCAGTAGACTTCCTTCACAGGTATTTATAAGGGAGGTGATTTGTCTGAATATTATATAATTTTATATTTCCTTGGCTCCATTTCTTTGCTTAATTGTTTTGTCTTATCTTATAGTTTAAACAATTCTTCGTTGGATCTGTGCCCAGCTCGTATACTTACTTTCTTCTGCATGCACGCTGGTCTTGGACGTCCAACTTTTACTTTCATGTTGTAATGATATGAAGGCGCAAGTGTTTGTAAAACTGTCCTTATTCCTAATGTTCGTTTTGCAATGGAATAGACACACATGAAATGTATTCGCAGTTGCCAATACGGCCAACTATTTTATGTACGAATGAATGCTGACGATGAAAATTTGTGCCACTCTCGGACTCAAACCCGAATTTTCCGCGTTACGTGACGGTCAAAATAACCGCTTTGGCTATCCGTACACGATCCACGGCCAGAGTTCATAGGTCGCAATTACTGCATCATAACGTATTATCTAATTCACTTACGGGAGATAATTGAAACTCACCGCCTGGTATCGGAGGATCAATATTATATAGCATTGCCTGTGTTGATAAGAAGAGCGATGCATATTCCTTCGGACATGCATGTATGTCCGAAGTAACACTGCACCGTTTTACTTAACGAAACAGGCGCAGCATCTCCGTAAGACTGAGCGCCAGGACACGGAAATCGACCTCTGGACAACGCCGCTGTCGATATGGCAAGTCAAGAGCCACGAGCCAAGGAACAGGCATGTGAGAATACTTTTGCAGTTTGACACACTGCCACGGGTCAAAACAGGGATGTTGCTCGCCGACTATACTCCAGTACACGTGGAGCCAGACATTCAGCCCTTTGCGTGAATTGAGTGCCGAGCAGTTTCATTGAAACCCCTTCCGGAGTAGCCTCATGATCGACTATCTGGGCAAATTAGCGGCGCCCAGACTGTGTCAGTGTCAGTCCTGGAGTGTTCGCCGTACAGTAATAAGCCGTCACTGCCAGTGTCGCTGTCGGGCCACGATCGAAGGACCACTGCATGACTGCGCAGGAGCTTTGCAGCCAGCGCTCTGCTGCTATCTATACAGAAACACTCACCATTGCCCAACAGATGTCACCACTGCCCTCCAGCATTTGGGCCAGATTTACACTCTTAGACAAAACCGCCAACCTATCGCAATGGGAAAGGTGGTGCGGACTGCCTCGTATTCGTAGGAAGTGTGCGTCTTGCCTTGACCGAAGATAGTAACTCAGTTCAAAGTGTACTAGCTGTGCTTTTTCAAGCACACCGCCTTCTCAGGCAGTACGTGCACACCGTTCTTTTTACGCCGTCGCCTACCTCTACCGCTTGAAATACACTCCTGGAAATGGAAAAAAGAACACATTGACACCGGTGTGTCAGACCCACCATACTTGCTCCGGACACTGCGAGAGGGCTGTACAAGCAATGATCACACGCACGGCACAGCGGACACACCCCAACATCGTGCAGCCCGCCTCCAGTGGTGTCGCGACAGGCGTGAATGGAGGGACGAATGGAGACGTGTCGTCTTCAGTGATGAGAGTCGCTTCTGCCTTGGTGCCAATGATGGTCGTATGCGTGTTTGGCGCCGTGCAGGTGAGCGCCACAATCAGGACTGCATACGACCGAGGCACACAGGGCCAACACCCGGCATCATGGTGTGGGGAGCGATCTCCTACACTGGCCGTACACCACTGGTGATCGTCGAGGGGACACTGAATAGTGCACGGTACATCCAAACCGTCATCGAACCCATAGTTCTACCATTCCTAGACCGGCAAGGGAACTTGCTGTTTCAACAGGACAATGCACGTCCGCATGTATTTCCGTGCCACCCAACGTGCTCTAGAAGGTGTAAGTCAACTACCCTGGCCAGCAAGATCTCCGGATCTGTCCCCCATTGAGCATGTTTGGGACTGGATGAAGCGTCGTCTCACGCGGTCTGCACGTCCAGCACGAACGCTGGTCCAACTGAGGCGCCAGGTGGAAATGGCATGGCAAGCCGTTCCACAGGACTACATCCAGCATCTCTACGATCGTCTCCATGGGAGAATAGCAGCCTGCATTGCTGCGAAAGGTGGATATACACTGTACTAGTGCCGACATTGTGCATGCTCTGTTGCCTGTGTCTATGTGCCTGTGGTTCTGTCAGTGTGATCATGTGATGTATCTGACCTCAGGAATGTGTCAATAAAGTTTCCCCTTCCTGGGACAATGAATTCACGGTGTTCTTATTTCAATTTCCAGGAGTGTATTACGAGCTGATACCATACCACGAGGACGCACTTTTTTACTGCCCTGGCTCAGTAGATTAATAAGGAACAGCTTAGGTTTACCGTTTATCTATCTACAGCTGCCGAACCCATCTAAGCGCCTTCAGTGTCTTGGCGGGATAGCCATCGCCGTTCTGAGCACGAGAAGTACTGCTCTTCCACGTGTTCACGGTGTTCTATCCATACCCGCCCCGTGACGAACTGGTTGCTGTTACAAAACTTATTTTGTTTTGGAAGATACGCTTTGCAAAAGATGCTCTCCCTTAAATTATTGAATTTCTTTTTGTTATTTTCAAATATATTATTTCTGAAGTAACAGCACTGTTTTACTAAGAAATTTTTGTAATAGGTTTTATTACATCTGTTTAGTTTATCAATGTTCTTGTTTACTACTATTACTTTCGTTTTCCTTGCTTTTACGTATAAATAGTATTGTTTATGAGAATTCGCTAGTGTTCTCAACATTTTGTTCACATGCTTTTCTCTTCCTGAAGATAATACAGTGTCATCAGGCAATTTTTGCTGTGGACTGACATTCTGTATATTGTGATCTCTCTCTCTGTCATTTTTTATTTTAATTTTTGCTCTTGCTTCATTTGCATGTACAGTTATTGATATGAACTGATGTTAACACGATTTCTCAATCAGCCTTTAATACTTCCAGTGAATCCGATTATTTTTCGTACATGTGGTCGTACATATCCAATTAAACGCATGAAGAGTATTCTCAGTGCCTATAAAAACCACATAGTCCTTAATTTTATTTTCCAACCTTGTTTCCAGAGCCATTTGCTAAGCAAAATTCGCCTCTCTGACGTGGGGAACAGCCCTTGATATATTGACACACAAACAAAGTAAAGAGTTGAGGTACGGAGCCACACACGAAATGAGCTTTCATTCAAAGAGCGGAGAGCTGTTGACCGGATAACGCTTCTCTCCCGTAACGTGAATGACGTTGAAAGAGTCCGGCGCAGCTGCGCTGTCGAAACTGAGGCACACAGCTTTAACCTCGTCAGCCTATAAAGTCATAATCAGTAAATACTTCGTTTTCTGTATATGAAAGACACATTCTGTACTGATAGAACGAAAGTAATAGTAAAAACATACCGGTCACCGCAAACACAAAGGCCAACTGACGTCAGTTCTAAGACAGGTGAGACACGGTTTCGTAAACTATAACGGTACTGTGCGGGCAGGCGTGTCAATTAGCATCATGTTAATTAAAATCGGGGAAGAATTAAAAAGGGGAAAGTAATACGAAGCCTTAATAACTGCACACTATTACTCAGAAGCAATATAATGAAAAGAAATAAAAAGCAAAGAAGAAAAGACCAAGCGGGACAGAAAGATATAGGGGCGCGTTTGTTTTTTAATACACATAAAAGAACATGTAACACATTATTGAGCTCTCTACCTTCAGTTATCGCGATCGGGCTAGTCGATGAAAAAGTGTTACGCGACTGCGAAATTCGTTAAGGAGATTATTTAAAGACTCTTCAAGCACGTTTGAAATACATTACGCGTGACGAAGTGATCAGAGACGTTTATCGACGGGTGGAGTGAAAATGAATCCGACAACATAATTCGAACTTTGTGTTAGCTGGGAAAAATACTCTTGGGAAACTATTATGGTTGAGGAACCCACGAAAGTTGTGCGCAACGGATAGCTATAGTTTACGTAATTCTGTATTTTATAAAATAGTGAAACGCGTGAGCGCGGAACATTAATAGAATCTTATCCTTGGACGGTTCCGGAGGTAACTGATACAAACAACGCGCCAGCATAAAAAATAGTTCACTTATTAACTACCAGATATTAATTAACGGGGACCTAAAATACTAAAAAAAGAAGGGTAGGATCAACACCTCCAATACCGATTCATATTTCATATTTAATTAGTGGAGGGAAAAGTTAATAAACGAACTACATTTCAATATTATCCACGATTTTGGCTTCATTACGTAGTCTTGACTACATGATAAACAATATCTGTGGAAGTTGTATGCAACGTATCGTCATAATATTTAACCATCCAATTTTGTGGGACACCAAAAAATGTAAATGCATGGAATTGTTCTTACATCGGATGTATAATGTGTGAGTGCGACGAACTATATTGAGAAACTGAACATCCATTACGTACCTGCATGTTTATTTGCGAAAATGGTCCTTGTTGGTATATGAGCAAAGAGTTCGAATAGAATCGCTGGAACATTGCAAACCATTCAGATTAATCGAACATCTAAATACGCATAATGCTGGTATCACCAGGATGCGTTCTTTCTCCTCACCCCCGTGGCAGTAATTGAATTAAGAGTCAGCCGGGAAATATATTTAAATCAATTGACGACTATTGAGCTAGCGTCACGAACTTTCAAACGTCCACTGCCATGTATGAAGGCGAGTGACACTACGAGTGTTAACGTCGATCGAGGGGTGTCGTCGTGATCGTATTGAATGACACTGAGCGGTTACACACGAAGAAGAGACAAAGAAAGCGTTGCCGGAACGTGGGACTCGAATCAGAAGAAAGTCAGAAGAAGTAAGAAAGTGCGCGAAGTCGGGAAGAAAGTGAAGTCTTAGGAAGAAAAGGCGTGTGCGTCAGTGTGGTCAATCAAGGGCCATACTTTGGGAAAAAACCGCGGAAGCAGAGATCTACGCTACTCCGACGGCTGAGACGTGCCGTCATCATCACATCAGTCGGTGTTCTACAACGGCGACTTCACGTCGTGGGCCTGGAGACATAGTCCGGCGCGCGGATCACAGTTGGCACTATCGTCTCTGCGAGGGGTAGCTGACGACGCGCTGCAGCCACTCGAGACATCGCTACAACACCTCACGCGCAGAGACATGGAGGTAGGAACTAACTAACTTTATTCTCGTGGTGAGGGCTTTGTATTATAAATCGAGTACAATTGGCTCAAGATCCTGATTCTCATTGTACTTGGCTCAATAGGATAGTGGTTAAACTAGGGATTGCAAGGAAGTGTCGAGAGAATTTTAATCGTCATTTGTCTGAGTAGATTGCGAAGTTAAAGTTAGAACCATGAAGCGTAACTACATATTGAGATCTGCCAATGACACTTCGTCGATGGGTGAATCCACTGAATTATCGAGTGATGTTGGTCGATTGGAAGAGATTGGAGGTAATAACACTATGGAATCGGTTGGAACTAGTTTTATTCCTGGTAATAATGCAGTGACTGATGATTCGGGTGTTCTTAGTATTAATGATAGTTTACATGTAACAGAGGTGCCTAGAAAACATACTCAATCTGAGGAACGTACAGAGTTTTCAGCTCCAGTTGACCTTGGATTAATATTACAATTGTTAAATAAAAGGTTTGACGAATCCAAAGTAGAACAAGCTCAAGCAATAGCAGAAGCAAAAGTAGAACAAGCTCAAGCCATGGCAGAACAAAAAAAAAATGGTTCAAATGGCTCTGAGCACTATGGGACTTAACATCTGTGGTCATCAGTCCCCTAGAACTTAGAACTAAGTATGTCCTAAGCTAAGGACATCACACACATCCATGCCCGAGGCAGGATTTGAACTTGCGACCGTAGCAGTCGCGCAGTTCCGGACTGAGCGCCTAGAACCGCTAAACCACCGCGGCCGGCATGGCAGAACAAATTCCAGCTATGGCGGAATTAGTAGATAGAAAGTTAGATTTAAGGTTTGCAAAAATTGATGAACAGTTTAATGAATATAAGAAAGAGATGCGAGACTTGGTTGCTAAATGTGAAAAGGAAAGTGAGGATAGTTATAGGGTGTTGTCTGATAAAATGGAGAACTTAGATGTAAGTGTCGAGACTAATAATAAGCAAGTGAGCACCTTAAAGACATCTGTGAGCGGTTTAGAGAATAAGGTAGACGCTATTAATAATGAACAGAATCAACTGAACACACAGTTGGCACAGGTTTGTGAGCAAGTAAAGAGCTTGGAAATCTCGGGGCAAAAGTACGTAGATGATTATTTGCATAAGCAAACGAAAAAGTTTGAGGAAGAAATATCTGAATGGATCGAGGTAAAATCGGGGGAAATTCAAACGGAGGTGATTCAGGCTGTCAGTACTGCCGTACACCAATGTAGACTTGATGCCTCACAGTCAAAAGAATCAGATTTAGTGAGTAAGTTTAAAGAAGAATTTAATATAATTAAAGTTAAAGTAATGTCTGAATTACCCATGTGGCAGTAGAGTGTAGATAAACGGTGAACTACAAGTAATAGTCCCGTAAGTCACCCTTATTATAGAGATGAAATGTGTGAAGGTAGTTGTCCACCAGTATCACCTGACGGGAAACGTAATTGTACGGTGAATGGAATGGGAATGAACATTCATAATAAGGAGAAACGGGATAACGAGAGAAGTTGTATACATAGGGGGCTGTAGAATCAGCTAAAATAGATCTCAGTATTTCTAAGTCAAGACAATTTCAGATATTCTCTAATGAGTGTAACTCGGTACACCCTATGGTGTTCATAAATAGTTTTAAAAATGTATTTCCCTGTTCCTCAAGGGAACGTGACGAAATACTGTTTATTGTGTCTAAAACCAGTGGAGAAGTAGCGTTGTGGGCGTCTGAAATCGCTGAAAAGTGTCGCTCGTGCCACGAATTTGAACATTTATTTGTAGCAAAGTACTGGTCAGAGAGTAAACAAGATAGGTTACGAAATCAGATCTATACGCCTGAGTACTTCAACATGAAAAAAGGCACGCTTAGGAGATATTTTGATAAATATGTTAACAAAACACGTTATTGGAACAATCCTATGAGCCCTTGTGAAGTGTTAAGAATATTAACGCGGAAGTTGCCCATACATTTACGTGAGAAATTAATTAATGTACCCGTAGATGATGTAGATCATTTTTAGCGGTAATTGATTCGTTAGATGTTATAATGGAAGATGCTAAAAGCATGGGAAATCATTATGGCAATAATGGAAGAGGATGTGATTATCATACTAACGGAGATAACGCTAATGGAGATCCAAAGAGTAATGTAAGTTATGCTAAGCGAAACAGGACGAAGAATTATTACGAGCGTAATAATAATCTTAATGCAATGGAAAAGGGACATTTCATGCCAAATGGGAATAATGTAATAGGAAAAAACGACATTAGGAATTACCGATAAGAGCGAGATAGTCGTGATGTTTCACGTACACATATGAATAATGTGGAAGGAGCGAATCGAAAAAGAAAGCTTGATGAATATAGTATTGGGAACAAGACAACGTACGAACGCGGTAGAAATTGGGAAAGTCAACGAACTGCACGCTGGGGCCAACGACGAACGCAATTATTGCTAATCCAGAGTATGTACCAACTCGTGTGCTCCCTAGATAGGAAGAGCTAGGTAATATTAATGTCTCTGATTTTCGTGGGCAAGGATAGGGGTTAGAGTTGTGGTGCTCATGAAAGTGGCACGGCACACAACGGCAGTAATGCTACAAACTAAAACCAGCTACTCTACGCCATCCCGGCGTGGATGGGGAAGTTTGAGGAGGCTCGAATGACAATAGAATCAGCGTCTTGAGATATTACGAAGGGGAAGATATACGCTAGGAGTTACTGGACAAGCCAAGAAAAATTCAGGGTAGCTTGGTGGACGTTGTGCAGGTCGTAGTGAATGTAAGGATCTGTGGCGAGGAAATTGAGATTTTGTTGGACACAGGAGCAGCTTTTAGTGTTATGAATGTTGGGCTATATAAATACTTAATGACGAAGGAGAAATTGCCAGTTTTACCGGTGTCTAATTGTACTTCATCAGGAGCGTTTGGAACAAAGTCCGTCGTGATTAAGTTTCAAGTACTAGTGCAGGTGGAAGTACAAGGAGAGCTAACAGAATGTGTTTTCTTGCTAGCTCCCCACCTGTATCTGGGGTATTGATTTTTTGCGGGTACGAGACGCAAAGCTCGACTTCGCAGACGGTCAATGTATCATATGCAATGTTGAAAGACAATTACCATACCGTTAATCCGGAAGTTTGAGTGTTAGCCGAACCTTAATAGCAAAGTAAGTTTTCTTAAACGGAAAGCAAAAGTTTTGTATTTATGTCATAATAGCTGTTTGTACTCTTTAGATTGTAATGCTGTGTCCGAGATGCGAGAATTAATTTCAACCAAGACTAACGAGTCTGAGTATTTTCTGGAAGAACAGAAAAGGGAATTAGAATCTGTAATAAATGAATTTGTGCAAGTGTTTGATGTTAAGCCTGGCGTTATCAAGGATTATGTATATCACATGGAAGTATACCCCCACCAAAATTACTGTAGGGCAGCTTATTCCATACAGTGGGCCCAGAAGGAGAGGGTGGCGGCGGAAAGAAGTAAAATGTTAAATTGGGTCATAATTGAACCCTCGACTTCACCTATAGTAGTCTGTTAGTTGTTGTGGGTAAGGCTGATGGTGGTTTGAGATTCGTAGAGAGACTGTTTCGTGAACTTCACCGGTTCATGAGAACGTATCTTGAAAGGAACCATTGTAATTGGATTAATTATGTGAAGGTTTTTGAAACGATACATAATGATATACCTCATTCCTCGACTGGTTTTTCTCCAGTTGAATCTAGTTCTAACTGAATTAAAGGTTTACCACGTATCTTGGATAATGAGATGGACTATACAGATGCCATTGAACACGTCCTAGTTGCTTTCAATAAAAAAGCAAAGAAAACGAAAATATGATATGAAGTTATCTAGAGTATGTGTTTATAAAATTTACGATAAGGTCCTGTTGAAGAAGCATGTAAAGCCATAATCTATAATGAAGATTAACAAAAAGTGGCAACATTTGTACGCGGGTCCATTCCAAATAATCGACATCCCACATGCCGGGAGTTATTTCTTACGAGATGTAAGTGGAGACTATGAAACAGGTGGATTGTATCCGCATAAAGACTTGAAGAGATTTTATGAGTGAGCCTAATTTTGGAATTTAGAAAAGTAAATAACGTTATTTAGTATTAGTACAATAGAACGTAGTATGTAAGAATTTCTAATTTCTATGTATAATGCAAATGAACAAAATGAAAAAGTTCGAGGTATGCTTAGTGCTTCGTTGTTATTGTGTTCGAGTAATATATGATGTGCTCTTGATAGTCATCGTTATGAGCAACAGAAGGTTTCGTCGTAGTATTAGATTTTTGAAAAAAATAGTTGATTAAGTTTATGCCTCTTTGTAAAAGCCAATATGAGGCTGCATATATGTATATGTGTATGTATGAAAAAATATGTATGTTTTCATGTACCGATGAGTACATGTTTTATGTAAAAGTACAATGATTATCAGGAAGCGTGTGTCTGGGATTTAATGTCGCGAGGTTGATGCAACTACAGAAAGTTAGTTTCTTCCTATCCTTCCGTAACTAAAAAAACTTATAAAATGCTATGTTTACGTGTGTGCAGTACAGTGAGTGAAATACCAAACATGTGACGTGTAAAGGTTGACGTATGCTGCAACACGGCACGAATAATACCGATGATGCATGAAAAGCAGAGATGTTCGTGATGGAGGTCAAAGACAAACGATAACTGACGTATAGACTTGTTGCTAGTAGTTGGAATGGCAAATCAGAGAGTGCGTTGCGGTCGAGAAACTGAATACGGACAGAATCCGAAACTGAGATTACGTGTGACTGATAACACTTTTATAGCGTGTGGAATAGGGACGTAGTTAAGCCCATAGACTAGAGTATCCTTTATGTGATAATTATATACTATGTGGTACGTTTCTTGTGGGGAAAGTATGACTACAAAAGGCTATGCGCGCATGGACTTGCGTAATGGGTATCGCATTTAAGACTATGGCTGAGAACAGTTACGTGAAAAACGTTTTGAACTAGTATGATGACAATGCTACTGATAATATATGAATATTTTAATGATGTATATAGTGTAAGGAAAGTGGAGGAAGGGATTATTGATACATTTTTGAAACCAGACGGATGATGAACAGAGTACTGTAGAAGTTTCGTAGCAGGTGGGAGGTGACCAATGTTTAAGGAGAGGAGTGACGGAACAATTTACATGTCTTGCAGAAACCGGTGCTCTCAAATTTGTTTCATGTGCTGTGTTGCTGAGTGGTATGAACCGCCACTTGCCGCGTGATGCTGGATGATGCTGTCGCGGCATAACCTACCCGATGGGGCGAGCGGCATCACTTACAGCAGCGCAGACATCATCGACGCCTGGAGCCTACCAATCCAGTGGTCGTAGATAAACATCTGACAGTATGGTGAACTGCGCACACTTGGCGGACATATCGGCGAGAGCAGAAGTTGTCAGAGATCTTATCGTCATGTTCGAATAACATTCTCTGGATACTTTCGGGACTGATTATCTCGGTGGTTCGCAAATTATAAGAAGAGGCAGGCACCAGAACATTCAGTTGGTGTTAATGTCACCAAATCGTCAAGATGATCCAGATTGTTGCAAGTCACAAGGTATGGAAGAGGTGGCTTGAATAAATGAACGTATCTGACAACTGAGGCCGAGGTTCACCATAGTCGACTCACTAGCCATGGGGTTAACTGTCAGAGAAGAAGATGAGTCGCTGAGCATTGTCGCTGTTCGGCGGGTTAGGAGGCGAAGATCTGCGAGAATTAGGGCGTAAAGAAGATGCAGTCCGGTGGGTTGGAGTTTGGCGCCAAAGGTCATCGACAGGTGGTACAACAGGATGAAGACGTCTCAAAGAAGATTGTAAAATTGACATCTTACTATGATAAGCGGACTTATTCTGCAAAGTAGACTAAAAATGAAATATTTAAGTGCTAATCTAATTCGAACCTAAGAAGTACTGTGTTGAGAACTGAAATGATATTGAGACATGTATTATTCGATGTAGAACTTGATGTATCATTCCATCAGTCACATTCAACCAACATCATTGATCAGCACTTCGGTGAAACCAAGCAGAATATAAGAGGCTGCTCCCGCCTCGCAGGTCACAACGAACCCCAATGAAAAAAGAAGCCCCTAACCCAAAGAAAAGGAAAAGTAAGCACCAAATATGATGTTGTCCCTACCTCATTCCCCAATGAAGAATCTATGTCTAAGAAGGCAAGCCCAAACCCAAAAATGAAACGGAAAGAAAGATCCAAGTCATATCACCAAAAAACAATGTTATACCAACTTAACATCCCTAAAACTAGAACAAGTCCATAGTAAGGTAGAATGTTGCCCGATTGTCTATACAAGAAATCTGCCAACATTCTAGGGGAGCGGTATAATGGTACTTTGCGGGCAGGCGTGTCAATTAGCATCATATTAATTATAATCGGGGAAGAATTAAAAAGGGGAAAGTAATACGAAGCTTTAATAACTGCACACTATTACTAAGAAGGAATATAATGAAAAGAAATAAAGAGCAAAGAAGAAAAGACCAAGCGGGACAGAAATATATAGGGGCGCGTTTGTTTTTTAATACACATAAAAGAACATGTAACACATTATTGAGCTCTCTACCTTCGGTTATCGCGATCGGGCTAGTCGATGAAAAAGTGTTACGCGACTGCGAAATTCGTTAAGGAGATTATTTAAAGACTCTTCAAGCACGTTTGAAATACATTACGAATGACGAAGTGATCAGAGACGTTTATCGTCGGGTGGAGTGAAAATGAATCCGACAACATAATTCGAACTTTGTGTTAGGTGGGAAAAATACTCTTGGGAAACTATTATGGTTGAGGAACCCACGAAAGTTGTGCGCAACGAATAGCTATAGTTTACGTAATTCTGTATTTTATAAAATCGTGAAACGCGTGCGCGCCGAACATTAATAGAATCTTATCCTTGGACGGTTGCGGGGGTAACTGATACAAACAACGCGCCAGCATAAAAAATAGTTCACTTATTAACTACCAGATATTAATTTACGGGGACCTAAAATACTAAAAAAGAAGGATAGGATCTTCGCCTTCAATCCCGATTCATATTTCGTATTTAATAACTGAAAAGAAAAGTGTTAATAAACAAACTACATTTCAATATTATCCACGATTTTGGCTTCATTACGTAGTCTTGACTACATGATAAACAATATCTGTATAAGTTGTATGCAACGTATCGTCATAATGTTTAACCTTCCAATTTTGTGGGACACCAAAAAATGTAAATGCATGAAATTGTTCTTACAGCGGATGTATAATGTGTGAGTGCGACGAACTATAATGTGGAGCGAGTTTGTTGCTTTACTCCTGCCTTACAGTATTTGAAGGACAGACACTCTTTTCCATTTATTAAAACAATAGGTGAAGCTGCTGGATAGGAATTTATAATTTACAATCACTGTAGCACAGTGTCCAGTCCCTTTTAAACGTAGCATTTTAATACATTTTAATACATTTAAACTGAACAGTCTCTGATGTTAAAACAACCTTTAAAAGTGTGCTTACAGTAACCGCTTGGAATGTAAAAATTTGAATTTTTTTAAAAGACACAACCGTATCAAATGTAAAATAAGTTGTAGAATTTGACTTATTCTAAATATTTGCTTGTAAAACATCTCGTAATATGTGTGTTCTTCAGGTACTTTGAAGAGTAGCGCCGTATACCTATCCTGCCATGGAGGCGGTTAAGTGGCAGATGTGTCTCAGAGCTCTATTCGAACTATTCGAACTCTTTGCTGATGTACCAACAAGGACAGTGACAGATGGTGACGCGAGACTGGACGCGCACGTAGTTTATGTATCAGCCGATAGAGGACAATATTGGATAGGGGACTGATTTAGTTTCGATTGTGTTCACTAGAGTGCACTAAAGTAGTAGAAATTTTTACATAAACTGTTCTAGTATTTTCATAAAGTGTTATTATGTCTTTTTGTGTATGTCAAATGCTATAAATGTGTTTTAGCAGTATGAATGATGCGTAGGTGTGGTTTAAGGTTAATATGAAGACAACTGTTTAACGTGTTATGTAGTGGGATGTAGTGTGCGAACATTTCGAAGAAGTATGGATGTGGACAAAGGGGATTTTTGTAGAATAGATTTCTAAAGTAAGTTTATAGTAAAGGGAAAGTTAATTCAAATATAAATAACAATAGTACATAATTTTATGTATAAACAAAACTTCAGAATATCAGGAACTACGTCGGTAAAAAGTGCAGTCGTTAGGTTTACTATTTTGCGATTGGTTATTGATGAAAAGCGCGGATTGACGCGGGAGAATGTTGTTTTGCTATTGGCTGTTAAGGAAACTCACCAATGGTAAAGCAATATTCATCGCGCGCCTTTCTCTGCTGGTAGAGAAGACTTAGAGTACTCTGGAGAGGAGTCGGAGCCTAGCCATGAAACATTTCGGACGTGTGGAGTAGTAGTTCCGATAGAAATGATAAGTTGCCGGATCTAGCAGTGTTTCACACATCAAAAATGTTGTAAAGTGGCGGCATAACTATTCCGAGGGGTGTGCAGAAATTTCGGAATTTTTAAGTGAATTTTGTGACGAGAAAAGACATATATTCCGCGTGGCGTATTGAGCAGGTCGGTAGCTAAAAACTGTGACTGCATTAGGCACCGACAGTCTTAATATCTGGCGAGCGTTCTCAAGCAAAAACAATACGTATTTTTGTAGCTATTACGTTTTCGGGAAACGCAACACCATAAACTTGCTAACGTGAGTGAAAAGGGATTGTGAGTGACTGTGTTAAGACTAGCACGGGCTTGGCAGTGATACTTGTTCACTTCAGAATATATTAATTAAGGAAAAAATTTCCTACCTTTCATTTCGTGTGAAAACGTTCTCCCGAAATGTAGATTTAGTGACTTTAATTGCAGCCTGGTTCACGTCGAAGTACAGTAGGCTTCGCTGTGCTTCCCTACTGATGATCTGCTGAGACAATGTTCACAGTAGGTGCAGGTTCGTCGGAAAGGAACGGAAAGAACTGCGCCGCTGCAACTTCTACCATAAGATCTAATACCAGCTGGTTTTTTCTACGCTTTTAAAGGGGAGGAATGGTCAAACACAACTCAGGTAATGACCAATGACCAGAAAGGAAATCTTTAAATAGCTGAGACCACAATCTTCTTAAGATACGGCTTACACTGAGGTGACAAAAGCCGAGAGATACTTCCAAATATCGTGTCGGGCCTCCTTTTGCGTTGTGTAGCGCAGCAGCTTGAAATAGCATTGACTAAAGAAGTCGTTGGAAGTCCCCTACAGTGAGCCATGTTCCCTTTACAGCCGTCCATAATCACGGAAATGTTGACCGTGCTGGATTTTGTGCACGAACTGACCTCTCCGTTATGTACCATAAATGTTCTGTGGGAGTCAAGACAGGCGATATGGGTGGCCAGATCATTCTCTTGAGTTGTCCAGAACATTCTCCAAATCAACCGGGAACAGTTGTGGTGCGGTGACACAGCGCATTGTCATCCATAACAATTCCATCCTTGAAAGGCTGCTGATGGTCTCCAACTAGCCGAATAATACCATTTCCAGTCAATAATTGGTTCAGCTAGACCAGAGAACCCAGTAGATTCTACGTAAGGAACGCCCACTACATTATGGAGAACTATCAGCTTGCAGAGTGCCTTGTTAACAACTTGGGTCCATGGCTTCATGGGGCCTGCGCCACATTCGAATCCTACGACCAACTTTTATCAACTGAAACCGCGACTCATCTGACCAGGTCACGGTTTTCTAGTCGTCCAGAGTCCAACCGATATGGTCATCAGATAGGAACATGCGTTGCAGGAGATATCATACTTTTAGCGAAAGCATTCGCGTCGGTCGTCTGCTGCTACAGCCCGTTAACGCCATAATCCACCGCACTGTACTAACTGATATGTTGCTCGTAAATTCCACGTTGATTTCTGAGGTTTTTTCAAGCAGTGTTGATTGTTTGTTAGCACTGATAACTTCACGAAAACACCGCTGCTCTGGGTCGTTAAGCAAAGGCCGTCGGCCACTGCGTTGTCCATGGTGAGAGGTAATGTCTGAAATTTGGTGTTCTCGATGCACTCTTCACACTGTGGATCCCGGAATATTAAATTCAGTAACGATTTCCCAGATGGAATCTCCCGTGCGTCTAGTTCCAACTATCATTCCGCGATTAAAGTCTGTTAATTCTCATTTTGTGGCCATAATGAAGTCGCAAACCTTTTCACGTGATTTACCAAAGTATAAATGACAGCTCTGCCGATGTACTGGCCTTCTATAGCTTGTGTACGCGATACTATAGCAATCTGTATATTTGCACTTTTGCCACGTTAGTGTGACTAACAACTTGGTTAAAAGGAAAGGAGGAAACAAGTGGCAGTGAGCCGCGCATGGCTCGTCTTCGTGCCTTTCCTTGTGCTACATCTTGTTTTTACCGGACTGCCACCTGGTTTTGTTAATTTTTAATTACTAGTGTCACTGAGTTGCTGCCTTGCCTGCCCGTGAGCGGCAGTACCAGCGCTTATCGATGTAGGCCCTCCCATATTATCTTTGCTGGACTGCTATTACTTCCCGGTCGTCGTGTGTTGTCAGTCAGTTCGGACCTGACAAGTGTTCGAGTTATCACGCAGCACAAGTTCAGTCGGGGCACAGCAGCAGTGAGGTCCGGACCGCCATGACTCGGCTGACGGTTGCCGACACACATGATTGGAGTGGAGACGACTTTGGTTGGTCGTCGGTCGGTCGTCTTGCTGGACGATGTGTATTTCGCCGGCGATCGCTTATGGGTTGGATCTGTGTGTCGACTCGTGATTCGCCCGGTTATTGTACAGTCACTGCCGTTAGCATTGCCTAGTTCTCCGTGCAAGTGTTCGTGAAACTGTGTGTAGTTCGCTTGATTTTGACTGACAAGTTATTTTAAATGTTGTCGGCATACTGGCTCTCAGGAGTCGGTCGGTCGGTGTGGACCAACCAGGAAATTGCGCGGCGCAGTGGGCCGGGCCCGCTGGTGGTCTCTACGCAGTGTCAGAGTTTTTGGCAGCTGTTCCGATTGCTACGGGGTTCGTAGCTCACCAACCCAGGACATCAACGTTGAGTGGTGATTTAATTACCGAAGCCAGACTGCTCACATTGTGCCGTTGGTTTTCTTGGTTGGCTGTTGCGGGTATTCCCGTGAGCAACTGCGAGTGTTCGAGTAGGCGGAAGTTTGGCCACCATCCGGTGGACTTTAACTGTTTTTTGGTTATTTGAAGTCCAAGTGCACCAGCGGAATTTTCTGCCTTGTGTCCGTTAGCGTTCCGGTTACCTGGCCTGGCGCTGACATAAAATTCTGGCAGTGCCCTTTCCTCACCGTGTTGTCGCTGTCCAACACGTGTGTGTAATTTTCACAGCTTATGCACACTTGGTTGTGGGCGGCTACGCCTTTTACGTTTTGGCTTTGGAGTTCCTTGTGCACTGGACGGGTGAAAGGCAAGTCTTCTTGTCGAAGAGCCCGTTGACTGTCTCTTAGTTGGGTTGTCGGGGGATCGGATATAGTAGGGCCGACTACCTGTCTCCCCTAAGAGAACGTTAATAGTTCAAGTGCATACCGATCCCCGGAAACTTTTGAGCGCCGCTGGCTGTACTGCCTTCTCTTATTGGTGCTTCATTGCGTATTTGAACGGCTTATAGCCGATGGTTTGAATTTGTATGTTTTTAGTTGTGTTTTAAATAATGGGCCTTAAGCCGCTTTAAAATTGAAAGTTCCTTACTTGTCAAGTCTAGCATTGTTTGGGCCTTCAGTCTCATTTAAAATTTATTTTTGGATAAAGCTTTGGGCCTTCTGCCTTTTGAAAGTTTGTTGTAGTTGTGTTTTTCAATAATGGGCATTCAACCACTTTAAAATTTAAATTCCTTACTTGTTAAATCATAGATTGTTAGGGCCTTCAGCCTGTGTAAAATATTGTTTAAAGATAAAGCTTTGGGACTTCTGCCTACTAAAACTTATTTTAGTTGTTTTAAGTAATCGGCCTTCAGCCGTTTTTAAATTAAAGTTCTTGTCTTTCAAGTATCAAACTGTGTGGAACCTTCAGCCTAATTGAAGATAAGGCCCTCAGCCTTGTGTTTTTTTATTAATTTTACCTGTAGATTAAATTAAACATGTTTGCTTTTCAAGTGTTAGATTTGTTGGGCCTTCAGCCAAGTTATAGAACTTACTTACGTGAGGCCTTCTGCCTTGTAAATATTCTGTTTTGAGTCTGAATTTTAAGTTAATGACTTTCAGCCGTTTTTAAATTTAAGTGGTTGTGTCCTTAAGGCATAAGATAGTGTGACCCATTCAGCCGTTAACTAAGCTCAAAACATTTTGTTGTATTGTATGGACAACTAAATAACTACTTGTTCTGTCCTGCGGTCTTAAGCAGGGCGTTTCATGTAGTACATCAAAAAACACCTGTGATGATTCGAACGGAGTCGTGGTGTTGTATGTTTACCTTCAAACTTCAAAAAACGGTAGCTAGCGTCGAAGAAGAGCTGGACAAGCAGCCCTCTAATACGTGCGGTGTATTGTGGCTAACTGTGCACTTGGAGAAACAGCCGGTAGTACTGCAACGCAGCTTAAGGGTGGTCAAACTGCTTGATCGACTGGCCATACACTCTTGGCACCTCCCACTACGTCACCGACCTTTGTACACAAGTCAGCGGGGCCGCAAACTCGTGGGCCATCTCACGGAAACTGCCACGTGAACGTCGGAACTGGGAATGCTTTCTGCCTTCCAGCAACCGGGGAACGCCAGCGAGAGTACAACACCAATCCAGTAGGGACCGCGGGGTCTTTTACGTTATCCGGGGACAACAGCATGAGCACCGCCCTATGGGGCGCAATGTGTAGAATCATCGGCTCACAGCGGCTCCATTTCCTTCGCTCCAGATGAAATTTGTGCTGATAAAAGAGTTACTGAGTAACGGTAGCTAGCGTCGAAGAAGAGCTGGACAAGCAGCCCTCTAATACGTGCGGTGTATTGTGGCTAACTGTGCACTTGGAGAAACAGCCGGTAGTACTGCAACGCAGCTTAAGGGTGGTCAAACTTCTTGATCGACTGGCCATACACTCTTGGCACCTCCCACTACGTCACCGACCTTTGTACACAAGTCAGCGGGGCCGCAAACTCGTGGGCCATCTCACGGAAACTGCCACGTGAACGTCGGAACTGGGAATGCTTTCTGCCTTCCAGCAACCGGGGAACGCCAGCGAGAGTACAACACCAATCCAGTAGGGACCGCGGGGTCTTTTACGTTATCCGGGGACAACAGCATGAGCACCGCCCTATGGGGCGCAATGTGTAGAATCATCGGCTCACAGCGGCTCCATTTCCTTCGCTCCAGATGAAATTTGTGCTGATAAAAGAGTTACTGAGTAACGGTAGCTAGCGTCGAAGAAGAGCTGGACAAGCAGCCCTCTAATACGTGCGGTGTATTGTGGCTAACTGTGCACTTGGAGAAACAGCCGGTAGTACTGCAACGCAGCTTAAGGGTGGTCAAACTTCTTGATCGACTGGCCATACACTCTTGGCACCTCCCACTACGTCACCGACCTTTGTACACAAGTCAGCGGGGCCGCAAACTCGTGGGCCATCTCACGGAAACTGCCACGTGAACGTCGGAACTGGGAATGCTTTCTGCCTTCCAGCAACCGGGGAACGCCAGCGAGAGTACAACACCAATCCAGTAGGGACCGCGGGGTCTTTTACGTTATCCGGGGACAACAGCATGAGCACCGCCCTCTGGGGCGCAATGTGTAGAATCATCGGCTCACAGCGGCTCCATTTCCTTCGCTCCAGATGAAATTTGTGCTGATAAAGGAGTTACTGAGTGAGGGATGACATTAAATGCAACAGATTTAGAATCCATTTATTGTAATAACCGGCAAAGGTTCAACAATATTGCCAAAACGGACGTCGCTGATGCGAGTGAATTGGTAGATTCCGCTTTACTGCATTCCAAAAGGCATTCGGCAGTGTACTATGCCCGCTTAAGATATCTGGTATACCAAGAAGTGTGAGATTAGTTTGAAAAATATGTGTGTATGAGGAAAAGGAACAAAGATTGCGTCCGGTATGTCACGTGGTATGACTCTCAACGCTCTCAGCCAGTGATTGAATTATAAGAAAGATCGACCAGTACTCACTAGGCGACAGGAAGAAAATGCTGAAATATTTACAAATTGATCACATTCCGAGTACTAAAGATAGTAAAGCATCCAGAAGGGAAGGAGGAAAAAAGTAGAAACCATGTGTAAAGATGGTATGTGATGTAATTTCAGTGATTACAAAAACAAGTCATATTTACAAACGGGCTGTAAGAGCCCACTTATCACTACTACTTTGCATTCCTCCCGGCCTGGATGTGTGCGCTGATTGGCTTTCGAAGTCTGTCTTATCCTCGTCTGAGGTAACTGGCCCACTACTGTTGTAGCTGGTCATTTGTATCCAGGATACTGTCACTGGGACGAAGATGACGTCGGAGTTAGTGTCGAAACATTTCGTTGGGGACAGATCTGAAGGCTATTTTGGCCACAAGAGTACCTCAATATCAGGCAGGGGGCTCAGAGATACACGTACACTCTGCAAGCGAGTATTGTCCTGTTGAAAAATGTCACCACGATACCATCACATCAGAGTTAACATACGTGGGTGCAGGACCTGTGTACCTTCGGGGTTCTCTCGGTCACTACCACCCGTCATCTCAAGTCATAGCCGTTAGATCTCCCCACCCCGACGCCACGAGTAACACTGCTGTGCCTTTCCAAGGCAATTGGATAATGGTAACTCTCCGCAGGTCGCCCCCATACTCGCCGACCATGGTCATCTGGGACAGTCCTTTACGATGGTCACTCAACATCTGATGCAGTTAACATACCTTACTTATCATAGCAGCAATAGGGTGTCGAATGTTCTGTTGTAGCTCTTCCAGTGTGTGAGAATTAACTGAGTGCACCTTTCCGATGGTTCAAATGACTCTGAGCACTATGGCACTTAACATCTGAGGTCATCAGTCCCATAGACTTAGAACTACTTAAACCTAACTAACCTAAGGACATCACACACATCCGTGCCCGAGGCAGGAGTCGAACCTGCAACCGTAGCAGCAGCGCGGTTCCGAACTGAAGCACCTAGAAGAGCTCGGCCACAGTGTCCGGCGTGCACATTTTCCTTCAGTTTCCCCAAAGGAAAAAATCACAGGGAGAGTGATTAGGCCGTCGAAGTGATCATGAAGTTACACTGATTCCGCTAGGTTTTCCCTCATCGCCATCATTAAGGCAGGGTTTACCTTTGTTACGTCTTGTCGAGAATATTTTACTATTGTTCATTCTCTGTGACTTGATCCACATGTGAAGTAAGCAGTTTCGTCACATGCAGGCTAGCATTAACAATTTGGTGAATGAATAATGATATAATGTGGCCACAGGCGTTGCTCATCAGACACTAATCTAGATTACGCAAGCACACTAACGAGTACAGATGGGAATTTTCTGACGCGTAATGACACATGCTTTGTGAGTTCGCATACCCTGACATGCTGAACGAGGACTCATCGGAACATATGAAAAACTGAAGATACAAAATTGTCATTCAGCTTCACTCAGGACTTGCCGGCTGCGCCAAAAACGTTACAGTTCGTCTGGAAGCTTTAACCAAGGCATAACAGAACATTTGTAAGGATACATTTGTCGGTAATTTGATAATGTGTCGATAAACTGATCTCTTAATTCGCACACATAAACGGCGGCGAGGTTTTCTCGGGTATTGTTATAGGATTTCTTTCACTTGCGGAATATTTTCTGGTATTAGAAGTCTTTTCGGATAGTTAAGATTTTTATACCGTACAGAGCCCGATTCGTGCCATTTTTCCATTAGGCACTGCATTGAAGATTGTGTTGGAGGTTCTGTTAAAACACTTCTAGACTTAAACTCTTCCGCAAATATTTAACCACACGTTTTCCACGAATTGTTATGCGTCTAAAACTCGACAATTAATTCACGCTGTTTTATCATGAGTACCATTTTTCGCTGCGTTCAACTGGGCACTAAACACGTCTGCTTCCGTCAGCCACCCTAAGGTATAGAGAACGCAAAGCACTGTGACATAGCATGCCGAAGATCCGCATACGGTATGCACACATGTGAAAACACCGATTCGTGCATCGAAATCACAGCCTTGAGTTGTCGACCTGCACCAAGCTGTCCATTCACTTTTTATTCCTGTTTAAATAGTGTTTTGCATACTTCACACATGGCACCTTCATTCTCTCTTTTGATTCGGACGATACTTGATTTCCTTGATAAAACTGTTTTTGCGCTTAACCACGTAAGTGGTTAGGGGCGGCAATGAACTTTATACCAACTCTGTTCTGATACTGGAAAAGATTGTCATTACCTTGGTCTGCAAGGCTGTTTGTATTTTGTAGGTTCTGGTTCACGCGAACTCCAGATTCGGGGGAGGAAAATACTCCAAGCAGGGTAGGTGCGCAAACGGGGACTCAGAAATAGAGCTCGCTGTAACGGCGGGAGAAAACACGAGTGCGTCCCGTCCAGTCTACTCCGGGCCACTCGAAGGCCAGAATGGTTGCGCTGGATGGCTGGCCTCAGCGTTCTGTTCACACACTACAGAGCGGAAAGCTTCGGGATATGGAGAGACGGAAACCTCTTCAGTTCCACCAGGGCGTCTGGGGGAGCACTTACTTGCTGAAACTACCGTTTCGTCCTGTTGCTGATATATTGCCACATCTGCGCCTGAGGAAACTTCCACTCCTGTTTTCTGTGGGAAGAGCAGGCCGAAAATACATACATTCGTAGAGATCCCAGACTCCTCCGTCATATTTCGGACGTGCAGTCTCATAAATTCCACTTCTGATATTTTGGCTGTGACCCGAATGACTAACGCTCAGCACTCGCTCCGTCCTTTTAAATTCGTTGACCGCGACACTATACATGCGGCCTCTGAGACATAGGCACCAGGGACACTGATCGGTGGCAAAAAGATACAACATATGCATGTTTCTAGAATGAAATTTTCACTCTACAGCGGAGTGTGCGCTGATATGAAACTTCCTGGCAGATTGAAACTGTGTGCCGGACCGAGACTCGAACTCGGGACCTTTGCCTTTCGCGGGCAAGTGCTCTACCAACTGAGCTACGCAAGCACGACTCACGCCCCGTCCTCACAGCTTCACTCCTGCCAGTACCTCGTCTCCTACCTTCCAAACTTTACAAAACCTCTCCTGCGGACCTTGCAGAACTAGCACTCCTGAAAGAAAGGATATTGCGGAGACATGGCTTAGCCACAGCCTGGGAGATGTTTCTAGAATGAAATTTTCACTCTACAGCGGAGTGTGCGCTGATACGAAACTCGCTCCGTCCTTTTAAATTCGTTGACCGCGACAAAGGTCCCGAGTTCGAGTCTCGGTCCGGCACACAGTTTTAATCTGCCAGGCAGTTTCAACATATGCATTAATTATATCTGTAGCAGCACAGTCGGTCCAAGCTGGTATGTCGTTACCGCCAGCTGTACTGTAGTTACGTCTTTCTTTCACAACTACGAACACATTTCAGTACTCACTTCTCGCCTGTTCTGCTATTACCTAATCTAATATCCTATTGATGTCTTTCTGTACTAGTTCTCTTTCAGAAAAAGTTACCACATGCACTGACGAGCCAAAACATATGACCACCTGCTTAATGGTTTGTTCGTCCGTCTTTGGAACGAAATGCATCGGTGAGTCTGCGTATCATGGATCAGATAGTTCGTCGGCAGGTTATGGAGGTACGCGCAGATCATGTAATTCACGTAAATAACGCGTCTCTGATTTACGTACGCCGTGATGGTACCCGGTACCCACCGAGATGGGTTATGTAGGATTTACATCAGGAGAATTTGGTCGCCGTGACATCAACGTGAGGCACTATATTGCTCCTCAAACCATTGTTGCACTGTTCTGGCTTTGAGACAGTGACAGTTATACTGCCGAAAGGTGACATCACCGACTGAGACATCGTGCATAAAGGGGTGCAGGTGATTTACAACTACGAGCATATCTTCGATTAACGTCACAGGTCCCAAGTAAGCTCTGAAAAACGTCTGACGATTCCAATGCTCAATGGTCGAATCCCGATGGTTCCGTGCCCACTGATGAACTGATTGGGTCAACATGTGAACACGTGGAGGGTGGTCTACTGCGGAGCTCCATGTTCAACAATGGACGAGAACAGTGTGCTGTGAAACGCTTGTGCGTTTGGGAGACATGCCACAGATCACCAGCTATACTACTCTACAGAGCAGACAAGCCTCTGAACCCCATGTCCTGTCAAGAGTCGAGGACGTTCAGCCATTCAGTTCCTGTTGGGAATTTCACTATCCTTGTACCTCTTTCCGTAGATGCTCGTGACAGTAGCATGGGAACGTTAGACCAGCCTCGCCGGTTTGGAGATACTCGTGGTGGTAAGGTCTTATAGGAACAAACTGCTGAGGTCATCTGTCCCAGAGATACTCGTACGCAGGTCCTGCGTAATAATAATCTACACTTTGTGGAAGTCGCTATGTCAACGGAATTCCCCATTTGCAGCCCATATCTTCGATAGGGTACTCCTCCGCCCGTATCTGCTCCGTTTCGATACTTCTACTACCACGTCACGTGCCCGCAACGAAACCAGGAGGCGCCCAACGTCGTAGTGGGCAGTGGTCGTAATGTTTGGCTTCTCAGTGTAAGTGCTGGTTGGGAGTACTCCACGTAGTTCTGTGGTCAAGTTATACTCGAAATCCTCAACTAGTTCTAGAAGATTAGAAAATACTGCAATTTCTTCCAGTAGGGCTTGGCCTACAGTTTAATTTTGTGCCACAGACAACATATTCATCTTCAGAATCCTCTCTACTGTCTCGTCCATAATTTGTTTGCTTTCCTCGCTTACCTTCGTAGCTCTCCTTCCCTACATTAAGTGCTCGCATCGTTTTGTGTAATGAACTTCTGAGGTACAGAGAGCCTGGTCCACTCTATTTACAAAGGGCATTAATGGAGGCAGTTTTACTACCATTATGTAACATGCCTCATATTGAGATTACAAATATTATGATTAAAAAAATCCACCCCTATGATGGTTCCTGCAGTAAGCTGCAGAATTATAATGTGCGGTCTTCCACCTCTATGTTATGAAACTGCAAAGACATCAGAACTTCGTGCCTGGTAACATTTCCCAAAAATATTTAGGCCTGAGAGCGGCGTTACCACCATTTTATATTCCCTTGGAAAATCTTCAGAATACCTCAGTGACGCCACAGATAATTACCACCCACTGTTAGTGTTTCTGAATATAAATCTTCTATAACGTGCGCTATAATAGTACTGATGTTAATAGCCGTCGGCGTATGACCATTTTGGTGCAATAAGCCTGTCACCCCCCCCCCCCCCCCCCATGAACCATGGACCTTGCCGTTGGTGGGGAGGCTTGCGTGCCTCAGCGATGCAGATAGCCGTACCGTAGGTACAACCAAAACGGAGGGGTATCTGTTGAGAGGCCAGAAAAACGTGTGGTTCCTGAAGAGGGGCAGCAGCCTTTTCAGTAGTTGCAGGGGCAACAGTCTGGATGAGTGACTGATCTGGCCTTGTAACAATAACCAAAACGGCCTTGCTGTGCTGGTACTGCGAACGGCTGAAAGCAAGGGGAAACTACGGCCGTAATTTTTCCCGAGGGCATGCAGCTTTACTGTATGATTAAATGATGATGGCGTCCTCTTGGGTAAAATATTCCGGAGGTAAAATAGTCCCCCATTCGGATCTCCGGGCGGGGACTACTCAAGAGGATGTCGTTATCAGGAGAAAGAAACCTGGCGTTCTACGGATCGGAGCGTGGAATGTCAGATCCCTTAATCGGGCAGGTAGGTTAGAAAATTTGAAAAGGGAAATGGATGGGTTAAAGTTAGATATAGTGGGAATTAGTGAAGTTCGGTGGCAGGAGGAACAAGACTTCTGGTCAGGTGACTACAGGGTTATAAACACAAAGTCAAATAGGGGTAATGCAGGAGTAGGCTTAATAATGAATAGGAAAATAGGGACGCGGGTAAGCTACTACAAACAGCATAGTGAACGCATTATTGTGGCCAAGATAGATACGAAGCCCACATCTACTACAGTAGTACAAGTTTATATGCCAACTAGCTCTGCAGATGACGAAGAAATTGAAGAAATGTATGATGAAATAAAAGAAATTATTCAGATAGTGAAGGGAGACGAAAATTTAATAGTCATGGGTGACTGGAATTCGAGTGTATGAAAAGGAAGAGAAGGAAACGTAGTAGGTGAATATGGATTGGGGCTAAGAAATGAAAGAGGAAGCCGCCTGGTAGAATTTTGCACGGAGCACAAATTAATCATAGCTAACACTTGGTTTAAGAATCATGAAAGAAGGTTGTATACATGGAAGAACCCTGGAGATACTAAAAGGTATCAGATAGATTATATAATGGTAAGACAGAGATTTAGGAACCAGGTTCTAAATTGTAAGACATTTCCAGGGGCAGATGTGGCCTCTGACCACAATCTATTGGTTATGACCTGTAGATTAAAACTGAAGAAACTGCAAAAAGGTGGGAATTTAAGGAGATGGGACCTGGATAAACTGACTAAACCAGAGGTTGTAGAGGGTTTCAGGGAGAGCATAAGGGAACAATTGACAGGAATGGAGGAAAGAAATACAGTAGAAGACGAATGGGTAGTTTTGAGGGATGTAGTAGTGAAGGCAGCAGAGGATCAAGTAGGTAAAAAGACGAGGGCTAGTAGAAATCCTTGGGTAACAGAAGAAATATTGAATTTAATTGATGAAAGGAGAAAATATAAAAATGCAGTAAATGAAGCAGGCAAAAAGGAATACAAACGTCTCAAAAATGAGATCGACAGGAAGTGCAAAATGGCTAAGCAGGGATGGCTAGAGCACAAATGTAAGGATGTAGAGGCTTATCTCACTAGGGGTAAGATAGATACTGCCTACAGGAAAATTAAAGAGACCTTTGGAGATAAGAGAACCACTTGTATGAACATCAAGTGCTCAGATGGAAACCCAGTTCTAAGCAAAGAAGGGAAAGCAGAAAGGTGGAAGGAGTATATAGAGGGTCTATACAAGGGCGATGTACTTGAGGACAATATTATGGAAATGGAAGAGGATGTAGATGAAGATGAAATGGGAGATACGATACTGCGTGAAGAGTTTGACAGAGCACTGAAAGACCTGAGTCGAAACAAGGCCCCCGGAGTAGACAACATTCCATTGGAACTACTGACGGCCTTGGGAGAGCCAGTCCTGACAAAACTCTACCATTTGGTGAGCAAGATGTATGAAACAGGCGAAATACCCTCAGACTTCAAGAAGAATATAATAATTCCAATCCCAAAGAAAGCAGGTGTTGACAGATGTGAGAATTACCGAACAATCAGTTTAATAGGCCACAGCTGCAAAATACTAACACGAATTCTTTACAGACGAATGGAAAAACTAGTAGAAGCCGACCTCGGGGAAGATCAGTTTGGATTCCGTAGAAATACTGGAACACGTGAGGCAATACTGACCTTACGACTTATCTTAGAAGGAAGATTAAGGAAAGGCAAACCTACGTTTCTAGCATTTGTAGACTTAGAGAAAGCTTTTGACAATGTTGACTGGAATACTCTCTTTCAAATTCTGAAGGTGGCAGGGGTAAAATACAGGGAGCGAAAGGCTATTTACAATTTGTACAGAAACCAGATGGCAGTTATAAGAGTCGAGGGACATGAAAGGGAAGCAGTGGTTGGGAAGGGAGTAAGACAGGGTTGTAGCCTCTCCCCGATGTTATTCAATCTGTATATTGAGCAAGCAGTAAAGGAAACAAAAGAAAAATTCGGAGTAGGTATTACAATCCATGGAGAAGAAATAAAAACTTTGAGGTTCGCCGATGACATTGTAATTCTGTCAGAGACAGCAAAGGACTTGGAAGAGCAGTTGAACGGAATGGATGGTGTCTTGAAGGGAGGATATAAGATGAACATCAACAAAAGCAAAACGAGGATAATGGAATGTAGTCAAATTAAATCGGGTGATGCTGAGGGTATTAGATTAGGAAATGAGACACTTAAAGTAGTAAAGGAGTTTTGCTATTTGGGGAGCAAAATAACTGATGATGGACGAAGTAGAGAGGATATAAAATGTAGACTAGCAATGGCAAGGAAAGCGTTTCTGAAGAAGAGAAATTTGTTAACATCGAGTATAGATTTAAATGTCAGGAAGTCATTTCTGAAAGTATTTGTATGGAGTGTAGCCATGTATGGAAGTGAAACATGGACGGTAAATACTTTGGACAAGAAGAGAATAGAAGCTTTCGAAATGTGGTGCTACAGAAGAATGCTGAAGATTAGATGGGTAGATCACATAACTAATGAGGAGGTACTGAATAGGATTGGGGAGAAGAGGAGTTTGTGGTACAACTTGACCAGAAGAAGGGATCGGTTGGTAGGACATGTTCTGAGGCATCAAGGGATCACCAATTTAGTATTGGAGGGCAGCGTGGAGGGTAAAAATCGTAGGGGGAGACCAAGAGATGAATACACTAAGCAGATTCAGAAGGATGTAGGTTGCAGTAGGTACCGGGAGATGAAGAAGCTTGCACAGGATAGAGTAGCATGGAGAGCTGCATCAAACCAGTCTCAGGACTGAAGACCACAACAACAACAACAAGCCTGTCACAACTCTGGGATCATTCTCATGCTTTACGGCTCAGATTTTAATTCGTGCTCTCACCAAAGCTAAGCATTGGAACTGTTTAAGCCTATTGCCGTGAAGTGACTAATCACCACTGTTCATGCACTTCTAAAAGAAATGCAGCATTATTGTCTAGCCTGAAGGGTTGTTCACATTCTGATTTCCCATAGAATCTGTATACGCTACAACTTTCTTCCACTCTCATTTCTGCGCTTTTTTATTGATCACTTATGTCATGTTTCAAATTCTGTCCCTCAGGCGCATTCGTAATTGCAACTTTACCCAAATTCTTCGTCTTAGTCGAAAGATCTCATATTACTCAACTACATGTTCTTTCACTGACTTCTTATTCTGAAGTTTTTTTTTTTTCATTTTCGCTAAATTACCTTATAAAGCCAAACATCATATGGTTTTGTCTCGACGAAAATGCCTAGGTGTCTGGAAATTCTATTAATAAGAACACTCTGTATGGAAAAGAAGTCGCTGATCATGTGACATGTAACGTCAAACTGTGGTCAACAACGGCGTCATCAATGCTAGGGTCACTTGACCGACGCACCATTCCTACTGCCTGAGCAGGGTTCAGGCAAGTCATTTCCTTGGCCTCCACTTCCTGCCTCCAACAACAAATGTGACGTCACCAATCCACTCTGCTTCTCTGGTTCCTTGCAAAACTCACTTCTCTTCGTTCAAATTATTAAATAGACGTCGGGACCTCAGAGGTCATTGCCTCCAGTCGATTCCACCGTAAGATACTATATCATTCAACGTCTCGTAAGAAATATGGTGATTACATATACCGTCTCATCGCTATGGATTTCATTACATTGTGTGACTTCGGCCATCCACAGTAGCTGCACATAATACGCACTGGCAAATCGCCACCTTATCTTATTGCTATTATGATGTCAGTGTAGTCATTCCACCGGTTCCAATACACTTACGTAATTTTCGTAGTAATCAAACATTGCTACACTTAGCTCTTCAGAAACGAAAAACTTCATCATTCGCTGAATGCCAGCAGTAAACACTGCTATGTGCCTTACCACATAAACATATTTACTGTGTTACTGATGGGGCAGCGCAGTGCATTACGAAGGTCCACTCAACTAACGGTGAATTTCTTCTAAACGCAAGTATCCTTGAAGTTACTGCTACGCAGTCCTTAGCCGAAAAAAGCTATAGGAAAAAAAAAACAGTTAGACATATCATAGCTTCAAGTCCCACTAAACGTTTTTGTTAGTGGAAGGAATAGTTAAATGAAAGTATTTTAGTGCATTAACGTTTCACTCTGTTACGACAAACCTGCCACATTAGCTACTACCATGCATTACTCTAAGCTGTAAGAAGTGTGAAAAGTTCACATGCACGCTCTCATTCATAACAGTAGCTAGTTTCAGGTAATTATAAACTATCCTCCAGAGAAAGTTTACAAACGGATCGTTTATCTTACAATTGCTAGCTCAAAAGTCTTTAACGTAAGTTTCACGGAACAAAATGTTGAAGTTCGCGAGCAAGCAACAAGCCACACAAAATATTGTTATTTAAATGTTACCAAATGATCAGAATTTACCCCGTGCATTAAATCGAACTCTCGTCCACTTTTCACGGCACTTCTCGAACAATTTTGTGAGAAAAATATCACAATATTTATAATTTTCAACGAAGCACATATCAACAGGCCTGATCACTATGAGATCCAAGCCCCGACTCTTCTCTCTACACAAAAGAGGTTTCTAGTTTCCCAAAAAAATCTCCTATACGCTAATTTTTGATTGCCAGAGAAGCATCACAGACAATAGGAAAGCAGCATAAAACCCGCTAAATCTCGTGCGTATATACAGAACCAATCAAAATTCGCCACTGAATCAGAACGGTAAATTATCATTCATAAATTCTGAAAACTCAGAAATGTAAAATTAATACCCTTTTATCAAAACTAATCTACCGAAGTCATCATCTCGTTTCCCCAGTACCATAAACTGATGAAATAATTTATAACAAACTCCCCAGTACGAATGACTAACACACGTCATTCCCGAACATTCCACACATAACCAATTACTCCACTGTATAGCATAAATACTTTAAATTAAGCTATATTACATTCACACCCTTTTTCACTCTCGGAACTAAAGAAAATAATAATAGTAATTAATAAACAATTAGAAAATTAAACAAACAAAACCGGAAATAAATTTGACACTGTTTTGACTGCAGCTCAAACAGTGGCCAACAGGTAGTGACTTCTATCATACGGAAACTACATACACTTAAACCATCTGACGCCAACTACGTTGCTCGTGAATTATTCTGCGCATCTCATCACTGCTGTAATGTCCCAGGCAGGATGCGAGGCGCCATGCCTCACACCAGTTTTAATTATGAAGAAGATTTTTTTTTAAATGAACTTTTTGAATAATTCAACTCAAACTTCAGGCCACTTCCAAAACAAAGTGTAGTAAATTACTCTTCTCTTGCTTCAGACGTGATAGTACTAAAATTAACGTAGCCCATTATTTGAAAAAAATACATTGATTCCAAATATATCAAATTAGTTTTTTCCTGCAAAATTACATTTTTCACAAAGTATTGACAATTCAACTTCCTGTGAATTTTACACTATTTATAAAATTTTCCTTTTTCGCTACAGACGGCGTCTCTTCGTATTACGGCTATTAAATTCTCTCCTACTTAATCTTGTCACTTTATTAGCTTCACAATTTCTTACATTCGTTTCTCATGTTTGTATGGCACCCTCTTACATTGTGTCGATAACATGTGCCCTTCAACTACAGTCCAGGCTTCAGTTAGAAGTCCATAGTTTCTGAAAACAGAGTTTCGTCTAATCATACAAATAACAGTTTCATCTTCATGAAATGAATCATCTTATGTATGTTTCATACATTACATTTTCCATTTTGCTAAATTAACAGAAACTTCAAATATTGCGATAAAATGGCACCCAGTTAAGTTTACTTGACAATTTAATTAATTAAAAATAAATAATTTCGAAACTCGTTAAACTACTGCGGCTAATTGAAGCACATTTTTTTTATTTACTTAACTAAATGTAATATTTACTTTAAGTAGATTCAAGTTCTTTCAGAATTGACATACAGCTAGTAAGGATAATTTTTACGTAATATTTACAACATAACATAGTTACCACCGTCTGCACCATTTCTTTCTTTAAAATCCATGTACAGTCACTCATCTGGTATAAACACAACATTCAAACCAAAGTGCCTCTTAATGTTTTTACCATAATGTTTTGACTTAATACAGACATAGATTATATACACATTAGAAAAACATTTTCGTTTCAGTTTATTTCTTTCCAACTCTCTCATATGAGAGTTTAGATAATGTCAATACTAGTATTCTCCTTTCGAAACTTCATTACAGTCTTTACATCACCATACTTATCAGTTAATCACAACAGTCACATCCTGTATTTTCCATGTTACTAAAATTCTGTTACCCATTTTTTATTGGAACATCACCTCTCACCACCCCAAGTTAGTTCAAATCATCATTAATCACTTCATTTTCGCTACCACATCCTGTAATCACTCCCAATTAATTTAACCCTTTCTTCCACACTCAAACAATTATCTCTGTTTACATCTTTCGATAGGAAGATAGGTCCTGCTGCCTTTACTTTTCAACACAACCGATAAAAAAAATTAACGCTGAAAGACCAAAGTTCAGAATGACAAAACAGGAAGATTCACAAGGCGAAATGAAATTCCGGTAGCACTGTCAATAACTCCAGTATGCGGTAATCGTCAATTACCTACCATTGCAAACAGTGCAATGCTCTCTGAGGTATTTGCCCCAATTCCTTTTGTCTGCCTGATATCTTCGGCATTACTAAACTCACAACTTTCAAAGACCCATTTATGAGTCTATTTTTCCATGGCTATCCAACTACTAGAATTCTCTTTCCATCTTACTTCCACATGGTTTAATAAAATATATGTGTCTGCTCCACATTTAAATTCATAACACATGGTGCAGAACTCACCTCATAAAGCTAGACCCTACCATTCACTGCTTCAGTTTTCGTAACAGCTTTAACCAATTTTTCTACCATAAAATGTAGCACAGGAACTAGGGCCTCTTTCTCATCAACTTGAACCTCTTCATTAGAGTAAGAACCACTTTCCATGCATTATCACCTATAAAATTACGAAGTTGAGGCCCTACTTCCAGTACCCAATAACCACCGACTTTCACTGAAGTACACTCCACTTCACTACCTACAATAGCGTTGTCGTTGCCTACCATGAACCTCCTACCACTGCATTACACATTCACTATACCATACGCCAGAGCTGACTTTAATGCACCATTCAGAATGGATACCAAAACCTTATTACTTCCAGATTTAACTTCCATACAGAACATTGCCCAGTCAACACCTAAAAATATGATGTTTATGTTGTTGTTGTTGTGGTCTTCAGTTCTGAGACTGGTTTGATGCAGCTCTCCATGCTAACCTATCCTGTGCAAGCTTCTTCATCTCCCAGTACCTACTGCAACTTACATCCTACTGAATCTGCCTACTCTATTCATCTCTTGGTCTCCCTCTACGATTTTTACCCTCCATGCTGCGCTCCAATGTTAAATTTGTGATCCCTTGATGCCTCAGAACATGTCATACTACCCCGTCCCTTCTTCTTGTCAAGTTGTGCCACAAACTCCTCTTCTCGCCAATTCTATTCAATACCTCCTCATTAGTTATGTGATCTACCCTCTGATCTTCAGCGTTCTTCTGTAGCACCACATTTCGAAAGCTTCTATTCTCTTCTTGTCCAAACTATTTATCGACCATTTTCCACTTCCATACATGGCTACACTGTATGCAAATACTTTCAGAAACGACTTCCTGACACTTGAATCTGTACTCGATGTTAACAAATTTCTCTCCTTCAGAAACGCTTTCCTTGACGTTGTCAGTCTACATTTTATATCCTCCCTACTTCGACCATCATCAGTTATTTTGCTCCCCAAATAGCAAAACTTTTTTACTACTTTGAGTGTATCATTTCTTATGTAATTCCCTTAGCATCACCCGACTTATATTCGACTACATTCCATTATCCTCGCTTGGCTTTTGTTGATGTTCATCTTATATCCTCCTTTTAAGACAGTGTCCATTCTGTTCAACTGCTCTTCCAAGGCCTTTGCTGTCTCTGACAGAATTACAATGTAATCGGCGAACCTCAAAGTTTTTATTTATTCTCCATGGATTTTAATTCCTACTCCTTATTTTTCTTTTGTTTCCTTTACTGCTTGCTCAATATACAGATTGAATAACATCGGGGAGAGGCTACAACCCTGTCTTACTCCCTTCCCAACCACTGCTTCCCTTTCATGCCCCTCGACTCTTATAACTGCCATCTGGTTTTTGTACAAATTGTAAATAGCCTTTCGCTCCCTGTGTTTTACCTCTGCCACCTTCAGAATTTGAAGCAGAGTATTCCATTCAACATTGTCTAAAACAATCTATAAGTCTACAAATGCTAGAAACGTAGATTTGCCTTTCCTTAATCTTTCATCTAAGATAAGTCATGAGGTCAGTATTGCCTCACGTGTTCCAACATTTATACAGAATCCAAACTGATCTTCCCCGAGGTTGGCTTCTACCAGATTTTCCATTCGTCTGTAAAGAATTCGTGTTAGAATTTTGCAGCTGTGACTTATTAAACTGATAGTTCGGTAATTTTCACATCTGTCAACACCTGCTTTCTTTGGGATTGGAATTATTATATTCTTCTTGAAGTCTGAAGGTATTTCGCCTGTCTCATACATCTTGCTCACCAGATGGTAGAGTTTTGTCAGGACTGGCTCTCCCAAGGCCGTCAGGAGTTCTAATGCAATGCTGTCCAATCCCGGGTCCTTGTTTCGACTTAGGTCTTTCAGTGCTCTGTCAAACTCTTCACGCACTATCGTATCTCCAATTTCATTTTCATCTACATCCTCTTCCATTTCCTTAACATTGTCCTCAAGTACAACGCCCTTCTATAGACCCTCTATATACTCCTTCTACCTTTCTGCTTTCCCTTCTTTGCTTAGAACTGGGTTTCCATCTGAGCTCTTGGTGTTCATACAAGTGGTACTCTTTTGTCCATAGGTCTCTTTATTTTTTCTTGTAGGCAGTATCCACATCCCTAGTGAGATACGCCTCTACATCTACATCTACATCTACATATACATGATTACTCTGCAATTCACATTGAAGTGCTTGGCAGAGGGTTCATCGAACCACAATCGTACTATCTCTCTACCATTCCACTCCCGAACAGCGCGCGGGAAAAACGAACACCTAAACCTTTCTGTTCGAGCTCTGATTTCTCTTATTTTATTTTGATGATCATTCCTATCTTCGTAGATTGGGCTTAACAAAATATTTTCGTATTCGGAAGAGAAAGTTGGTGACTGAAATTTTGTAAATTGATCTCGCCGCGACGAAAAACGTATTTGCTTTGATGACTTCCATCCCAACTCGCGCATCATATCTGCCACATTCTGTCCCCTATTAGGTGATAATACAAAACGAGCTGCCATTTTTTGCACCCTTTCGATGTCCTCCGTCAATCCCACCTGGTAAGGATCCCACACCGCACAGCAATATTCCAACAGAGGACGAACGACTGTAGTGTAAGCCGTCTGTTAGTGGACTTGTTGCATCTTCTGAGTGTCCTGCCAATGAAACGCAACCTTTGGCTCGCCTTCCCCACAATATCATCTATGTGGTCTTTCGTACTTAAGGTGTTCGTAGTTTTAACACCCAGGTACTTAGTTGAATTGACAGCCTTGAGAATTGTACTATTTATCGAGTAATTGAATTCCAACGGATTTATTTTGGAACTCATGTGGACCACCTCACACTTTTCGTTATTTAGCGTCAACTGCCACCTGCCACACCATACAGCAATCTTTTCCAAATCGCTTTGCAACTGATACTCCTCTTCGGATGACCTTACTAGACGGTAAATTACAGCATCATCTGCGAACAACCTAAGAGAACTGCTCAGATTGTCACCAAGGTCATTTATATAGATCAGGAATAGCAGAGGTCCCAGGACGCTTCCCTGGGGAACACCTGATATCACTTCAATTTTACTCGATGATTTGCCGTCTATTACTATGAGCTGCTCCTTCGTTATCTGTAGCGATTCCCTGAGCGGTTTACGAGCTCTCGACCGGTGTTTCCCTCGTTCTTGTCTGGTGATGGCTATCCAGGAGTCCCTGCATGCTCTTGCCCATTGCGGTCGCTCTGTGGTCTTTGTGTGGACCCCCGGCCATGTTGGGATACCCGGCAATGAAAATGTAAACCACCTGGCGAAAGAGGCCACCAGTAAACCTTCTCTGGAGATTGGCCTCCCGGCGACTGATTTGCGGGCACTATTACGCCGCAAAATTTTTTATTTATGGGACACTGAATGGCGCAACCTGCCCGAGCCAAACAAACTCCGTCGACTCAAGGAGACGACGACTGTGTGGCGGTCATCCATGCGAGCCAACCGCAGGGACTCAGTCATCCTTTGTCGGCTTCGCATTGGCCACACCCGACTGACACACAGTAATTTATTGCGTTTTGAGGACCCGCCTCTCTGTCGCTGCGGGGCGGTTTTGACGGTGGTGCACATTTTATTGTCTTGTCCGCTTTTAGCTGTGCTCAGGCAGACATTTGCGCTGCCTGATACGCTCCCTGCCCTTTTAACTGATGACCCTGCTACGGCTGGCTTAGTTTTACGTTTTATTCGGACAGGGGTTTTTAATCATTTAATCTGAGTGTTTCTGTTTTCTTTTACTGTTATGTGTTGATTCTGGCCTTTGGCCTACGATTTTAAGCTGAATTTTTAATGTGTTCTCCGTGGTTTGCTTTTCCTTTTTATCTCCATGGTCGGCCAACCATTTTTCACTCTCTGTGTGATTTTAATTTGTTTTGTCTCATCTCTGTCTGAGTATTTCTTGTCCTGTGTCGTCTGCCGTCTTTCCTGGTGTCCGTTTTTTCCCCTCTTTGGGTAGTTTTTGTTTTTTGGAAAAAGGGACCGCTGACCATAGCAGTCTGGTCCCTTTACTCCCCCAAACCAACCAACTACGAGCTGCGACCTTCCTGACGGGAAATTACGAATCCAGTCGCACAACTGAGACCATACCCCATAGGCCCGCAGCTTGATTGGAAGTCGCTTGTGAGGAACGATGTCAAAAGCTTTCGGGAAATCTAGAAATACGGAATCAACTTGAGATCCCCTGTCGATAGCGGCCATTACTTCGTGCAGATAAAGAACTAGGTGCGTTGCACAAGAACGATGTTTTCTGAAACCATGCTGATTACGTATCAATAGATCGTTCCCTTCGAGGTGATTCACAATGTTTGAATACAATATATGCTCCAAAACCCTACTGCAAACCGACGTCAATGATATAGGTCTGTAGTAAGATGGATTACTCCTACTACCCTTCTTAAACACTGCTGCGACCTGCGCAATTTTCCAACCTGTAGGTACACATCTATCGGTGAGCGAGTGGTTGTATGTGATTGCTAAGTAGGGAGCTATTGTATCAGCGTAATCTGAAAGGAACTTAATCGGTATACAATCTGGACCTGAAGACTTGTCCATATCAAGCGATTTGAGTTGCTTCGCAACCCCTAAGGTATCTACTTCTAAGAAACTCATGCTAGCAGATGTTCGTGTTTCAAATTCTGGAATATTCCGTTCGTCTTCCCTGGTGAAGGAATTTCGGAAAACTGCGTTCAATAACTTCGCTTTAGCGGCACAGTCGTCGGTAACAGTACCATCGGCACAGCGCAGCGAAGGTATTGACTGTGTCTTGCCACTTGTGTACTTTATATATGACCAGAATTTCTTCGTATTTCCTACCAAATTTCGAGACATTGTTTCGTTGTGGAACCTATTAAAGGCATCTCGCATTGAAGTCCGTTCCAGATTTCGCGCTTCTGTAAATTTTAGCCAATCTTCGGGATTTCACGTTCTTCTGAACTTCACGTGCTTTTTCTGTTGCCTCTGCAACAGCGTTCGGACCTGTTTTGTGTACCATGTGGGATCACTTCCATCTCTTACCAATTTATGAGGTATGAATCTCTCAATTGCTGTTGCTACTATATCTTTGAATTTGAGCCACATCTCGCCTACATGTGCATAGTCAGTTGGGAAGGAATGGAGATTGTCTCTTAGGGAGGCTTCTAGTGACACAATATCCGCTTTTTCAAATTAAATTATTTTGCGTTTGTTTCTGGTGGATTTGGAAGAAACGGTATTGAGCCTAGCTACAAAGACCTTGTGATCACTAATCCCGGTATCAATCATGATGCTCTCTATTAGCTCTGGATTGTTTGTGGCTAAGAGGTCAAGTGGGTTTTCGCAACCATTTACAATTCGCGTGGGTTCGTGGACTAACTGCTCGGAAATAATTTTCGGGCAAAGATTTAGGACAATCTCAGTATATGTTTTCTGCCTATCTCCGGTTTAGAACAAGTATTTTTGCCAACATATCGAGGGAAGGTTGAAGTCCCCACCAACTATAACCGTATGAGTGGGGTATTTATTTGTTACGAGACTCAAACTTTCTCTGAACTGTTCAGCAACTATATCATCGGAGTCTGAGGTCGGTAGAAGGAGCCAATTGTTAACTTAGTTCGGCGGTTAAGTATAACCTCCACCCATACCAATTCACACGGGGTATCTACATCGACTTCACTACAAGATAAACCACTACTGACAGACACAAACACTCCACCACCAATTCTGCCTAATCTATCTTTCCTGAACACCGTCTGAGACCTCGTAAAAATTTCTGCAGAACTTATTTCAGGCATTAGCCAGCTTTCTGTACCGCTAACGATTTCAGCTTCTGTGCTTTCTATTAGCGCTTGAAGCTCAGGGACTTTCCCAGCACCACTACAACAATTTACAACTACAATTCCGACTGTTCCTTGATCCAAGCACGTCCTGTATTTGCCATGCACCCTTTGAGATTGCAGCCCACCCCGTACTATTCCCGAGGCCTTCTAACTTAAAATCTGCCCAGTCCACGCTACACAGACTCCGCTAACCGTGTAGCCGCCAGCTGAGTGTAGTGAACTCCTGACCTATTCAGCGGATCCCGAAACCCCACCACCCTATGGCACAACTCAAGGAATTTGCAGCCAACACGGTCGCAAAACCGTCTGAGCCTCTGATTCAGACCCTCCACCCGGCTCTGCACCAAAGGTCCACAGTCGGTCCTGTCAACGATGCTGCAGATGGCGAGCTCTGCCTTCATCTCGTAAGCAAGACCTGCAGCCTTCACCAAATTAGATAGCCGCTGGAATCTAGAGAGAATTTCCTCAGATCCAAAGCGACACACATCAGTGCCGACTTGTGCCACCACCTGCAGCTGGCTGCACCCTGTGCTCTTCATGGCATCTGGATGGACCCTTTCCACATCAGGAATGACTCCACTCGGAATGCACACGGAGTGCACACTGGATTTCTTCCCCTACTTAACCGCCATATCCCTAAGGGGCCCAATTACGTGCCCAATATTAGAGCTCCCAACTACCAATAAGCCCACCCTCTGTGATTGCCTGGACCCTGAAGGCTGAGAATCACCCTCTGAAACAGGGCAGGCAGCTGCATCTGGCTCAGCCAGAGACAGTACCTGAAACCTGTTTGTCAGACGCACCGGGGATGCTTTCTGATCAGCCCCCGGGGACGTCTTTCGCTGCCTGCCATGCCTTGGAACGACCTCCCAATCAACCACAGGTGAGGTCTCAGCTCCACTGTGGGCAGCAACTGGGGCAACCACAGCGGCAGACCGATCTGGGGACAGACGGGACGAGGTTGACATCCCCGTGATACCCAAGTCCGGCTCACCACAGTGGTGCCCATTGGCAACAGCCTCAAGCTGGGTGACCGAAGTTAGCGCCGCCTGCAGCTGTGAGCGAAGGGATGCCAAATCAGCCCACATCCGAACACAGCAATCACAGTCTCTGTCCATTCTAATCGATGTTGAACAACAGTTACTGAAACACGAGTTCGTGCCTAGATAATGCAAGGGAAACACGCAAAGAATGTATGAACTAACCTGTAGAAATGCCTAAC
This sequence comes from Schistocerca nitens, assembly GCF_023898315.1. Classification (NCBI taxonomy): domain Eukaryota; kingdom Metazoa; phylum Arthropoda; class Insecta; order Orthoptera; family Acrididae; genus Schistocerca; species Schistocerca nitens. Next base: position 105,110,692 of record NC_064619.1, read on the forward strand.
GACTGCTCTACAACCTGCCTGAATTTACGATTACAGTAAGTAAAACTCGAAATTACACCTCCTATACGAAACACGACCGCAATTCAAGTGAGAATCTACGAAGCAAACACAGAAAAGAAGCTATATACATATCTTTCTACGCTGTCGATGTGCACCAACTGGGAGCTCAGGCCACACTCTGCATCCTTACATTTGTCTCCTCTAGCCATCCCTGTTTAGCCATTTTGCACTTCCGGTCGATCTCATTTTTGAGACGTTTGTATTCCCTTTTGCCTGCTTCATTTATTGCATTTTTATATTTTCTACTTTCATCAATTAAATTCAATGTTTCCCGTGTTACCCAAGGATTTCTACCAGCCCTTGTCTTTTTACCCACTGCATCCTCTGCTGCCTTCACTACTTCATCCCTCAGAGCTACCCAATCTTCTTCTGCTGTATTTGTTTCCCCTATTCTTGTCAATTATTGCCTTATGCTCTCACTGAAAATCTGTACCACCAATGGTTTAGTCAGTTTACCCAGGTCCCATCTCCTTAAATTCCACCTTTTTACAGTTTCTTCACATTTAATCTACAGTTCATAACCAATAGATTGTGGTCAGAGTCACATATGCCGCTGGAAATGTCTTACAATTTAAAACCTGATTCCTGAATCTCTGTCTAACCATTATATAATCTATCTGATACATTCTACGTAGTATCTACAGGATTCTTCCACGTATACAGCCTTTGTTTATCATTCTTGAACCAAATGTAAGCTATGATTAAGTAATGCTTTGTGCAAAATTCTACCAGACGACTTCCTCTTTCATTTCTTACACCAAATGCTTATTCACCTACTATGTTTCCTTCTCTTCCTTTTCCTACTATCGAATTCCAGTAACCCATGACTATTAAATTTTCGTCTCCCTTCACTACCTGAATAATTTATTTTATCTCATCATACATTTTATCAATTTCTTCATCATGTGCAGAGCTAGTTGGCACATAAACTTGTACTACTGTAGTAGGCATGGTCTTCATGTCTATCTTGGCCACAATAATGCGTTCACTATGCTGTTTGTAGTAGCTTACAAGCAGTCCTATTTTTTTAAATTCATTATTATACCTACACCTGCATTACCCTTATTTGATTTTGTATTTATAACCCTGTATTCACCTGACCAAAATTCTTGTTCCTCTTGCCACCCAACTTCACTAATTCCCACAATTACCACTATATCTAACTTTAACCTATCAATTTTCCTTTTTAAACTTTCTAACCTACCTGCCCAATTAAGGTATCTGACATTCCGTGCTCCGATCCATAGAATGCCAGTGTTCTTTCTCCTGATAACGACGTCCTCTGGAGTGGTCCCCGCCTGGAGATCCGAATGGGGGACTATTTTACCCCCGGAATATTTTACCCAAGAGGACACCATCATTATTTAACCATACGGTAAAGCTGCATGCCCTCGGGAAAATTTACGGCTGTATTCCCCTTGCTTTCAGCCGTTCGCAGTACCAGCACAGCAAGGCCGATTTGGTTATTGTTACAAGGCCAGATCAGTCAATCATCCAGACTGTTGCCCCTACAACTACCAAAAGGCTGCTGCCCCTCTTCAGGAACCACACGTTTGTCTGGCCTCTCATCAGATACCCCTCCGTTGTGGTTGCACCTACATTACCGCCATCTGTATCACTGAGGCCCACAAGCCTCCCCACAAACGGGGGAGGGGGGGGGGGTAGGAAAAAAGGTGCTACAACCATTATTTCTTGCCCTACATTGCAAGATTTTCTTTTCACGACATGATATACGTTTTAAGTGTATAAGTCTTCCACAGATTCTTTTTCTAATTCTCCTAATCCACAGAAGTTGTGATCACATGAAACAGGATAGACCCCAGATAGAATGAGTAAAACAGAAACTGAGAGCACAGTGGGAATAGGGCCTGGATAGGAAATAGTTACGATAGAGTGCAGCAGAAAATAAGAATGGATAAACCCACCTAGGGAAGGTACCACTTGCCAAAATGTGTGCCTTTCAAAGTCAGCAGATACCCTATGTCATTTTACTCCTCCTTTTGATTTTCATTTAATTCTGGTATTTCTCCTAATTTCCCTTCTATGTTGTCCTACACAACCAGAAACTCTTCAGGGTCAGCCCCCATTTCCTCAGTGTCATATTCATGATACCATTCCACATATGTCCTTCTTATGCAGTACCTACTGGGAAAACTGTTACTCCTCAGTATATCAATTCTTTTTTCTTGAAAATGGTATATATATTCCTTCTATTTCCTACATCTTAAAATCTCCGTTGAAATTCAGCTTCCTTTTGTATTTATTGAAGAAACCTACCCCTGTCATTATGTCCATATTTAATCCTTGAATTATCAGGAAGTTATTTGTTTTAAGAGTCAGCAACACTCCATGTTTAACAGGTTTCTTAACCTTCCAGTGGCTACCATTATTTGAATCCCCATATCAGAGATTATTGCTAATTCCTCCTTGTTCGGCTAATCATCTAACCTCTTTTGACTAACAGCACAATGATTATTGTCAGATAAACATTGCATGTCTCCACTTGTACCACTGAGTTAACTACAGATTGACCTGTCTTCTCCCCACTGTTACTGACTTTAGATTCGTTCAACAAACCTTCAACATGCCCAGAGATTATGCGGATATTTACAGGATGATTTTCACTATTTATCCTCTTAGCGGCAGTCACTCTGTCCACTCGTCAAAACACCTTGATGCATCACATTTTTCTTCCTGAACGTCCTCCAACCCTCGGTTAAAACATATTATTCCTGTTTCCCTACTACAATTGTAGATAACTGTTGTAAAGTAGGAACTGAAACATCATTAATTTCTAATTCACCAACATTTCTGTGCCCTGTAGTGTTTGTCTGATAGCATTTCCATCAAAGTAAATCACTTACACTTCCATCAAAACTATAGAATTACCACTTCCTTCTATTTTTGAAAAAAGCCTTTCGATACAAGCAAATAACAGACGAGGAAAATTTTTCTCCATTGATGGACTGTAGTGTCGCCGCTCTGAAACTGCGGGTCCGTCCTCTGCATGTAGCTGTACCGTATCATGGGCTGCTATCTACTACGAACCTGTCAGCGCTGTTGTTGAAATAGCGACTGCCGCTGGATCCGTCGTTCCATCTGATAACGCCACGTCGGTTCTTCGGTCGTATTACGATGTCCGTGTTCATTTTCTCCCATTAGGATTACAGATATTCTTCCCATGTTCTGATTTTCCAGTTCGTCACACACTGTTCTACCCCGAATTTTGATCGCTGTTCGGTTCTGTTCATTTTCACATTTATTCTAGACAGTGGTTCTCTTCTCTTCAACTTTTTATAATTCCCGGCCGATTCACCATTTTCGGTGACATGATGCACTGCAAACTTTCACTCACTTTATGGTGAATCTCTTCTCACACACACATTCCCTCTAAGTTACTGACATGTAGCTCTGAGCTGCCACAAGTCATATTAAAAATGGTTTTGTCGGTGGAAGGAATAGTTAAATGAAAGAACTTACATCTATAATGTTTCACTCTGTTATTATAAGCTCGCATACACCAATTACTAGCATGCGTTACTCTAAGCTGTACAAAGTCTGAACAGTTCACACGCACACCTCATTCATAACGGTAGCCAATTTATGGTAATTATGACCTATCCGTCATAGGCAGTTTACAAATGGATAGCTTGTTATCAAATTCGTCGCGGAAATGTTGTTAATATCAGTTTCGTGGAAGAAAATGTTGAAGTTCGCAGTATGAAACAAACCACGCAGAATTACGTTATTTAAATGCAACCAAATATTCAGAATTTACCCCGTGCATTAAACAGAAACTCCCGTCCACACTTCATGGCACTCCTCAAACACTTGGGCGCCAAAATATCACAATATTTATAATTTTTAACGGAGCACTTATCAACTGGTCTGATCATTTCGAGATCCAAGCTCCGAATTTACTCTTCACTCTACACAAAAGAAATTTATATTTTCCCAAAAAAACTTGCCAATATGCTAATTTTTGAAATCAGCGCACACTCCGCTGCAGAACGAAAATCTCATTCTGAATGCTAATTTTTGATTGGCAGAGAAACATCACAGCCGATCTGAAAGTAGCATCAAACCCGCTCAATCCCACGCGTATATAGAGTACCAATCAAATTTCGCAACTGAATCAGAACAGTAAATCACCATGAACAAATTTCGAAACCCCAGAAATGTAAAATTAATTCCCTCTTAAAAAAAACAATTTTACCGAAATCAACATCTCATTCCCCCAATACCATTGCTTCACATGCAACTAATTACATTAAATAATTTATACCTTGCACATCAAGGACTCGTGGATTTCGTTTCCTAGATAAAGGTGAAGTTTGAATGCTCTAAATTTACTGATAGTGACCTTAACTTCCTGAAATCAGGGTACTCTTCCCTACTACGTTAACGAACACAATAGCAAGTTAAATTTTTCATATAAAATGAAGTATCATAAGTTTGTGCATTGGAGCTTAATTAAAATGCAATAATTTTAGTAGCTGTGTGTCCGGTTACGAAGTCTCGTAACTGGTTGGCCCTGACTAGTATTAGTACGCCATCTGACTGCATAAAATAATAATAAATATGAAAGGAAATTTCCGTAACACAATTGATTAATGAAGTCCCCTACAAGTATAAAAGCTACGAAACAACAAAGCACAAGTGTAACTATTCTGTGTGTGCTAGTGTGGTTCAACGTACATGTATCTGGCACGGTTCTTCCTCAATACGACAAGATATTTTAAACACCATTTACAATGAACTAAATGAAAAACCAGAAATACTATAATTGCACATAGAAACCAGAATTACAAGTCTAATACATAAACAACAGCCAGATGCTTTGTTGACTGAACCTGTGACCTAGAGGAATTGTCATTAAGGAAATGTGAAATAATTTTTTCTTACTTCCATATGTTGTTGTTGTTGTGGTCTTCAGTCCTGAGACTGGTTTGATGCAGCTCTCCATGCTACTCTATCCTGTGCAAGCATCTTCGTCTCCCAGTACCTACTGCAACCTACATCCTTCTGAATCTGCTTAGTGTATTCATCTCTTGGTCTCCCTCTACGATTTTTACCCTCCACGCTCCCCTCCAATGCTAAATTTGTGATCCCTTGATGCCTCAAAACATGTCCTACCAACCGATTCCTTCTTCTAGTCAAGTTGTACCACAAACTTCTCTTCTCCCCAATCCTATTCAATACCTCCGAATTAGTTACGTGATCAACCCACCTTATCTTCAGCAATCTTCTGTAGCACCACATTTCGAAAGCTTCTATTCTCTTCTTGTCCAAACTAGTTATCGTCCATGTTTCACTTCCATACATGGCTACACTCCATACAAATACTTTCAGAAACGACTTCCTGCCATTCAAAACTATACTCGACGTTAACAAATTTCTCTTCTTCAGAAACGATTTCCTGGCCATTGCCGGTCTACATTTTATATCCTCTCTACTTCGACCATCATCATTTATTTTACTCCCTAAATAGCAAAACTCCTTTACTACTGTAAGTGTCTCATTTCCTAATTTAATTCCCTCAGCATCACCCGATTTAATTTGACTACATTCCATTATCCTCGTTTTGCTTTTGTTGATGTTCATCTTATATCCTCCTTTCAAGACACTGTCCATTCCGTTCAACTGCTCTTCCAAGTCCTTTGCTGTCTCTGACAGAATTACAATGTCATCGGCGAACCTCAAAGTTTTTACTTCTTCTCCATGAATTTTAATACCTAAACCAAATTTTTCTTTTGTTTCCTTTACTGCTTGCTCAATATACAGATTGAATAACATCGGGGAGAGGCTACAACCCTGTCTCACTCCTTTCCCAACCACTGCTTCCCTTTCATGCCCCTCGACTCTAATAACTGCCACCTGGTTTCTGTACAAATTGTAAATAGCCTTTCGCTCCCTGTATTTTACCCCTGCCACGTTCAGAATTTGAAAGAGAGTATTCCAGTTAACGTTGTCAAAAGCTTTCTCTAAGTCTACAAATGCGAGAAACGTAGGTTTGCCTTTTCTTAATCTTTCTTCTAAGATAAGTCGTAAGGTTAGTATTGCCTCACGTGTTCCAACATTTCTACGGAATCCAAACTGATCTTCCCCGAGGTCCGCTTCTACCAGTTTTTCCATTCGTCTGTAAAGAATTCGCGTTAGTATTTTGCAGCCATGACTTATTAAACTGATAGTTCGGTAATTTTCACATCTATCAACACCTGCTTTCTTTGGGATTGGAATTATTATATTCTTCTTGAAGTCTGAGGGTATTTCGCCTGTCTCATACATCTTGCTCACCAGATGGTAGAGTTTTGTCATGACTGGCTCTCCCAAGGCCATCAGTAGTTCTAATCGAATGTTGTCTACTCCCGGGGCCTTGTTTCGACTCAGGTCTTTCAGTGCTCTGTCAAACTCTTCACGCAGTACCTTATCTCCCATTACGTCTTTATCTACATCCTCTTCCATTTCCATAATATTGTCCTCAAGTACATCGCCCTTGTATAAACCCTCTATATACTCCTTCCACCTTTCTGCCTTCCCTTCTTTGCTTAGAACTGGGTTGCCCTCTGAGCTCTTGATATTCATACAAGTAGTTCTCTTCTCTCCAAAGGTCTCTTTAATTTTCCTGTAGGCAGTATCTATCATACCCCTAGTGAGACAAGCCTCTACATCCTTACATTTGTCCTCTAGCCATCCCTGCTTAGCCATTTTGCACTTCCTGTCAATCTCATTTTTGAGACGTTTGTATTCCTTTTTGCCTGCTTCATTTACTGCATTTTTATATTTTCTCCTTTCATCGATTAAATTCAATATTTCTTCTGTTACCCAAGGATTTCTATTAGCCCTTTTCTTTGTACCTACTTGATCGTCTGCTGCCTTCACTACTTCATCCCTCAGAGCTACCCATTCTTCTCCTACTGTATTTCTTTCCTCCATTCCTGTCAATTCTTCCCTTATGCTCTCACTGAAACTCTCTACAACCTCTGGTTGTTTCAGTTTATCCAGGTCCGATCTCCTTAAATTCCCACCTTTTTGCAGTTTCTTCAGTTTCAATCTGCAGTTCATAACCAATAGATTGTGGTCAGAGTCCACATCTGCCCCTGTAAATGTCTTAAAATTTAAAACCTGGTTCCTAAATCTCTGTCTTACCATTATATAATCTATCTGATACCTTTTAGTATCTCCAGGATTCTTCCAGGTATACAACCTTCTTTTATGATTCTTGAACCAAGTGTTAGCAATGATTAAGTCATGCTCTGTGCAAAATTCTACAAGGTGGCTTCCTCTTTCATTTCTTCCCCCCAATCCATATTCTCCTACTATGTTTCCTTCTCTCCCTTTTCCTACTGACGAATTCCAGTCACCCATGACTATTAAATTTTCGCCTCCCTTCATTATCTGAATAATTTCTTTTATCTCGTCGTACATTTCATCTATTTCTTCATCATCTGCAGAGCTAGTTGGCATATAAACTTGTACTACTTTAGTAGGCATGGGCTTTGTGTCTATCTTGGCCACAATAATGCGTTCACTATGCTGTTTGTAGTAGCTAACCCGCACTCCTATGTTTTTATTCATTATTAAACCTACTCCTGCATTACCCCTATTTGATTTTGTATTTATAACCCTGTATTCACCTGACCAAAAGTCTTGTTCCTCCTGCCACCGAACGTCACTAATTCCCACTATATCTAACTTTAACCTATCCATTTCCCTTTTTAAATTTTCTAACCTACCTGCCCGATTAAGGGATCTGACATTCCATGCTTCCATATATATTTACGAAAAATACAGTGTGATCATTGCAACATCTAAACATTACACCAACCAAATAGCATCTACTATCTCGCCCAACAGAACAACAACTGCACACGACATCCTCTGAAATAATACTGCTCTGGACATCCTCTCAACATGTACTGCCCACGGCAACCTCTGAACTACTACTGCACCAGTGGAGGCGGCGGAATAATAATTTTTGGCGCAATCTCTGGCGCTGTGACTCAGTGTAGCCACCTTTCTTATGCCCTTCCTCCATAGGCTAGAACTTAATGGTATTTTTGCCAGCATTGGTGGTGAAAATACCACCAAATTCGTCCAAAAAATACAGACAAAAATAAAAGATCATATTAATAAGTAAATATCACATAAGTAAATAAATTTTGGCTTTGCACTGACCCTTCAGTAGCCTAATGTATAAAATAGAGTAAGGAATAAAAATGCTTGCATACATGTGATTTTACATTATAGGTTACACAAGTATCATTTGTCAGAATGTTAAACAATTCAATCAGTGGCATCAGCAATGACGAATAGGTGCAGGTAAGAGGCTCATAACATTTCATAAATAGTAAATATACAAAAAAATCTTCTCAATAGTTCAATAAACAAGTAGCACTCCTCAGAGTAGTTGACTGTTCCAACAGTAGCACCCAGCAATGGTCAACATGTGCAAATAGCAGTCCTATAACATTTCATCAGCAGTATTTAAACAGCTCCAACAGTAGCACGCAGGAATGGCGAGCAGGTGCAGACACCAACAAGTGACATTATCTCAGTATCAGCAGTTCCATCAGTGGCACAAAGCAATGTTGACAGGAACTGACAGCAACAAGTAACATCATTTCAGTAGAAGCAGTTCCATCAGTGGTACCCAATAATGTTGAACAGGTGCAGACAGCAACAAGTAACATTATCTGAGTAGAAACAGTTCCATCAGTGGCACCCAGTAATGTTGAACAGGTGCAGACACCAACAAGTGACATCTCATCACTGGTTGAGCGGTTTCAACAGTGGCACCCAGCAATATTGAACAAGTGCAGGTGACAGTCCATAATATTCACTATCAATAATTAAACATTTCATCAGAGTTCAACAGCAGAAATTAAACATTTCCAAGTGGCACCCATCAATGTTGGACAAGTGAAGGTAACAGTCCATAATATTCACTATCAATAATTAAACAGTTCATCAGCAGAAATTACACATGTCCAAGTGGCACCCATCAATGATAATAGGTGCAAGCATGAACAACAGTTTGAATGCACACACAATTGCTTTTACAAAATTATTACCAATGCTCTTACACTAATCATACGAATTATGATAAACACACAAATGATATCAGATAATTGTTATATTAACTATTAAAAATACACAAAAATCAGTAAACATATAATATTTATGGGTGTCAGTGCAGACCACAACAAACAAGTAAAGTAATATTTAGGAGGTAGGTCGGTACCAATTATTTGGGATTAGGAAAGGAAAACACACAAAACACACACACTCATCTTTCTAATTGAATAGCGTTAACTGTGTAAATGAAATTCTGTCAAAATTTGATGTTTGACATGTGTATCAAGTAGTAGTGGCAACAGTGTATAACAGTCAATAATAGTTAGTCAATGTCATAGTCATCATGTCAAGACCAATGTTTGCCAAGCCAAATCAAAATGTAAAATTCCTGAACAACTGTCAGTGTGCAAAGATATGCAAATACTTCCTCTCTCCAAAAAAAGTATATGCTGCTTATTGATTAAACAAAGTGTGTGTGTAGACAATCTTCCTTCCACTTGAGTGTTCTAGTCTGCCATCTTCATCCTCCTTGTTCCATATATATATATATATATATATATATATATATATATATATATATATATATATATATATATGCTCCTCACTTACTTCGCCTCTTATCCACCAAAACTCCAATAATAATCAGCATCACATAATCTTAATACTTCAATAATACCTCTTACGTCGATACATATAAACCTTATGACTAATGTCATTTACCTTACCTCTTCTCCACCAAAACTCCAATAATCATCAACATGACACAGTCTCAATACCTCAATAATACTTCATCAATACGTCGATACATATAAACTTTATCACCAATATCATTTTACTTCCATAACAACTCTTTCCTCTAGTCAGTCTCCTCGAACAAGTACAGATAAAATCCTAGTGCAAACTTCAATTCATCATCCCATACAATCTGAAGACACAATGTCCACACACAAGCTCTGTGTAATCCACCTGACCCAAATCTTCTACTCATTATGGATTATAAAACACATTTTGGTTACATTGTCCATCATTAAAAAAAAAGAAATGCATACATGACCCCTAACAGCCTTTAGTTTGAATAACTTTCGGTAAGTAGGTACGAGTACAGAGTATGAATGATCACATAAGACTTTGAATGAATAAATCGTAATATTTCACAGTGTGTACGCCACTTCACGAATCATGGCAAAACAGAAGCAAACATGTGGAATATTTTTTGGTTTTTTGTGTCAAGTGTCACTTGCTATTTCAATTGCTCACGAACAATGCAGAGTAATAACTGACAATGGTCTAACCCTAGTGTTAGTATTTCATGTCGTTAGCTTCCTTTCTATTAGCATAAATTTATACCGCTTCCATATAACCTCCACCTCATGTGACTTTAATGAAGTTTCTAGTACCAATGTCGGTCGTAGAATTATAGCAGTTCATTTTCTTATCTTAAAATATAAAGCAATGAGCGTAAGCAAAACGTGCAATAGGGAGTAAATATATCAGTAGAGAACACATTCTAAACAAGTGGATGTAGCACAATCCCTACAACGAGGCTCAGCCGAGCGAACAATCTATAATTAATACCATAGTGTGACCTAAACTCCATGTTCGTACACAGTATATCATGATTTCTATATACCAAATTAAACAGTAGTTATGATAACAAAAGAGAAATGTGTAAATATGCAATCCATACGCAAAGCAGCAAGTATATAACTTACATAATAAACAGGTCATTAGCATCATATCAGCATAATCAAATAAATGTTCATATGTAATCTTAATAAGTAAACATGAAGGCGCAAGCAGATAAATCACAATGTATAACTTACATACATAACCATTTCAGCACAACTAATCAGGTGACAATTATAGTGTAAATAAATAAGCACAGCAGGCAGATAATAAAAAAAATATAACATCAGTGAGCAGCAGAGCAGCCAAGTGATGCATAATATACATAAGTAACAACCCTGTTCGTTAATCAATCAATGTCAAATCAGTTAACAGAAATTATAAATCAAGTAACCGCGAGCAGCAAATTATGTATAAAGTACATACCTATGTAGAAATATGTTACCTTAAAAATAAACTTAATTAATAGTTACCTTTTTAGTTTATTACTTTATTCTTCGAAATTACATTCTTCCTGAAATTTTCTCGATACGAAGTCCTCTTAACGTCGGACACACAGAATTTACCTGAAGTTCTTAAATATTTTTACAACTGTATCCTGAAAGAAACTGAACGTTAATAACATAAATTATCAAGTCACTGTAGCTTTATACTGAATTTAATCGGAGAAATGAGACTGTGCATTTGTTTACGGCTGTCAGTGCAATCGCACTGAGCGCTCGATCAGCTGTAGGTACGCGTGACGTAGGAAGTAATTGTTTGCGGTCAACGACTGCCTTGTGCGCCGCGCAGACTTGACTGTAGCTTTGAGTATGTGCCGGTGCCAGAACACGGCGCGGTATCCTTGTATTCTCTGCGTGTTTACGTGTAACTGTTAATTTATCAAAGGTATGTTATTCCACAAAAATTTTAACGTTCGATATATGAAGTATTCCCTTAGAGCGCCGTGATTTAAGAGTTTCTACTTCAACAGTGGTATCATGAATAATTTTGCGAACTCTATATGGACCGTTATAGAGCAGAAAAAATTTGCGACACGAGCCTTTTCCTTTGTGAGACAAACGATGAGACCTAATTAACACCTTTTGACCAACTGACAAGTTTTCTAACGACCAGGAAGTTTAGCTGATTTCTCTCTTCTACCAGCCGCAGATGCAAATTTTGTAGAGCCAGGCTGACAACTTCGGAATGCCGCAGTTTCCGTGTAGGCGGAAAAGGAACGATTTCAGAAATGCGATTTGATGGTGCTTTACTTTTTCATATAAATATAGGAGGTAAAGAAGTTGAAACATTACGGAGTTCATTCAAAATGTTTTGAAAAATTTGAAAATACTGATCCCACGTTCTGTGATTCTGATGACAATAAAGACGACACAATTTATTGATTTCCTTCATCCATCTCTCTGAAGCGTTAGATTGTGGGTGAAAAAGTGAAATGAAAATTTGTTTAATCTTACGACGCCGTAGAGTACGAAGCCAAATTTTACAGCGAGACTGTCATTCATTATCTGATATAACCTTATCAACATGACTCACTTCTTTAAGAAAATGTTTGATGAAAGCATTAGATACTGAACGAGCTGTTGCTTTGCGTAAAGGTGTAAAATATACATATTTTGATGTCAATTCCACTGCTACCAAAACGTACGCAAAACCATTAGTAGAACGAACCACTGGACCGAACAAATCGACTGCAGCCATGTCCTTTAATTTCGCTGGAATGATAGGAATCAATGGTGCTCTATGAGAAATAGTTGGCGGCTTAGCCTTTTGACATAATTAGCATTTGGCAAGAACAAATCGAATACGTTTTTCCATATTACTGAAGTAGCAATTTTCTCGTAATTAATGAAAGCATTTTCTGGGACCAAAGTGTGCATAACTGAAAAGTGTATACCAAATCAATTTATTAACTCACTCATCAGGAATGCAAACTAACCAAACAGAGTTGTCAACCGATTTTCGTTTAAAAAGGATATGATTGCGAACTAAATAATACTGTCTAATCGCTACGCTTTCCTTTCTCCACCACTTCGCCTTAATTTCCTTCTATGTCGGATCCTTGTTTTGCTCCTTAGTGATGTCGTGGAGCGAAGACGAAATAAAATTTTCAAACGCAACACCTTGAATATACATCAAACAAAAATTGTTTTCTTTGCAGTTCTCCTCAGCACTTTGTTTTAAACCCATACGTGCACGTGATAAAGCATCAGCAATAATATTTGAAAAACCCTGTAGGTAAACAATACTAAAATCAAATTCCTGTAGATACAGCGCCCATAGTGACAATCTTCCATGTGTTAATTTTGTTGACATAAGAAATTCCAGAGCTCGATGATCGGTGTAAACCTAAGTATCTCTGCGAAATTTTGTGAAAGCCCAAATAACAGCAAAGGCTTCAAGTTCCGTAATCGAATAATTCTTTTCTGATTTAGAAAGAGAACACGACTTCCAATGCAATAGTTTTCTGTACTACAGCGCTGTTTTCTTCTATCTCTTGAAATAAGTGTGCACCTAGGGCCTTGTGTGATGAGTCCGTCGCCTAACCAAAATCTTTATATATATTCGATGTAAAACAAGTGGAGCAGCAAATAAAGCATCACGAAGTTGTTCAAATTCTGATTGAGCTTCCTCATCCCAACACCAATTAGAATTATTTCCAGATAGTTCATATAAAAGAGAAATTGTCCAATGTAACATAGCGTCTAAGAAAATTACAGACACCAAGGAAACTACGAATATCACGTTTTATGGTAGGAACAGCATAATTACGAATAGTGTCTAGTTTCTCTGGATCAGGAAGAATACCTTCTGTAGAAATAATATGACAAAGAAATTTCACCTGAGAACGATCAAATTCAGATTTTTCCAAGTTCACTGTAATGCCAACTCTTGCAAAAATACGTAATAATGAATCCAAAATTTTGTTATGCTCACTCCAAGAACGTTTAGTAATAAGAATATCGTCAACATATGAAGTAATTTTGTTACGAAGATAAACAGGTAAAATTTCGTTTAAACTACGAATGGATGCTGCTGAAGATAGAATAAGTTCAAACAGTAATTTCCGAAACTTATAACAGTTACCAAAGGCTAAAAAGGCAGTGTATTTTCTACAATGAGGGTGGACATCTATTTGCCAAAAACTTGCGCGCATATCAATCCTGGATAAAACTTTAATTCCATGGAAATGTTGAAGAAGTTCATCTAAATTTTGTGGACGGTCAGTTTCAGGAATGATGATATTATTCATCTGTCTGGAATCCATAACCAAACGATTTCACCCATCCTTTTTAAGAACGACATGTAATGGGTTGGTATAAGGACTAACTGCTGGCTCAATAGGGCCTTGATCTAACATGCATTGAAGTTCACTCTTAACCTTGTCTCTATAAGCCGAAGGAATAGCGTACGCTTTTCCTCGAAATGGTGTGTGTTCTTTTATTTAAAATAAATATTGTAAGCCTTGTATAGTTCCTGTATGACGACTAAATACTGTAGCATGTGAAATCAAAATTTGGTGCAATTCTTCTCTTGCAACGTCATCTGTCACTTTAGCTTTGGCAACCCCTTCATTAATTAATTCTTCATTATTAATTATATCATCCATCCCGTCTCTGTATCTATTGTCGTTGTCATGAATGAACACATTTTCGTCATAATACTCAGCGAAAACGTCAGAAGTAAGAAACCTTAAACAATTTGTGTCTGATTCAGATTTCGTTACATACTCAAAAAATTTCAAACATCTTGGCATTCCGGCAACAGTCAAGTTCACACTTCCATCCTTAAAGTTTAGAATAGCCATATACGTATTAAGACACTCCATACGTAATATAATTTGTGTACTGAGCAATGGAACAATAATAAAATTAGCAGAAAATTCATATCCTTGACAAATGAAATTTAAGTTGGTCTGTTGTTTGACTTCCACACTTTTTTCAGAAATATCTCCTCGAACTGTAGTTTTAGAAACAGGTAACACAGGACAAGCAATAGTTCTTACACATATACGAAAACTGATTCATTAATAACTTCAGTGGGCTCCCAGAATCTAAAACCGCAGTGAACTTATTCTTACACACACATACGTCAATAACAGGATGTAAAAATGTGTCTACATTATTTTCCTCTTCGTCTACCAAAACGTCTCTCATGTCTTCCATGCGTACGTAGTGTAAATTCGTAGCCTCATTACTTTCTGAATGGTCTATATTGCTGCCAGAGGCCGAAGTTACAAGTCGTTGTCGATTGCTTGCGTCAGGTCTTTGATTATTCGCATCATTTCGCTGATCAATTTCTACGATTTGCACTTGTCTCTCTGAAGTTCTGTCACGTGGAGGATGTCAATTAGGTCCCTCCTGTCTGTTATATGTAAATTCTTGGTTGTGTCTGTTATTAAAATTTCTATTTTCCTGGCTATCTGCATGATTACTTCTTGTGTAATTTCGACTGTCACTTCTGAAATTATTGTTATATCTACTACCCTGGTTATTTCTGTAGTAAGAATTTCTATTATTGTATGAATAATTTCTGTCTTGATGATACCGATTACTGTTTCCGTATGATTGATCATTCCTGTAGGAATTTCCGTTATTATAACTGTCTGTATAATTTCTGTTAGAACGTCTGTTATTGTCATAAGCCTGGTATCTATTGTCCTGTCTGTTTCGTCTGTCATTTTCAAAATTCCCGCTATAACGTCCGTTCCGATCATTATCACTTTTCTCTGAAAATCTATTGTGATTACCGTTACTGAAAAAATTACAAGAAGTTCCGTCGTCGTTGTCATACTCAACTTGTTGTAGCAAAGTCTTAAAAGTTTCAATGTCGTCTTTACATCTTCCGGCTAAAGCAGAGTGTCTTATCGATTATGGCAGCTTAGTTAAACAAATGTGAAATAATTCAGTCGAGCTATAATGGTTGGAAAGGAATTGATTCTTTCGAATCATGTCTTCAAAGTATTCTGCTGGCGTGCGGAACTCAGACTGTTTAAAATTACGCTGCATGATAAGACTATGTTGGACTCTGTCTTGCGTGTTTTCGGACCAATATGCCGATAGAAATGCATGATAAAAGTAATTTAAATTATTAGAATCTCTAATAAGTGCGAGCATGCGCGCCACCGGTTCGTTTTATAAATATCCACACATATATTCCAGTTTGTGACTTAGAGGCCAATTTAGTTGAAGTGCGTACATAAATTGATCTAACAATGAACATGGATGTATGTCACTATTAGAATTGTGAAAGATCTTCAATTTCCGAACAGTTAAAAAGTGTTTATAGTCAAAGTTTTCGCCTCGACGCGAGAAAGACCTACCGCGTCTGTCCCAATCCGAATGTCGATTATTGTCAAGTTCGCGCCTGGCGCTCTCTTGTTGCATCTCGTAAATGAAATAAATTATATTCTTCAAAACCCGCTGCTATCGGTGATTCCAAATTTTTCTACTGTCTTTTCCTACGATTTCGCTTTCAATTGGTTTAACTTGCTTTCTTAAAGCCTCAAATTCCCTTTTAACGCTTTGATTAAATTTTCCCTGATTTTCAACATGTTTATTTATATTCCGGTACTCTTCTGTTCCTGCAAATGGCAATGGAGCTGTATCATCTGAATCTCTGTCCCCATCTAAACTAAGACTTGTCAATTTATCTGAAATTTCCTCAACTCTTTCCGATAAGTCACCTATTTGTTGTTTCTGTTTATTTACGTATTCCGTAAGTCACGACTCGGGTTTCAGTATTGACACATTTAGTAGATAACTGTTCGTATTGTTGTGTTAGGTTATTTATTCTGTCATTTGGTAAGGATTCCTCGATTCTTTCAAATATTTCTTCCTTATCGCGTGCACGTTGTAAATTTAACTCTGAAAATTTTTGTACTATCACGCAATCTCTCTCTTCCTGTTCTCTATCCTGTTCCTTTTGTCTAATTTCTATTGAAATTAATCTATTATTGTGAGCATTCAAAATCGGTTGTCCTCCTTGTCTAATTTATTTCTTTAATTTATCTTTCATGTGTTTAAAACATGTCACTATTTGTGAGTCTAACCGTGTTTCCATTGTTCCCATCTCTGTTTTTAATTGAGATGCTAACTGTGATCCCAAATTTAATATTGCACTTATCAACTGCTCCACATTAACTGGTTCGAAATTCTTTTCGCCCTTAACATTTCCCGTAAAACTAACTTCCTTCATCGTAGCTGTAAAGCAATCTGTGTTCGATACTATTCCAGAATCTTCTGTCGTTAATCTCGTATTCTGTGAATTTTTTGATTGTGAAAAGTTTTGAAATGGTTCCGGGCTATTTTCCCAGCTTATTAAATTGTTTTCTACTTCATTATTCATCATACTGTTCTCCTGTCTTGGCGAGTTCGCCATGTTAAAAATTTCGTTATTCTGACCATCCATCATTTATGCCTTTTTCATCGATCGCGTATTTACAAGACATACAGAACTTGTCACTATATGAACATTACACACAATATTAACACTTTATCACCAACAATACCATTCACACAAATGTTTCCTGACAAACACGATTAACAAACAATTAAAATCATCATAAATGCACAAAATTGTCAAAGCCATATACGAGACATCAAAAATTAAATTGTGCAAAAATACCATTATAAGAATGACAAGACAACTAAAAATGTTCAATTACCAAATCTACACATGCAATATAGACTACAATTAGTAAACTACAATTACTACAACAATACTACTGTCTGATATTTTTACTGTCAAAAGAATGCCAAGGGATGGTCCTGGCAGGGTCGCCACGTGCATGGGAGCTTAATTATAATGCAATAATTTTAGTAGCTGTGTGTCTGGTTACAAAGTCTCGTAACCGGTTGGCCCTGACTAGTATTAGTATGCAATCTGACTGCATTAAATAACAATAAAGAATGGAAGGAAATTTCTGTTAACACAGTTGATTAATTAAGCAACCTGCAACTATAAAAGCTACGAAACAACAAAGCACAAGTGTAACTGTTCTGTGTGTGCTACTGTGATTCAGCATACATGTATCTGGCACGGTTCTTCCTCAATACGACAAAATATTTTAAACACCATTTACAATGAACTAATTGAAAAACCAGAAATACTATAATTGCACATAGAAACCGGAATTACAAGTCTAATACATGGACACGAGCCAGACGCTTTGTTGACTGAACGTGTGACCAAGAGGCATTGTCATTAAGGAAATGTGAAATAACTTTTTTTTTACTTCCCTATAAATTGACGAAAAGTACACTGTGATCATTACAACATCTTCCATGTAAACATTACACCAACCGAACAGCATCTACTATCTCGCCCAACAGAACAACAACTGCATACTACATCCTCTGAACTAGTACTGCTCTGGACATCCTCTCAACAAGTGCTGCCCACGACGACCTCTGAACTACTACTGCACCAGTGGAGGCGGCGGAATAATAATCTTTGGCGCAATCTCTGACGCTGTGACTCAGTGTAGCCACCTTTCATTAGTTACAGAGTTTACCGAAGGGTAAGTCGTTGGACGACTAGAACTATTTTTGCGTTACCACGTAACTGTAGGAAAAGGGTGCTCTGAACTCCTACGAAGCAGCGTACAGGAGGCCTAGAGCAGACAATGGCGTGTGTCACAAGACGGACGCCTCATCTGATGGAAGCTATTCACATGTGGACGTGTCAGTGTGCAGACTGACCAGTGTCATCCTCGTAACTAACTTAAGGACTTCGAAAAACTAAGATAAAATGAGGAACAACGGGATGCTGGTGATTTCACAAAATCGCGTTTAGAATCTTCCGTTGACTAAGACCCATACCACTAGATTCCAGGTACCAAAAGAAGCGAAAGTGACTGAAAGAACCACCCCATGTTGTTTTGTAGTGCAAACAAATGGCGCATATACCCTACAGTCGGCAAAATGTGACCAAGTAGTACCGAAGGTAGCGGAGAAGTATAGTGTTTCGAGCCCTCGGCACCAGGATATCAGGACTTCAGAGTATCCCTTCGCTCTATTTCCACAGTTACCACGATTTTTACCCACCTAATGCTACAGAGGCAGGTCCCCATCCTTGTCTATACCGTTACGGATTACTCAAACAAATGTGCTGTCAGTTTCGTATGTAATGCGACGACAGCAGAAGTGAGGAGAAGTTTATCGGGGTACCTAGCTTATTGGCAGTTTGCAATTAATATAATTAATTGTCAACTTTGATTGCGATAATTAAGCAATAACTTTTCAAAGAGACGATGGCAGCTGCTGGAGACAAAATGTAACTGTCTACGGCCAAATGACTTGCTTGACGTAGTGGTAATTTGTTGATGAACCACTGCATATTGTTATTACCAAAATTTCGAAAACTACGTTACATATCTGAAAACTTCACTTACATGTATGTTAAACGATTTAAGCATATCGCACCAAAGAACTCCTGAGGAGACAAAAGTGTTGTATTTTCTATGTGTAAATGGCGTTTAGAATGACAATTCGTGTCAATGTTGGGAGTTACGAGCTACTTGCACTGCACGGTCCACCCAACTGTGTGTCACTTCAAAGCGGGCTACAGCCACATGCGAGCTGCCCGACTGCAATAGCAGGATAGTGTCGCCCTCCTCATCGCAATGGATTGCACACAATCTATGGTCTTTTTCCTGCTGGTCTGCTCTAGTACCCGTCTGAGGGAAGGTAGACTTTTTGTACCACCTTTTCCTGAATTTCCCGTCATTACTCCACTGCGAAGTACCTTAGCCACTTCTTATTGATACAAAGCACCCTATGCCGTATAATACTGGAGAAAAGCACCTCCTGCCACGAAACACTATTACAATGCACCCTTAGCCACACATAATTATTAAAAAGCACAATCTGCTATGTAACGTCACTATGAAACATCCTCTGCCACGCAGCATTGGTATAAATCTATATCTGTGAAGTAAATTCGGTAAGTAGCACCTTCTGCCATGCTACATTAGTCAAAATTAACGACTGTGATGCAACAACGGTACAAAGCAATCTCTCGCATTCAAAATTGGTAAGAAGCACCCTCCACTAAACGGTACTGGGACAAAGAATCCTCTGCAACGTAACATCGGTACCAGGTACTCTCCGAACGTAACACTGGCATGAAGTACCCTCCGACATGCAATATCGGTACATCGTAATCTCTATCACCCAACATCGGTGCACTAACGTGGGTACAAACGCCCCCTTGCCATGAAACACTGGTATGAAGCACCCTCCACCACATAATACTGGTACAAAGCAATGTCCACCGCACAACATAGCAGCGAAGCATACTCTCCAACTCAACATCGGTACAGAATATCCTATGCAACAGAACACTGGTTGGATACACCCTCTGCAACGCTACACTATTACAGAGCGCCCTCTGTCACGCTACATTGTTACGAAAACACGCTCAGCCGCACTACATAGTTACGAAGCATATTCGACCACATTAGTAGGAACCATCCTCCGCCACACAATATTGGTACTAAGCAACCTCGCTAAGCAACATCTGCCACCAAAATCTGTATAAAGCATCCTCTGGCACACAAAACTGCCAAAAACCACCCTCAGCCACGTTAAGCTGCTGCGGAACACTCTATGCCTTGCAACATCGTTACAAAATACCCTGTGGCGCGTAACATGGAACGGTGCACTGCACAAGATATTGTAATTCAAAAGTGTTCTGCCACTCGCTGCTAGATGCCGATGGTATCGTTTTCACAGCGGCAAGAAACATTAATTCATCATATTTCAGGCAACTTGCGAGAAATATTTAGAAGTTGTATTCGCAAACCTTCTGCATAGAGCATTCTGTCTGTTAGTGAAAACCGGGACATTACCTCTACTGTAGTTTCTGAGATTATCCCGAACACACAGCCAGAACTGCCGCAAGGTTCTCCAGTTTAAACATGTATACAAGAAAAAGAATAAGACATAGATGTTGACCACCTACCTATTAAATTAGTCTGTACGTTAGTGAAAATGATGTCAGTATATTTATAGTAACTCCTAGATCAGAGTGTATGTGCTTAGGTGGGTAGAAGACGACCAATAGAATCCTCTAAAAGACGGATGATTCTTGATGCTAGTCAGGATATATCATCTCGTATATTCGTTCCTATGGGGATTGCTTCTTGTAAATGCCAGTTTTCATTTTGATCTCTTCTAGGTACTTTGAAATATTATTACTATTGTTATTTAATTATGAATACCACAACTGTAATAAAGTTATTGATAGTAGTGATACTACCAACACAATTTTTAGTTCTGGATAGATATGATTACTCCAGATCAACATCTCCATCTCCATGTATACTCCTATACTCTGACAATCCACTTGCTAGGTGTCTGGGTGTGGCAGAGGGTATTTTCTATATCTCTGTTGCATCCTGTTTTCCCAGTTCCAGTCGTGAATGGTTCCCCTTAAGAACGATTCCTGAAAGCCTCACTGTGACATCGACGACCTCTCATTTTATTTTCCCAAATTTTTATTTTTTATTTTTCTTTTTAGCGAGATGTGCTTAGGGGGGAAAATTGTTGGCTGGCTCTTCTAGGAATACGCGCTCAAGGATCTTTAGCAGTAAAGGATACCACGATGTAGAAATCCTTAAAATGTCTGTGAACTGAGCTCTCTGAGCATCTCAGTGACGCTTTTGTATTTACTAAATGAAGCTATAACGAAACACACTGATATTCTGTGCATTCCCTACCAGTTGCTTTCGGTATTGGCGCAAGAAGTAAGAGAAATATTCAAGTTTTGGTGCAACAAGCATTAGGGAAGCCATTACTTCTTTGTGTGTGTGGGTGGGGGGGAGGGGGAGAGGGACGCTAAATTTAGCTGAGAATTCTTCCAATGAAACGTAGTACGGCATTTGCACACTCGCGGTTGGTTTTATGTGACAGTTCACTTCAAATTACTCCATGTGCATGGAAATGGTTTTCTTTATGGTTCCATTTAGTAACGGATCTGCAATCGTGTAATCATACGTATAATATTGGTAGTACTGCTTCCATACCATCATTGACTATCTGGTGTACAAACGGTTATGAAACTTGTTAAAAAAATTTAATTAAAAATATGGTATTGGGTCTTTATGTTTACTTAACTGCTCACGTTACACTTGTGTTATTAACGAACTCGGCACCAAACTTCCATCCTCTACAGATACTATTGCATTCGCTACAATTTTCTAACGTTTTGAGTGCTCTGTGTACTGCAGCACGATCCGCAGAAACCCACATGGAAGATTCCATCTTATCCTTTAGGTTACAGATTTTGAAAAGCAATCAACGAATAACACTCATTGTGGAATACCCAAATTTAATTTTGCATCTAAAGATTTCTCTCCGTTTAGAATGACGTGCTGTGCTCTGTTGTCAGGTACTCTTCATTTCAATGATACATATTACGTACGCTTGTACTTTGATCATTAAATGCCAGTACAGATGTGTATCAAAAGCCTTCTAAAAGTCAATGACCACAGTATCAGTTTTTTTTATATTACTAATACTATAATTACAGTTACAAATTACTAACGCCATCATGTTACAAATTTTATATTTCTCATATGCAGAATCTCTGTACGTTAACTAAATGGAACAAATAACTCACCATCGTGAAAAAGGATCACGGGCAATCGTAAATAAGATGAACTTAGCATCTTGGCGGCATTGGTGACGATGACAGGAACATAAGGACCCAAACTATCAACTGGAACACCTTCTTTATAATAGGGAGCCAGGGTACACGTGCGTCGGCACAGTTAATGCACTAGTGGTAATCTCTGATTATTGTGAGCAGGCTTGGGCTTAAATGAATAAAGGGGCACTGCCGGTGTTACCCAAAATCATTGGCATGAATATCAACCTTTTTCCCAGATTCATCGACGCCAGCATGCATCGCTGAGCAATGGCATTTCACCAGGAATTTGCCCTTCCCGTTCCCCTTGAACAATAGCATTAGGAGTTTTGCGAAAATGAAGAGTGGCGAAGGTTTTCAAGCTCGAGACCCCATCCCTCTAGCATGCAGGAGTGTATGATTGTGGACAAGTGGAATATTGGTCCACAAATAATGGCAGTGCAACAGAATGGTAAGAAAATGCGTCACCTGATTGGCTCCACCAACACAGCATGTAGCATTTGGTGGAATCACATACCCTTTTAAAAATGTGTATGCAGTCTTTCGTCGTTCAAGAACCAATTGTGAGCTACGCTAATAATACCAATTAGAAAGTATTTTTCATTTCTTGTTTGCCCTAATAATGTGGTAATTTTACCTGTACAGATCATAGCATTCCAACGTCATACTGCATCTCAGACACTCTGTGATTAACTAATTACTTTTATACTTATGTCTTTTGTTGTTATTTTTACAAATGAGGAGATTCAGAAATAGTCGCCTCGCCGGACGGACAAGTATTAGAACAATATCATGGCATAATGTTGCCATTACAAGACGTCACATGGGCGTCACACTAGCATCACACTGGTGAGACACCGGTGTCGCGTTGGAATCGCGGTAAATGCGTCACGCTGATGCGATGTTGGTGTCATGATGGCGTCACGATGGCACCATGACAGTATTGCGTTGGCGTCTCACTGGTATTGCGGTCCTTAGCAGTGTACCATTTAAGTTACATTTGTGTCACGACTGCGTTGCGTTGTCACCAAGATGCATGTCATCGTCACACTGTCGTCTTGTTGGTGCCGTGATGGCCTTATGAAATTATCACAATGGCACTGCATTTTTGTAGTGGCAGACACCAGCGTCTCACTGATGTCACGTTGGCGTCACGACAGCATCACATGTTCATTAGACACCACTATAGCCTCATGTCAACACAACTCGTGAGTAGTATATGTTCACAGCGAATGCCATACAGTTCACCCACCTGTGAGAAAAATGTGAGGGTAGAGATGTGGAGACATGTATCAACATTCTCTGAGGCAAAGAAATTTAAGTTTAAGGCCGATGAAAATGATGAGGATGTAGGTGAAAAAAATGCAGAACTAACTATTATTTTCTTTTTTTCCTTGCAGCTGAGCTGAATTCAATGCAGCAACAATCGCCTGATACGGAAATGATGTTGTTAAGTCAAACCTACAGTTTGTACACCAGTTTCTGTAAGCGTGTCAGTGTTGACATGATATCAAATCGGTAGTTCTACCAGGTAGTGGTGTGTGAAAACTACGGATTTATTGGTGTCAAAGAAATATTATCTATGGATAAATGGGTTCGACAATGTGACGTGGCAATGCAGATTTCAACCTTGTTCTACATAAAAGTTCACTTTCCATCTGTGATACTGAGTGTTTACAGAGTCTTTGCAGGGAACGTCCAACGAACAGTTAAAATATTGAACGGGGAGAGTGCATATGTCTACAGGAAGAGACTAATGTATATCAGGTAGGCAATACAGCATGAGCTAGAGTTCTAAGGTGATAGCCATGTGTCCACTGATTCTGAGAGACATTGTGGGGCAATCTGCTGTGGTCACCTCACCAAACTCGCCACCCAATGGAGGAAAGCATAGCTTAACCATACAATACACGCTGCACAACAGTGGAGGTGCAAATGTTGGAGTCAACTTGCTAGGTGCGGACCTAGAACTGCGATCTTATTTGAGTTTGTTTATATACGAATCTATACGTAAGAGTTCAAAAATAACAAACTTTGGAGCTATATGTCAGTTATTTATTCCTGTATAAAACTAATTGAGCAGTCATTACCACTGCCGAGTGGATGAAACAACTTCTTCACTAAGTTCTTGTGGTAAGCGACTGTTCCTGCAATAAAACAGGAACTTGGAAAACAACAAGAGGAGTGGCTCTCTGCTTCCGGATAATGTATATGGTTTGATAGTAGGACTGTCTGAATGCTACAATCAATATGTGACTATGGAAAAGGCAGGGAGTTACTGCAAGGTTTCAGTTAGATTACATCATGCTCAGCAATGATTCCGAAATATGGTGTTGGACTGCAAGGCTTTCCCAGTAGCAGGTATAGACTCAGATCACAGATCTGTAATGATGAAGAGTAGGCTGAGGTTTAAGAGGCTAGTCCTGAAGAATCAACACGTAAGAAGGTGGGATACAGAAACACTACGGAATAAAGAGACATTCCCGAAGCTCTGTCATGCTTTAGATATTACGATAATGAATACCTTAGTTGGCAGTTCAGTTACAGAGGAATCGTCATCTCTACAGACGGAATCACGGAAGGAGGAAAGAAAAACTTAGGTACATAGAAGGCAGCTGTGATCAACGAAATAACGACGTACAAAAATGTTCAGGGACATCCAGGAATACTGAAATAAAAGTCACGTAGGAATAAAATAAGTAGGAATTTCACGGAAACTAAGGCACAATGGCTACCTGAAAAATGTGAAGCAAATCGGAAAAGATATGATTGCCGTAAGGATGGACTCAACATACAGAAAAGGCAAAATAACCCCCTTTGAATTTAAAATCAAGAGCGGTAACATTATGAGTGCAACGAGAATTCAACTATTAAATGCAGCGAGAGAGCAAATAGGTATAAAGAGTACACTGAAAGTCTTTACAAGGGGAAAGGGTTGTATGATGAAGTGATAGAAGAAGAAACCGGTGTTGACCGAGAAGAAAATGGGGTCTAGTAGTAGAATTATAATTTAAAGGAGCTTAGGATCACTCCATATCAAATAAGACAAAAGGAATGGATTAAATTGTATGGCAAGTGCTAAAATTATTGGGTGATGTGGCAACAAAACGACTATTCACGTAGTTATGTCGAATGTATGAGGCTGGCGATTAAGAATAACATCATTCACACACTTTCGAAGACAGCATGAACCGACGAGTGCGAGAATAATCTCATAATCATGTGAAGAGCTCATGCATCCCATTCGCTAACAATAATAATACACAGAAGGATGGAAAAGAAAACTGAGGATCTGTTAGACGACGATCATTTGGCTTTAGCAAAGGTAAAGTGAACCAAAGAGGCAGTTCTGACGCTGTAGCTGATAATGGAAGCAAGATGGAAGAAAAATCAACAGACGTTCGTTGAATTGGTCGAACTGGAAATAGCGTTCGACATAGTAAAATGGTGCAAAGTGTTCTAAATTGCGGGAGAAGTAGGGGTAACGTCTAGGAAAGACTGGTAACGTACAATATGCACGAGAACCAAGAGGAAACTAAAGTACCGGAAGACCAAGAATCAAGCGTGTAAAACTGAGTCACAGTCTTTCACTATTTTTCAGCCTATGCATCGAAAAAGCGATGACGGTAATATAGGAAAGGTTCAAGAGTGGGATTACAACTCAGGGTGAAGGGGCATCAGTGATAAGAATCGCTGATGACATTGCTATCCTTTGTGAAAGC
Organism: Schistocerca nitens; assembly: GCF_023898315.1. NCBI lineage: Eukaryota > Metazoa > Arthropoda > Insecta > Orthoptera > Acrididae > Schistocerca > Schistocerca nitens. The sequence goes on from NC_064619.1 coordinate 105,136,830, forward strand.
GAAGATGAATTACAGTATGTGTTGAATGGAATGAAAAGTCTGATGAGCATCGTGGAAAAGTGAAAATAATGAGAAGTAGCAGAAACGAGAAGGCGATAAGCTTCACATCAGAATTAGGATGACGAAGTAGATGAAGTTACAGAATAATTCTAGCTAGCCAGAAAACTATTCCATGACGGATGGTGCAAGGAAGACATAACAAGCAGAATACGTACAGCCAAAAGTGCGTTGCTAGTCATGATAGTATCGAACATAGGTATTAATTTGAGGAAAGAAATTCTAGGAATGTGCGTTTGGAGCACAGAGTTGTATTCAAAAATTTTGGTAACATTATCGGGAGACATCTATCTTGTAATGTATATCAAAGGAGTGAAAAAACAGTCTAGATCGCGATGTTTATTTTATTAAAGTGACCAGTTTCGGCATAGGATTAGGCCAGCTTAAGCTAGTGCCATCAGCTGAAGGTGATGATGCGTAGAACAGTCAGTTGACCTCAGTCGTGTTGGTGCTGCCTGAAGATGACCTAAGTCTGGGCCGAAACCACCCATGTTAATAAAATAACCATCGCGATCAAGATCGTTTTTTCACTGATTTTATACAGTGTTGCATGACAGTGAGACATGCACTGTGGGAAAGCCGATGCATTTGATATGTGATGCTACGGACGAATGTTGAAAAATTTGTTGGGCTAATAAAGTAGGAAATGAAGAGGTTCTCCAGGGAATCGTCGAGGAAGGAACAAACGGCAAACACTGAAAAGAAGAGGGGGCAGGAGGATAGGACACATGTTAAGACATGAGGGAATAACATCCATGGTACTACAGGGAGTTGTAGAAGACAGAAACTGTAGAGGAAGACAGGGATTTAAATATATCCATTAAATAATTGAAGACATAGGTTGCAACTGCTACTCTGATATGAAAGGGTTGTCACAGGAGTGGGATTCGGGAGTGCCCATATCAAACCAGTCAGAAGCCTAATGACTCAAAAAAAAGTATGATAATGATGGTGCCTCTTGACATACATGATAAAGCACTTCTAAATACATTATACAACTGTATTTAAACGCTGGATCTGCCCAAAAAGACTACTCTTTGTTTGAGAAGTATCACCTGCCATACTGATCAGTGGTGATATCATCTTTTACTAAGGGCATCGCACAAACCTAAGAACCTACATTATAAAGGACAGCAATGGTGAAGAAATTACTGGAAGATTTTAAACACAGGAATTACGTAACAGCACTCAACCACTTTTGTTTCTCAAGGAACTTGTTGTAAGACATCGAGGGAATCAGGATTTTGTTAAGTGGCTAGGCTTCTCATCAAAGAACCACATGATTGGTGTACGATCAGGATACATGAACATCAGATGATACTGTGTCATGACATCACTGTTAGAAAGCACTCCAGAAGTGATGGCGGTACGCTCAATAAATTACCATTGGAATTACATTTACCTAGATACGGCTACAGTGGACCTGAAGCGAAGTTGAAAAAAGCGGCTAGCTCATGGTGATAGGGGAATTAATATACTAGATGATGCCTGTAAGGAGGATATATTGCTCTTGTCACAAAAATTCTCATGCTGCAGATAATATAATAGCTAATAAAGCCAGGAAAATATATGGAAGAAAGGATACTGGCATAGGGCAATATATTTCAGCACTCCTAGTTGATAAAGGAATGTGCGCCAGCTCAAATTCGCTCCAGTAAATAAATTATTAGCGCAGCTCGTCGCACACTCTATATGAGAAAACCTACATTTTGAAGAAAAAGAATTGCATCCAGTCAGATGTGACAATGGTTAAAACAGCTTTGAAGCATAATTGAGGGGGAAGATCAAGTCGAGTTATGATGCCTAGGGTTCTACCAACACCAGAGATGTCTGGTGGAATCATTCAGTTTCTAATCTCAACATTCGCAGAGCTATCAGCAGTCTATCTTTTGCAGCAGGAGCTGCTGTCGTAGCTAGGTCAGTGAAGAATGCACAAAACACGGAAGAGTAGCCACAGAAAACTGAATGGCAATACAAGGCAACGGAGGTCATGACTGGCATTAAAAGCTTATATTTAAATCATACAGGAAAACTTGGACTTTTCCTAAAAAAATATCTCTAACAGTACTACCAGGCAGACTCCTTACCAATACAGCTCTACTTAATGTCATCAAGACTCTAAATTACAATATTTAATGCAGTGTTTATGTGGGCGTCTTCGATAAGGACGATGTGGAAATACAAGAAATGTTGGATGGCAGTTTACATGAGGATATGGCAGTCACTGAGTTGAATATTCTAAAATACACAGAAATCGAGTCTACTACTTTGAATCGTTCGGTGATCGGAGACCACCTTAAGAACTGTGCTGATACTTCGCCGACAACAGTCGGGGGTCCTACAGTTTCCAGTGTTACCAAGACTACAATCAGTATCTCAGCGGCCATTCCTCTTACTCTTTCTCTTGAAGAATGCCTAAAATCAAGTATTATGCACATCGCTACATTAGCTGAGGTCAAGAACTGCCATCATGCACTCGTATTGTGAAAGAGAGATCATCAATAATAGGAACAAACTACTTTCACCTCAATAGATCTAAACAAATGGGAATGGAGTATTTCTTTGATAGGTCTGGAAACATATAACGCCATACCAAACATCACCAGGACGAACAGTAAGTTACATCTAGGAAGTGGTGATGTGGTAATACTTCCTGGCTCATATGACACTAACGATTTGAATCCATATAAAAACGATCTGTATAAAGCTTTCAATTATGTGCAGCGTCTATTTTTAGACATTCAAGACAGTGAAAAAAAACAATGAACTTTAGGTGCTTAAGATAAAGATAAAAACAATGGAACAAATAATGAACTTTAGCCACCAAGGTTCAATAGCATCACTACTAGGTTTCTTGCTGTGTGAAGTATTAGTGATTAAAACTGACGAAATTTATGAGCCGAATCAACAACCGAATATTCTACCTGCTAGCACGGTGCATGTTGAGTTCAATATCACAAATAACACGTATCTATCGGAGTTTTCCCCTCAGTAAATACTGGTTAAAAAATTGTGATTGAGGTTCCTGGCAGTTCAATGTATCTACCTGTGACTGTTTAGACAAATGGTTCAAATGGCTCTGAGCACTATGGGACTTAACTACTGTGGTCATCAGTCCCCTAGAACTTAGAACTACTTAAACCTAACTATCCTAAGGATATCACACACATCCATGCCCGAGGCAGAATTCGAACCTGCCACCGTAGCAGTAGCGCGGTTCCGGACTGCGCGCCTAGGACCGCTAGACCACCGCGGCCCGCCTGTTTAGACAGTAGATAATCTCTAGTTGATTATCACGTAGCCACCGTTACCTCACCCAACCTGTTTAGTGCAGTACATTCCACCAACACACATTGAACAATTGCATGATATACTCACCGTCTTCATGGAAAGTCGTAGGACGAGGGAGGAACATCATATGATCATATGGTGGCATCACTTCAAACTTATGACTATAGAGACAGCAACGTCTACACCAAAGGCCGTCAAAAAGTAGAGATACATGATGCTGTGGAGTTCAACTGCCTATCAACTCGATGACTGAGCAAATATATCGTGGCAACAACACCGGCACTTTTATCAGTACTTCAGAAAATGTATAAGAAATTCAATTGGGTAGTCACTAAATAATTTTTTTAAAATTTCATTTATATTTTAAAGAGCTTTGAGTTTATTTATTCACTTCATATTTTTTCCATCTCCTCACCATCAAGCTTCAGGTAAGTATTTGCCAAACCCCACCTATGCTGCTCTTGAACAACTGGAAAAATTAGTTTAGGAACTTCATTTAAGCTGTTGTGTCCTGTTGGGAAGGCGTTCGGTTCCGTGACAAAAATGTAGATTGAAACACACATACTCTGGTAAAAGGTGAGTATACTTGTATTCTTAATTTCGCTCAATTATTCCGCTGAGTGTCCTGATGTAAATCCGGGTAGTTAACGTCAGTTGTATATAGGTAGTACGACTAACGACAACACCTACTTGAACTTTAACCATTGTCTGATAACAGACTGAGGTCCGAGTCTGCTACACGTGTACTCGCAACTCTATCAAGACTACGATGACTTCGGACGTAGACCGAAGACTATAGACTATGGAGACTGTAGCGAGAGTGCTGCAGACTGGAGGCTCTTTACGGCGGCCTCTTACCAGTGCAAAAAGTTTTCGATGGTGCTGAGCCACAGAATAAGAAGAAAACGTCACTTGACTGTGCATTACTGTATTTGTTTTATGTACTCTCTACATTTCGCATTTTTCTTCCATTGTCGAGCACAATGCTGAAGGCTTGAACATGCAAATAATAAAATACATCGTAAAATTATTTGAAAAGTCTAAAAAAATACATTACTGGTCATTAAAATTGCTACACCAAGAAGAAATGTAAATGATAAACGGGTATTCATTGTACAAATATATTATACTAGAACTGACATGTGATTACATTTTCACGCAATTTGCGTGCATAGATCCTCAGAAATCAGTACCCACAACAACCACCTGTGGCCGTAATAACGGCTTTGATACGCCTGGGCATTGAGTCAAACAGAGCTTGGATGGCGTGTACAGGTGCAGCTGCCCATGCAGCTTCAAGACGATACCACAGTTAATCAAGAGTAGTGACTGGCGTATTCTGACGAGACAATTGCTCGACCACCATTGACCAGACGTTTCCAGTTGGTGGGTGATCTGGAGAATGTGCTGGCCAGGGCAGCAGTCGAACACTTTCTGTATCAAGGAATGCCCATACAGGACCTGCAACATGCGCTCGTGCATTATCCTGCTGAACTGCAGGGTTTCGCAGGGATTGAATGAAGGGTAGAGCGACGGGTCGTAACACATCTGAAATGTAACGGCCACTGTTCAAATTGCTGTCAATGCCAACAAGAGGTGACCGAGACGTGTAACAAATGGCCCCTCCCATACCATCACGACGGCTGATACGCCAGTATGGCGACGACGGATTTACGCTTCCAATGTGCGTTCACCGTGATGTCACCAAACACGGATGCGGCCATCATGATGCTGTAAACAGAACCTGGATTCATCCGAAAAAACGACGTTTTGCCATTCGTGCACCCAGGTTCGTCGTTGAGTACACCATCGCAGGCACTCCTGTTCGTGATGCAGCGTCAAGGGTAACCGCAGCCATGGCCTCCGAGCTGATAGTCCATGCTGCTGCAAACGTCTTCGAATGGGACAGTGCCCAAATGGTTTAAATCATACGTAACTGGAAGAGTGAAGAAAGTTGATTTATACAGTTCACATAATATGCAAGAAACTGGTGATTTCTCAAACTGGGGAACAATCAAGAATTGGGTGCCACAAGGTTCGGTCTTGGGTCCTCTGCTGTTGTTAATTTATATTAATGACTTGCCATTCTATATCCACGAAGTTGCAAAGCTGGTACCTTTTGCCGATGATACAAGTATAGCTATCACACCCGACAGACAAGAATTAACTGGTGAAATTGTAAACGATGTTTTTCAGAAAATCATTAGGTGGTTCCATGCAATTGGGCTCTCATTAAACTTTGACAAAACACAGTATATACAGTTCCACACAGTAAATGGAATGACCCCATTAATAAATACAGCCTTCGATCAGAAATCGGTAGCTAAGGTAGACTATTCAAAATTTCTAGGTGTATGCATTGATGAGGGGTTGAACTGGAAAAAAAACACTGAGGATCTGCTGAAACGTTTGAGTTCAGCTACTTATTCTATCATGGGCATTTGCAAATTTTGGTGATATACATCTGAGTAAATTAGCTTACCACGCCTATTTTCATTCTCTGCTTTCGTATGGCATCATATTCTGGGGTAACTCATCATTGAGTAAAAGAGTGTTCATTGCACAAAAGCTTGTAATCATCCAAGATCATCTTGCAGACACTTATTTAAAGAGCTAGAAATCTTCACTGTAGCCTCACAATATATATATTCACTTACGAAATTTGTTATTAACAATCCGAACGAATTGAAAAGTAACACCAGTGTAGATGGCTAAAACACTAGGAGAAAGGATGATCTTAACTATTGAAGGATAAATCTAACTTTGGCTCAGAAAGGGGTAAATTATGCTGCCACAAAAGTCTTTGGTCACTTACCTAATAGCATCAAAAGTCTGACAGATAGCCATATAGCTTTTAAAAGAAAATTAAAAGAGTTTCTTAATTGCAACTCCTTCTACTCATTAGATGAATTTTTGGCTATAGTAAGTGGGTAATTTCCCAACCTTCAAAAAAAAAAATGTAATATCTTGTACAGACAACTTTTATCAACCTGACACGTCCCACATCATTACGAAGTTTCGTATTCATGATCTATGGAACACGTACTAATCTAATCTAATCTAATCTAACTGTTCGTGCAGATGGTTGTTGTCTTGCAAACGTCCCCATCTGTTGACTCAGGGATCAGGACTTGGCTGCACGATCCGTTATAGCCATGCGAATAAGATGCCTGTCATCTCGACTGCTAGTGATACGAGGCCGTTGGGATCCAGCACAGCGTTGCGTATTTCCCTCCTGAATCCACCGATTCGATATTCTGATAACAGTCATTGGATCTCGACCAACGCGAGCAGCAATGTCGCGATAGGATAAACCGCAATCGCGATAGGCTACAATCCGACCTTTATCAAAGTCGGAAACGTGATGGTACGCATTTATCCTCCTCACACGAGGCATCACAACAACGTTTCACCAGGCAACGCCGGTTATTGCTGTTTGTGTATGAGAAATCGGTTGGAAACTTTCCTCATGTCAGCACGTTGTAGGTGTCGCCACTGGCGCCAACCTTGTGTGAATGCTCTGAAAAGCTAATCATTTGTATATCACACCATCTTCTTCCTGTCGGTTAAATTTCGCGTCTGTAGCACGTCATCTTCGTGGTGTAGCAATTTTAATGGCCAGTAGTGTATTAGATACACATTTATATAAAATCACGAGATATTCGCTTCCTTCTTATATCGTTAACACATTGTACCTGTCAAGACAGTACAAAGCAGGTAAACAAGAGTAACACATAACTTTAATACGTAACTGTCAAAGAATCTAGACTATAGACCACATATCGCAGGTATAAGATTACAAGTGTCTGGTGTCATCTGACCGCGTGTGGTTACCTCTGGAGGCGAAATTGCGAATCATCATCTTTGCATTGATATGCACACATCAGGTCGTTAGTAATAGGAAATGAACATACATTATGCAGTATGCAGTCTGTAAGGAACAGACGGAATAAAGTACAGAAGCCCATGAATCGTAGTTAATGGTACAGGAAGTGCCAGTAATAATACAGAATAATACAAAATATAACAATGTGAGTGAAAACAGACGAATAAAACAAAGAATCCAATGAATCGCAGTTACCGGTATAGTAAGTGTCAGTAATAATACTAAAATGTACTAAATACAACAGTTTGAATGAAAACATTGAGGACGTGGGAAGAAAGTGGTAGTGGAAATGGAGGGAAAAGAGTAAGATGAGATATTATTATGTAAAGGTGGTATTAAATTAAGAAGTGAAAAAAATGTGAAGAGTATGACTGGAATGGCAATAGGGGGTAGGGAATTGAAGGATAGAGTGGTCCAACTGTATAATTCAATGAATGGGATGGAAAATAGGAAATCTAGTGTTAGAAGTAAATATACGTGGGGGTGGAGTGCGTTAGAAGGTGGTGGGGTTGGGAGTGGGAGTCTTGGAGGAGGGACACAGCATAAGAAGCATGAATCATTATTTGACTAAGTGATGGGTAGTTCAGATCCTTCTTCTCGCCTTCGTGGCTGAGATCGTGGTGACGAAGAAGCGCCCACTATCCGGCGTCCGCAACTGCGGCCCTCGCCTCTGAAGTCTCCGACGTGTGTCGGGAGCCGAGACGACTGCCCGCGGTAGCGAGCCGAAGAGTGGCCCGCTGCTGGCTGGCTGCGGACCCCCGTCGGCCTCGGAGGGTGTGACACACCCCGCCGTCCAGGAGAGCTGCCACGCTTGAATGCCCCGCATTGGCTTCAGAGGCTTGAACCAGTGACCCGCCGTGGACTGGAATGCTGGCACTCCATCTGCTCTGCGTGTAAAAGGTGATGCTACACACCCCACCATCCAGGAGAGCTGTCACACTTGAATGAATCTCGTTAGAAAATGGCACCTGTTTATACTCGGCTGTGAGCGTCGGTTTTATCAACCGCGCTGGATCGCGTCACGTACGCATAACACTTAGGTGGGCCAGTGGCCCCCTTCTGCCTGTGACTTGCGCCATGGAAACTGCTGTGCGCGCCCTCTCCGGCAGTTGTACGGACGTGTGGCTCTGTTTGCCTTCGAAACCGCTGGTACGCATAACTTACTGAAATCCTTCCCGCACCTGGCTGTAACTTGTGCCCCGAATATCGCGCAAAACTAGCTTTCCCCATCGTAAATGGTGGTGCCGCTACAGTAATATTACCTATTTTTTAAGCAGTCACACACAACTGACCTAGAGAACTAGGCGAACTGGCAGTTCGGTTATAAGTGCAGTAGTCTGTTATCATTTAAGTGAGCTAGAAGCACATGCTGGTTTTCACATGCCAGTAGACGGAATGTCATTGCATCGAAACAAGTGCCAAGTTCATAGTTCTGTGAAATGTGGGAAAAAAACCGGGGATTGGCATTTAGAAGAAGAACAACAACACTAAAAATGCAACAGGAGCGTAATATGTAGGAAAACGTCCACGCAACCTGCTACTGCAGATGCCTTGCAGAAAATAAAGGCGAAACGCGTATGGCTCTAAAATTGTGTTTTATTCAGTTGCTGTCAGACGGTACGTAAAGTAAAAATTATCAATATATCGTAAAATAAGACGCAACTGACGAAGGGAGGACTATAGAAGTTGAAATTTTAAACATGTACCCTCTGTTTTTACAGTGCTGTTCAAATAATTCTTTTCTGTATGCTTTTAATTCAGCTCAAATATATTCAGACACACAGGCACAATTACAGACACAGCAATCACTTCTGCAAATTTAGGCTTCACAGATTTTATGCTTGTAGGCTTTGAGCTGCATGTCTTAGTGTTGAATGAATATAGTTAATTATACACTGTTCTAACTGATTTTTATTTACATTGTGCGCACAGAAAGTCAATAATGTCACCACAGCAGTTCTATTATAAGGACGCCATTGGCTCAGTCTCTGTGCCACAAAGCGTAAAGTGTTGAAGAAGTTGTGTAAATTGACCGTACTTGAATGTTTAATGTATATAGCTGCATCTTCAGATTTCAAATTGAGCACTGCATCTCCCTACATGTCGACAATTGACGCTCAACCCTTTAACTTATCAATCTGTGCTGGGTTGTGCTCCATCGTCATCTTTCTTTCTATGAACTTTATCATACTTCACAGATAGTCTGAATCGCAACATAAATAGTGCACTCTGGTACCAAGACGTTGAACATTTCATATCTCTATCACCTCCGCAAAGTCACTGCAAAGCGTTAAGCATAAATTCATACGATTAGATCCATTTGTAGTCAGTGTCTAAATATCGGTGAATAGCAGTACCCTGTTAGCACTGAAATGAAACCAAACTTCCATCACCAGCTACTGTTGCTGTGGCTGTGAGAGAACGTAATCGAACAACGCTTTGTTTGGAATGTCAGGGAAATGACATCGTGTGCCTGCTGCTGCTGCGGCTGTGCTGTGACACAGTCGAATGACAGCAGGATTGAAAGATCAGGAAGGCATGCTGTGGACTGTGACTGATGTTGCAACTGCTGCTGCTGCTGCTGTGCCGTAATAAAGTCGAATGACTTCAGTAATGAAAGGTCAGGAAGACATCCTGTAGATTGTGACTGCTGCTGTTGCAGCTGTCTGTGTAGTGGTACAGACGACTGACACCATCACTGAAAGGTCACGAAGGCATCCTGTGGACTGTGACTGCTGCTGCTGCTGCTGTTGTGGCTATGCTGTGGTACAGTCGAATGACACCTGGATTGAAAGATCAGGAAGGCACGCTGTGGACTGTGACAGATGTTGCAACTGCTAATGCTGCTCTGCTGTAATAAAGTCGAATGACACCAGGAATGAAAGGTCAAGAAGACATCCTGTAGATTGTGAATGCTGCTGCTGCTGTTGCTGTTGTGGCTGTGCTGTGATACAGAAGGAATGACACGAGGACTGAAAGGTCAGGAGAACGTCCTGTAGATTGTGACTGCTGCTGCTGTCTGTGTTGTGGTACAGTCGACTGACACCATCACCGAAAGTTCAGGAAGGCATCCTGGTGACTGTGACTGCTGCTACTGCTGCTGCCGCTGCTGCTGTCTGTATTGTGGTACAGTCGACTAACACCATCACTGAAAGGTCAGGAAGGCATCCTGCGGACTGTGACTGCTGCAGCTGCTGCTGCTGTTGTGGCTGTGCTGTGATACAGAAGGAATGACACGAGGACTGAAAGGTCAGGAGAACGTCCTGTAGATTGTGACTGCTGCTGCTGTCTGTGTTGTGATACAGTCGACTGACACCATCACCGAAAGTTCAGGAAGGCATCCTGGTGACTGTGACTGCTGCTACTGCTGCTGCCGCTGCTGCTGTCTGTATTGTGGTACAGTCGACTAACACCATCACTGAAAGGTCAGGAAGGCATCCTGCGGACTGTGACTGCTGCTGCTGCTGCTGCTGTTGTGGCTGTGCTGTGATACAGAAGGAATGACACGAGGACTGAAAGGTCAGGAGAACGTCCTGTAGATTGTGACTGCTGCTGCTGTCTGTGTTGTGATACAGTCGACTGACACCATCACCGAAAGTTCAGGAAGGCATCCTGGTGACTGTGACTGCTGCTACTGCTGCTGCTGCTGCTGCTGTCTGTATTGTGGTACAGTCGACTAACACCATCACTGAAAGGTCAGGAAGGCATCCTGCGGACTGTGACTGCTTCTGCTGCTGCTGCTGTTGTGGCTGTGCTGTGATACAGAAGGAATGACACGAGGACTGAAAGGTCAGGAGAACGTCCTGTAGATTGTGACTGCTGCTGCTGTCTGTGTTGTGATACAGTCGACTGACACCATCACCGAAAGTTCAGGAAGGCATCCTGGTGACTGTGACTGCTGCTACTGCTGCTGCTGCTGCTGCTGTCTGTATTGTGGTACAGTCGACTAACACCATCACTGAAAGGTCAGGAAGGCATCCTGCGGAATGTGACTGCTGCTGCTGTTGTGGCTGTGCTGTGATACAGAAGGAATGACACCAGGACTGAAAGGTCAGGAGAACATCCTGTAGATTGTGACCGCTGCTGCTGTCTGTGTTGTGGTACAGTCGACTGACACCATCACCGAAAGTTCAGGAAGGCACCCTGGTGACTGTGACTGCTGCTACTGCTGCTGACGCTGCTGCTGCTGTTCTGGCTGTGTTGTGTTACTGTCGAATGACTCCAGGAGTGAAAAGTCAGGATGACATGCTGTGCACTGTGACTGCTGCTGCTGTGGCTGTGCTGTGTTACAGTCGATTGACATCAGGACTGAAAGGTCAGGAAGACATCCTGTAAACTGCGACTGCTGCTGCTTCAGCTGCAGCTACGACTGTGCTGTGATACAGTCGAATGACACCAGGACTGCTGCTGCTGTTGCGGTGACTGTGCTGCGATACATTCAAGTGACACGAGTACTGAAAAGTCAGGAAGACATTCTGTAGACTGTCACTGCTGCTGATGCTGCTGCTGCTGTGGTTCAAATAAGAACTTCAGAGTGTCCTCGTCTGTAACAAATACGACAAAACTTGTTTTAAGGTATAACCATTTAATAACAACAACAAAACATTTTTAAAACAGGAAAGTTATTAATTTCACAGTGTCTCTGTAAACTTCTCATGAACGGAATCAATTTGACATTAGATTGTTGTGACGTTTTCACACAACGTAACCAAATTTTTGTGGCAAAAAGTATTGACGAATACGCACTGTCTGGTTTCTTCTACGCAGCTGACCGCAGCTGCTTCTGCTGGCAGCGTCTCACAATGAATGAACAAGTAAACGAGAAATGGTAGCGTTCATGCAGCTGAACTATAAAGATTAAAACTGTTTTAACGGTGAGAGGCTGGGGTTTGGTCGTCATTGCCATACTCGCTTTTTCACAAAACACGTAACTCCCTTAGCTACAGGGAGAAGAGAGAGGGGCGAATTCCGGGAACAGTGCCGTTGCCCCAGCACCCCATGCTGGTGTCGGTGATTCCAGCAAAAGAGAAGATGCTGATGTCAGCGATTCCAGGAATGCTGATTCTCATGACTGTGGTTCTGTCCGAAACTGGCAGTGCTCCTTTGCTTAAGTGACCAAGGAGAAGTCTCAGCTCAAAGCAGGGGTGGCTAGCAACCATGGATGACTACTCAGCAGGTAGGGGTGCTGTGGATCCGTCACATAGAAATTCAGTTTAGAGTTCGGTCAAATCTTTTTAGTTAATGCTGGGTACGTTACTCCTCACTATCTGTACAAAAAATTCGAGGAGAGGACTTTTAGTACATAAATAGGCAGACACTATCTGGATCACTTCTTTTGATACCGATTTCCGATTTCAATCTGTACTAATGATCCTCTTCGTGTCTTACGCAGTTTGTCAAGCGGGACCTTGCGGCTCAAGACCTCAAGACCATCTACATCGTAGATTGAAATCGGTAGTCGGTAATAGAGACGCTGTTTGTTTATTATAACAGCAGAGGTCAGAGTTTCCCAAAAAATGTAAGATGTGCACGTCATCCTATGCTGAGACTATTTTGCAAGGGGAATGATGCATTATCGGAAGAGAATGAATGTTATGTGTTTCCCCCACACTCAGTTCTGGTGCGGTATGGATAACAAGTGCGACCCAGCGAGGGAGTGAAAAGGCGAGAAAACTGGAGCGTATTCCCACGGTTCGGTCCTTGAGGGTAAAATGCCTACATTTTGCACACGTTCATAGCGAAATTCTGGCGGTATTTGCGCCAAATGAAATGTCCCGACCAGTCCTAGTGACATTTTGCCAACAATTCCCAAATGTCGCACAAACTTCGATGGTCCTAATGCCAATGCCTTGGAGCACAGACGGAAATGTACAGCTAGTCGAGGAACTGATGCTCAACAATAGCCGACTGTCCACCGAGGAGAATGTTCGCACTGCAATACTCCAATGTCTCTGTGACTAATGAGCCGATTTCCACCGTCTAAGAGTTTAATGATTGGTACAATGTTCCGTCGCAACTGACCAGGCTCTTGCAATATTCCACGCGCATGGAAACTGGAAAACCCATGACAGGTAGCCCTATTCGATAACGTCTACGGTAACGTCAAAGCCTCGTAATTTTTGAAATGAAGTTATAACCCTACCGATATAGTTCCTGGTATATTAACGATTTAATAACCAGTGTTACGTAATGTTCCGTATTTTACAGAGAAGGCATCGATTACGAAGAATAATGCTAACCGAAAGAATTCAAGCAAGCTTATAACTTGATCGCTGTCACACAGATGTTTATTGTGTACGGCAATCGTCAGAAATAAATTTAATGGTATTAAATGATGCACTACAATTAGCTATAATTTGGGACATGTAACTGCAAATATATGAAATTTGATATTAGATAAAAAAATAATGGCCGCCAACGCAGAAGAGAACAAAAGTCAATAACTGTTGCCACTGAATTGAAAATGAAATTACGTAATAATTACAGGAGTGTAGAGAGGCAGGGGCGAAACAAAAATGCTTGCGTGCGAGCTAGAATGGAAAAGTGACGTATGATTGAATGCATTTAATTTAATTAGTTATACTCTGGAATTATCTGCAATTATGGAAATCCAATACTCATTACCTTCTAGCAGTATGTAACGTGAGATGTTCTCAGTAACATCACTCACTGTAATGCTACCTATCATCGAGTTTTGTGAAACAGATATTCACGACTAATCTCCATTTAATAGCAGACATTACATCCGAAAAAATCGCATATAATTTCACCAGTCCACAACAAGCACCTCTGCGCAACCAATTTATGAATGTCAAAATTAAAAGAAATACTTGCTAGCATAGACATAATTTATAACAATCACACGCTTCAAAACTGCATATTTCCTATAATTTACTTGCAATTAGAAGCTATTTTTAATAATCATTGTATTTATATGTTACTGATAAGATTAAGTGCAACCACTATACTGGAAAATAAAATTTATTTAATTATTATCGTATATAGTTTCATGAAATAATGAGGTTTAATTTGACTGACAAGTGCAGTTAAATCTGTCTCGACTGAAATTATGTTACTTATTTCACTTAAAATTCATCCGGCAATCGTGGTGAAAGGATAAGTTAGTGAATAGGCCTAATCAGTAGAACGCAGGTCAGTTTCAGTTCGAGTAGAAAAAAATGGTTCAAATGGCTCTGAGCACTATGAGACTTAACATCTCAGGTCATCAGTCCCCTAGTACTTAAACCTAACTAACGTAAGGACATCACACACATCCATGCCTGAGGCAGGATTCGAACCTGCGACCGTGGCGGTCGCGCGGTTCCAGACCGAAGCGCCTAGAACCGCTCGGCTACCAGCGGCCGGCGAGTAGAAACAATACAATGTGCAAAATATTACGTGCAAGTTGCAGTCAGGTCACATATATAACGAAACATATAAATGCCGCGATATTACATTCAGCCGAGTAGCAGAGGGTGCGTCGTAATGCATTATGTGGCAAGAATTTATGCCAACAGTTTCTTCTTCAGTAATGAGCCACTTTGATTAACTTTGGACGCGCAGTTGTCTTCCTCCAGTTCCTTACTTACTAATTCTTATTGCATGCTTAGCACTGTGTCCAAATATGTGATTACTCATGCATTTACAGTGCCTCGCCATATTTAAAACGCCATCAATCAATACACTTAAATGCGTCTCCAGCACCGTCAGAATGCGTGCGTATTTCTGTGCGCGCTACCGCCCAGCAGTAGTATTGCCCTACCTGAAACACAGTCTTTGGATTTTACACGATACGAGTTATCCTGACTTTGCCAGCGTTTCTAACACTTAGTTCTTCAATATCTTTTCCAATATTTTATTTATACATTATGATTTCTTAAGACACGAACACTGACAAAATTAACAAAGTACATATATGTTCTACTAATTCGTCAAAATTACAGAATAAATTAATTGCTAACCAAGAGACACTGTGTTGTAGTGTTAAAAAGTGTCCCTTGCGATGTACTTGAAAACAATATTTTGTCGGAAAGAAATGTTCCTAGTTGCGGCTCTGCTTCAAGGAACACAGATCAGATCTTCCTCCAGTGGTGACTAGAAGATGTGAAAATGACAGACGTCTTAGCTATCCCTCATGTTAAAAACTGAAGCACCAGAGAAACTGGTATAGACGTGCGTATTCAAATACAGAGATACAAAAACAGGCAGAATACGTCGCTGCGGTCGGTGACACCTATATAAGACAACAAGTGCATGGCAGAGTTGTTAGATTGGTTACTACCGATACAATGGCAGGTTATCAAGATTTAAGTGAGTTTGAACTTGGAGCTACAGTCGGCGCACGAGCGATGGGACACGGCATCTCCGAGGTAGCAATGAAATGGGGATTTTCCTGTACGAACACTTCACGAGTGTACCGTGAATATGAGGAATCTGGAAAAATATCAAATCTCCGATATCTCTGCGGCCGGAAAAATATCCTGCAGGAACGGGACCAACAACGACCTAAGAGTATCGTACCACGTGACAGAAGTGCAAACCTTCCAAATAATGCCGCAGATTTCAATGCTGGGCCATCAACAAGTGCGAACCATTGAACGAAAAATCATCGATATGGGCTTTCGGAGCAGAAGGCCCACTCGAGTAAGCTTGATGACAGCACGAGACAAAGCTTTACGCCTCGCCTGGGTTCGTCAGCACCGAAATTTGACTATTGATGACTGTGAACGTGTTGCCTTATCGGACGAGTCTCGTTTCAAATTGCATCGAGCTGACTTACGTGAACGGGTATGGACAAACCTCAGGAATCCATGGACCCTGCTTGTCAGCAGGGGACTGTTGAAGCTGGTGAATGTAATGGTGTGGGGCATGTGCAGTTGGAGTGATATGGGACCCCTGATACGGATCTGTCAGGTGTTACGTACGTAAGCATCCACTCATGTCCGTTCTGCATTCTGATGGACTAGGGCAAATTCTAGCAATACAATGCGACATTCCACACGTCAGAATTGTTACAGAGTGGCTCCAGGAGCACACTTCTGAGTTTAAACACTTCCGATGGTGACCATACTCCCCAGACGTGAACATTATTGAGCATATCTGGAATGCCTTGCAGCGTGCTGTTCAGCATAGATCTCCATCTTCTTGTACTCATACGGATTTATGGGCAGCCCTGCAGGATTCATTGTGTCAGTTTCTTCTAGCAGTGCTTCAGATATTAATCGAGTACATGCCACGTCATGTTGCCTCATTTCAGCGTTCTAGCGGGGCCCTAATGATATTAGGCAGTTGTACCAATTTCTTTGGTTCTTCATTGTATACGACCAGTTGCAGAGTACCATGTGCACTATAGGACAAAAAAGGGCCTCAAAGGACTTATCCTAATGGGATGGATACTGTCAGATATGATGGAAAAGTGCAAACAAATTACAACTGTTTCAGAAAAATATGGATGATTTATTCAAGAGTAAGATGTTCACAAATTGAGAAAGTCAGTAACGCATTGGTCCACCTCCGGCACTTACGCTAACAGTTACTTGGCATGGCAGTGACAGAGATGTTAGCTGTCAAATATGTATGACCGTATTTCGTCTTTTTGGTGCGCTGCATCTTCGAAAAAGCAAGCTGCATGTAGGGACCGCCCATGCTCCAAACGTTCTCAACTGGGAAGTGATCCGACGTCCTCGGTGGCCAAGATAGGGTTTGGGAAGCACGAGAGGCTACGTACAGGCGAGCTTTATCTTGCTAAAATGTAAGTCTACGATGGCCTGCCATAAAGGGCCACACACCAGGCTGCAGAATATCCTCGACGTATCAATTTGCTATAGAGGCACAACAGTGACAACCAAAGGGGTCCAGCTTTGAAATCAAAGGGCTCACCAAACCATCAGTCCTGATGATTGGGTCATATGGTTGCGTCCAGCTTTGAAATGAAGAGGCACACCAGACCATCAGTCCCGGCGGTAGGCAGTAAGGTTGACGTCAATCAGGTTGCCATCCCAGCACTGTCTGAGGCGTCTTCCGACACGTCCTCAGTGGCCACCGGGCTAAGTACATAGGACGGTTCATCACTGAAGATAATTCTACTTTAATCAATGAGATTCCTGGCCGAAGACGTGTCAGGAGGCGTCCTGGACAGTGGTTGGGTACCGACCTGATGGTCTCCCACCATACGATTTGACAGCCAGGAGCGATTGTCTGGGGTGTCATTTCTTTTCACAGCAGGACTCCTTTGGTTTTTACCCGTGGCACACTTTCAGCAAAGCGGTACGTCGACCATATTCTGCGTCCGGCTTGCTGTCCTTACTAACAGTCCATCCTGGGCTTACATTTCATGAAAGTAGTGCCTATCAGTACATTACGAGAGTTTCTACTGCTTTCTTCGTGCTTGTCAGATCCTATCTCGGCCAGAACGGTCGCCCAACGCCTTTCAAATTGTGAACGTTTTGAGCATTGTGGGAAGGGTCTTCCAACCGACTCAGATCGGGACTTTGACATTCTAACGTGCCAATTGGAGAGATCTGGCACGATATCCCACAGGATGCCATCCAAAAACTCTATCAATCACCGCCAAGCCGAATACCTTCTTATATAAGGACCAGAGGAGGACTTGCTCAATTTGTGAAGTTCTTATGTTGAGTAAATTATAATTTTTCTTCTGAAATTGCAATGTTTTTTATGCCTGTATACGTACGTCACATCTACCGATCTTCCATTCCGATAATACCCTCGTGATGAGTGTTTCTATCTTATTTTTATTTTATTTATTTTATTCATTTTTATATAGAATATACTTATTGCTTCTTCGTTACTATCCTATAAGTATACAGATGAAATTATCTTTTGAGCAAAGAAACAAATTCCATTTCGTTAACTTTGGAGATTACGAAGTGTCAAGCTATAAATTACGTTAAAAGGTCCACCAGTCCCACCTTATAGCTTGACACTTCGGAATCTCCAAAGTTAACGAAATGGAATTTGTTTCTTTGCTCAAAAGATAATTTCTATAAATTACGTTAAAAGGTCCACCAGTCCCACCATGCATCGCCAACGACACCCGAAGACCGGAGCAATTCGGCTTTAGGAATCACCACTCGTCAACACAACAACTCCTCCGCGTAGTCGAACATATAACACACGGCTACAACATGAACAAAGCCACAGGGGCCGTGTTCCTAGACATCGAAAAGGCTTTCGATCGTCTCTGGCACAACGGACTCATACGCAAACTAAGCGAAGCTGGTTTCCCGGACGGACTCGTACGTCTCATACACTCATATCTCACGAACAGATGTTTCAACACTAACGTGCAGGATAAACAATCAACACAACACGGTATCCAAGCTGGAGTACCCCAAGGAAGCATCCTAGGACCCA
Source organism: Schistocerca nitens (assembly GCF_023898315.1). NCBI lineage: Eukaryota > Metazoa > Arthropoda > Insecta > Orthoptera > Acrididae > Schistocerca > Schistocerca nitens. The sequence continues at coordinate 105,155,440 of NC_064619.1, forward strand.
TCTTGTTTAACCTGTACATTAATGACTTCCCAGCGACACGAAACACGACGTTAGCCGTCTACGCGGATGACACAGCCATCCTCGCGCAAGACTGGAAACCGTCGAACATCAACTCACGAATACAGACAGCACTCAGAACAGCTGAGCCTTGGCTGGAGCGATGGCGTATTAAAGTAAATGTCGACAAGTGCGAAGCAGTTCTGTTCACACGCAGACCGAAACTACTGCGCAAACACCAACACTGTAGACCGATAACACTACATACACGCCCAATACGTTTCCGAGAGAAAGTCAGATACCTTGGTGTCTGGCTAGACCGGAAACTTACATGGGGGGACCACATCGAATACGTTGCCAACCGAGCGCACGCGAGGCTCAAACACCTCTTCCCAATGCTCAACAGGGAAAGCACACTGAATAGGAGGGTGTCGAGGTCCTTATACACGACACTGATTAGACCTCTGATGACGTACGCAGCTCCCGTCTGGGGATATGCAGCTCCCACACGACTGCGCCGCCTGCAGATCATACAGAACAAGGTGCTACGAATCATTAGCAATGCTCCACGCTACACACGCACCGTGGATCTTCACCATGAATACCGCCTTGATACCCTCAAGGAAGTATTCAAAAAACACGCCACACGACTATACAGGAACTCGAGACACTCGAACAACCCTTTCATCCTCACTCTGGGAAACTACGATCACAACCACAGGTGGAAACACAAGCGGCCAAAGACACTGCTAGCTAGGGCATAACCACCTATGGTAAACTAACATACGCAAACAGCGACAAACGTCGGTAAGCCCCTGCATATCATCAACACTGACTGTCAACTACCAGCTGCTACTAGGGCCGACCAACAGGCCACAGCAGGGACACCGACGAGCTCGCCCACAGACGCACGAACAATCTGCCAACACTCCCTCACACTGTGCCTCCGGTATATGACCTATCGGACACAAGACCGGTAACAAACCTAACTGTTGCAGGTTGCTGACGCTGAACGAGGACTCTGTACCAGCACCCAGCGCCAGCCGCCGAGCAGCACAAACGCACAACGTCAAGGTATCGACATGCATGATACCCACTACTAAAAAAGCCTATCCTTGCACAACCTATCGCAGGCAGCAAGACAACCGCTACTGCTCTTACCACACGACCTAACTATCGCAGAGGTTTTTTTCCCTTGGCTCTTGCCTTGGCACTTTTTTTCCTCTGCCCTTCAAATCGCTACCCTTCGTCAGATTTCGACCAATCTATCTCCAGATGAGCGCGTATTAATGGTTAATCCTAACCAGACGTACGCAAACATCGCAGCACCCACATCCTGCGACACCTCACTTTAGTGAATACTAACCCTTATGCAGAGATGGCAGTAGAACTTTTCTGTTGGCCATCATGCCGGTGTGGGCGTGGGGGGGCTCCACCTCTTGTTAAAAAAAAAAAAAAAAAAAACCAGTCCCACCCTTCATTATGTTACAGCTTCAGGAAAAAATGTAGCGAAGTATATAACTTGTTTTGCAGAAATGAAAAGAAGATAAGCAGAGCATGACACGTACGTTTCGTAACATGTATAGATAAATAAGAGTACACAACACACTTTTGCCCTCTACATTAAAATACGTGACTATGACTAATTTTCGTGTGCTGAATTCACATTTGATTTCAGCTTTTCTCCATCGCGTATAGTTTCTTATAAACACCGTTTTTTCTCTATTATGGAAATATGCTTTATTTTAATTCAGAAAATTTCTTCTCTATGCCTATTTTGATCTCTGTTTGTGTCAGCTTTGTGCTAACACCTGATGAGTTTTCACGCGGTTTCGAAGAAAGAGCAGTGCTGCTATACTTTAATGGTAATCACTACTCTACTGTGCTTTTTGTGCCTTTACGAAGTGCATAATACACGAGCATATTCTGTCTCGCACATATATGAAAAGTATCTAGGGAATCTGTAGGTTTCCGCAGTAGGTAGTGTTAGATATGTGGTAATAATACACTGAAAAGCAAAAGGCATCGTCTTATTTGTATAGTTAAGAAGGCATACGGGTTGTGCTTTGGTTGCAGAGTTGGGGACCAACATAACCTCTATGCTCCTCAACTTCCAGAGTTGGGGACCAACATAACCTTTCTGCTCCTCAGCTTAACATTAGTAGATGTGCAAGTAACATGCAGAATCGACTACAGGTTTCTCTAGTATGAGAGCCAATGGTGTGGTGCGAACAGAAGCATCATACAACTGATTGCTATTTTTGCTTCACCAAAGTGATATGGCATTCTGCAAAATCAAAACGTGCTGTTCAGTACCCAAACCTGCCCTCAGAAACGCGGCCAGTTTCTCATGATGCTCCTCCACTACCTAAACGACTGGACTTATGACCTCAGCAGTTGAGTCCCATAGTGCTCAGAGCCATTTAGAGCCTAAACGACTATATGGCTGGACCATTGTGAACACCGTACAGAGATGCTAACCAACAGCAGAGGGAATCAAACAGCTGCAGCAAGCAGCACAGTGCATATTACTTTTGAATACATTATGGGCACAGCAGTGATCAATGTCTTATAGATAATTACTATTAAAAACAGTCTTGATCACGATTTATTTAACAAGGTGACCGGTTTCAGCCACTACTGTGGTCATCTTCAGACCATTGAGTAGGAACCTCTTTCTGTTGAAGACTCACTGCAGAATCAGTGGATATTGGTCGGGATCCTGAGTGTCTGCCTTCAAAATCATCGCATCATCAAATTACTCTGGGAAACATAACGACCCCTGTAAGCACTCGAATCTCTCACACGTCACCTCTGAGGTACTGGCATCGCAATTACAAGAATGATATCTGCTCCTTCGAGGTATTAAGTTACTTCATACTGGAGACGTCAGAGTAAGTTTGAAACCATCATCTCTTAAAGAATTCGTGTACTGCAGTCACAGCAGTGATTTGTGTGGACCGCAGCATCGTGTTCACAATTCCGAGGAACTGATACTCATTATTTCTCGTTCGAAATCATGTTTATATGCAGCGCTCATTAATGGTAATAAGTGTCCCTCAGTTTTAGTTGGGTAGTCCGTCGACAAGAGCATTACGAAACCGTGTGGAGATTACTCAGTTGCTTACAATATGATATGTATAAATGAAAATTGTGTGCAGTTGAGGCTCGGGCTTGTCAATGTCTGTTAAAGCCCCATGTAAAGACGACAAACCAATAGTTATTAAAAATTTTCAAATGTGTGTGAACTCCTGAGGGACCAATCTGCTGAGGTCATCGGTCCCTAGATTTACACACTACTTAAACTAACTTACGCCAAGAACAATACACACACCCATGTCCAAAGAAGGATTCCTACCTCCGACGGGAGGGGCCGTGCAGTCCATGACACGGCGCCTCTGACCGCGTGGCCACTCCGCGCAGCACCAATAGTTGTACTGACCTTCGTTAGCAGTGTTTGCCGGCCGATTCCTAAGTGAATTGATTAACAAGGTGGGGTTTACTTTCAAAACAAATATATTCAACTTAACTACTGTAGGGAATTTATGAACACTATGTGATTACTTAAAAACAGTTGCCGGTTTTCTCCTATTTTCTTTCTTATCAGTCATGACGTATTTTGGGTTTAGCCAACGATCCGATGACCTATCGTACGCACAATAATTCACATTTTGTTCAATTACAAATTCTACGGGAACGAAATATTTCTTGTACAAATCTGTTCCAAGCGAACACTACAAGAACGAGACGCTTTTTGATACAGAAATCCATACAATTTAAATACAAATACGTTAAATACTCTCATTACTATGAGCAAAATAACAGGTAGCACCATTAATTGCACTGTTAAATCCTAATTGTTGAACTTCCAAACAAGCTGTGGCCAGCACCACCGTTACGCTAGGTGGCATAGCCGTTTCGATGTACGTATGATGAGTGCCTCACGGATTCGTGGCCAATGTAAGTATCTCATTTTAGATTTTTAAGGGCAGTTGCCTTAAGGGTAAAATATTTAAAAACTGCTTGCCCACTCATGGATAAATATGCTGTCTGACTTACAAAAATTCTAGTAACATGTTTTCATGAAACAAGTGTGTAAAAACCCTCATAAGGCTTTTTGTTTGTATACGTATGTAAAATTGTCAATATATGACCAAGTGAAATCTCTTGCAATGAAAACCGCTCTGTAGATAGTCAATTCGCAATTTAGGAGATTTCATTAGGTCAAATCCTAACATTTTGCATTATATACGAAGAAAAAGCCTTGAAGGGATTTTTTACGCTCATTGCGTGAGAACATGTCACTTGAATTTCTGTAATTAAGATAGCGTATCTGCCCGTGTGTCAGCAAACAGTTTTTAAATTTTTTATATTTTGACACGCACCTTATGCAACTGCCTCTTAAAAATTTAGATGTAATACTTACATTGGTCACCAGTGTGTGTGGCGCTGTGTAAATGTGCATCGGTTTGCTTGTGTTGGTTTACCACTTCCATTTCTTCGTCAGCTATTTTCTGTGTTATTGTCTCCACATGCTGAGCGCTAGTTTCCTCATTGACGGGAATTAGTTCCCTTCACGCGACGAATTTCTTTCAGTAATAACAGTTTCAGACAGGAACGAAATTTGCTCTCCATTATTTCTCAACGGTACGCGTTTGTCTCCATCATAATTTTGAAAACTTGATTATTGTCGACCTCCTCTTCGTCTGTATCGTGCAGAATAATTAGACTTTGTACTTCCAGCTTCTAAAATTCTAACATTTTCGTTTCCACTGTTATTATTTCTGTTGTTTACTTTTCTACCATGGATCATATTATTAGAGCCCATTTGCTCATCACTAGGAACTACTCTTTCTACCAGTATTCAATGAACCTACTTCACTCTATCTGCGAAAATTATTCTGTTCTGCCAATAACAAGACAGTTCACATTCTAGCTTCATTACTGCCAGCTCTGGTTTCATCTTTTCCGACAAATTTGGCAGACGTGAAAGCCACTTCCTACAAATATCTTTGATGGATTTACGAGCAGAAATATGCGTTTTACCGCTCTAAAATTCCTTTAAAACACGGTTTTGTTTATTATGAGGCCAGTACTCATTCAAGAAGCCAATTTAAATTTAGTAAGTGTTTTACATCGTATCACAACATTAGCTGGCCAACGCAAAGCATCTTCTGGCCAATGACTTCTCATACAGGGTATGTTCTAACGTCCAAACTAGACATTCAGCAACACATTTTCAAAATTATGTCATGACTCTAATAGCTGTGTTTTTTCGTGCGGATTAGAACACAAAAATTGCCGACATACAATGAAAGTGGCGTCAACAGAAACAACATGTTGCACGGTAACACTGTACAAACAACTGGATCTTACTTCACTTTCTATGTTAGCAGTTTAAATACTCTATCTGGAGTCCAACTGCTCTACTTTATTAGAGGTCTTTTTGTCAAACTGATCACACATTTTAACACAATCAGTTTTTATGCTTTTTATTTAATTACTACTATTATTATAGGATTAATCACTACAAAAATTAATTAGTAACAACATCTTGTTGTATATATGTTATCCTTCTCCAAGCTTCTTTATCCAGCGCATCTTCCTTGTCGATGTTGCGATGTTCCATTACTCCATTTATGTGGTCTGACCAAGTAAATTGTGGTCTTCCGCGCTTACGCCTGCCAGGTGGTTTGCTTTCATAAACCTTCTTTGGCCACCTATGATCTGGCATTCTCATCATATGTCCATACCATTTTAATGATTTTAATTCAATTCTGTCTATCATTGCATCATTGGCCTTCATTCTAGCTCTTACTTCATCATTATTTTTTCTTTCGCTTCTTGATATTCTGGCACTCCTTAGCAAATAATCCTTTTCCGCGGCTATTTGTCTTCTTTTGAGATCCGCATTTAAGATCCATAATACTGATCAACAGCACAGCACTGATTCAACCATTATCTTACCTACTCTTTTCTTATTGCTGTTGGGAATATTCGTATCCCAGCAAAGGAATTCATACACCCTAACACTATTCTGCTTTGCTGTATTCTATATTTTACTTCCGTATGGCCCAAACGATTTTTATCAATATGTGCCCGAGATATTTAAATTTCTCTACTTGCCTCATAACTGCATTGTTATTGATTTGTACTTCAAATTTAGCATCTCTGGTCACCACCAGATACTCTGTTTTTGTTAGATTAACTTGTAGTCCCCATCTGTTGTATTCCTGATATAATCATCGTATAATGAACTCAGGGTCACAATCATCCTGTGCTATAACTGCTCGATCGTCAGCAAAACTTAATGAAAGTATCTGAACGTCGTTTAATCTGTACCACATTATCTCTCTATGTTTCAGCAATAATTCATGAAAGGCGATCAACCATACCCATATCTTTCATAGCTTCTCACATATTAGATCTAGGGACTGTATCGTAAGCTTTTGCTAAATCTACAAAGGAAACGTGTAGCTCGTTCCCTACTACTATAAATTTCTCCATTAGTTGTTGTAAAATAAATCGGCTATCTGTACATGATCTGTTCTGCCTAAACCAAATCTGGACTTCTCCAATACGGTGGCCAACATCTTGAATAATTTTTTCGAACATTATCGAGCCAAATAAGCGGTTCATTGCACAGTGCATACAGTGCACACAGTGCCTCTATAGCAGTCTGTGCTTTTTCTATTCCCTTTCTTGAAAATAGAAACTATATATGACGTTTTCCATTCTGAGGGAACTTCAATCCTTTTACAGCAGTTGTTCGGCAGGAAGGTTATTCGTTTCTTCAGATATCTTTCTCCAGTCTTCAGTAATTCTACAGGAATGATTCCTAGACCAGGTGATCGACCATTCTTCATTTTAATTAATGCACAAATCACTTCCACTATTGTAATGTTTATATTTCGATCAGTAACTTCCACCTTCTCTTCATTCTCTTGCGTGTAATATGGCCTATCACCAATTAAAAGGTCTCCACAATGCTTTTTACATTTCTTTAAGGGAATTAGGTTGTCTACTGCTTTGTTTACTTGTGTTTTATTCATACTGGTAATTCCCATCCACACTTCTGTTGTTCCTGATCCACCTATTAGACTCTCAGTTTCGATACATTTCCGTTCCCACACCTTGTTATTTTCTAATTTAATTCTTTTTCTTAATTATTAACTAGTTGTCTGGTAGTTTTTCCTGTCCTGTAGTGATTTAGTTGATAACCATTTTTGTAGAGATTTTTCTTTTCCATAATCAACTTCTTCAGGTCTTCAGACATCTATGGAGGATTCCGTTTACCTATACTCTCAGTCGCTAGTGCCTCTAGAGAAATTTTTGTAACTGCTTTTCTGATATTTTCATATTCTACCTCAACATTGTCTTCTTCTGCAATAGCTTTTAGTTCATTGTCTAATCCACATTGAAATGGATCCATGATGCTGAACAGCTTCAGGAGAAAGAGCTTATACCTTGCCTGCTCTAATTTATCATGTTTCCTGTTGTCAGCCACTTGTCCAGTTGTTGATGGTTTCCTCCTAACTGGGTATGTCAACTTTGCTGAAGCTCAGGCACACCGTTGGCTCCCTGCATGACTCTGACAGTCTTGAACTACTATTTGTGGCCTTCTCTTGGTAATGGTGTAGTCAACTACTGATTTCTGCTGTAATGATGGCCTCTTCCGTGTATATCTGTGGATATCTTCATGTGAATAGTGTGTGTTCAGAACTTTCAAGTCATATTGGTTACAGAATTCTCAAGATTTTCTCCATATCTTCCTATTACTGCATCATTTACTTGTGAGTCAACCCTTGCACTAGAATCTCCTGCTATTATTACTTCTTGGTGCTTTTTGACTTGGTTGAATAAATGGTCTAATTTCTGGTAGAAATGGTCATTGGTTTGCTGTGCCGCATCGTCGTTTCATGCATACACGCCTATTATAACTCTTTCAATACCATATGACTTGATGGTAATAATGACAATACTTTCTCATAAAAATGCATAGTACTTGTTAATTAGAATGGAAACGCCTGCTTTTGCTCGTTTATGTTTATCAGCTCCAGACCAAAAATGGATGAAATTTCGAAATTTATCTTTCCCTTGTTCCTGCTTTTTTGTTTCTGACGGAATAATTATGTCCACCTTCAGTGAACTAATTTCATTCCTGTTTTGGTGTGTTATTTGAAAGGCGCTGAACGTTCCACGTACTAACTCTTAATGTCCTTTTCCTTGCCAATCAATGTCGTAAAGAGTTGCTATCAGATTTCCGAGGCTCTGCTTTAGATTCTGAAGCTTTCAGAAGTCTTTTGTGGCTAACCCCCAACTTGGAGGACATGATTTGATATCAGGGTTTACTGCCTTTGCAGGTTTGGCTTCATCACACCTATAGAGACCCTCGTTCACTAGGTGGGACACATTTCGTCTGGATCCTCCATTCAGGCCTGTCCGGCTTGGTGACCCTGCCAGTAGCTACGCTACCTCCGGTGTAGCCCTCATCTTCGCTGGAGCACGCAGACCCTCCCTCCCAGTACTGAAGGTACCTTCGATAAGGCGATGGCACTTGTGAGGGACGTTTTTTATTTCAGTTTGACAAATATTTACTGTAGTAATTATAAGTTCAAATTGATTAAAGGTAAGGTTGGAACCCTTAGTATTTCTTCTTTTAGTATCTTTAGTGTTTGTCCTCTTTTTGAATTCATGATACACCTGACTCATTTCGGTTTCTGAAAATTTTATGCAAAGTAGAAAACTGGTCCTTATTTGACCTTAAAATCTCTATGATTATAATCACTTTTATAATGCAAGCTATCTATATCAGATTTGAATTCATCCTTGGAGTGTGTTGTGACCATACTCCACGTTACTGCTTACATCTCATTTCTTTATTACTAGAATAAATTTTAACATTAGGACCTTCAGCATTGCAAAACAGTAATTGTATTTCTACATTCCCATTTTACATTAACAGTGGTTCCATAGGAGTTTCTTGCGAGCTCTGACTCACTTGAATCCCTGAATCTTTAAATTCACTATCTCGAAATTTTTCCTGTTCTCTTTTTACTTTCGCAACCCCAACATTAATTATATCTTCTTCAGAAGTTGCTTTTAACTTTACTTTAACGATGCCCCCTATAGCAGATTCTAACTTAGATTTATTGGACAGCAATCATTGTTCCAGCTTCACATTTGTGAAGAAAACATTACTGTTCCTACCGTGTTCTCACTGCATCCTGCTATGTTCCACCTCAGTACCCTACTGTTGCTTTTTACATCGATGACTTTCATTTTTCACTTTCCCGGCCCAGACAAGACCATATGTAGTGCGGCGGGTAAAAATTAAATGATTTTTTAACCATTCTCGATAGTTTCTTTTAGTCTGGTTCGTCTGTTCAATTTTTGAATACAAATGCCGTCTACAAGGTGCTGCAAATTGTTTGTACAGATAACCAGTAAGCGATGGCGTACCTGCTGCCCATAACCTCCAGTACAAAGTCCACAATTCAGATTCCCAAGACTGAAATATGTTCTAACTCTCTACGTTTATTTCAAAGGAGTCAGGAAATACGATGATAACAAAATCTAGTGTCATTTAACGAAACAGTATTTTCAGGTGATGGTTTAGATGCACAAGAAACAATTTTGAATATTATTATGTTTTTCCTGTTGCAGTTAATACTGGACACAGTTGAGAGGCAACTTCTACTCGAATGTGCAAGTATTAATAATTATTGTTCCGTCGATTAATTACGCACACTTAATCACTCCCCCTAAAAGTGGAGAATAAACTACGCCACATGCAATGTCGTTTCTGTAACATTGCGGTTGGAATATGAAACAAAATATCGGAAACGAAAAACAGATTTTGCAGTAAACCACGTCCATGAATGTTCACTTTTGCACAGCTGCAAAAAGTCAGCACGATATCCAGTTGGAGCAAAAAACAATCAAGTCACTCATGATTAATGCCGTACCAGGTTTAGCAGACACGGCCGAGGACAAAATCACGGCACATTCTGAAGCGTTGAGAGGCACTTTAGGCAGACAACGATCGAACAATCTCCCTAGTGAATATACGTCAGCCTTCATATAGTTTCAGTGTAGACATCCAGTGGGACGTACGCTTTTAGGTCGCCATCAGCTTCGGCAGCGGTGCCCACTAGCACCCTTCTCGACTTCGAATACGAAACTATTTACATCGTAATTAATTGAAGACTAATAAAATTCCGAATTTTACTCCGAGTAAAAATGCACTCTGTTTCAGTTCTATAAAAATCTTAGCTCGATAATGCTTAAACTTTAGTTTTCAGTATTTTTCAAATGGAACCGAGAGTAGATTGTGATTTTTGAACTGCACCTGTTTTCTAACTTCTGTACCTTCAAGAAAATACTTTATCATCTGCAAATTTCGTACATCTTCGTCATTACATGTAATAAATATAGGGTTGCCAATTTGATTTTGTATCGTAATTACAAAAAAATATATTTTCTAATAAATGGAAAAGTAAAGGAATTACCTTCAAGAAAGGCTTCTAAAATTTCGTAAATGGTGGACTATTGACGAACGTAATCAGCGGATCATGCTGAGACTCAAAAAATTTAACGTTGACATTATGTAGAAAAGTCTTGTAACGTTATTCAGACATTTCATTTAACTTTAAATTATTGCGTAATCCTTTGTCTAAAAATCAAGGACACGCGCTTTTCGTTGCTGACATTACTATCCTCACTGAAAGTGGAAGAGAATTACCGGATCTGTTGCATGAAATGAAACGTTTAATATGTACAGAATATGGATTGAGAATAAACCAGAAAAAGTTAGAACAGAAATAGCAGGAATGAGAATAGCGAGAAACCTGACATCAAAGTGACCACGTAGAAGAATTCTACTACCTAGGACGGAAATTAAGCTATAGAGGACAAAGGAAAGAGGACATGAAAAGCAGATTTGCACGAGAGGGCGTTCCTCGCCAAGATAAATCCACTAGTGTTAAACATGGGCCTTAAGTTCGGGGAGAGATTTCTGTGAATGTGCGTTTGGAGCGCAACGTTGTGTGGCACTGAAACGCGGACAGTGGGAAAACCGGAACAGGAGAGATTATAAGCTTTTGAGGTGTGGTGCTACACAAGAATATTATATAATTTGCATGTGGGTGGGGAAGGAAGAACAGGAAAGGGAAGGAACTGATGATATGAGCTGCAGGACTTTATGAAGAATCAGCAGTGACGTGTAAAAATGTTTGCTGGACCGGAATTCGAATACGGGATCTCCCGCTTACAAAGCAGATGCATTAACCACTGCGCCACGAGGACAGATTCTTAATCATCAATGCTCGAAATGTCTCGGAACTCGGAACCCTCCTTCCGCACACTCACAGCAGCAGCACTATTCCACAGTCCCAGTCCATATCGTCCATGCTCTCTCATTTTAGATTCCCGCTGGAGATCCATCGTAAATGTGCATCAACGCTGATGGGTGTGGATTCATAGCCCATCAAGGCGTATCAGTTACATGAACTCGTGGTGTCTCTTCTTTCAGACATGTACGTCGGAACAGATGCCATTCATTCATGTAACTGCAAAAGAATGTTGAAAATCAAGCGGGCTGATAAGGTTCTCCACACAGTCAACGAAGGAAGGAATACGGGAAAAACACTGACAGGAAGAGGGGTCAGGATTACTGAATATCTGTTACGGCATCATGGAATAACCACCAAGGTCCTAGAGGGAACTGAAAGGTTAGACCTGAAGAGAAAAACAGAGACTGGAAAACATCTAGGAAACAACTGAGGACAAGGTGGAAGTGATAATGTAAAAATGAGAGTTTGAGGCAGTAGAGGAATTTGTGGTGGACAACACGAAACGAGTCAGAAGACTGATGGCGCCAGAAAACGTTTTTGTACGTTGGAAAAATTATGCTAAGAAAATTATTTTCTTATTGTTTTAAACTGCGCTACGGAACGATTGGATGGAATAACGTCTTCGGTCATTAATGCTAGGAGCAAACATGGAAACAATTCGTTTCAACATGAAGACTCTAAAGTGATGTTTTGCTGATATGCCGACATTGAAAATAGATAAAACATACTTCATTATTTTTGTCAGAACAACACATTTTTTTTGTAAAATAACTCAATTTCAATTAATACAGCGAAGCCGGATACCAGTGTGGGAAAGAATGACAATTTAGTTATTTAATTTATCACATGTGCACTCCCACAAAATAAATCCCTACATCCAGTTTGGTGAGATCTGTGAATTGAATCAATGTATGGTCGTCTGCTAACTGCAGACAGTGAATGTGAATATATGATCATCTTTGAGACGATCCATTGGCCACCTTTGGTGGGACCAAAGAGATGGAATTTACCTGAGCTTTGAGCGCTTGAAATGTGGCTGACCAATACGGTAGCAAGGTGCTCCCCCACTTCGGCAGAGGTGCGAGAGAACCTGAAGAACAGCCATGTTTCAGCACTCTGTCGCTGGATCTTGTGCTGTTAAGACCTGTCTTAGGTGTGCTCCGTAAAGACAAAAGAGTGGAGCCATGGTATGCATGTGGAATATTTAAGAGTAGTTTGAAATAATAATTTCTCTATTTCAGGAACTTTTGTGGGGAGAATTAAATGTCAGGCAGGTAATGTTAATGGGATTGTAGTAATCTTCGGAAGTGACCAACGGTCACAATGAAACCACGTGTAGGAATAAGTTGAAATACTTCCGTGTGCTTAAGTTAAGCTGAATTACTAGCGTGTGTACTATAAGTTGAAATATTTAAGAAATTGCGTGTGCAGGACTTGAAATTAGAGGCGAGTACTTCCACGTGGTGAGTACTGTGTGAGTCTCAATCTGTGTATGAGACAAAGGATAAAGAGAAGTACTCGTCCATGGTATCAGTTGAGGACTTGTGTGTGTGATGAATATGTTCTTAATATTACTTTGCGTGATATGTTTCCGTGTGACGCTGGATTTTAACTATAATACTCTGAGAGAGAAGCTAGGTGAGTCAGCCGTGTATCCAGCAACGCCACTTGGCTTGCATTGCACAGGAAGGCGTGCATATATCTCCAGAGTTCATAGTAGGAAAGTAGAATTACGAAGTGGGGCAGTGTTGTGTGAAACTGGGATAAATATTAAATGAAGTGGGAAAGCTGAAAGTGATAATGTTGTGACTATTCCCTGTGTTGTATTTCATGTTGTAGTGTGGTGTATGTCATGTAATTTGAGTATGTGTGGTTTGCGTGGGAGAGTAGGAAGGTAGTTTCAGAGGTAGTGGGTTATGCGTGTTCCTTTTGTACCCCTCGGTCTGGAGGAAAGTTTCGTGATGATGATTGTGAGAGTCGAAGTGTGAGATATAGAAAAAGATCCATCATCCTATACAGAATGTGCACTGTAGCGTTAAATAATTACGAGACCATAAGGTAGAGAATCACCAATGTAAAGCCATGCCCACTGGGCGGAATTTCTCATGTGTTATTGTTGTTGGTTATAGAATTTGTGTGTTTAGGATATAGAATTTATCGGAATAAATAAGATAGTGAAAAGAAAAAGATTGGTGGCCTTTTCCCTCGAATTGTATGTTGTCATGATATCCAGAATTTATAATGTGTGCGCCACTCATATTCAGTGCGATGGCCAGGTGTTGATAAAAGCCGTTAAATAAAAAAAGAAAATGTGGTATTGCCAGTGCGTAGTGAACAGTCAGAGTTCTGTAAATTACTGATAGATGTGCGTTTCCGTTGCGTATTATTCATATAGGACGATAATTTGTAACTTGATTGTCAGTACGAGAGTTCATGTTACTCGATAAATAAGAATGAATCCACTCGCTTGGCAGACCACTCATCTTGCAGGCCTGACTGCTTGATGCCACAGTATGAGCAAGGCATGTGGGTGCCTCTCATGGGGCACACAAATGCGTTACGTAAGTTGGATACCAAAAAAGCAGCAGTTTTTTTTCTGTTTCAGTTTCGTAGCTGTTGCTTTCCATTCTGATCACATTGTTGTGATCGTAACTTGGAATGAAATCCAAACACTGCATATTTTCCAGATACTTCAATTTGTGATGCTCCCTAATTAATTTTTCCGCAGTTACTGTACTTCACTACTAGTTATGTAGAAAATAGCATGAGTAACAATTAAAATATTACCAACAATGATTGCTGTTGAAACCCAATTCAGCACTATGTGCCTGCAAGTTTCAGCCTTCTTCGGAATGTTCTTTTTAACTCTGTTATCTGTATCGCGCAAGTAACTGTACGTCCTCACTTCCACGATACGTTTATCTATTTGTCTAATTTCCACACCATGATTCCACAGTCACCGATATGACATTGATCTTCCACTGCTGCCACCTCAGCCGTTTGCTTTAACGCAGTCGTTAAATGCGTCTGTTGATGAACACAGCCGCTGGCTGCTTGATGAATCTGTACTTTGAGACACCGTGCTACTGGCCGCTTGTCTGTAGCCATTGCGTCAAAAGCACCCCCTGTGTGACCGACACAGTGCAATATTGAGCATTCTAGCCATTCAGTACGACGGCCACTGCTCCAGGAGGTAGGCGGTGCCCTTGGGTCGCATCTGTCTGCCAAAGTTTCGCCGCCATTTATCATCGCCTCTGCCGCCAATGCATTCACCGTCACCTCACCAATTATTAAGGCTGCCGCTGCCCTCCATGCAATCGTCATCAATGCTGCATTTACAGGCGCTGGTATTCGGTCTTGACGACGGAAACACGCACCCAACAAAGCTGAGCTGTCTTTCTCGGACCAGCGCCCAAACTTGCAGGAACATCCAACGTTTCCAGAAGTCGAGAGGCAGGTGCGACTATCTGATCTCTCGGAGAATGCTGTCGGATTATTCGCGACTGCTGTGCTGCCAATAAGCAGGCACCCACGCACAGCGGTCACTACCACACATACCATTGGTCCCAGCAAACAGGTTTATTGTTGTCTGAACTGACAAGCATGACGACAATGACAGCATGCACGAAGACTGCGTCCCGTACTGCACAAACTTCAAAGCACCTAATGTATCTGGAGGCTCATGGGTTGCAAATCTTTACCAAAGCACCGCGGCACTATTAGTGTTTACTTGCTTCAGAAGAAAAGTTACTGTGCAGATGCCACTTCGCTGCCGGTGTCTCCACTACCACAGCATCTACAACGCCTTGTACCACTTACATCTCATATCTCAGTGCCTGGGTACCCTATGGGTGATTTTTCCATCTCCCGACTACCTTATTGGAGTTCACTTCTCGCTGTATTAATATCTTGAGCGTTTTCGGCCATCTTATGTACTTTGGACGGTTGTTCATTAATCCATACTCTACTTGTGCTTCGTCTGCGGCACTAATGACTTCTCTAAATCTTGTACCTACTTTAATAATTCTGTTCGATAGAACAGTCTTGAGAGGAAAGGCACATTAGCAGACCATCCGTATATATTTTCGACAGTTTACCCTGAACGCTGTTGGTTGATGCATCAGGTCACAACTGGATCCAGATTATCTACTAACATCCACATTATCAACAATTATCAAGCTTCCACTGCGCGCAGTTTACAGAAAACATGAATTTACATTTGAATCTGAATATAAAATCAGCTCTTATTATTGGTATGTTTGCTTGTAATCACGATACTGTCATGTTTATTTATACTAATTTCCAAAGAGAAAATTTTTTGTGTCCTAGTGATTCATTCTGTATTCAGGAACTACTGCGTGTTACTTTTAGGGGAGTGAAATTATAAAGAATTGTTGCTGTCTCTAAACAACGATATTCCCGGAATGACGAGCGAGGTGGCGCAGTGGTTAGCACACTGGACTCGCATTCGGGAGGACGACGGTTCAATCCCGTCTCCGGCCATCCTGATTTAGGTTTTCCGTGATTTCCCTAAATCGTTTCAGGCAAATGCCGGGATGGTTCCTTTGAAAGGGCACGGCCGATTTCCTTCCCAATCCTTCCCTAACCCGACCTTGCGCTCTGTCTCTAATGACCTCGTTGTCGACGGGACGTTAAACACTAACAAACCAACCCGGAATGATAGAAAATTAATTCATACAATCCCCCAGAAATCGGTCTGATAATATTAAATGTATACAACATGAAAAGCTGATAACAAATGTCAAGAACGTGCAGACGGATATGAATTAAGTTGCATTCATAAAAGGAACATCACTTTCAAATTATGACAGCGTAACAGAAAATATAAAATAATATATGTGAGAAAACAGATTAGTACATAACATAGTAACATTACACCTTGTCACGTAAAAGACTTCGTGGCAGATCATAATGTTTCGATAATAGGCTTCAGCTGCTCAATAACAATTATAACTCTGCAGTATGATCACCCAAGCACCATGCATCGAAGCAGGAAGGTTCTGCACCAACATAAGAGTCACAGGACAGTTATGGATCATTTGATATCCACTATTACAAAGTAATGTGTAAATGGATCCAGTAAACCAGGAGAGACAGAGTAAGGAACGAATATATGAGGAGAGACCAGCGGGTGACCATGACCATGGAGGAAAGAACGAGTGTTGGAAGACTCAAATGGTTAGGTCACGTGAAAGTACGTCAGGGTTGGTAGATGGTGGTACCAGAATGTAGACCAACTGGGCGACATAGGAAGAGAGAGGCAGACCATGTTAATGAATATCTGAAGAGCAATAACGTTGGATGCAGTGAGGAGCGAGAAGCTTGTAACCTCCCCACAAAATAAAAATAAATAATAAGAGTGTGATTCTAATTTAGTGTAACCTCAAGACAAAATTCTTTCACAGTGTGACCTCGCCACAAAATTCATTTACTGATTTAATCTAAGCTCAAACTTCATTCACATTTAGCGTAACCTCAAAACAGAAAATATTAACATAAATATTATTCACGTTTAGTGTAAGCTCAAGACAGAAAAATTCCTAAGCCTCTCAACAGTAAAAATTATAATTATGTAGTTCACATTCAGTGTAACGTCCCAATAAAAAATGAATTCAGTAACCTGGTAATAAA
The DNA here is from genome assembly GCF_023898315.1 of Schistocerca nitens. Lineage (NCBI taxonomy): Eukaryota > Metazoa > Arthropoda > Insecta > Orthoptera > Acrididae > Schistocerca > Schistocerca nitens. Next base: position 105,172,443 of record NC_064619.1, read on the forward strand.
ACAATGTAACTAACCTCTCAATTAAATTGTCGCTCACTTATGACTTTTCAATAATTGACTGTGAATTTAAGCTGGTAAATTTTGGACGACAGCAATGCTGCGTCATGGCCCTGAAAGATCATTCTGAATAAAAAAGGAAAAATTCTTACCTCAATGAAGTCGCCGGATATATCTGCTCTTACAATAAATTTTTCTGGCACAGATCTGTGCAATGTGTAACCTCCCCCTCACTTATCGACCTTAACGACAGTGAAAAATTAAACCGCGTGTACCTAACGGAAATTCGGTAAAAGCAATCGTCACCGAAGTTAATCTGTCAGTAAAGAGGGAGGAAAGGGTTACATCTAAATGAAAGGAAAAATGCAAATGAAACTGGTGGAAATTAATTTTGAAAAGCGGTAAAGTTAATAAAGAAAGTAGATGTGCGGACGTTACGTTAACAAATAACTAGCGGTAATTAGATATTTGAGATTTGGGGAAAATTACGGTCGCCAGTCCTATGGACAATTACTATAGTAACTGAAAAAGAAAGGTTATTACACATATAATTAGCACTAGAAGCCTGGCAACTGAAGGTTGACACATGTAGTGTGAAAACTGAAAGTTTGTCAGAAGTAATAAATTTCGCTACACTCTGACTTAATTTAACAAAAGAATTAATAAAACCGGAAAATTGAAAGTTAATTTAGTGGCTGAAATTAATAGTGAGCTTTGTTTCTGAAGCACATCGAAATTCAGTAAAATTCGGTTAGTCTTGGGGTACCTCAACAATCATTTCAAAAGCTACTTGAATCAACGCAATTTAGAAATAAGGGATTTAACTTTGACCTTGAATTAAATGATTCTGAACAATTAACAATAGTAAAATTTAGTACGTACCAAGCTGAGCTGCAGTCACAGGTAAGCTAAAATATGCTAACAAAACTCGCACTTTTAATTTGTGCTTGTGTAATCTAAATATTGTAGCCAGCTATGCTACCTTAACTGAACTTTGAAAATAAAGCAGTGAAATGGAATGATATTACTTTAACGCTGGCGTTTGAATTTGAACGACACTCGGGTTCATTCCGGAAAAGGAAGGGACCCTGCTTGGTAATGCAAATGGGACAATGAGCAACAAAGGTTCATGCTAAGTTGTTGTAATTTTGCCAGGCAAATGGAACAATATTGAAAAGCTGAGGTCTGACATACAGTTCTAAAACTTTACGTGCTTCCAGTCTTCCTTGTTGGTTGATTGAAGGTTTGAAGTTATCGATCGAAGAGGTGGCGACAGTCACTCATTGTCGGCCGTCGCTGTTACAGGAGCTGGATATTGGAGCGCCTTCTTCTCGACACGGTCACCAGGCGAAACGGGCTCTTGATGTAAGCCAGCTAATGCTTCCCGTCCGCGACACCGTGTCAGAAACTATCATAGCAAGTCGAGCGTAATTACATGCTGCCAAACCCCGAAAGCGCGGCAACTCGCGGGAGCGTCACACATCACACCTGCTCCACTGCACTAGTTCAGCCAGACTCCCTTCTACCACGCTCCAAGCGGCAGAGTTAACACTACCAAAGGTCCTAAACACTTTCTTTCTTCACACGACCTATCGATGTATTCGTTCGATAGCATAGTTTTCCTAGGCAAGACCCAGCATAAAATACAAATAATATTTACAAAACAAACCAATTATACAACGACATAAATGCATATATATATATATATATATATATATATATATATATATATATATATATATATACAAATAGTAAATCAATTACAATATATAAAGACACAGAAATGTCATATCTTGAGGTAACAAAACAAGGAAAAAAATTATAGTACAATAGATGGAAATAGGAGGATATGCATTTCCAGCGTTACAAATGCTGGCCGACCTATCTGTCATTTATGAAGGGAAGCAACTGATTTTTCTATTGCAATAATCGGGATGATCATGAATGGGAGAAATTAGTAAATTCTTTAAATTCAAATGAATGGTTGTTAAAAGTCACTTTTTATGAGAAAGATTATTATTACGAGATTTTTAAAACATTTACATGGGACTTCAGATAACATTACTACATATGCTCGAGGTTGCCTTTTACCTTATGCATTAATACTCAGGCTCCAACATGGCTGCACCGCGACTGGGCCAGCCAACACGATACACCAGACCAGACCAGAGCAGACTCCAGACACGCAACAACTTACTGCTACAGCTACACAGTTCCTACTGCCGTCAACACTGCTCCCTGGTCAGAGATTTTCTTATACCCTGCATATCGCAGGCAGCGCATAAGCAATACACCTCTTACAAGCTTACCAGACAGAAATCACTGGAGGCACAGCGTTCGAAAAAATTCCAGTCCGACTCGCTGGAAGTAAATCCTGATGATGATGTTAATGGAAGTACGCAAGACCACTTTTTATTGAAGGGTATCCATCTTTACGGCCAGAGAAAAGGTACTAGTGTGTGTGTTGAGTTGCTACCTTGCTATATCCGTAACGTTGGACGGTAATGTTTGGCAAAATTGCATTAAGATAAAACTTCTGAAGCCTGTGTTCTGCTTATTGTCATGGCAGAAAACCGGTTCGTGCTAAAGTGCAAATAGGAAATTATTTCATGGCAAAAAAAGAAAAAATGGAAAAAGTTATGTGGTGGCTTGATCGAAATGTAGGCTGAATAAAGAATGAACAGTTAAAAAGGTGTTTCGGTAGACCAGCTACTCGCCTAAAAGCGAAAACTTACAACAGAGCAAACTAGAAGAGAACATGATCCACAATATCCATAGCAAGTTGCCATCAGATCCCTAGTGTAGTAAGGACAGACGCGGATTGCAAATGTATGGCGACTGCGAACACAGCTATATTTTACTATCCGGGCTCATGTGGTTACCTCGCACGTAGGCTGACAGGCGTGAAGTGTGGAGAAGGCAGAACACACGCGTACCAACGCAATGAAAATTGCAGCAGCCTGCTGCGTGTCCCTCTATGAAACATGCATTCGTGCACGTTTCGGTCTTTCCAAGGTGACGCAAGCTAGCGGTTTGCGGGCACGCATGTTTCTAGCATCGCCGTGTTCTTGACGGTACACACAATACTTGTGCATTCTTGTGAAACTGTCGTCGTTCTTAGACATGTACATATGTCTGGTTCATACTTAGTTTAACCATTATGCTCACTAAACGAAACACTACATAAAATATTTCATTCCTTGCTAGATCCAACAACGGAGAGGCTACAATTTAAGAACACTAAAAACATGTAAATATTTTTCCGACGATTTGTATTGAGTATTGTATCAGATTTTGTGAAAGACATCGTACTGTGTATATTTCCTTCGAACATAGTAAACGAAATTGTTTTTGATTTGATGGTACGTTTTTGTTCTTTTTGAACACACTTACATCTGTGTAAACTGCATATCAATATGGAAAAACTTAAAAACGCATAATTACGTTAATATTCTGCTACAAAACTAAGTTTCAATCGAAAAGAATAAGAATTCGAATGTAAAAATACCGACGTTGGCTGATGGTTAGTGAGGGAGTATCTTGCTTGTTATAGTAGCTACACGAAATCCTTCCGAACAGGCCTTGGAAAGACGAAACGGTGCTGACCGACCGCCGTGACGCCCTCAGACGGCTACCGTCATTGGTTGCGGATATGGAGAGACGTGGGGTCAGCACATCACTGCCCTGGCCGTTGTCAGTTTTCGTGACCTGGAGCATCTACTACTCTGTCAAGAAGCTCACCAGGACAAATACAGCCCCGTAGGGCAACAGAGCACGGCAGCAAGGATGGGCACCCACCCAAATGTCAGTACACTGGACCGCACTCTGGAGGACCACAGTTCCTACCCCCGTCCATCCACTCTCATTCGGGTTTTCCGTGATTTCCCTATATCCCTTCAGGAAAATGCCTGGATAGTACCTTTGGCACGGCCAATATTCTTCCCCACCCTTCCCTAATCCGATGGGACCGATTACCTCACTGTCTGGTCCCCTCCCACAAAGTCGAGTATGATGAATTATCTGGACACTAGAAATCTACTCTGTAGGAATCAGCATGGGTTTCGAAAAAGACGATCGTGTGAAACCCAGCTCGCGCTATTCGTCCACGAGACTCAGAGGGCCATAGACACGGGTTCCCAGGTAGATGCCGTGTTTCTTGACTTCCGCAAGGCGTTCGATACAGTTCCCCACAGTCGTTTAATGAACAAAGTAAGAGCATACGGACTATCAGACCAATTGTGTGATTGGATTGAAGAATTCCTGGATGGCAGGGAACAGCGTGTCATTTTCAATGGAGAGAAGTCTTCCGAAGTAAGAACGATTTCTGGTGTGCCGCAGGGGAGTCTCGTAGGACTGTTGCTATTCACAATATACATAAATGACCTTGTGGATGACATCGGAAGTTCACTGAGCCTTTTAGCAGGTGATGCTGTGGCATATCGAGAGGTTGTAACAACGGAAAAGTGTACTAAAATGCAGGAGGACCTGCAGCGAAGTGACGCATGGTGCAGGGAATGGCAATTGAATCGCAATGTAGACAAGTGTAATGCGCTGCGAATACACAGAAAGAAAGATCCCTTATCATTTAGCTACAATATAACAGGCCAGCAACTGAAAGCAGTTAATTCCATAAATTATATCGGAGTACGCATTAGGAGTGATTTAAAATGGAGTGATCATATAAAGTTCATCGTCGGCAATGCAGATGCCAGACTGAGATTCATTGGAAGAATCCTAAGGAAATGCAATCCGAAAACAAAGGAAGTAGGTTACAGTACGCTTATTCGCCCACTGCTTGAATACTGCTCAGCAGTGTGGGATCCGTACCAGATAGGGTTGATAGAAGAGATAGAGAGGATCCAACCAAGATCAGCGCCCTTCGTTACAGGATCATTTAGTAATCGTGAAAGCGTTACGGACATGATAGATAAACTCCAGTGGAACACTCTGCAGGAGAGACGCTCAGTAGCTCGGTACGGGATTTTAGTGAAGTTTCGAGAACATACGTTGAAATGTGGCTACACTGAGTCACAGCGCCAGATATTGCGCCAAAGAGTTTTATTCCGCCGCCTCCACTGGCAGTGCTTGTTCAGAAGTTGTGGTGGTTAGTGCTTTGTTGAGAGGATGTCGATAGCTGTACTGTTTGAGGCCACGTCGTGTGCAGTAGTTTTGATGGGCTAGACAGCAGATGTTGTTCGATTGGGGATGTTGTAATAACCAGAGTGTATTTTTCGTCAATATATATGAGGTAATAAAAAAAATTTTGTATTTCAAATTTCCTAACTAACAATGCCTCTTGGTCACAGGTTCAGTCAACAAAGCGTCTGGGTTGTGTTCATGTATTAGACTGTAATTCGGGTTTCTATGTGCAATTATAATATTTCAGTTTTTTTTAATTACTTCAGTGTAAATAGTATTTAAAATATCTTGTCTTATTGAGGAAGAACCGTGCCAGATGTGTACGTTGCTCACACTTCCACACACAGAACAGTTACACTTGTGCTTTGTTGTTTCGTAGCTTTTATAGTTGCTGGGGACTTAATTAATTAATTGTGTTAACGGAAGTTTCCTTTCATTCTTTGTTGTTATTCTATGCAGTCAGATTGCGTACTAATACTAGTCGGGGCCAACCGGTTACGAGACTTCGTAACCGGACATACAGCTACTAAAAATATTTGCATTATATTTAATGAAGCCCCCATGCACGTGGTGACCGCTGCTTCGGATCGTCCCTTGGAATTCTTTTGATAGTAAAAATAGCAGACAGTAGTATTGTTGTAGTAATTTGTAGTTTAGTAATTGTAGTCTATATTGCATGTGTAGATTTGGTAATTGAACATTTGTAGTTGCTTGTCATTCTTCTAATGGAATTTTTGCAGAATTTAATTTTTGATGTCTTGTATACGGGTTTGACAATTTTGTGCAATTATGAAGATTTCAATTGTTCGTTAATCGTGTTTGTCGGGAAGCATTTCGTGTGAATGATATTGTTGGAGATAGAGTGTCATTGTGTGTAATTTTCGTATAGTGACGAGTTTTGTATGTTTTGTAAATGATTATGCGATCGATGAAAAAGGCAAAAATGATGGATAGGGAGAATGACGAAAATGTTAACATGGCAAACTCGACAACACAGGAGAACAGTATGATGAATAATGAAGTAGAAAACAATTTAGTAAGTCAGGAAAATAGTCCGGAACCAGTTCAAAATTTTTCACAATCAAAACATTTTCTGAATACGAGATTAACGACAGATGATTCTGGAATAGTATCGAACACAGATAGCTTTACAGCTATGACGAAAGAAGTTGGTTTTGCGGGAAATGTTAGGGGTGAAAAGAATTTCGAACCAGTTAATATGGAGCAGTTGATGAGTGCAATATTAAATTTGGGAGCACAGTTAGGATCTGAATCAAAAACAGTGGCAACACGGTTAGACTCACAAATAGGAACAATTAAAACAGAGATGGAAACAATGGAAACATGGTTAGACTCACGAATAGGGCTATGTTTCAAAAATATGAAAGATGAATTAAAGAAAGAAATTAGAGAAGAAGTACAACCGATTTTGAATGCACACAATAACAGATTAATTTCAATAGAAATTAGACAAAAGGAACAGGATAGAGAACAGGAAGAAAGAGATCACGTGATAGTACAGAAATTTTCAGAGTTCAGTTTACAATGTGCACACGATAAGGAAGAAATATTTGAGAGAATCAAGGAATCCGTACCAAATGACAGAATAAATAACCTAACACAACAATATGAACAGTTAACTACTAAATGTGTCAATACTGAAACCCGAGTCGCGACACTTACGGAAGACGTAAATAAACAGAAAGAACAAATAGGTGACTTATCGGAAAGAGTTGAGGAGATTTCAGATAAATTGACAAATCTTAGTTTACATGGGGACAGAGATTCAGTTGATACAGCTCCATTGCCATTAGCAGAAACAGAAGAGAACCAGAGCATAAATAAACATGTTGAAAATCAGGGAAAATTTAATGAACGCGTTAAAAGGGAATTTGAGGCATTACGAAAGCAAGTCAAACAAATTGAAGGCGAAATCGTAGGAAAAGACAGCAGAAGAAATTTAGACTCACAGATAGCAGAGGGCTTTGAAGAAAATAATTTATTTCATTTACGAGATGCAACAAGAGAGCGCCAGGTGCGCGAACTTGACAATAATCGACATTCGGACTGGGACCGATGCGGTAGGTCTTTGTTGCCACGAGGCGAAAACTTTGACTATAAACACTTTTTAACTGTTCGGAAATTTAAGATCTTTCGCAATTCTAAAAATGACATACATCCATGTTCATGGTTAGATCAATTTATGTACGCTCTTCCACCAAATTGGCCAATAAGTCACAAACTGGAATTTATGTGTGGCTCTTTAAGTCCTCAGGGGATTCAATACACTAAGTGAATATGTGCCGTAGCGTGCACAGGGCCCCGAGCTGTAGTGGTGCTATTTCCCCTTTTAGTTTTATGCATCGCTGCCTACTCTTTTACTATCCTTTGAATCTATCAAACAACTCTTCAACTATCAATCTATCTAGAGAGTCGGTAAAGAATAACCTGATATGACTATTTCACCCAAAAGTTATTTCGGAAATTACCGTTCGGACTTACTATATTTTCTGCAGCATTCATTCGTGGTTTAAACGAAATTTTACCTGATTATCTTCGTAACAATATTACTTCATATGTTGACGATATTCGTATTGCTAAACGTTCTATGAGTGAGCACAACAAAATTTTGGATTCATTATTACGTATTTTTGCAAGAGTTGGCATTACAGTAAACTTGGAAAAATCTGAATTTGGTCGTTCTCAGGTGAAATTTCTTGGTCATATTATTTGGACAGAAGGTATTCTTCCTGATCCAGAGAAACTAGACACTATTCGTAATTATGCTGGTCCTACCATAAAACGTGATCTTCGTAGTTTCCTTGGTAGCTGTAATTTTCTTACACGCATTGTTAGATTGGACAATTTGGCCACGCCTCTTATGTGAACTATCTGGAAAAAATTTAATTGGGTGTTGGGATGAGGAAGTTCAGTCAGAATTTGAACAACTTCTTGAGGAGAAAGGAAAGCATGGCGATTAGACAGTGTTATTTAGTTCGCAACGACATTCTTTTTAAACGAGAATCGGTCGACAACTCCGTTTGGTTAGTTTGTATTCCTGATGAGTGGGTTAGTAAATTGATTTTCTATACACATTTCAGTTATGCACACTTTGGTCCCACAAAATGCTTTCATAAATTACGAGAAAATTGCTACTTGCGTAATATGGAAAACCCGTATTCGATCTGTTCTTGCCCAATACAAATTATGTCAAAAGGCTAAGCCGCCAACTATTTCTCACAGAGCACCGTTGTTTCCTATCATTCCACCGGAATTAAAGGAGACGGCTGCAATCGATTTGTTCGGTCCAGTGGTTCGTTCTACTAATGGTTTTGCGTACATTTTGGTAGCAGTGGAATTGACATCAAAATATGTGTTTTACACCTTTACGCAAAGCAACAGCTCGTTCAGTATCTAACGCTTTAATCAAACATTTTCTTAAAGAAGGTGGTCGTGTTGATAAGGTTATATCAGATAATGGATCACAGTTTCGCTCTAAAATTTGGCTTCGTGCTCTATGGCGTCGTAAGATTAAACCAATTTTCATTTCACTTTTTCACCCTCAATCTAACGCTTCGGAGAGATGGATGAAGGAAATCAATAAATTGTGTCGGCTTTATTGTCATCAGAATCACAGAACGTGGGATCAGTATCTTCATATTTTTCAAAACATTCTGAATGAGCTCCCTAATGATTCAACTTCTTTACCGCCTATATTAATATTTAAAAACAAAGCACCGACGAATCGCATTTCTGTAATAGTTCCTTTTCCGCCTACATGGAAACTGCGGCATTCTGAAGTTGTCAACCTGGTTCTACAAAATATTGCATCTGTGGCTGCTGGAAGAGAGAAATCAGCTAAACGTCCTGGTCGTTTAAAAACCTTGTCAGTTGGTCAAAAGGTGTTAATTCTCACCGTTTGTCTCACAATGGAAAAGGCTTGAGTCGCAAATTTTTTTCTGCTTTATAATGGTCCATATAGAGTTCGCAAAATTATTCATGATAACACTCGAAGTAGAAACTCTTAAATCTCGGCGCTCTAAGGGAATACATCATACATCGAACGTTAAAATTTTTGTGGAATGACATACTTCTGAGCAACTAACAGTTATACGTAAACACGCAGAGAATACAAGGATACCGCGCCGTGTTCCGGCGGCGGCACATACTCAAAGCAACAGTCAAGTCTGCGCGGCGCACAAGTCAGTCGTTGACCGCAAACAATTACTTCCTACGTCACGCGTACCTACAGCTGATCGAGCGCTCAGTGCGAATGCACTGACAGCTGTAAACAAATACGCAGTCTAATTTCTTCGAATAAATTCAGTATAAATCTATAGTGACTTGATAAATTATGTTATTAACATTCAGTATTTTTCAGGATACGGTTGTATAAAATATTTAAGAACTTCAGGTAAATTCTGTGTGTGTCCGACGTTAAGAGGACTTGCTATCGAGAAAATTTCAGGAAGAATGTAATCTCGAAGAAGAACTAATAGACTAAAAAGGTAACTATTAATTGAGTTTATTTTTCAGGAAACAAGTTTCCACTTAGGTACGTACTTTAGACGTAATTTGCTGCTCGCGATTACGTGATTCATACTTCGTGTCAACTGATATTGACAATGATTGATTAATGAACAGGGTTGTTACTTATGTATATTATGCATCGCTTGGCTGCTACGCTTTTCCACTGATGTCATTTTTATTATTATGTGCCTGCTGTGCTTATTTATTTAAATTATAATTGTCACCTGATTAATTGTGCTGACTGTGGTTATGTATGTAAGTTATACATTGTGATTTATCTGCTTGCGCCTTCACGTTTACTTATTAAGATTACATATGAACATTTCTTTGCTTATGCTGATATGATACTAATGACCTGTTTATTATGTAAGATATATATTTGCTGCTTTGCGTATGGATTGCGTATTTACACATTGCTGTTTTGTTGTCATAACTACTCTTTAATTTGGTATATAGAAATGCTGATATGCGGTGTACGAACATAGAGTTTAGGTTACACTATGGTATAAATTATAGATTGTTTGCTTGGTAGAGCCTCGTTGTAGGGATTGTGCTGCATCCACTTGTTGACATTCTATTCTCTACTGGTATATTTACTCGCTATTGCATGTTTTGCTTACGCTCAGTGCCTTATATTTTTAAGATAAGAAAATGAACTGCTATAACGCTACGAACGACATTAGTACAAGAAACTTCATTGAAGTCACATGAGCTGGAGGTTTTACGGAAGCTGTATAAATTTATGCTAATAGGACGGAAGGTAACGACATGACATACCAACACTAGGTTTAGACCATTGACAGTTATTACACTGCATTCTTTATGAGCAATTGAAATAGAAGGTGACACTTGACACAAGAAATACTCCACATGTTTGCTTCTGTTTTGCCATGATTCTTGAAGTGGTGTACACACTGTGAAATATTACGATCATTCACATTCCGTACTCGTACTTACTTACTGAAAGTTGTTCAAACTAAAGGCTGTTAGAGGTCATGTATGCTTTTCTTTTATTTAATGATGGACAAGATAACCAAAATGTATTTTATAATTCATAATGACTAGAAGATTTGGGTCTGATGGACTACACAGAGGTTGTGTGTGGTCAGTATGTCTTCGGATTGTATGAGATGATGAATTGAAGTTCGCACTAGAATTTTATCTGTACTTGTTCAAGGAGACTGACTAGAGGAAAGAGTTGTTATGGAAGTGAAATGATATTGGCGATAAGGTTTATATGTATCGACGTATTGAAGAGGTATTATTGAGGTATTGAGATTGTGTGAAGTTGATGATTATTGGAGTTTTGGTGGACAAGAGGTAAGGTAAATGATAAGGATGATAAGGTTTATATGTATCGACGTAAGAGGTATTATTGAAGTATTAAGATTATGTGATGCTGATGATTATTGGAGTTTTGGTGGATAAGAGGTAAAGTAAGTGAGGAGCATATTTTTTTGTTGGTTTATATGGAACAAGGAGGATGAAGATGGCAGACTAGAACACTCAAGTAGAAGGAAGATTGTCTACACACACTCTTTTTTTTTAAATCAATAAGCAGTATATACTTTTTTTTGGAGAGAGGAAGTATTTGCATATCTTGGCACACTGACAGTTGTTCAGCAACCGTACGTTTGATTTGGCTTGGCAACCATTGGTCTTGACATGATGGCTATGACGTTGGCTAACTATTATTGACTGTTATACATTGCTGCCACTACTACTTGATACACATGACGAACATCAAAGCTTTGACAGAATTGCATTCACACAGTTAACACTATTCAATTACACAGTAGTACTTAATGTGAATGAAAGATGAGTGAGTGTGTTTTGTGTGTTTTCCTTTCCTAATCCCAAATAATTGGTACCTACCTATCTCCTAAATATTATTTTACTTGTTTGTTGTGGCTTGCACTGACACCCATAAATAATATAGGTTTACTATTATTTGTGTATTGTAATAGTTAATATGACAATTATCTTATATCATTTGTGTGTTTCTTATAATTTGTATGTTTAGTGTAAGAGCATTGAGAATAATTTTTAAAAGCAATTGTGTGTGAATTCAAACTTAGAAATGTTTAATTTCTGCTGATGAACTCTGATGAACTGTCTGATTAGTGATAGTGAATATTATGGACTGTTACCTGCACTTGTTCTCCGGCCAGAGTGGCCGTGCGGTTGTAGGCGCTACAGTCTGGAGCTGAACGACCGCTACGGTCGCAGGTTCGAATCCTGCCTCGGGCATGGATGTGTGTGATGTCCTTAGGTTATTTAGGTTTAATTAGTTCTAAGTTCTAGGCGACTGATGACCTCAGAAGTAAAGTCGCATAGTGCTCAGAGCCATTTGCACTTGTTCAACATGATGGGTGCCACTTGGAAATGTTTAATTTCTGCTGATAAACTCTGACTGAACTGTCTGATTAGTGATAGTGAATATTATGGACTGTTACCTGCACTTGTTGAACTTATGGAACTGTTTCTACTGATGATGTCACTTGTTGCTGTCTGCACCTGTTCAACATTGCTGGGTGCCACTGATGGAACTGCTTCTACTGAAATAATGTCACTTGTTGGTGTCTACACCTGTTTAACATTGCTGGGTGCCATGGATGGAACTGCTTCTACTGAACTAATGTTTGTTGCTGTCTGCACCTGTTCAACATTACTGGGTGCCACTGATGGAACTGCTTGTACTGAAATAATGTCACTTGTTGCTGTCTGCACCTGTTTAACATTGCTGGGTGCCACTGATGGAACTGCTTCTACTGAAATAATGTCACTTGTTGCTGTCTGCACCTGCTCAACATTGCTGGGTGCCACTGTTGGAACTGCTTCTACTGAAATGATGTCACTTGTTGCTGTCTGCACCTGCTCAACATTGCTGGGTGCCACTAATGGAACTGCTTGTACTGAAATAATGTCACTTGTTGCTGTCTGCACCTGCTCAACATTGCTGGGTGCCACTAATGGGACTGCTTCTACTGAAATGATGTCACTTGTTGCTGTCTGCACCTGCTCAACATTGCTGGGTGTCACTAATGGAACTGCTTCTACTGAAATGATGTCACTTGTTGCTGTCTGCACCTGTTCAACATTACTGGGTGCCATTGTAGGAACTGCTTCTACTGAAATAATGTCACTTGTTGCTGTCTGCATCTGTTCAGCATTGCTGGGTGCCACTGTTGGAGCTGTTTAATTACTGCTGATGAAATGTTATGAGACTGCTATTTGCATCTGTTGATCATTTCTGGGTGCTACCGCTGGAACTGTCAACTACTCTGATGAGTGCTACTTGTTTATTGAACTGTTGAAAGGATTTTATGTGAATATTTGTATAAACTGATTTTTTGTGTATTTACTGTTTATGAAACTTTATGAGACTCTTACACACACCTATTCGTTATTGCTGGTGCATTTGATTGAATGATACTTGTGTAAACTATTATGTAAAATCACATGTATGCAAGCATTTGTATTCCTTACTGTATTTCGTATATTCGGTTATTGAAGGGTCAGTGCAAAGCCAAAATTTATCTAGTTATGTGATTTTTTCTTATTAATATTATCTTTTATTTTTGTCTGTATTTTTTTGACGAATTTGGTGGTATTTTCACCACCAATGCTGGCAAAAATACCATCAAATTGTAGCCTGCGGAGGAAGGACATATGAAAGGTGGCTACACTGAGTCACAGCGCCAGAGATTGCGCCAAAGAGTTTTATTCGGCCGCCTCCACTGGCAGTGCTTGTTCAGAAGTTGTGGTGGTTAGTGCTTTGTTGAGAGGATGTCGATAGCTGTACTTGAGGCCACGTCGTGTGCAGTTGTTTTGATGGGCTAGACAGCAGATGTTGTTCGATTGGGGATGTTGTAATAACCAGAGTGTATTTTTCGTCAATATATATGAGGTAATTAAAAAAAAATTGTATTTCAAATTTCCTAACTAACAATGCCTCTTGCTCACAGGTTCAGTCAACAGAGCATCTGGGTTGCGTTCATGTATCAGACTGTGATTCGGGTTTCTATGTGTAATTATAGTATTTCAGTTTTTTTTAATTACTTCACTGTAAATGATATTTAAAATATCTTGTCTTATTCAGGAAGAACCGTGCCAGATGTGTACGTTGAATCACACTTCCACACACAGAACAGTTACACTTGTGTTTTGTTGTTTCGTAGCTTTTATAGTTGCTGGGGACTTACTTAATTGTGTTAACGGAAGTTTCCTTTCATTCTTTGTTGTTATTCTATGCAGTCAGATTGCGTACTAATACTAGTCGGGGCCAACCGTTTACGAGACTGCATAACCGGACAGACAGCTACTAAAAATAAAAAAATTATTTGCATTATATAATTAAGCCCCCATGCAACGTTCACCAAGTAATCAAGCAGTATAATGCTCCCTCCTACGTATATCTCGCGAAGAGACCATGAGGACAAAATCAGAGAGATTAGAGCCCACACAGAGGCATACCGAACAATACGAGACTGGAATATAAGGGAGAACCGATAGAGGTACTCAAGGTAGCCTCCGCCACACACCGTGAGGTGGCTTGCGGAGTATGGATGTAGATGTACATGTAGAAAATGCCCACCACGAGAGACAGTGTTTATTTTCATACATTAAATTTATTCGCAGTTACGAGTATGGGTAGCCATTAGCTGTATAATGGAATGACGATAATGAAAATTTGTGACGGATTGATCCTCGAATCCGGATTTCCCGCTGAATGCGAGCGGTCCCCTTACCATTTGGTTATCCGAACACGGCTCCTATCCTCACCCAGACTTCCATATGTTGTAATATATGCATCTAAAACCTGTAATCGTACGTACATTGTGTATATTTCTCTATGGGGTGAGATATTTTACTTGAAAGTAGCCTGGCCGCTGTCGGGAGACAAGTTCGAAATTGCAATGCCTGTGCTATACTGTATTACGATAGAATGTTCCTTCGCGCATCCGTGTGTGCATACATGCATATATCCGGATAAATGATGTAAGTAGGCTGTTTAGGTTCTTATATTGGTAACGCTGCCGCCACGTAGCGCTCTGTATGAAAATCACTGGCTGTGCTGTGTGCAGTCTGTGGCTGCTTTGCATTGTTGTAATACTCGCCATTGTAGTGTTGGGCAGCTGGATGTTAACAGCGCGTAGCGTTGCGCAGTTGGAGGTGAGCCGCCAGCAGTGGTGGATGTGGGGAGAGAGATGGCGGAGTTTTGTAATTTGTCATGAACTGCTATATATATTATGACTATTGAGGTAAATACTTTGGTTGTTCTCTATCAAAATCTTTCATTTGCTAACTATGCCTATCAGTAGTTAGTGCCTTCCGTAGTTTGAATCTTTTATTTAGCTGGCAGTGGTGGTGCGTGCTGTATTGCAGTGGTTCGAGTGACGAAGATTTTTGTGAGGTGGGTGATTTGTGAAAGGTATAGGTTAATGTTAGTCAGGGCCATTCTTTTGTAGGGATTATTGAAAGTCAGATTGCGTTGCGCTAAAAATATTGTGTGTCAGTCTGAGCACAGTCTTGTATAATTGTTCAAAGGGGAAGTTTCAATGAATATATGCATGCGCGAAAAAATATTCTGTCGTAGTTCGGTAGAAACAAGCACTGCAATATCGTGTTTATCTGCCGACATCTTGCAAGCGATTTTCATGTAAAATGTTTCCCACGTACGGGAATATACATAATGGATGTACAAATACAAGTTGTAGACTCATGGTTGACAACATATGAAAGTTGGAGTCTGGCCGTGAGCTGTGCTCGGATAGCCAAACGGTAAGCACAGTCTTGGATAATTCTTCAAAAGGGACGTTTCATATGTCGACCCTTTGCCGAGGATACCTCACTGGAATCTTCTGATTTTTTCTTGTAGTTTGTGTAATTAGTGTAGCTTTTGTTTATTGCTGGCGCGTAATTATGGAGAGAATTTTCTTTGTAGTTGTAGTTTTTCATTGTTGTACACAGTTGTGGCATGCATGTAGATTTGCACCAAGTATTTCGCAGCTGCGCTTGCAATTAACTAGATATTATTTTCAGTGCTATGTTAATGTGTTTTCTTATTTTGCTCTTCAAATTTTGCTTTTCTGTGTTGTCGTGTGAAATATTGTGACAATAATGGCGTGTGAAAAACGTAATACTAGACTCCAAAGTAAATTGAGAAATGACAGTGAAGACGAAAGCAGTGTGTTAGCGCCACCGTGTAATGAATTAACTAATGTTCAAAGTAGTAATTTGGTAATTGTGCATAGGGAAATGGAGCGGGCTGCAAATAATGGCGTAGACAGTGAAACAATTACTGAACAGGGAAGCATTATCGATCGATCGGTCGGCAACAGCTCGCCTCACGAATCCTAAATGAAAGAACACAATATTGCAAATACTGTAGACTCAGGTTTTGGGTCCTCATCGTTTTCTCAAATGAGTCAAGCCACATTTTCTGCTTATCAAAACGTGAAAGTTGCCGGTGAAAACGCACTGCCAAAAAGCATAGAGAAACACATTCCAGACACAAATACATTATTATTGCAATTAATGCAACAAATGGAACAAAATCAGAGACAAACACAGCAAAAGCTTCAAAAGTTAGACATAATGGAACAATATCTTAAAAAGTTAGACACAGTGGAACAAAATCAGAGACAAACACAGCAAAAGCTTCAAAAGTTACACACAATGGAACAAAAGCTTCAAAAGTTAGACATCACACTTGAACAAACACGTGAAGATTGAACTACTGAGTTACATAACATTGAATCGAAATGTCAAAAAGCCTGTAATGACGTAAAAACAAAAATTTGTGTGCATTTTCAACCTATTTTTTTGCGGCATGAAAATGCATTACAGAATCACGAAACAGCTATAAAATAACTGCAAATTATTGTTCATGAAAATCATGAGACCTTGCAAGCTAAAATTGACTCAGTTGCATCTACCGATTGGGTTACGCAACTTGCAAAAACGCAGGGAAGCTTAAAGCACACAGTAGATACGATTTCAACACAAATGGACACTCTGAAACTTGGTTCAGAAAAACACACTGAGGAAATAATTTCACTATCGGATAAAGTAGCCAAACTTTCAGATCAGTTCAGTAACTTATCTACAAAGGTAGATGATGATCTGAATGACACAAGACCTGTAGCTTTCACTGACACTGAAGAGTATGAACAAATTAGAAAATTCAAACAAAATCAAAATCAAATCAATACACAGTACAAAAGAGAAATCCGGTAAGTACAAATCAGTTGGCACAAGTAATACAAGAATTACATATTTCAGAGGACACTCATTCTCCAGTATGGGAAGAGGGACATAGAAATACGGAACAGCCACAAAATAATAAATCAGGGCACTTCGGAAATAATGAAAGAAATTGGCAAGGTGCACCGAATTTTGAGATGGAACCGCCGACACGACGTAACAATGACCGATATGCGACTCGCCGACATGATGATTTTGACTATAAGCTGTTCATTACTACACTTAAATTCAAAACATTTAAGAATGCTGACAACGAAGTTCATCCACAAGCGTGGCTTCATCTATTCTCTCATTGTTTTCCCCCCAACTGGTCATTGGAGCACAGATTAGAATTTATGTGTGGCTACTTAGAGAATGAACCAGCTGTAAGAATGCGATCGGTCATTCACGATTGCCACAGTGAAGGAGAATTTTATCATGCCTTCCTCTCAGCATGCCTTCCTCTCAGACCGAGTAAAACATAGCATCATAATGATGAAACATTTCGAACAATCTGAATTCTCCAGTCTTGTGAAATATTTTGAAGACATGTTGCACAAGAATCAGTACCTGTCAAACCCATACAGTCCCTCAGAACTAATCCGCATTTGCTTAATCAAATTGCCTGAACATATACGACATATTATTATAGCAGGACGTTGCAAAGACGACCTTGAAGCTTTTCAGGGACTGTTACAAGAACTGGAAATTGACACTGACAATCGCGGAACGCGAAAACCGGAGCACAAAAATTACAGGTCACATCTGTCACAATTCCGCGATGACAGAAATAATACACGACAAGGCTATTCTTACAACGTAAATCGTGACCAAAACAGACACCACCCATATGACAACCGTTGGCAGAGTAGTAATAATTACAGGGAAAGATCACCTCTCCGTGGTAATGACTATCAGAGAGACAATCAGAGAAACAGACAATATGGGAACCAAATTAATTATTATCAAGGGAGACAGAATAACTTTAGACACAACGGTCCAGCGCGCAGTTACGATTCAGGGAGAGATCCTCCACCACGTGACCGACAAGAAAGAAACTATGGTATCTACCGACGTGACGACAGACGATATGATCGTAACGACAGACCTGAATTGCATCAGAATTGGTGGGATTCAAACATGGCAGGGCCCTCTCGACAAGGTCAATTTGTAGAAGTTAAGTCTCCTAATCCTAATAACGACGCGCGCCAACAAAGAGACAGACAATAACTCGCACAGCAGGCAGCCGCGTGCGTCAGCTGGCTCAGAGAAAAATAATATAAATGCTAACCTTGAGAAAAATTCCAGTATTCTTTACCGACATATACCACACGATGATTCCGTTGAAGCTGGAGCTCTGCATAGTAGTAAGAGTAAAGGCTTGCACCACATTTCACATGTAAAACCTGAAACGTCCCCTTTGAACATTTATACATGACTGTGCTTAACCTGATACACAATATTTTTTTAGCGCAACGCAATCTGACTTTCAAAATTCCCTACAAAAGAATGGCCCTGACTAACATTAAACTATACCTTTCACAAATCACTTACCTCACAAAAATCTTCGCTACTCAAGCTACTGCAATACAGCGAACGCCACTACTGCCAGCTAAATAAAAGATTCAAACTACTGAAGGCACTAACTACTGATAGGGATAGTTAGCAAATGAAAGATATTAATAGAGAACAAACAATGTATTTACCTTGATATCATCATTTATAAATATAGCAGTTCATGACAAATTTCAAAACTCCGCCATCTCTCTCCCCACATCCACCACTGCTGGCGGCTCACCTCCAACTGCGCAACGCTACGCGCTGTTCACAGCCAGCTGCCTAACACTACAATGGCGAGTATTACAACAATGCAAACTAGACACAGACTGCACACAGCACAGCCAGTGATTTTTATACAGAGGTGGCGTTACCAATAAAAAAACCTAAACAGCTTACTTACACAGCCCCCATGCTACTCACAAAAAATTTAAAAAATTTTTCTGGGCACTGGCCAATACATATTTGTTAAATTTTTTTTTTACAATTACAATAACAAAGAAATCAAATGATCACACTTATTGATACAATGTTGGTCAAAAGCTAAAATTTTCTCACAGTCCATAAAGACAGTCCTGATCGTTGATCACAGTAAAATTGCCGTGTTTTTCACAAAGTCTGAGCAGTAAAAGACAATGCACATAGACGTAGTGGATTTCCATGCAGTCTTGAAGAAGTAGTGTGTCCTTCCAACGGAAAGACAGTGCTGACTCGACATGCAGACAGGTCATGAGCCACAACAGAGCAAACCCACCGCAGTGTCAATCGAAGTTTTGAAGAGTATTGGTGGGTAGGTCATCACAGAGCAGACCCACTGTAGTCCTGGTAGAGATTACGGTATTGGTGGGCCCCCAGAGGTGCAGACCCACTGCAGTCCTTGTAGAAATAATGGTATTGATGGATCATCAAAGATGTAGACCCACTGTAGTCCTGGTAGAGATGGCCAGCAGCCAGCTGTTGTGACTATGCAGGTGCACAATCACCACTGAAGAGTCTTGCGGATAATAGAGCAAGTCCATAACCACCGCTTGTGCACTCACAAAGTTTTTGAATTGTCCTGAGAACCAGCAATGCTGTTAACCAGTCCCTTGCTGAATTATTAACACACGTGCAAACACTAACAGTCCCTAGTTCTCACATATTGTCCATATACTATGACCAATAGAAACGTGTGCAGTGAAATGTAACTTACAAGTTACTTAATTTGATGACCTGGTGTCAATTACAACTTTATAACAGAAGAATACAATTACAAAGGTACAAAATACATCATTAAAGAACATAACAATACAGATAACATTTGTAGTACAGGTTTTACAATAGAATAGAAATAAAGATATACATCAGTGTTACAAAAATAATGACATAACTACATACATAAAGATCAGAATAAATTTTGAAACATCAACTTCACACATGAGCATTAAAACAAAACAGAATAAATAATGTCTAAACATCTTTACAAAGAAAATAACATATTATTAATGCAAATTATATTTGAGGATAACAGTATTCCTCATCATAGTGAATGTAGCTTAGTATTAGAAGAGGAAAGAAATTTTATGAAACAGTACACAGAGACAGGAAGAAAACAAATACACATGGGTACACAAACACATAGTGGGATAACACAAGGAAAGGACAGGGTTTCTTTGACTGCAGTATTTTGCAAACAAAACTTTCTTTACTTCACGCAGATCTCCCTTCATTCCTCATTATTTCCAAAAAGTGCTATCAATACCAGCTTTCTCTACTCTGTTCATATTTCTTTCAGAATAATTACGGATCATTGTACAATACTCATTTTGGCCCAAAACGTTTTCATATACCTTCAATGCATTTCTTTCCATTCATCACAACTAGTTTCTTATATAGTCTACCCCCTCTTAAGCTAACTTAAATCTACTGAGATCAGATGCTAAACTAAGGGACGAGGCAATGCAGCAGCACAAAAAACAATTAACGCAAACAGCAATGACAAAAAAGTGCAGGTTTGCAAAGGAAGCAGCATTTTAGAAATTAGCGAAGCAATTGCAATATTACGACTAATATAAGGCAATGTGCAGCAAACAAGAAAAATAAATCTGGCTTAGCAGAGTAACACAAATTAAAATTCAGTAGCACTATGCCTGGCAAACAGCATAACTTATAACTAAACATGACAAAGTTCAAGCAGAAAAAGTTTTACACTAAAAATGGCCATGTCTAATACCTATGTCACATCTTAACACTAGAGTGATGCATCACAATTTATTCTACAAAAGAAATTAACAAGTACTTGAAAAGAAAACTATGATTGCAGTTCCTGTGAAGGTAAATGTCTTTTTGTGCTCCCTCATTTTTTTTGAAAAAAATACTATTTACTCGATCTGTAGACAGAAAATATTTATATTAGTACATCTATAAAATTTTATTTTAACCAATGCTGCAGTGCAGCTAGAAACTAGATATCAAATGAAATAAGCAATTACGCAAACCAAAGCATAAAAATATCATTCAATAGTCATGTGACATTTCATAAGTTAGTAGACATTCTCTCAACTCTCGTAGAAAGACGCTTCTCATAATCAGGTGTGCAGATGTAAAAATATTTCTCGTCATTTCATTAGGCATTTCTGTAAATATCATAAATTAAGAGCTCCACAGTGTCAACATATATTTTCAAGTTCGACTGTGTCGTTTTTGCGATGCTCTCTACAAAGGAACGTCAATAGCGAGGATAATAGCCTCCCTTTTTTTTCACCTGTGCCGCTGAAAAGGGCTCGCAATAACAGCTTTTTCTCCAGGCGTCTGACATAGCTGGGTGCCCACGACCCATTACGTGCAGGTGGTCACTTATCTTTCTTAGGGAAAATTTACGACACTAGTTTCCGCTACAGTGACAGTCTCATATAAAAAATTTCACAGGTCAAGAATTTGGGTTACACATCTGTAGAAACAAAATCCTATTGATATAACAGAGTCCAAAAAGTTTTCGTCGGCATTGTAATACATTCACGCATTTACATACATTTCATAACTCTTAAAGTACGATTCTCGGTTCCCAAAATCTTTTTTCACAAACCATAGTCCCTAACTTCCATTCATTATTCATATACATATAAACATGTAATCACATTCCTTATATAGCATCAGCTTATTGATCATAAACATACCTCAACAGCATTATACACACTGTCGTCGTAGAAATAACATCATAACCCCTCAGTCAAATCTCAAAAACGTCGTAGCTTTCTGCAATAATTTCAAATCCTAAAAAAATATTCTCTGCTCATTTCAATAGTGTCAATTGCGTAAACATGTGTCACTGATGTAGTAAAAAAAATGTTTGTCTCTCTCAGTTAAATCATCAGGTAGCTGTGTAACTATGTGTTAGAGAAATATGGTACCGATGTGTAAGGTTGTATAAGCAAATACCATATTAGCTAGGGCTCCTTGTGCTTGCCAAACACATGGTACACAAAGTAGGCGTGTACCCCCCTGAGGATTAATGTAATTATACCCTCAGGTGTTACAGATTACAGCAATGGAATGAAATGTATCACGGAAAACCCTTGTATCATTGTACTTCAAATATCTTTAAAAAAATAAATGTTTTAAGTGCGAAATTAATCACTCAAATACGTGTACTGTAGCGCTAAACTGTGCGTCATGTTGTAAGATAACCTCTGTGAAAGTCTCGTAGTTATCGTCCTACGAAAGCTAAGTTCTGCAGAAGTCAATGTACTTACCTCATGATAAACAAAAGTGAAATGCTTTGTGTATAGATATCTTAGTTATTACGCTTATTGTTGTGATGAAGAAAGTACTGTACTGTAACGTATCGTTGTGCCACGAAAAAGGCTGTCTCATTGTTGCTATACCACAAAAGTTACTACTAAAACATGTTTTTCTTTCCAGAAGAATTCAGAAAACTGTGCAGATATAAAACAGATACACCGCAAAAGCAACATTGTAAATTGTCACTCATTAGTAGCGTCGTGATAAAATCGTGTAGCTGTCATATAAACTAACCTCTGTGTCATCTGGTATCTCTCAGAAAGCACTTTAATTTCAGAATGTATTTTCAAATAAACCAAAATGTTGCATTAAAATCTCATTAACAGTACTGGTAAATGTTCTAAGTATGAGAGCCTTATAACGTTACGTAATCGTGCAACAAACAAGCAAGAATGCACACACACAATAACACTGTTTCGTCTGTTCACTATAACAATGCATTCGTAATTTCTGTTTAAATAAGTTCTCTTGGTTCTTGACTGGATATTTAACTTCAAACATTGTGGAATGTTAACAGTTTCTTAAGTCTTAGTGTGACAAATTGTACTAGTAGCGTGGAGTGAAAAATTTTATGGCAAAGACTAAGTTAATAAACAGATTATCTCTCAGTAAGCGGTTTTACATGTGAAATGTGGTGTAACCCTTTGCTCTTCCTAGTACGCAGAGTTTGAACTTGAATGCAATTATCATGCGGTATACGTCGGTAAAGAATACTGGAATTTTTCTCAAGGTTAGCGTCTATGTTATTTTTCTCTGAGCCAGCTGGCGCACGCAGCTGCCTGCGGAGCGCGTCATTGTCTGTCCCTTTGTTGGCGCGCGTCGTTATTGGGATTAGGAGACCTAACTTCTACAAATTCACGTTGTCGAAAGTGCCCTGCTCTGTTTGAATCCCGCCAGTTCTGATGAAATTCAGGTCTGTCGTTATGATTATCTCGTCTGTCGTCATGTCAGTAGATTTCATAATTTCTTCCTTGTCCGTCACGTGGTGGAGAATTTCTCCCTGAATCGTTACTGTGCGCCGAACTGTTGCGTCTGAAGTTATTCTGCCTCCTTTGATAATATTTATTTTGGTTCCCATATTGTCTGCTTCTAAGGTAATCTCTGTCATATTCATTACTACGGAAATGCGATCATTCTCTGTAACTATTATTACTCTGCCAGTGGTTGTCGTATGGGTGGTGTCTGTTTTGGTCACGGTTTGCGTTGTGAGAGTAGCCTTGTCGTGTCCAGTTATTGTTTCTGGCGTCACGGAATTGTGACGTATGTGACCTGTAGTGATTGTTTTCCTGTTTTTGCATCCCGCGACTGTCTGTGTCAATTTCCAGTTCTTGTAACAGTCCCTGAAAAGCTTCAATGTCGTCTTTGCAACGTCCTGCTAAAATAATATGTCGTAAATGTTCAGGCAATTTGAGTAAGCAAATGCGGATGAGTTCTGAGGAGCTGTATGGGTTTGAAAGATACTGATTCTTATGCAACATGTCTTCAAAATATTTGACAAGACTGGAACATTCAGATTGTTTAAAGTGTTTCATCATCATGATGCTATGTTTTACTCGGTCTTGTGTAGCTTGAGACCAATAAGCTGAGAGGAAAGCATGATAAAATTCTCCTTCACTGTGACAATCGTGAATGACCGATCGCATTCTTACAGCTGGTTCATTCTCTAAATAGCCACACATAAATTCTAATCTGTGTTCTAACGACCAGTTGGGAGGAAAACAATGAGAGAATTGATGGAGCCATGCTTGTGGATGAATGTCGTTGCCAGAATTCTTAAATGTTTTGAATTTACGTGTAGTAATGAACAGCTTATAGTCAAAATCATCATGTCGGAGAGTCGCATAGCGGTCATTGTTACGTCGTGTCGGCGGTTCCATCTCAAAATTCGGTGTGCCTTGCCAATTTCTTTCATAATTTCCGAAGTGTCCTGTGTTATTATCTTGTGGTTGTTCCGTATTTCTATGTCCCTCTTCCCGTGTTGGAGCGCGAGTGTCCTCTGAAATACGTAATTCTTGTATTACCTGTGTCAGCTGATCTTGTACTTCCCGGATTTCTACTTGGTGTTGCGTATTAATTTGATTCACATTTTGTTTCAGTTTCCTAATTTGTTCGCTCTCTTCTGTGTCATTAAAGACTACCGGTTTTGTGTCATTCAGATTATCATCTACCTTCGTAGATAAATTATTTAGCTGATCCGAAAGTTCAACTACTTTCTCTGATAATGTACTAATTTCCTCCATGTGTCTTTCTACTGTGTCCTTTAAGTTTTCCTGGGTTTTTGCAAGTTGCGTAACCGAATCGGTAGATGCAACTGAGTCAATTTTAGCTTGCAAGGTCTCATGATTTTCATGAACAATAATTTGCAGTTCTTTTATGGCTGCTTCGTGATTCTGTAATGCATTTTCATGCCGCGAAATGTTAGGTTGAAAATGCTCACAAATTTGTGTTTTTACATCATTACAGACTTTTTGACATTTCGATTCAATGTTATGTAACTCGGTAGTTAAATCTTCACGTGTTTGTTCAAGCTTATTTTCCACTGAGTCTAACTTTTGAAGCTTTTGTTCCAATGTGTCTAATTTTTGAAGCTTTTGCTGTGTTTGTCTCTGATTTTGTTCCATTGTGTCTAACTTTTTAAGATTTTGTTCCACTGTGTTAAACTTTCGAAGATTTTGTTCCATTGTGTCTAACTTTTGAAGCTTTTGTTGTGTTTGTCCCATTTGTTGTATTAATTGTAATAACAATGCACTGGTGTCTGGAACATGTTCCTCAGTGCTTTTCGGCAGTGAATTTGCACCGGAAACATTCACATTTTGACAAGCAGAAAATGTGTCTTGACTTATTTGAGAAAACGGTGAGGATCCAAAACCTGAATCTACAGTATTTGCGAGATCGTGTCGTGTCATTTCGGATTCCTGAGCCGAGCTATTGCCGACCGATCGATCGATAATGCTTCCCTGCTAACTAATTGTTTCACTGCCTAAGCCATTGTTTGCTGCCCGCTCCATTTCCCTATGCACAATTACCGAATTACTACTTTGAACATCAGTTAATTCATTACTCGGTGGCGCTAACACACTGCTTTCGTTTTCACTGTCATTTCTCAGTTTACTTTGGAGCCTAGTATTACGTTTTTCACACGCCATTATTATCACAGTATTTCACACGACAACACAGAAAAACACAATTTGAAGAGCAAAAATAAGAGAACACATTAACATAACACTGAAAATAATATCTAGTTAATTGCAGCTGCGAAATACTTGGTGCAAATCTACATGCATGCCACAACTGTTTGACTGTACAACAATGAAAAACTACAACTACAAAGGAAATTCTCTCTATGATTACGCGCTAGCAATAAACAATAGCTACACTAATTACACAAACTACAAGAAAAAATCAGAAGATTCCAGTGAGGTATCCTAGGCTAAGGGTCGACATATGAAACGTCCCCTATTGAACATTTATACATGACTGTGCTTAACCTGATACACAATATTTTTTTAGCGCAACGCAATCTGACTTTCAAAATTCCCTACAAAAGAATGGCCCTGACTAACATTAAACTATACCTTTCACAAATCACTTACCTCACAAAAATCTTCGCTACTCAAGCTACTGCAATACAGCGAACGCCACTACTGCCAGCTAAATAAAAGATTCAAACTACTGAAGGCACTAACTACTGATAGGGATAGTTAGCAAATGAAAGATATTAATAGAGAACAAACAATGTATTTACCTTGATATCATCATATATAAATATAGCAGTTCATGACAAATTTCAAAACTCCGCCATCTCTCTCCCCACATCCACCACTGCTGGCGGCTCACCTCCAACTGCGCAACGCTACGCGCTGTTCACAGCCAGCTGCCTAACACTACAATGGCGAGTATTACAACAATGCAAACTAGACACAGACTGCACACAGCACATCCAGTGATTTTTATACAGAGGTGGCATTACCAATAAAAAAACCTAAACAGCTTACTTACAAACCATTTATTGAAAGATAAACTGCTTTTTAACTTAGTCTTTGCCATAAAATTTTTCACTTCACATTTCTAGTATGCTTTGTCAGACTTAACAAACTGTTAAAATGCAGCAATGTTTGAAGTTAAATATCCAGTCAAGAACCAAGAGAACATATTAAAACAGAAATTATGAATGCATTGTAATGGTGAACAGACGACACAATGTTGTTATTTGTACATTCTTGTTAGTTAGTTGCACGATTATATAACGACTATAAGGCTCACGTACTTAGAACATATACTGCTCATGAGATTTTAATGCAAGATTTTGGTTTACTTGAAAAGATATTCTTTATTTGAAGTATTTACATTGTTGCTTTTGCGGTGTATCTGTTTTATATCTCCACAGTTTTTATGTATTATTCTGGAAAGTGAAACATGTTTTAGTAGTAACTTTTGTGATATAGCTACAAGGAGACAGCTTTTTTCATAGCACAACATTACGTTACAGCACAGTACTTTCTTCATCACAACAATAAGCGTAATAACTAAGATATCTATACGCAAAGAATTTCACTTTCGTTTATGATGAGGTAAGTACATTGACTTCTGCAGAACTTAGCTTTTGGAGGACGATAACTACGACACTTCCACAGAGATTATCTTACAACAAGACGCACAATTTAGCGCTACAGTACACGTATTTGAGTGATTAATTTTGTACTTAAAACATTTATTTTTAAAGGTATTTGAAGTACAATGATACAAAGTTTTTTCCGTGATACATTTCATTCCATTGAAATAATCTGTAACACCTGAGGGTATAATCACATTTATGCTCAGGGGGGTACACGCTTACTTTGTGTACCATGTGTTTGGCAAGCACAAGGAGCCCTAGCTAATATGGTATTTGCTTACGCAACTTTACAAATCGGTACCATATTTCTATAACACACAAATTACACAGCTATCTGATCATTTAACTGAGCGAGACAAACATTTATTTTACTATATCAGTGACAGATGTTAACGTAATTACACAGTTGGGTAACAACACACTTATGAAATTGTATTTTGTCTGTACTTTGTGAACTGTTCATATTTTGTTGGAACCATTGTGATACTATGAGAGCTTTGAATGTCGCATTTGGTATGGGGTCCTGATTTTTAAAGTACGTTTGAGGTAGATGACACTATCGAAATAAGTAGAGAATTTTTTTTTAGGTTTTGTTATTATTGCAGAAAGCTACGACGATTTTGAGATTTGACTGTGGTGTTATGATGTTATTATTACGATGACAATGTGTATTATGCTGCTGAGGTATGTTTATTATCAATAAGCTGATGCTATATGAGGAATCTGATTATGCTATCTATTTATTATGATGAAATATTGAAGAAGTGTCGACGAATACGTATATGATTAATGAGTAGTGGTTAGGGATTCTGATTTGTGGAAAAAGATGTTGGAAACCAAGAATCGTACTTTAAGAGTTATGAAATGTGTGTAAATGCGCGAATGTATCATCATGCCGACGAAAACTTTTTGAACACTGTTATATTCATAGGATTTTGTTTCTACACATTTGCAACACAAATTCTCGACCTGTAAAATTTTTTATATGAGACTGTCACTGTAGCGCAAACTGCTGTCATAATATTTCGGTAGGAGAGTTAAGTGACCACCTTCACGTAATGCGTCGTGGGCACCCAGATGGGCGACAGTCGCCTGGAAAGAAGTCATTAGTGAGTGCCTTTCAGAGGCACGGGTGGAGAAAAAAAGAGGCCATTATCCTCGCTATTGACATTCCTTTGTAGAAAGCATAGTAAATACGACACGCTCAAACTTGAAAACATATGATAACACCGTGGAGCTCTAAATTTATGATATTTACTGAAATGCCTAATGAAATGACGAGAAATATTTTGTCTATACACCTGATTATGACTACTGTCTTTCTAGTTGAGAGATTTTTTTTACTACCTTATGAAATGCCATATGGCTAATGAATGTAGTTTCATGCATTCCTTTGTACATATTTGCTCATTTTCTTTAATATCTAGTTTCTAGCGGCACTGCAGCATTGGTTATTATAAAATTTAATAGATGTACTAATATGACTATTCTCTGTCTACAGACCCAGTAAAGAATACGTTTCTCATATACTTTCTTAGAAAAGAGAGCACAAATAGAAATTTCCCTTCACAGGAATGGCATAAATAAATTTTTTAATGACTCGGTAACTTTCTTGCAGAGTAAGTTTTTGTGATGGATCACTCTAGTGTTAAGATGTGACATTTGTATTAGACATTGCCATTTTTAGTGTAATATTTTTTCTGCTTGAGCTATTTCATATTTAGGTGTAAGTTATTGCATTTGCTGCTGCTGTTTGCCAGGCATAGAGCTACCGAATTTTAATTTGTGTTACTCTGCTAAGCCAGTTTACTACTGATTTATTTTTCTTGTTTGCTGCACATTGCCTTATATTAGTTGTAATATTGCAATTGCTCTGCTAATTTAGATGTAATGCTGCTAGCTTTGCCAATTTGAATTTTTGTCATTGCTGTTTGTGTTAATTTGTTATGTGCTGCTGCATTGCCTCGTCCCTTGGTATATATATCTGAGCTCAGTAGATTTAAGTTAGCTTAACATGGGGTAGGCTATATGTGAGAACGAGTTATGATGAATTGGAAGAAATGCATTGGGAAACTATAAGAAAATGGTTTGGCCAACAAAGAATTTTGAAAGAGGATGTGAACAGAATACAGAAACCATGGTTGGATAGGATTTTTTTTTTTTGTGGAAACAAATGTTGAAATAAGGGGAAAGATTTACAGAACGAAGTTTTGGGTTGGACTGCAGTACCAGATGTCACACTGAAAACAAACCCTGTCCTTTCCTCCTGTGTTATTCTGCTATGTGTTTATGTACGCTTGTGTATTTGTCTTTTTCCTGTCTTTATGTGTTTAGCTAATAAGAGTTATGTTGTAGAATTTTTCTCATAATATGTTATTTTCTTTGTAAAGATGTTTAGACATTATTTATTCTATTCTGTTTTAATGCTTATGTATGAAGTTGATGTTTCAAAAGTTATTCTGATCTTTTATGTATGAACTTATGTCATAGTACCTGCAACACTGATGTATATGTTATTGCGATTCTTTTGTAAAGGCTGTACTACAAATGTTATCTGTATTGTTATGTTCTTTAATGATGTATTTTGTACCTTTGTAATTGTATTCTTATGTTACAAAATTGTAATTGACACCAGTTAGTCAAATTAAGTAATTTGTAAGTTCCATTTCACTGCACACGTTTCTGTTGGTCATAGTGTATGGACAATATGTGAGAAGTAGGGACTGTTAGTGTTTGCATGTGTGTTAAAAATTCAGCAAGGGACTGGATAACAGCACTGCTGGTTCTAAGGACAATTCCAAAAACTTTGTGAGTGCACAAGTGGAGGTTTATAGACCTGCTATATTGTCCGCAAGACTCTTCGATGGTGATAGTGCACCTGCACAGTCGCAACAGATGGCTGCTGGCCATCTATACAATGACTACAGTAGGTCTGCATCTTTGATGGTCCGCCAATACCATTATTTCTACAAGGACTACAGTGGCTCTGCACCTCTGGTGGCCCACCAATACCGTAATCTCTACCAGGACTACAGTGGGTCTACTCTGTGATGACCTACCTAGCAATATTCTTCAAAACGTCGAATGACTCTGCTGTGGGTTTCCTCTGTTGTGGCCCATTACCTGTCTGCATGTCAAGAGTCAGCACTGTCTTTCCGTTGGAAGGACAACACTACTTCTTCAAGACTGCATGGAAATCCTCTACTTCCGTGTGCATTTTCTTTTACTGCTCAGACTTTGAGAAAAAAAAACACTGCAATTTTACTGTGATGAATGATCAGGACTGTCTCTATGGACTTGTAATCTCCCCACGGAAAATTACCGTCTACCACGCAATAATTAATAATGGTCAATCAAATCATCCACTATTATTCTCTTTTGAAAAGTATCTGATCGGATTTTCTAGTAATATATGCGCCGACAGCTCGTCGACGCCAAGGTATTTTTCGAGTACGTTTATTCTTTGAAATAACAGAGATACAGAGATGTATGCTCCATGGTTATTATAGAGGGATAAGGGAACAGCTTCGGAAGTATCGGTTGGAAGATTGTCGGATTGCTAAAAGAGACATATTTACTCTTCTTCTCGCTAAAACGAGCTATTAACGTTTGTGCCACGAGCGGGATAGGTAAAGAGAAAGAAAAAACTGTAAAAGAAAATTACATGAGACTTGGAATCAACAGAAAACGGAACATGTAATGGAAATGGATTGAATATACAATTTTCCTCAGAAATAAGGTTTGTGACCATTTTATTCTAGAGTGAATGACGAATGAGTTCTCTGTCTGAATCATTGATGATTGTCTTGGCCCCGTAATTAGTGGGGAAGTTTCAGCTGTGACGAAGAGAGCCTGCAATCTCCGAGTTTTTATAAATCGTCCAAAAAGGCTTCGTCCACATCTGAAATTCTAGATCTGTCGTAAACTGAACGAATTGTTCAAACGGTCGATTTTCCCAACTGAATGCAGCGCTTAATAATAATAACAAATGTAAGGATCTTTTCCAGCAAGCCAGCCGCTGAATATTAAGTCGAAGGGCTCCACCAGAGACTCTACTAGGCTGATTTCACGTAAATAATATATTTAAACTGTGCACAGGTAAAGGACAGAGAGAGAGAGAGAGAGAGAGAGAGAGAGAGAGAGAGAGAGAGAGAATGAAATTCGAGGAAATACTCAGAATCCTCCATTAGCATAACTGTTTGTCTGTCTTATCATGGATCAGCCTAATTATAAAACAGGAAGCCCTAACTTTATTGTACCGATTTATGTGTGAGAGTGAAGGAGTAATAAAGGCGACAGATACACCTCTGTACAGACAAAACATTACACCAAGTTAGCGGCAAGCTGCATTCACATACTTTCATCATTTACAGTAGAGAATTCATTATAATGGCCAATCCGTGACAGGACACGTTTTTGGACATTGTTAAAATAATTTTGTTCTCTGTTTCATGTGAACTACGACGAGACAACTTAACTTGGAAAAGAGAAGAAATACTCGCAGTCAAATTAAGTGGATCTACTAATAAAAACAGCACGCTGGCCGCAGAAAAATGGCCAGATCTATAATTTTTTATTAAAGCTTGCTAGTATTGAAGAAGTATATGCTTTTCTGTTTAGTATTAGTGCATATTTGAACATTTACTAATTGTGTTCATGCTAGAGGTATTTTGATTGACCTGCCCTAGTTGCATTTATCTGTATAAGTACAGTAAGAAAGTAAACACAGAAGTTGTGTTCATGCTAGAGGTACTTTGATTGACCTGCCTTAGTTGCATTTATCTGTATAAGTACAGTAAGAAAGTAAACACAGAATTTTTTATTAAAGCTTGCTAGTATTGAAGAAGTATATGCTTTTCTGTTTAGTATTAGTGCATATTTGAACATTTACTAATTGTGTTCATGCTAGAGGTATTTTGATTGACCTGCCCTAGTTGCATTTATCTGTATAAGTACAGTAAGAAAGTAAACACAGAAGTTGTGTTCATGCTAGAGGTACTTTGATTGACCTGCCTTAGTTGCATTTATCTGTATAAGTACAGTAAGAAAGTAAACACAGAAGTACTCTTGTGTGAAGGGAGATATATATATATATATATATATATATATATATATATATATATATATATATATATTGACGGTAGAATATTTATATGGTTTTAACTAGGGCAATGTTTAAGATGAGTCAAGCAGAGCAGAGCAACACGCAACAGCCTTCAGCTGTTAGCACTGACAATAATGATGTAGTAAGAAGTGTTGTAGAACCGATCACTACAGAGAGCGCAATAGAACGCCCGGTAGACACAGCTGGAGATGTAACAGCAAGTACGCAACATGGATTAGATCCATTAGTAATTATCATGAGACAAATGCAAATGATAACCGAGAGCATGAATAATATGAAAATCGACATTAATACAAAATTAGCCTCAGTTACTGAAGGGCAAGAAAAACTGAAAATTGACATTAATGCGAAGTTAGCCTCAGTTACTGAGGGGCAAAATGATTTGAATACGAAGTTACCCTCAGTTACTGAGGGGCAGGAAAATCTGAAAGCTGAGATTAAGCAGCAGTTACACGACAGTTTTTCCGAATTAGAGCAGCGGATAGAGGCGAAGACAAAGGAACTTAA
Source organism: Schistocerca nitens (assembly GCF_023898315.1). Classification (NCBI taxonomy): domain Eukaryota; kingdom Metazoa; phylum Arthropoda; class Insecta; order Orthoptera; family Acrididae; genus Schistocerca; species Schistocerca nitens. The sequence continues at coordinate 105,204,941 of NC_064619.1, forward strand.
AGATCAGGCCGAAGAGACGGAACGAAAATTAACTGCACAAATAGAATTGGTGAAAGCTCAATGTGAGGAATCTACTCACCGCGTACGTGTAGAAATGAAGGAGTATGTGGCTACTAAGATAGATACCGTACGGGAACAGGTGGAAATGGTTCCGCAATTAGTACAAAAGCAAGATGCCATGTCATGTGCAATTGCGCAACTTCCTGAATTGGCACGTACGCAGACTAACCTAAAGGAAAGTGTTGAACATCTGACGGAACGTCTAGACGTTATAAACCACCAAATTAATGTATTAACGGGTAAATTATCCGAAATCACATTAGAAAACAAAAGGCTAATGTGTGGAAACGTTGAGCAAAATGTTAAAGCAGCATTCCAGAGTCTATGTGGCAAACAGGAAGAGAATTTGTTTGCGAAAGGACTTGAGGAAGTGCGACAGCAGTTAGGTGCTGATTTCGAGCATTGGAAACAAACGATAGAAGAGTCGATACGCGTTTCACAACAAGGCTCAGAACAAATGAATACAGGCCAGCAGCAGAAGTTGGCAGCGACTATAGAGCCAGTTACTGCACATTCGCATACAATACCGACTTGTGTAAGTAACTCAAATATTAAATTGCCACGAGCTAGTTGTTCGCGTGAAGTTTTATCTGACGGAGATTACGAAAGCCTTTGCCATGCCGAAGAAAAAATGATAAAGCATCGGCAATTCCAGATTTTTAACACTGACAAAAGGGGGGTCCATCCGATTGTTTTTATTCGAAGTTTTAGAGGAGTGCTACCCAGAAATTGGTCGGAGTGGCAGAAGATCAGTTTCGTTACGGGGTATATACAAGGTTCGGGGGCGATCTGGGCCTCGGACATGACTTCTGTTTGCGCGACATATGACGATTTTGAGAAAGCGTTTTTAGCAAAGTTCTGGTCAGAAGGGGTACAGGAACGCCTAAGGCAGGAGGTGCTCTACCCAGAGCCTTTCTCTTTTTCAAAAGGAAGCCTTAGGAAGTATTTTGAAAAATATATAAATAAGACTAGATATTGGGACAGACCTATGCCATTGCCAGACATAATAAACATACTTAAGGCAAGACTATCAACTAGCATCCGGAATCATTTAATTTACGGCAACGATAAAGACCTGGAGTCGTTCCTCACGACGTTAGACCATATAGATATGATCGAAGAGAACAACCAGAAAGCCCGTAACAACAGATTCCAATATAGGGAGATAGAACCTCCGCCAAATGGTAGACAAGGGAACGCACAGAGATCGATAAATAGTGGAGAAACCCCTCAAAATCTTAATAATAATACTGGCAATAGTCTTGCGAGGGGCTATCCAAGGAACAACAGGAATGGGAAAAGATACAATCCCGTATGGGGAAACGAAAGGAATTTCAGACCGCAAGCCTGGAACAATAACAGTAATAGAAAGTGGAATCAACCGGGGGAATAAACTCAAATAACCAACATCAGTGGGGACGGACATCTGCGAATCAACCGGTAATTACCGAAGTGACGGACGATGTCAACCACCAGGCGAATCAAAATCCAACAAACTTGTAAGGACCCACTCGTGCCCCGGAGGAGCGGTCAACAATTGGTTGAGGGGCAACAGGATATGTGTACCCATGCTAACGTATAATGATGGACGATTACTGGCAGATGAATTGACCGAGGACTTAGAACCACAAGATGAGGATAAGGAACAGGTGGCAGTAGCCGAAGTGCAAGTCATTTTGGAGACTGTACCTATAGTGGCGGTTTTAGACACAGCTGCAACCACAAATGTTATTTCGGAGGCTCTGTTCAACAAGATCAGAAATATAAGACGAGTACCAATTTTTCCAGTTCAAAATTGCAGAATAATAGGCGCCGTTGGGGCTAGATCGGCTAATGTAAAAGTGCAGTCACTACTTAGTGTAGAAGTCGGAAATGTAGCAATATTAAGCACATTCCTTGTTGTGAAAAATTTGGTGGTAGACTGCATTATCGGAGTCGACAGCCTACGTCAATACGGATGCAGAATAGATTTTAAAACAGGAAAAATTTGGTTAAATGTAAATAAACAAGAAATTGAGTTGGACTTGTTGAAAAAGGAAAGCCTTACCAGAAAATATAATAGGGGGATCAGTGTGCAAGTAATCAGGACTGCACAAAATTCTAAATAGCGCGTAAATAATGAGTTCCAAGTCAAAGGAGATTTCGGTCAATTAGTGTATGAGAAGTTAAATGAATCCGACTGCATTATTGAAGATCAGAAGAAGCAGCTCAAAGAATTATTATTAGCGTATGAAAACGTGTTTGATGAAAGGCCAGGAGTTATTAAGGGATACATATGCCATCTCTACGTTAAGCCGCACAAAACGTATTGTAGAACTTTCTATCCTGTTCCCTGGAGGTTAAAGGCGCGAGTTCAAAAAGAAATAGATCGAATGTTGAAATGGGGTTTGATCGAACCCTCCACAAGCCCATACTGCTCCCCATTGTTGGTCGTGCCAAAAGCAAATGGGACTGTGAGACTGGTACTCGACGCCAGAGAAATAAATAAAATCATAATTCCAGTGAGAACACATCCGGAAAACATAGACGAACTTATACAACGGTTCCAGGATGTCCAATATTTGACGAGCATTGATTTGCGGAGTTCTTATTGGCAAGTCAAGCTGGATGAGTTATCAAGGAAATATACAGCTTTCATTTATTCCGGAAGAAGTTACAAATTTACTGTAGTTCCTTTCGGACTCAACATTAGTGCTGGAATCTTTATAGCAGCTCTAGATTATGCACTAGGCCCAGAACTAAGAAGCAGGATAACAGTATTTGTTGATGATATGCTTATTGCATCGAAGACCTGGGAGGAGCATATTACCTTACTGAGTCGGGTGTTGGACGTGTTCAAAACCATGGGAATAACTGCTAACCTACAGAAATCCCATTTTGCACTAAACAGAATCAAGTTCCTGGGGCATATAATTGACGCAAAGGGAATTTTACCAACCAAGGAGAAGCTAATTGCGATTAGTAAGTTTCCAACACCCAGAAATAGGAGGCAATTAAAAGGGTTTATGGGTCTTGCCTCATTTTTTAGAAGATTTATAACAAATCAGGCCATGAATGCAGCAGCTCTAAATAGTTTGCTGAAGAAGGATGTGCCCTGGCTCTGGACATTAGAGTGTCAAGAAGCATTCGAAGAGATAAAAATGCAATTAGTAAAAGCACCACTTTTGTAACATCCGGACATGCAAGAGGAATTGTACTTGTCAACAGATTCGTCAAATGTGGGTCTTGGAGCGTGCCTTTTCCAAGTACGCAAGATAAATGGACAGCTTACCTTTTGTCCTATTGCGTTTGCTAGTCGTGTTTTGTCCAACTGTGAACGAACTTACACGACGACAGAATTAGAGGCTCTTGCGGTAGTCTGGGGATTTAAAAAATTTCATTATTATTTATATGGGTCAAAGACTATCGTATATTGCGGTCACCAATCATTAACGTTTTTACAAACGTGTAAACTGTTACACCCCAGACTGGCTAGATGGACTGTCGCTCTGCAACAATACCAGTTTAAGATCGTACATGTCTCAGGGCAGCAAAACATTATTGCTGACGCTCTATCAAGGTCACCGCAGGGTTTAACCAAAGAGATTGAAGTAAATAATACCTCAGAATTCCCTGTATTGCTGCTGCAGGAAAATCCATTTAAGACGTACTACGTCAATTTGTGTGTGCATATGGCCCAGTTACAGAAAAAAGATGCTCAATGGAGAAGTGTCATTCAAAGGTTACAACAGCAACCTTCGGATCAGATAGCAAATTATTATAAGCTGGTAAATGGCGTATTATTTTTCCGCTGTGGAAGGCCAAACAAAGTCCGTTGGTGTGTTTGTATACCTGAGGCGCAAATAGAGAAACTTGTATGGTTCACTCATTTAACCTGGGGACATTTCGGTGCGACAAAATGTGCAGACAAGATAAGTGGGTACTGTTATTTTCCCAACATAAAGCGCAGAGTGCATGAGGTCTTAAAGAGGTGCATAATCTGTCAAAAAACAAAGCCGGATTCAAAAGGGACTAAGCACCCATTATGCTCTATATTAGTACAAGAACCAAAAGAATTAATTTCGTGCGATCTGTGTGGACCGTTACCTACTTCAAGAGGTGGTGTTAAGTATGTGTTGGCATTTCTCGATGTGTGTACGAAATACGTAAAGCTATACCCGATAAAGGCGGCTACAGCCAAAGTAATTGTATTAAGATTGATAAGGGATTATCTTCCACATGTTGGTACACCTAAGGCGATCATAACAGACAATGCTAAAATATTCATGGGACTCCGATGGAATCAGACTTTGTCTCAAGTCGGTGTGAAACACATACTAACATCATTTTACCACCCACAAGGCAATTTGGTCGAGCGGATTTTTAGAGAATTCAAGCGATTTATGAGGACGTATTGCCATAATAAGGAAAGTGCGTGGGCAAATTATGTGGAAGAGTTTGAGCAGATATACAATAACATGCCCCACTCCTCAACTGGGTATACACCTCGTGAATTGATGTTCGAAGCAAAAGAGGAAAACTTCTGGACTGACCATATCCCCAAAACTCAGGGAACTGAGATGCCTTGGGAAGAAAAAATAAGACAATCTATTATAAATATGACGAAAAAGGCTGATCAGAGAAAACAACAATATGACAAATTAATCAAGAGGGTAGATACATACCATGTCGGAGAGAAGGTACTAGTCAAGCGACATACCAAATCATCCGTAATAAAGAAAAGTATAAAGAAATGGGAGTTACTATATACTGGCCCATACATTATCCTACAAATTCCGAATCCTGGGGCTTATTTGTTAGCATACCCGGGATCGAACAAAATAAAAGGGTTATTTTCTCATAACGACTTAAAAAATATAATGAAGATTAGAAAATGGGGAGGAATGGTGTTCCGAGTGACAGAGATGAACGCTCGTAAAAAACATAACAATAAACTGTGTGTGTAGTGTTAGAAACCTTTAAATTGAAATAGTTAATCAGTGACATAGAGTATAGAAATAGTGACTAACTATTACTATAGAGTGTTGTAAAGAAGATAATGGAGATAGGCTTCACCTGTGTTTGGGTGAACATATAACTTTAGCATTGCTAATGTCATCAAGAATGATTAAGGATCCAACTGACCTTCAAGAAGAATGAAATATTTCCCGCAAGTGACGCTGAATAATCAAAAGAGGTTCCGAGTGAATAGTCATATATAATCTCATGTGAACGCTTAGATGTGTAAACGTGTAAAGGGACGTGTTGTGGCAGTGAATTGTGAGTGACGGTTAACGCCGCAAAGATAATTTCCCGCGCAAAACAGTTGACGTCGGCGCGAGAGTTAAAATCGATATAGACGACACAGATATGCTTTGTAAGAGACTCGCACCAAATGCGAGGGTAAACTGATTCATGTTGAACTTTAAAAGGAAAAGGTGTTATAATTAGAAGTTAAGAGTTTTTAATTCATTAATGAATGATTAAAGAAAGTAATATTCATAGAATTAGTAGTAATTTAATGGTTCGTGTTCGTTTGGGAATTTTGTTTGAAAAATCCATCTCCATATATGTGCATGGATTAACGCCGTATAAATCAGAGAGTAAATGAAAGAAGTGAATCCGCATTCCTCAACGCTAATAACTTTTACATTACAGTACTCAAGCGGAGAAATATATGTATTTAGAATAAAAAGTTTTTGAGTATAGATAAATTATAGTACTTATCAAGGAAATATGGAGTATGTCTTTGTATAAAATGAACTACACTTTCCATTATTCGATGATTTGAATCCAAAATCTATTGTAAGTTGCATGAATCCTTTAAATTACGAAGAATAAATCAGTGATAGAAAATGGGTTAGAACTTTTGGACTTATAAGCACAAGTGGGGAGGCAAAGTCAAAAGGAGTATTCAAACGAGAGTAAATCGGATGATGCTTTTGGCAACATCATTAGTTAATGGTTGAATTCCTTGAAGTACGTCGTAACAAAAAGGATCCATGAAGCCATAAGGATTTTGCTTTTAAAAAGGAGAATCTTGGACGGTGCAACCTAACCAGTTCTCTTACAGGAAGAGTTTCCCTTTTGGTCATTGCTAATTCTTTTGGAATGAATGTTGCATGTGAATTCGAGTATCCCTGTTCCTTCTACTCTTCCCATTGTGGGCCGCGTAGAAGATCAACTACAAAGGGGGCCGCGTAGAAGACCGACTACAAATGTGGACGTCGGGGACATGCAAGACCCAGGGGAGTTTAGCACCGCTAGATATTGTCCTAAGAACAAGATTGTAAAACGAGAATTCACGTTATTTATTGTAAAACGTTTTTTTTTTTTTTTTTTTTTTTTTTTTTTTTTTTTTTTTTTTTTTTTGCTAGAGGCACAAACCACTCTTCTCCAAATCGTGATACAAATTGATCCCTGTCTTTCCTTTAGAGATCTATTTCAAAATTATATTTTTTTTCTTCTATAGGCTTTCCTATCTTCTATGTACCGTAGGCTGGGGGTCTAGGCTTAAGAGGTTTTCCAAGGTTTCCCTGCTTAAGAAAGTTCCCGAATGGGTAGACCCTGATAACAGTTTCATGAAAGATCATCTTCCTTGGTTGTGCACAGCAAACATAACACCTACATGCACGTAAAAGCAATACAGCCGCGGTACCTGTCTCTTCATTTCTTCTGTCTTCAACATTTCTTTTCTTCGTCTGTCTCAAACATAATATTCTTTTTCAGTCGGAGGACTGACCATCATCACTTCCGGGTTATCCACGCTAATAGATAGCTCGCGAAGTGTGTTCGGTGAATCAAAACTGAGCTCACAAACTTCGCTCGCTGCGAGGGGCATTGTAATCTCCCCACGGAAAATTACCCTCTACCACGCAATAATTAATAATGGTCAATCAAATCATCCACAATTATTCACTTTTGAAAAGTATCTGATCGGATTTTCTAGTAATATATGCGCCGACAGCTCGTCGACGCCAAGGTATTTTTCGAGCACGTTTATTCTTTGAAATAACAGAGATACAGAGATGTATGCTCCATGGCTATTATAGAGGGATAAGGGAACAGCTTCGGAAGTATCGGTTGGAAGATTGTCGGATTGCTAAAAGAGACATATTTACTCTTCTTCTCGCTAAAACGAGCTATTAACGTTTGTGCCACGAGCGGGATAGGTAAAGAGAAAGAAAAAACTGTAAAAGCAAATTACATGAGACTTGGAATCAACAGAAAACGGAACATGTAATGGAAATGGATTGAATATACAATTTTCCTCAGAAATAAGGTTTGTGACCATTTTATTCTAGAGTGAATGACGAATGAGTTCTCTGTCTGAATCATTGATGATTGTCTTGGCCCTGTAATTAGTGGGGAAGTTTCAGCTGTGACGAAGAGAGCCTGCAATCTCCGAGTTTTTATAAATCGTCCAAAAAGGCTTCGTCCACATCTGAAATTCTAGATCTGTCGTAAACTGAACGAATTGTTCAAACAATCGATTTTCCCAACTGAATGCAGCGCTTAATAATAATAACAAATGTAAAGATCTTTTCCAGCAAGCCAGCCGCTGAATATTAAGACGAAGGGCTCCACCAGAGACTCTACTAGGCTGATTTCACGTAAATAATGTATTTGAACTGTGCACAGATAAAGGACAGAGAGAGAGAGAGAACGAATGAAATTCGAGAAAATACTCTGAATCCTCCATTAGCATAACTGTTTGTCTGTCTTATCACGGATCAGCCTAATTATAAAACAGGAAGCCCTAACTTTATTGTACCGATTTATGTGTGAGAGTGAAGGAGTAATAAAGGCGACAGATACACCTCTGTACAGACAAAACATTACACCAAGTTAGCGGCAAGCTGCATTCACATACTTTCATCATTTACAGTAGAGAATTCATTATAGACTGTGAGAAAATTTTAGCTTTTAACCAACATTGTATCAATACGTGTGTGCATTTGATATCTTTGTTATTGTACTTATGAAAAATTTTATCAAATCATTATTGGCCACTGCCCAAAACATTTTGTAAAATTTTTTGTGGGGTGCATGGGGGCTATGTAAGTAGGATGTTTAGGTTCTTATACTGGTAACGCTGCCGCCACGTAGCGCTCTGTATGAAAACCACTGGCTGTGCTGTGTGCAGTCTGTGGCTGCTTTGCATTGTTGTAATACTCGCCATTGTAGTGTTGGGCAGCTGGATATTAACAGCGCGTAGCGTTGCACGGTTGGAGGTGAGCCGCCAGCAGTGGAGGATGTGGGAAGAGAAATGGCGGAGTTTTGAAATTTGTAAGACTGGATGTCATGAACTGCTATGTATATTATGATTATTAAGGTAAATACATTGTTTGTTCCCTATTAAAGTCTTTCATTTGCTAGCTATGCCCATCAGAGGTAAGTGCCTTCCATAGTCTGAATCTTTTATTTAGCTGGCAATGGTGGCGTTCGCTGTATTGCAGTGGTTTGATTGACGAAGATTTTTGTGAGGTGGGTGATTTGTGAAAGGTATAGGTTAATGTTAGTCAGGGCCATCCTTTTGTAGGGATTATTGAAAGTCAGATTGCGTTGCGCTAAAAATATTGTGTGTCAGTCTGAGCACAGTCTTGTATAATTGTTCAAAGGGGAAGTTTCAATGAATATATGCATGTGCGAAAAAATATTCTGTCGTAGTTCGGTAGAAACAAGCACTGCAATATCGTATTTATCTGCCGACACCTTGCAAGCGATTTTCATGTAAAATGTTTCCCACTTACGGGAATATACATAATGGATGTACAAATACAAGTTGTAGACACATGGTTGACAACATATGAAAGTTGGAGTCTGGCCGTGAGCTGTGCTCGGTTAGCCAAACGGTAAGCCAACCTCACGCAATAAGTGGGAAATCCGGGTTCGAGTCCATTTCCGGCAAAAATCTTCGTTGTTGTCATTCCATGACACAGTTGGTGGTTATCCATATTCGCAACTGCGAATACATTTAATGTGTTTCATAACGGCTATAGTCACACAATGCCTGTTCTCTTAGACACGCATGTATGTCCCAAGGAACTTTGCATCTTAATTCGGAATAACACAGGCACTGCTCCGTAGTGCTTATCTTCGGTGATCTTACGGGAAATGGTGTATCCACCGCCGTGTGGTCATTGTCGAAGCAACTGCTTAGACTGCTTTCAGTGGACAGCGCAGACTGTGAATTGTAGGTATAATGTATTAAAGTTCGTCCATCATGGGCTAAGATCTCAGAAAATCATATGTGTTCTGCACCGTTCGGTATATTTACTCACTGCAATGCTTTTGACTTAATGACGATCAGCGAAATATTGAGTTCGAAGGTGCTGTACGTCTTGTAATGTATTAATGTCTCATAAAATAATCTGAAGCCTACATTGTTCAAACATTACATAGTAATGTTCAGTAAGAACACTAATGTTAACACTATGACGCCCGGCGACACCACAGTGGTATCGTCTGCGTGTTGTCGCTCAGTGGCCGGCGACAGCAAGTTAGTATCTTTTGCATTCTTTTGGTGTTTTGTTTAGGTAACAATAAGTTACACACGGCAACAAGTGTTTTGTTTTTATAAGTACTTGTGCTCTTTCATCATGCCGGACGAAAGAGGCAACATGATTACTTACGATGAATGCGCGGACGTCTTGTCTGCCGTTCCGGACGACTTGGCTGATTGCGAAGAAGACATTGGATATCAAAAAGTTAAAGTTATGCAGAATCGTAGGAAGAGAGTGAAATACATCCAATAAGAATTCGGTGAAAGCTACGGTTGTCAACTGATTCGGCTGAATTAGACGCAGACGACAGTGCACAGTGGTCAGACTTTGATTTACCGAGGACCAATATCAACTTTGAAGGATCCCCAGATCCAAACATATTTCCAAAAAGTACACAGAGCGTCGAGGATATCATACAATTATATATTGGGAACAATCTATTCGAATATATGAGCAACGAAACCAAAAAGTACTACAGTCAAAATTGCAATACAAGGAAACTGGATTTAAAAAATGCCATATTTGTCGACGGTACGGGACCCGAGTTTATAAAATGGTTTGGGCTTGCTATCCTTATGGGAATTTTAAGAAAAATAAGGATCAATGATTATTGGTCAATGAATCCGTTGATAGACACAGCGATATTTCGCTAAACGATGTCCCGCAACCGATTCAGACAAATATTATCATTTTTACATTTTTCCGACAGCAACAATAAACTGGAGAATGCCGTCCGGCTTGTCAAAGTGAAATTCCTAATTGATTATTTTTCCAAAAAGTTTAAAGAAACGTTTAATCTAAGTAAAAACATCTCAGTTGATGAAGGAATGATACCGTGGCGTGGACGGTTATATTTTAAGGTTTACAGTCAATCGAAACTTACGAAACACGGGATACTAATTCGGATGCTGTGTGATTCGAGTACGGGGTACATTTCCTCGTCCAAGACATATTACAGCGCTGGACAGCCCTTAGCAAAAACAGTGATGGAACTATTGACACCTTCTGATGGAAAGTGGCATCACCTCTGCATGGATAATTATTATAACAGTGTAGAACTCGCAGAGAAGTTCCTTGAAATGAAAATTCGAGTTTGTGGAACGATACGGCAAAAATAAAGGATTTCCGGAAAAGCGCGAAAATTTCTATGTGTTTGCAGCTTGCCTTCAACAGAAAGGTGACAAGCGGCCGGTGACAAGCCAACTTATGCGACTAAGCGCTGCCGGCACCAAGCGAATAAATTTGTACGAGACGTGCGGACGGCACAGTGTTAACAAAGACTTCACTTTCTGTGCGCTGTGCATATGTTTTACATCTTCAACTACAGCTACTTCGTCGAACAACGAGATTTTAATGACACATATTCAGCAGGGTCGTAATAAAGGTGGGCACTACGAGGGGGAAAATTACGGTTACCGTTCCTACTACGGAATGCACCATTAGAGTGTGATTTATGGGCTACCAATGTTGAATGACGACATGACGACACGCCGTTTCTAATTACTAAGCGCGTTTCACCGGACGTTCCTTAAGTAGGCTCTCGTCTCATATCCTGTTTGAATCACTATAAATAATCAAGTCATGAATGTTCATATAATTCCTTCAGTACGTTTATGAATTCTCATATTTAGTACCGGTCTTATGTAAAATATATTCGTTGTACTTTTGTGTCACTTTCAGTAATTTCAGAAGCATTAAGGTAAAAATGCTGAATTCAATGTAGTCGAACACTTCCTTCTTAACACTGATTCTGTTCTTGTGACTCTAACATGTGCCACACTTTTATTATCTTCTTGAATTATAGTTATCTTTCCCATTTAACATTTTCGCAGATTTTTACTGCAAATACACGTGTAGCTATAGTGTTTGTGGGTGTCATTTGTTTACAATGTTAATACAAGTTTCGGCAAAAGTGTGCATTATTTCTAACTGTGTGTTGGTAAAATATGTTTAGCGTTTACCCTCGACTATTAAGCAACTTATCAAACACTATATCAGGTTACAGTAGCTGGATTTTCACTAGTGAAGTATTTAGACTGCGAAATATTTAAATATGGCACATACCTGTTGACTGCAGAGATATTTATCATCTCAGAATTCGTCGTAACGCTGTAGTCTGAAACCAATATTGAAACTGGATTACCCTTTGTGCTGAATATCATTAACAGCATCAGTTAAGTTAGGTGCTATGCTTGGTGAATTTAGAAATCGTTTAATTTTTCCATTTCCTTGTTTATTTATTCCCGGAATACATACATAAATTTTAATACCCAATCCAGCTGTTTTGCGTCAGTTTTCCTTCTTTTTTCCAGTCAGTTTCTTTTTTCATCTGGATTACTATTTTTTACCCCATTGCAGATTTTACGTGATCCCCTTCACTTCTGCTAGAGATAATATTACATATTCCCCAAGCTACATCCAATCCGCAGTTTTAATCAGGTGTAGTAATGCGAACTGCCTGATGTCATGGAAATGTACCCTGTTATTTTAAATTTTAGTCTTGTAACAAAACATTTTATTTATCGAAATTCGTATGAAGCTCGACATTATATTTCATCTCAGATGAGATGGAGACTCAGAGCAATCTCTAATTGTACATTTTTAATCACACCCTCCATGCAAAACAAATAAGTTGCAACAGGCAGCTTTTACTGAGTAAGGAGCAGAATAATTTATATAACATAGTGAATTTCTATTAGAACGTAAAAATAATTGGAGACATACTGTATGCCGACTTAAGTATTAGAAGCGCATATTTTTGAGGGCTAAAGAAATCCTACGACGATGAACACTCAAATGCACACTTGAATGGGGATTTGCACTGTTTAGAGTATGTCCAACACGCGTAAACAAATGTGTTACTATGTACTGTGTTTGTATGATGTAACTAGATTCTGTGAGAAATGTGTATATGAACATGGCCTTTTGCACAATGTGCCTTATGCTCTTACATATTTTATCGATGACTAACCTTTTATAAAGTGCTGAGTTTTATCATTTTGACGTCTTGCGCATAAGGCTCAAAGTAAAATGAACATTGATTAATTATTTTTAGTTTCTGCTACGAGTCACTTTTAATTTTATGTTTAATCTAACATAATGTTCTACGCAAAAAGCAGCGTCGTACGGATATAGCCAAAGTATATGCTGCAGCAGATCTCGTTTGGCCAGACGAGAAACTTCACAGACAGCCGTGTTTTATCCGCAAAAATTAAGTTTAATTCATGGGCGTAGCCGACGGTAGCCAGATAAAATTCCATTTTGTGCTTCTTACAGTTAACACTATCGAAGGTCCATTGTGCGTATCACACCCACAGCTATTAGTCACGATAGATGATCAAACATGTCAGTGACCTACTAATAATAATAAGAAAAGGCTCCTTCAATAATTCCTTGATCATAAGAGCATTCCTAGTTGTCTGAAGATCATCCACTACCCAAGAAGAACGCTGACCGAACACCTGTGTTGCTAAATTTATATTCATCCGCCACTGTTCCAGGGATTAGAGCATGAGATTTGCTTCTTGATCACGAACTACTCAATTGAGAACTTAAGGATGAAAGCAGCTTTCGCATGATGTGTCACTGCGATCATAGTTCGATGAAACTTGGACGGATGTAGAAAGAACTGCTAACAGTATAATATAGAAGGTAACAGAAAGAAATGCATGGTGAGAAGAATTGAAGTGACACTTTCATTCAGACAACTACAATGAAGTCACCGCGCTTCATGACGAGTTCTTACACATTAGAAATGAAAGGCCACTTTCTTAATGAGGTGTGAGATCGCCAAAAACAGCAATGCCGCTCTGCAACGTGCTCCAGTGTCAACAACAAGACAGTTGAAGATTTCTTGTGGTAGGGCGTTCCATGCCTCCACCAGTGCGTCAACCACTGCTAGATGGTCACTTATGCGTGTTGATCTGTTGTAATACGTCTTCCCAACACATAATAAACGTTTTCCATGGGTTTTAGTCGGGAGAACAGGCTGGCCAGTACATCTGCAGAATATCCTCTCGTACCAAGAGCTCCACAACCTGCACTTTTCGACACGATCATGCATTGTTAGCCATGAAAACCAAGTCAGGACTAAGTGCACCTACGAAAATATGAACATAGGGAAAGAGAGCTGATACAAAAAACGTCACTGTGTATATAAACAGAGGTCAGGCATTCTGTGGAGAGCCAACATCACCGATGACATTATCGATGACGTCATTGGTGACGTCATAGACGACTTCATCAGTGAGTCATGGGATTTCCCCCAACTCTCCCCCATCTTACAGAATCCAAATCGCAGAATATTTGAATTTTTGTGGGACTTTCCCTAACTCCTATAGAAGTAGAGCTGTTGCTCTAAATACAAGTTGCTGAGACTTCAGAGTCCAAGACGGCTAACCTGGAATACAAGATAGCATGGTGATCTTGTGAATCACAGACTAAAACTGCTTCACATTCAACAACAAATTTTACTCTCAACAAGAAGGGCTTCCCTTTGGGATCCCCAATCGGTGGCCTCCTAGATGGAATTTTCATTAGTCAGAGCAGTAAAAAATAAAATATTAGTAGAGATACATAGACGATAAAATTTCAGTAATAGATGCACTACAAGCTCGTATAAAAGAACTTCATGCTGACACAAACACCTTCCACCTGAAACACAGTTTATTATTGAACACATACAGATGAAAAGCTCAGTGTCTTAGATCACACAATACACAAGAGGGACAACAAACATGAGTTCAAAATTTGTAGGAAACCATCATTCATAAACAATCCAATCACTCCATAACTCACAAAGGAACCAGCTTCAAGTATTTACTACACAGACTGAACAAAATAGCCATGAAAAAAATATGATTATACGGAAAAACTGAATGCAATAAAACTAATTCCACAGGAGAATGGGCATGATACAAAGGTTGAAAATAAGAGAATAAAATACAAAAACAGGTAACATATAATCATGAAACTTTCACAAACAAACAAACACACACACACACACACACACTCACACAAAAGCACATAAACTAAACGCATTAAATATAAATAACACAACAAATCTGCATGCCACGTGCACAGCAAACATGCCATGAAACAAATGAGCACCAACACTCACAACAACACATAAAGGCTGCGAAAACTCTGTGCGTAACAAAAATCCGTATCAAATGGATGTGTAACTACAAAATCAAATTAAATAACTGTGTTATAAAGACACAAAGAAGTAGAACACAACAGCATCATAAATACTGTAAGTAACACACCTAACAACATGATACATAAAGATTATCGGTCGGAGATGCATAATAAACAGAAAAAAATAAGTATTTGGTGTTTACAGATGACATGGTGTAGACTGCATAGTAGAACTAAAGCTGCTATCATAAATACCCACTAGTTCCATGAGAGAATTTTAAACAAATGCATACTTCCATTTGATATCCAAGTGTACTGTAAAAATATAAATTTTAGACATATCATAAAACAAACATTCAATATTTTTAAGTTAGTGATACATCTCTCAGTTCTGTATTCTACGAATATCAATGTAAAAAGGTTTGACAATAACCGCTCTTTTCACAAAGCTTCTTTAAATTTTAGCATGTAAGAGTTTTGCAGAAGGAAAATAAACAAACCCACTGAAGCCAGCAGGAAATTTGTAGAAATATGTCTGGGTGAAAAAAAAACTACATAGTTGTCTAGCGTAAGATTCCCTTTCATATGTACAAGACAGAAGTCTTAACATGGAGACCACGTTATACTGGTGCAACTCTCTGACCTGAAGGGCTGAGACATGGAATACTGGTGCAGCTGTACCATGGCCCTAGGAGAAAGAGAAGTAAGTTGTTTTAGTGATCTAGCAGTCAGATCACAACAGAATTGCCTCCCGCCTGTCCTAAGTTAAGAAATTTACCTTGCCTGAAGAGTTTTATATGTTTAATCAGACATAATATCATATAGCATTGTAAGTTACGGTCTAAACTGCATACTGTGTAGTAGGTACGCTTGTTTATTTACTTAACACCACATCAGTGGAGGGGAAAGGTCTTCTGGACATGCAACTTCATCTGGGAGCAACCTACATGCACAGGCCACCTCAGGAGGGCTGGGTCCGAAAGTTAACAGTCACCACACTGCACCATGTAAGATCCCTCCAGTTTAAGTAAAAGGCATAAGTAAACGATGTCGCACTGAAGCCTTGCAGTACACCTGGTGGTGTACCGCTTCAGCCATGACGTTCACATGGAAAGAGGAGAACAGAAGCACAGGTTCCTAGTGCTAATATACTGTTCTGACAGCTCTGCGCCCGCAGACGGCATGACTTCACTTGGAATGAACATGGGAAATGCAGGAAGCACACTTCTACTTTAAACTACTTGAAAATTAACCGAAATTAAACATTCAAAAAAGTTGAAAACAACCTATGACTCACACATATGTTCTGCTTACTATGCTAGTAAAATTTGTGTGTAAAATGAACAGTGGTTATTTCAGAAACAGTACAACACAGAGCCATCTTTCTTTTTTTGTATATTTGTTTCATCTCCCCACCCGCATATGGAGTGGGCTGTCAGTGGGAAAAATTTTAAAAACATGATACAAAATTTTAAAAACATGATATAAAGGGACTTGACAATGGCCAAAAATAAATGGTTTGTGCAACAGAAAGATAGATTGTACGTTGTATAAGTTAAAATATAAAATCTTGAGTTTTTGATTAATTGAAATACAAACACAGTTGACTGGAAGATGAACATTACATACATGACCAGGTAGACAGCTACATAAGGTGAAATGTAAAAGCCAATGTGTTGACTGATTAAAATATATACATGGACGAGTGAAGAAATAAATTGAAGTAGACAGTGGGGGATAAGGGTACCATGGGAATGTAGTACTTTAAGGCAGTGCTTAGGAGAGGGTTTGCATTTGGTGGAGGTTTGGAGGAGGGATGAGGAAAGAGTGGAATGTGATGCAGTTCTGAACCAAGACTTAGTAAGTGGACAGAGAGGATTTGAGGTAAGGAACGCTGACAAATGAGTGAGGCAAGAATTTCCTGGATCTCCTTGGATTGGTATATATTAGGGTGTATTTCATGGTCAGGTAAGGGAAGGCAGCTATAGTTTGTTTGGGAGAGAATGTGGAAAGTGTTGAGATGAAGTGTTGGTGGGATGTGGTAGTAGATGTGATTCTTTATCAGTAAGCAGGGGAGAAACTAGTGAGTAGACACTGTCGAGTTTATGGGTAACGTAGGATATCTGGAGGTGTTCAAGGTGGAAGAGTACATGGAGAAATTTGTAAGATGGAAGTAAGCTATATGGTGTAAGTTATAGGGAGAGATGGGAGTATGCAATATTTACAAAAGTGAAGAGAGAATAAGAAGAGTGGACGACCAAGAAAAAAGATCTTAGATTAGAAAAGGTTGTAAGATATGGATGTGGTCTTTTGCCCCTACTGTTGCATCTGTACATCGAAGAAGCAATGACGGAAATAAATCAAAGGTTCAACAGTTGAAATAAAATTAAAGGTGAAAGGACATTAGTGATACCATTCGCTGTCCTGAATGGAAGTGAAGTAGAATTACATGATCTGCTAAATGTAATTAACAGTCTAATGAGTACAGAATATGGACTGAGAGTAAATCGAAGTAAGGCAAATGTAATAATAATTATGGGAAATGAGAACAACGAGAAACTTAACATTAGGATCGACGGTCATGAAGTAGATGGAGAAACGGAATTCTACTACGTATGCAGCAAAATAATCAGTGATGGGTAGAGCAGGAAGGACATAAAAGGCAGGCTGCACTGGCAAAGAGCGCATTTCTGTCCAAGAGAAGCCTACTAATATCAAACATAGGCCATAATCTAGGGAAGAAATTTCGAAGAATCTACGTTTGGCGGACGGCACTGTATGGACTGTGGGAAAATGTTAACAGAAAGGAACCGAAGCATTTGAGATCTGGTGCTACAGACGAATGTTAAAAATTAGGTGGACTGATAAGGTAAGGAATGTGGAGGTACTGCACAGAATCGGAGAGGAAACGAATTTGAGGAAAACACTGACAAGGAGAAGGGACAGGATGATAGGACATTTGTTAAGACATCAAGGAATGCCTTCCATGGTACTGGAGGGAGCTGTAGAGGGCTAAAACTGTAGAGGAAGACTGAGATTGGAATACATCCAAGAAATAATTGAGGATGTAGGTTGCGAGTGCTACTCTGAAAGGAAGAGGTTGGCACAGGAGAGGAATTCAAGGTGGGCTGCATCAAACCAGTCAGAAGACTGATGACGTAAATCGAAAAGAAGAGGATGTTGGTTGAGGAAAATAGGCAGATTGCAAATGCTACAAATAGTGCATCATGTTCCGGAATCTGTAAGACGTGATAAAGAAGAGGAGAAGTAGAAATCCATTCCACAATGGTATGGCAGAGGATTGGTCAGATTAGGGCTTCACAGCAGTGGAGGATTGTAGAACTGTGCAGTTTTCGTTTCCATCCAGTTAGTATTATCATTAATTCCAGTCATAATGCGGGAATTCTGTTGCATGGTTAGTAGATGGGGCTTAAATGTTAGTTTCCAATCACTTGTTAGTCCAGGTATTTTAGTATATTAGTGGACTTGATAGGAGAGTGTTAAATGGCAAGGTAAAAGTCGTGAGGAAGGAACCTGCGGACAGAATGTCGTATGATTAGGCCTGTATGATAGTAGGGTTGATTCTCAGGGCCATTAGTTGCATCGTGAAGTGAACTGATTGAAATAGAGCTGGAGGTCGTTGGGATTTCTGGAGGGTAGGGTGTAGGGCGGTGAACGCACTGTCATTGGCACACTAAGGAGAAGAACTGGGGGGGGGGGGGGGGCTTTGACGTATCGACAGTGTAGAGGATATGTGGGTGAGGGAGAGAACGAAATTTCGGGGAATACTTGCAGTGGGATGGAAGATATGGGAGGTGATGCTGTTGACAGTGACATAAGACTGGCTGATAGAGAGAATGGATGTGATAAGACAGACATAATTTATTGGAAATACATAGGACTGGATCTTAAAAAGGAGGCCTGAAAGCCGTACATGGTCGTATGCTTTTTAGAGGTCCTGAGGGACAAAAAATCTAGGATTTGCAGTTGTTGGTTTAGTGATGTGGGACATGAGGAAGGTACAGGAAGTGGTCACTCGGAGGAGACATTGGGATAGATGCCATACTGATGTTGTAGATATTTATCGATATGGTAGGATGGATGGATTCGAAAACCTTACTAAACAGGGATGTGTGGCTGATGGGATGGTAGGAGGAGGTGTTAGTAGGATTTGAGAGGTGTTCCACAACTCCAGATTGAATTCCGTTGGAAGGATTATATTATAAACTGTGGCTAGGATTTCTAGGAAGGAGAGAGAAGCATTCTTTCAGGTGTCTGTAGGTGTATATATGAAGGATCATATTGTTAATGGTGGCTAAGTTTTCCAGGAAGAACAACAGGTAATAATTTAGGTGTCTGTAGGGAATGCAGTAATGCCTAGGAGCATAGTTGCGTTTTTTATGAAAGATCTGTTGAACGTCTTGTGTTGTTAATGGAGTATTGAGTTCTGCCGGTGGAATGTTGTCAAGATTTTGGAAGCTCCTAGCAAGGAATGGAAAGTAGGTAACTAGTTGCATGGGGGCTTAATTAATATATAATGAAAATAATTTTAATTTTTTGTTTTTAGTAGCTGTTAGTCCGATTACGAAGTCTCGTAAACGGTTGGCCCTGACTAGTATTATTACGCAATCTGACTGCTTAGAACAATAACAAAGAATGAAATGGAAATTTTCATTAACACAATTAATTAATTAAGTCCCCAGCAACTATAAAAACCTACGAAACCAAAGCACAAGTGTAACTGTTCTGTGTGTGGAAGTGTGACTCAACGTACGCATCTGGCACGGTTCTTCTTCAATAACACAAGAAATTTTAAATATCATTTATACTGAATTAATTAAAGAAAATAAAAATACCATAATTACTCAAGAAAACCAGAATTACACTCTAATACAAGAACACAAGCCAGATGCTTTGTTGACTGAACCTGTAATGACGCATTATTTAAAACATGGAAATAATGAAAAATAAATCAAGTTTCGTTACCTTCATATATTGACCAAAATCACTCTAATCATTACAATATATCACCGACTCGCTATTACCACATCTCAACAAGAACTTTTCAGTATCACATCTCAGCAAGCACTCCCTACTAGCACATCTGAACACGAACTGACTACAACGAGTCCTCGACAAGCACTGCCCACTACGAGTTCTCAATAATCACTGCCAGTGGAGGCGGCGGAACAATGCTCTCTAGCGATCTCTGGCGCTGTGGCTCAGTGTAGCCACCTTTCATATGCCCTTCCTCCACGGCTAGAATTTGATGGTATTTTTGCCAGCATTGGTGGTGAAAATACCACCAAATTCGTCAAAAAAATACAGACAAAAATAAAAGATAATATTAATACGTAAATATCATATAACTAGATAAAATTTTGGCTTTGCACTGACCATTCAATAACCTATTATATAGAATACAGTAAGCAATACAAATTCTTTCATACATGTGACTTTACATAATAGTTTACACAAGTATTATGTGGTTAAACAATTCAATCAATAGCGTCAGCAATGACGAATATGTGCAGGTAAGCGTCTCATAACTTTTCACAACCAGTAATACACAAAAAATCAGTTTATACAAATATTCACATAAACGCTTTCCATAGCTCAAGAATAAGCAGTTGACAGTTCCAGCAGTAGCACCCAGCAATGGTCAACAGGTGCAAAAACCAACAAGTAACATTTTTTCAATAGAAACAGTCCATCAGTGGCACCCAGTAATGTTGAATAGGTGCAGACACCAACAAGTAACACCATTTCAGTATAAGCAGTTCCATTAGTGGCACCAGCAATGTTGAGCAGGTGCACACAGCAACAGGTGACATCTTTTCGGTAGAAGCAGTCCATCAGTGGCACCCAGCAATGTTGAGCAGGTGCAGACACCAACAAGTAACACCATTTCAGTATAAGCAGTTCCATTAGTGGCACCAGCAATGTTGAGCAGATGCACACAGCAACAGGTGACATCTTTTCAGTAGAAGCAGTCCATCAGTGGCACCCAGCAATGTTGAGCAGGTGCAGACACCAACAAGTAACACCATTTCAGTAGAAGCAGTCCATCAGTGGCACCCAGTAATGTTGACCAGGTGCAGGCAGCAAGAAGCAACATCATTTCAGTAGAAGCAGTCCATCAGTGGTACCCAGCAATGTTGAGCAGGTACACACAGCAACAAGTCACATTTCTCAGCAGAAGCAGTTCCATAAAATTCACTAGCACTGATCACACTGTTCATCACAGTTTATAAGCAGAAATTAAACATGTCCTAGTGGCACCAAACATGTAGAAAAGGTACAAGTAACAGTCCATAATTTTTACAATCACTGATCACACAGTTCATCAGCAGAAATTAAACATGACTAAATGTCACACATCATGTTGAAAAGTGCAGCACCATCACTAATCAGACAGTTCAGGCATGAACAATAGTTTGAATACACATACAATGCTTTTACACTAAACATACAAATCATAACAAACACACAAATGATATCAGATAATTGTCCTATTAACTATTACAATACACAAATACCAGTAAACCTATAACATTTATGGGTGTCAGTGCAAGCCACTACCAACAAATAAAATAATATTTAGGAGATAGGTGGGTAGGATTAGGAAAGGAAAACACACAAAACACACTCACTCATCTTTCATCCACATTAAGTACTACTGTGTAATTGAATAGTGTTAACTGTGTAAATGTAACTCTGTCCAAGATTTGATGTTCATCGTGTGTACCAAGTAGTAGTGGCAGCAATGTATAACAGTCAATAATAGTTAAGTCAACGTCATAGTCATCATGTCAAGACCAATGTTTGCCAAGCCAGATCAAAATGTACGGTTGCTGAACAACTGTCAGTGTACCAAGATATGCAAATGCTTCCTCTCTCAAAAAAAGTATATACAGCTTTGTGATTTGACAAAGTGTGTGTGTAGACAATCTTCCTTCTACTTGAGTGTTCTAGTCTGCCATCTTCATCCTCCTTGTTCCATATGGACCAACAAAAAAAATATGCTCCTCACTTACTTTACCTCTTATCCACCAAAACTCCAATAATCGTCAGCATAATCTCAATAATTCACTAATACCTCTTCAATACGTCGATACATATAAACCTTATCATCAATATCATTTACCTTACCTCTTGTCCACGAAAACTCCAATAATCATCACTTAATCTTAATACTTCAATAATACCTCTTCACTACGTCGATATATATAAACCTCAGCACCAATATCATTTCACTTCCATAACAACTCTCTCCTCTAGTCAGTCTCCTCGAACAAGTACAGACAAAATCCTAGTGCAACTTAAATTCATCATCCCATACAATCCGAAGACACAGTGTCTACACACAACCTCTGTGTAATCCATCTGACCCAAATTTTCTACTCATTATAAATTATAAGACACATTTTGGTTCCTTGTCCATCATTAAATAAAAGAAATGCATACATGACCTCTAACAGCCTTTAGTTTGAATAACTTTCAGTAATTAAGTACGATTACGGAGTGTGAATGATCATAATATTTCACAGTGTGTACACCACTTCAAGAATCATAGCAGAAGCAAACATGTGGAGTATTTTTTGTGTCAAGTGTCACTTCCTATTTCAATTGCTCACGAAAAATGCAGTGTAATAACTGTCAATGGTCTAAACCTAGTTTTGGTATGTCATGTCTTTAGCTTCCTTCCTATTAGCATAAATTTATACAGCTTCCATAAAACCTCAGCTCATGTGACTTCTATGAAGTTTCTTGTACTCATGTCGTTCGTCGAATTATAGCAGTTCATTTTCTTATCTTAAAATATAAGGCACTGAGCATAAGCAAAACATGCAATAGCGAGTAAATATACCAGTAGAGAACAGAATGTCAACAAGTGGATGCAGCACAATTCTTACAACGAGGCTCTGCCAAGCGATCAATCTATAATTAATACCACAGTGTAACCTAAACTCTATGTTCGTACACTGTACATCATCATTGCTATATTCTAAATTGGAGAGTAGTTATGACAACAAAACAGAAATGTGTAAATATGCAATCCATACAAAAAGCAGCAAACATATATCTTACGTAATAAACAAGTCATTAGCATCATATCAGCATAAGCAAATAAATGTTCGTATGTAATCTTAATAAGTAAACACGAAGGCGCAAGCAGATAAATCACAAAGTGTAACCTACATACATAACAGCACAACTAATAGGGTGACAATTATAATTTAAATAAATAAGCACAGCAGGCACATAATAAAAAATATGACATCAGTGAAAAAGCAGTGCAGCCAAGCAATGCATAATATATACAAATAACAACCCTGTTCATTAGTCAATCATTGTCGAAATCAGTTAATGTGCGCAAGCACGTCGCTTCACTAGTAAATTCATAGAACATGAAATTTAGCACAAAGTTGAGAGGTGGCATGAGCCCCCTCTCATATTTCTATCTTACGATTCTCCTCTCTAGTTGCATGCGGTGGAGGGTTGCTTTTCCTTAACACGCGTACTTCCCACGCAGCGTCTCTCGTCACCCGGGTGGGCCGGTGACAGGCGGGCTCTGTGGAACTGGAGAGAGTTAAGCCGACGTGTGTGAGGCAGTCGAGTGAATGCTTTTCAGACGCCGACATTGTCAAGAGACACGCCCGCTGGGGTGTGAAGTAGCGGCTGGGCTAGAGGTTCCGTTACTTCAGAGAAACTTTGCGAAAACACTTTCTGGCGGGCTACCAGCGAGGCGTGGGAATGACTTGTGTACCCACGCAGTTGTGGCGGGAAAATTCCCGCACTTTCTGCAAAATCAGCACAGAAATTGGCGCCAAGAATCTCCATTGGTGGAATGGTAGTGCTCCGGCAATGGAGTGGAATTTCCGCCGGTTTTCGAGTTGCTGATTGGAACGTAACCACGGCCACTGTCGTGGGGGCGGGAATGTTCGGTGTTCGGCCTGTACGGGTGCTCTGGGTAGTCGGCAGTCGCCTTTCGGTCGAGGACGTCGGAGCAACCAGCCCCCGCCTGCGGTACGCCAGATCGTGTTCTGGGAGATAAGAAGACTGTTGGTAATGTACGTCCGCAGCACCGGCAGATAGGGATTTTCCTAGGTGATAATCAGAGCTCAGCAGAGCGCGCCTGTTCATCCTTTTCTAACTTTGTTCAGTTTCGAGTAGCAGCAATTACTATTGGGTTAGCTGTGTGTCTCTCTTGAGATTTGAGTGGAAAGGAATTGGCTCCACATACCACTTCGTCTTAAACCTCACGATCTAAGTTAGGGACAACTTCACCTTTACTGTGTTTGTATGAATCTCCAATTTTAGCCAATTTGATGTTTTATATTTCCTGTGTCTCTTTTACTATTCTGCGTTTAATCTTAATAAATCATATTGTTATTTTGGACAGAACTTTCTTTCTGTTAATCAATAGAGCAACCCTATCATTCCTCACTATGCTAATGAAACCTTTGTTTATTTAACTTATTTATCAAATTAAATTATTGCAGGTGCCAAACTCTCTTCTACTCCACTAGCAGGGTTGATTAGAGTCAGTTCGCGTATTTGTTTTATCCTTGTGCAACAGCAAAAGTCGGAGTTAGAATAGGGGGGGCTTAGAGCATGATTTACACATGTGGATTCTAGTAGAATTTAGTGATAAATACACTACTAGCCCCGGCACCTCGCATAATATGGCGACCCTTGGCCTCGGATCTTTCCTGTGAATCTCTGATAAACAAACAGGATTCTTAGTAGGAACATTCAATTTTTTTTTCTCTCTATTTTTTTAATGATTAATACCCAAGTTTTTTTTGGTAGTTCCGCGTTTAGTTTTAAGTAGCGGCGCATGACTACAGTTTTTGTTTTCAGTGTATATATTTTTTGTTCATTGTTTTTTTTGTGTTTCGCTGATGTGGTGTCTGTACCGCATCGCACTTTGTCGGATTTGTGTGCGGTTTCTGTACCACATCAAATTGTGTTTGTGATTACAGCGTTGGAACAGCGTTGTTGAAATTTTATGTTTATGTGTAAAAAATATATGGAGTAGATTAATTTTATTGTGCATTTTAGATGAATTTGTTTTTATGAATGATAACGAGAAGTAAGGCACGACTATTATCGGGCGAAGCTAAAACAAAAGAGGATAGCATAATGGATAAGGGGCAGTTTACTGACGGGAATAGGTTCGGAGATGAGATGGGCACATTTTTAGCAGGACAGGACGCCAGGGGCATTGATGAGGAAGGTGATTTGGACGCGATCTCAGAGCAGCGTTGCGGCCGTGATTATGATAGTGAAGTAGAGGATGAAACAGAGACAGGCACACAGGTCGAGACAGTAGCAGAAGTTTATAGTCAAACGAACGAGTGCAGACAGAGGCCAGCTCGGTCACGTCAGAGCTCTAGCGCCCAGGTGTCCAGAGTTACATCGCCCATGTTTGAAGAGGATCAAGAAGATGACGTAAACCCAATACTGAGCTTCCTACGATCAATGAAAGAAGAAGCTGACGAACAGCGTAAGAAGCAGGAAGAAGCTGACGAACAGCGTAAGAAGGAGAAGGAAGAAGAGGAGAAACAACGTAAGAAGGAGAAGGAAGAAGAGGAGAAACAACGTAAGAAGGAGAAGGAAGAAGCTGACGAACAGCGTAAGAAGGACACGGAGGCAATAATTTCGCATATAGGGGAAATTCGTGGGGAATTATTAACAATAAAGAAAGAATGTGGAGAAGCAAAACAAATGTCAACGGTAGCACAAAAAGTAGCAGGCCTTGCCAAAACTGCAGCAACAGGGGCAATGAAAGTCGCGGAAGCAACTTCTAAACTCGCAGGGCGCTTGCGACGTACAACACAATCCCACTCAAAATCCCTAGCATTCTTAAAAACTCAAGGTAATATCGCGGTTGCGAACTCCACGAAACGAATGGAAGAAGTAGAGAGTCGGATAGCAAAACTAGAGCAAAACGGGCACACGAGCACTGCGCGTTCGGATACCCATGATGGAGTACACAGAATTGTGTCTCCGAGGAAAAGCCCGCCGTGCTCTAGCCCAGTGACAGAGTGCGGAACTAACAATGCACACGCAGAAACAGCAAGTAATAGCTCCAATAATTATAGCCCACTTAGGAGAGTGAATTCTGAGTGCCACTTCCACTGTGATACAGAGGTTGCACATCACAGTTATCAGCAAGATAGAACAGGACACTCAGCAGACGTGCAAGTATCGGAAACGAGTGACAACACCAGTGCGAGGATCAGACAGGATTTTGATCACAATCACTTCCTGTCGATACTGAAATTCCAGAAGTTCAAAGAAAATGGAGGGTCGATGCATCCGAAGAGCTGGGTGATGCAGTTTACAAATTCATTACCGGCATCATGGCCAACCCAGGCAAAATTAGAATTCATGTGTGGACACATCGAAGGCCAAGCCGCGGAAAAGATGCGGGGTGTGGCAGTGACGTGTCGGACTTATCAGGAATTTGTTGGTGCATTCCTGCGGACCTACTGGTCAAAGGAAACGCAAGATAGGATTAAAGAGGAAATAATATTTTGTCCTGAACTGGAAGTGTCCGGGCATAGGAGCGCAACCAAATTTCTTGATGATTTACTCAAGAAGAATCAATTTTTAGATAGTCCATATAGTAACGGAGAAATCATTAAATTTTGCTTTTCCAAATTGCCAGTTAGGTACCAACAGACACTTGTCGGCAAGTGTGGAGCTGACATAGAAGCATTCAAGATTCTATTGCGCGAACTCGAAGTAGTCTTTGATAAACAAGACGCAAAGGACAGGAAGAAGGGGCAAAGTAACAAATACCACCGGCCAGGAACAGAAGACGACAGCAGATTGCATAATCGCACTGGTCAGTTAGGAAACCAGGGTTACGGAAGTCAAGGTTACGCTATTCAAGGTTATGGAAACCAAAGACACGGAAACCAGAACGTCAGGGAGCAGGGTCAATCTAGACAAGGAATCTGGGATAGAAGGAATAACGAACGGCAAAGCGACCGTAATTGGAGAGAGCGAAACCAAGGACAACGGTGGAACCAGGAGATTGAAACCAGACCCGCAAATCCTAATGCACGTCAGAGGAGGGGGAGCCTAACTAGGGATTGACGCCAGACTAGTGCGAACACAGGCCGCCGGAATTTCGCACGTAATCTCGGACCTGGCCAACTACGGATGATACATTACGAAGATTTATCAGAAATCCTGCTCGAGGAACATAAAGCAACTCCTCGACATGATCGGCAGCCTCTTATCACAGTAGCAATAGCTGAAAAGAGTCTGAATGCGATAATAGATAGTGGAAGCTACATAACAGCAATATCTGAGGCAGCATACAAGAGGTGATCTCAAGAGATGGACTGGCCTGTCCTATCGGTTAAGAAAACCAAAATAAAAGGGGCATTAGCGGGTAAATGTACGGAGGTCACCCAACAAACAAGACTGGAATTCTCCTGCCAAGGACACAAAATAGAGTCTAACTTCTGGATCGTGCCAAATCTGGCGATCGACATGATAATAGGAACGGACTTCCTAAATGAACATGAAGCGATAGTTGATCTAGGACGAGGTGAAGTGGTTTTGAGGAAAGGGAATCCCGTCCACATTAAGTTCGACGACCAGCTGATCCCAGCTCAACTACCGTCTAACTGTGTTCGGATAAACTATGCGTGTCTGAAAGACAGAAAGGAAGAACAGGTCGACGTTGCGGGTAGGGGAGAGGACACGGATGAGAATGAAGTCGGAATAATGGGAGAAATAAAGGATAAAATAGGAGAAAAAGTGGAAGCAATAAAGAATATAAGGAGCGACCACCGCAAAGAACTTCATAAATTACTAGTAGAACATGCGGAGGTCTTCCTTCCCAAGACAGGATCAATAAAGAACTTCCAATATGAATTTCGTGTTCGTCCGCACAACCAGTTTCGTGTGCCACCCTATCCAATCCCCTTGGCATATCGACAGAAAGTAGCAGCTGAAATTACGCGAATGCTGAGTGAAGGAATAATAGAACCTACGGCTTCAGCCTATAATAACCCGTTAAGAGTAGTCGAGAAGGCAGATGGTAGTATTCGTTTAGTCTTGGACTCGCGACAAATTAATACCATAATAGAACCCGAAACAGACAGACCGGAATGATTAGAGGAACTCTTACAAAACTTCCATGGAATATCAATCTTCTCATCAGTTGATCTAAAATCGAGTTTCTGGCAGATCGAGCTCCATCCAAATTGCAGACAGTACACAGCCTTTTTAGCATTTGGAAGATGTTATCGGTTTCGTCGTCTACCATTTGGTTTGAACGTTTCATCTGCCGCATTCATTCGGGGGCTGGACGGCATACTAAGCGATAATTTGAAACGTCATGTCACCAGCTATGTGGACGATTTGCTGATCGCGGAGAAATCTTGGGGAGAGCACAATGCGGTCCTCGGTGAACTCCTAGCGACATTCAAGGAATACGGAGTGACTATCAATATCGAAAAATCGAATTTTGGGACGTCCTCTGTGAAATTTCTAGGACATATCATCACGGGTGAGGGCATTGCGCCAAATCCCGAAAAGATCGAAGCGATTGAAAAGTTTCCCATTCCTACGACAAAGAAGCAGTTAAGGGGGTTCTTGGGGATCATAAATTTTTACAACCGCTTTATACATGTCAAAACTCAGAGCAGTCCTCGGTTGCATCAACTTACAGGAAAGAAGATTCCTTGGGAATGGGATGAGGCGGCTGAATCCGAATGGAAAGCATTAAAATTCGCATTATTACAAGCACCCATCCTATCACACCCTAATTTAGCAGAAGAGCTTTGCATAGTAACGGACAGTTCATACTCCGGTCTGGGTGTCATGGTGTTCCAAGACTATGTACATGAAGGAAACAGGGTGTGGAAGACAATTGCGTTTGCTAGCAGAGTACTAGCCAAGAGTGAGAGGAATTACTCAATAACCGAGTTAGAGGCGCTGGCTATTGTATGGGCGTTTGAAAAATTCAGATACCTTCTGTTTGGTCGCCAGACGAAAGTCTACACAGACCACAAGGCACTCGAGTTCTTGATGACTGCAAAGCTTAATCACAGGCGGCTCATTAGGTGGGCATCATATCTACAGCAGTACAACTTTTCGATAGAATATATCCCCGGCAGTCAGAACATTATTGCAGACGCCTTATCACGGTCACCGATCGGATTTGAGCACAACATGGAAGAAGATCTAGAGGAAAATCACTACTGCCTTTACTATATGCAGAAAGTAGCCTTTGAGAATTTTATTACCTGTAGTATGCAGGACATCAAGAAGGAGCAAGACAAGGACCCTGCCCTAGTGTTATTGAAGCAGAAATGGATAGACAGAAGACACGCCACCATCAGGCAGTTCTACCTCTTGCGTAAAGGCATAATTTTCCACCGAAATTATACCAATGACACTGAATGGGGGGTATGCATCCCTGAACACCTAATAAACAAGGTTATATGGCATACTCACCTTAGCTATGGACACTTCGGACCACGCAAGTGCAATCTCAAGCTAAGGACCATGTGTTACTTTCGAAACATGGAGCGTCGAATTCGGAGGGTACTGTCGGTGTGTAAAGACTGCCAAAAGGCTAAGCACACCACTGTGAGCATGCAGGCACCATTATACCCAATCGTACCGACCAAATTAAGACAATTAGCAGCAACAGATTTGATGGGACCTTTGCCAAGAACAAGAAGAGGATATACTTACGTATTAGTGTTTCTTGAACTAACGTCCAAATACGTTACCTTTACGCCACTGAAGAGGGCGACAGGACGAACTGTATCACGAGCCCTCATCCGGGATTTCCTACCACAGGTTGGTCATGTGAGTAGAATCATTTCTGATAACGGGCCACAGTTTAAGTCAAAAACATGGAAGGAGACGTTGCGTCGATGTAAAATTGATCCCATTTTTATATCTTCACACCATCCGAGCTCGAATGCTGCAGAACGGGTTATTAAAGAACTCGGAAACTTGTGCCGGTTGTACTGTAACAAACAGCACACGACATGGGACGTTTTCCTTAAAGACTTCCAGGAGGTGATCAATGAGGCACCCCATGGGATAACAAAATTGGCACCCATTACAGTACTAAAAAACTGGATTCCTAAGGACTTGATAACCAAGGTCGTAAACTTCCCACCAAGGGCGCGAACGCAGCACCAAGCCATAGTGGATTTGGCTCTCAAGAGGATACGGGCTGCAGCAGAGGTCAGGAAGAGACGTGCCGACAGGGGAGCTCGTCTACGACACTTCCAAGTTGGACAAAAGGTGCTCGTTAAGTCTTTCCGACTTTCGAACAAACAAAAAATGAAATGCCAAAAATTCTATTCTGTTTACAACGGCCCGTACCGTATAAGGAGAGCAGCTCACCACAATGCTTATGAATTGGAGACGCTGAAAGGAAAGAAGTCCATAGGACTCCACCACATATCTCACATAAAGGAGTTCGTAGAATAGTAGTAGTGTAAGAAATGTACATAGTAGGATAGGCAAATATATGAACCTTTGTTCGGGGAACAATAATCGTTACATTAATAGATTAAGATTGCTAAAGTATTAACACGCTGCGTTGTCTTGCATAAGAATTTACTGCTGCTATCCTCTTTTTGTTTATGTTTGCGATCTCCAATGTCGATGGAGTAGGAGACACTACCTTTTCATGAGCAATGTTTTTGTCCTTTCCTATCTGGTGTCCATGTTAAGGGATAAGGATGAGTGACGAGACGTCGCACAAACGGGCGCATACAAGAACGTGCTCTTAGAAGCGTTCTGAGAGGTCGTGATACGCTCCATAGCGGCCACAACCTGTTCGTGAGACGTTCATACCAATGCTTGCAGGCACGCGTCAGTGCACTGCACGATTGTGGTATATTGCGCGATTTCGAGGGTGAATATGGGCAGTATAGTTTTTGCAGAGCTGCGCCGGTATCGTTGTCTTGCAAGTCGGGGTGAACCTGTGAGCATTTGACTCTAATGGTGCCCTAGACGAGAGAAATGAGGGCATAAAAGCCTACCATGCTAATGTGCTGGTTGGGGATTTAGCGTGCTGCTCGTTTTTGTCACAGATGAATCACCAAGGAATTGTACTTGGATATTCGTGACATACTGTGTAGCTGGCGTGTGTTGGGTGTCTGAATCCTCAACAGGAACCAGTCCTGGCTTGGTCATATTACATTGCTTCTGGAAAGGTGTACTTCGATCGCGAAAACCGCTTCACATAGAGAAGGAAGTTGCAACTATAAATTTATTGTCGTGTATAGCCATGGCTAACCCAGTCTCTGGAGTTTCAGTGAGGCGTAATGAAAACTCGGAGGTCATGTCGTACGGCGCGCACATCACTGTCGTCAATAGCGGCGAGCAGCAAGACATCTCAGCGTAACAGGAACTATGTAAGGGTATTGTATAAGGTAAATAAAAAAATAAATAAATAAATAAATAAATAAATAAATAAATAAAATAAAATAAATAAATAAATAAATAAAAGGGAAAGTACGATACTAGGATAAGTTAAACTGTACGATTTAACAATAACTAGATTAATATTGTGGGGGTTTTCTACCACAAGTGTGGCGCGCGCCTGTTGAGTTGCTATTTTTCAGGTCACCAAACCACAGACCCGAGATGGAGGGACGACGGGCGAGCGAAAGTAGCGTAGTTGCATGTTCTTTATAGCACAGTAAAACTTAGACCTGCATAACAACATAATTTAATTAAAAGACGTAGAATGTAGATCGTTGGGATATGGTAGTTAATTCTTGAAGCATGTCTACTGTCGATCTATATAATTAATAGTAATATTAGTGCGGGCCCGCACATTTAGTTGTTCATCCATTACAAAGCATCAGTTATCACACACCATGTACTTACTGAGATCGGTCTCTACACGTATATCAAAATAAATTATTTCCATGTCTAGATTAGATGTTATAATGATTGCCATAGATTAATAACTATAAAAGTAAAATAAGAGTGTCTGAAATGACAGACCATCAATGTTTCATTAGGTAAATTTATTATAACATAGAAGGTCATGGGAAAAAGTTAGGCATAAGACTTTTGTAAGAATTGTACAGATGACGAGGAACGTGGCAATGCAGAGGCCAGCCAGCGCAAAAACAAGAGGTCTTCGGCTACCTGCTAGAGGGCGAGCGTCCCGTCCTACACGCTGACAGTCACCCGGCTGCCTACCTGAGGGATTACACGGGACCCTTGCCCCGCCACAAGCGAAAGTGGGGCTGGCCGTTGACCCTGACACGCGACAGCCTGCTAGCTCTCCGGACGCGGCAGCCGCTTGGAGGGATTCCCTGCGGCAGACCACGTTGTCGTGAGTACACGAAGAAGATCACATATCGTGTCAGAACCTGCGCCTCATGTGCCTCAGGACAGAAAGGGACGCTCTATACTCACCTGTTTGGGTTTTTACAACTCACTAGCATTGGCCGATCTGCATACACAAAGCAGTATCGTGCCACACTAACAAATGTATGGTCTCATGTCTTACTTCTCCTCTCTATTAGAGAGCAGTTTTTAACAATAGTCGCTCCTAGTTCGATCCTGTATGGATGACCTCACACACTTGTGGAGTCACTCCACGTGCCATCATCCCTCGTCGAACTGCAATATTGGGAAACATAAAGTTCTGTCCAGCGAGAGAAGAGACCTAGACTAGTGATGTATCCCAACGAGTAGACCTCAGAGACAATTAATCGACGTGAGGAGAGCCTATCACTGTGTCTTCCTACCATACGGCCGTGATTATATGCGTGGGTCTGACTACAATCTCAACAGCGTACTGCAGACACTCCAGAACTCCCTATTGCTGTTGCCACAACGTAGCAACTACAACCGACGTTTAGCCGTATGTGATGTCAGTACAGTGGAATCAGTGAAGTGCCACGGATATTTCTAACAATGTGATTTAGTGCCTCATTCTCAGCACAGTCGTGAACTTTGTGCAATGTGCACGCACAATTTGATGCCCCATGAACCTTGTTTTTTTTGTTTTTCTTAAATTTCTTTCTCTTATGTTGTTTCTGTAATGTATGTTATACCTTGTATGCGTTTGTGTTTTACACTGTAATTCTTATTACAGATTACTGTATTGTTCTCCACATCATGTTTTTTTTGTATTTTGTGTTTATTGTTGTGTGTATGCTAACAGTGTGCCTGAAGTCCCCATAAACTGAAGCAGATACCACCACTGTCATTGTGAATGGACCATCAGTTCAGGGAACATTTTGTAAAGGTTATTCTTGCTGCAGGGAGACAGAATGAATCGGAGGTTGTAACTAGATTCTGAAAACTCACAAAGAGATTGTTAACTTAAATATTATCATGTGTGAGTGAGGTCAGGTTAGTTTAATGATTAAAATTGTTGTAACATCTTGGGCATTTAATTGCGGAGCACTCCAACTCTGATTGTAAAGAATAAACTGCTCCATATTTGGCTCAGATGCCCGGGCCATGTTTAGAGCGTGAATGTCTGCGTGAATCGGTGTTTGGAAGGGGCTCCCTGGGTATGGATGTGTGATGTGAGTGTTAGTGTTCCATATTAAGAAGGTGAAGTTGGCTACATCATAAATAATCCTCCCTCTATGAGTTGCATTTTTCAGTTGCAATGATCTTTTTTATAGAGTGCGGTATGTGGAGTCACTTTGTAAGATTGTTCTTGGGCGATTGACTCACTACCTTGCTCCTAAGTGAGCCAACCGCTCACCAATTACAATCTAAAATGGCGTAGGGGCAATGAGAGGTGGCATGAGCCCCCTCTCATATTTCTATCTTACGATTCTCCTCTCTAGTTGCATGCGGTGGAGGGTTGCTTTTCCTTAACACGCGTACTTCCCACGCAGCGTCTCTCGTCACCTGGGTGGGCCGGTGACAGGCGGGCTCTGTGGAACTGGAGAGAGTTAAGCCGACGTGTGTGAGGCAGTCGAGTGAATGCTTTTCAGACGCCGACATTGTCAAGAGACACGCCCGCTGGGGTGTGAAGTAGCGGCTGGGCTAGAGGTTCCGTTACTTCAGAGAAACTTTGCGAAAACACTTTCTGGCGGGCTACCAGCGAGGCGTGGGAATGACTTGTGTACCCACGCAGTTGTGGCGGGAAAATTCCCGCACTTTCTGCAAAATCAGCACAGAAATTGGCGCCAAGAATCTCCATTGGTGGAATGGTAGTGCTCCGGCAATGGAGTGGAATTTCCGCCGGTTTTCGAGTTGCTGATTGGAACGTAACCACGGCCACTGTCGTGGGGGCGGGAATGTTCGGTGTTCGGCCTGTACGGGTGCTCTGGGTAGTCGGCAGTCGCCTTTCGGTCGAGGACGTCGGAGCAACCAGCCCTCGCCTGCGGTACGCCAGATCGTGTTCTGGGAGATAAGAAGACTGTTGGTAATGTACGTCCGCAGCACCGGCAGATAGGGATTTTCCTAGGTGATAATCAGAGCTCAGCAGAGCGCGCCTGTTCATCCTTTTCTAACTTTGTTCAGTTTCGAGTAGCAGCAATTACTATTGGGTTAGCTGTGTGTCTCTCTTGAGATTTGAGTGGAAAGGAATTGGCTCCACATACCACATCGTCTTAAACCTCACGATCTAAGTTAGGGACAACTTCACCTTTACTGTGTTTGTATGAATCTCCAATTTTAGCCAATTTGATGTTTTATATTTCCTGTGTCTCTTTTACTATTCTGCGTTTAATCTTAATAAATCATATTGTTATTTTGGACAGAACTTTCTTTCTGTTAATCAATAGAGCAACCCTATCATTCCTCACTATGCTAATGAAACCTTTGTTTATTTAACTTATTTATCAAATTAAATTATTGCAGGTGCCAAACTCTCTTCTACTCCACTAGCAGGGTTTATTAGAGTCAGTTCGCGTATTTGTTTTATCCTTGTGCAACAGCAAAAGTCGGAGTTAGAATAGGGGGGGCTTAGAGCATGATTTACACATGTGGATTCTAGTAGAATTTAGTGATAAATACACTACTAGCCCCGGCACCTCGCAAAGTATGAATCACGTAATCGCGAGCAGCAAATTACGTCTAAAGTACGTACCTAAGTGGAAATATGTTATCTGGAAAATAAACTCAATTAATCGTTACCTTTTTGGTTTTTTACTTCCTTTTTTTTTTTTTTTTTTGAAATTACATTCTTCCTGAAATTTTCTCCATAGCAAGTCCTCTTAACGTCGGACACACATAGAATTTACCTGAAGGTCTTAAATATTTTATACAACCGTATCCTGAAAAATACTGAACGTTAATAACATAAATTATAAAGTCACCATAGCTTTATACAGAATTTAGTCGGAAAAATTAGACTGTGTATTTGTCTACGGCTGTCAGTGCATTCACACTGTGCGCTCGATCAGCTGTAGGCGCGTGACGTAGGAAGCGATTGTTTGCGGTCAACGACTGCCTTGTGCGGCGCGCCGACTTGACTGTTGCTTTGAGTATGTGCCGCCGCCGGAACACGGCGCGGTATCCTTGTATTCTCTGCATGTTTACTTGTAGCTGTTAGTTTCTCTAAAGTATGTCATTCCACAAAAATTTTAACGTTAGATATGTGATGTATTCCCTTAGAGCGTCGAGATTTAAGAGTTTCTACTTCAACAGTGTTATCATGAATAATTTTGCGAATTCTATATGGACCGTTATAAAGCAGAAAAAATTTGCGACACAAGCCTTTTCCTTTGTGAGACAAACGATGAGACTTAATTAACACCTTTTGACCAACTGACAAGATTTTTAAACGACCAGGACGTTTCGCTGATTTCTCTCTTCTAGCAGCCGCAGATGCAATATTTCGTAGAGCCAGGTTGACAACTTCAGAATGCCGCAGTTTCCGTGTGGGCGGAAAAGGAACGATTTCAGAAATGCGATTTGTTGGTACTTTATTTTTTAATATCAATAGAGGCGGTAAAGAAGTTGAGTCATTAGGAAGTTCATTCAGAATGTTTTGAAAAATATGAAGATACTGATCCCAAGTTCTGTGATTCTGATGACAATAAACACGGCACAATTTATTGATTTCCTTCATCCATCTCTCTGAAGCGTTAGATTGAGGGTGAAAAAGTGAAATAAAAATTGGTTTAATCTTACGACGCCGTAGAGTACGAAGCCAAATTTTAGAGCGAAACTGTGATCCATTATCTGATATAACCTTATCAACATGACCAACTTCTTTAAGAAAATGTTTGATGAAAGCGTTAGATACTGAACGAGCTGTTGCTTTGCGTAAAGGTGTAAAACACACATATTTTGATGTCAATTCCACTGCTACGAAAATGTACGCAAAACCATTAGTAGAACGAACCACTGGACCGAACAAATCGACTGCAGCCATCTCCTTTAATTTCGCTGGAATGATAGGAAACAACGGTGCTCTGTGAGAAATTGTTGGCGGCTTAGCCTTTTGACATAATTTGCATTTGGCAAGAACAGATCGAATACGTTTTTCCATATTACTGAAGTAGCAATTTTCTCGTAATTTATGAAAGCATTTTCTGGGACCAAAGTGCGCATAACTAAAATGTGTGTACCAAATCAATTTATTGACCCACTCATCAGGAATACAAACTAACCAAACGGAGTTGTCGACCGATTTTCGTTTGAAAAGAATGTCATTGCGAACTAAATAATGCTGTCTAATCGCTACGCTTTCCTTTCTCCTCCACTTCTCCTTAATGTCCTTCCAGATTGGATCCTTATTTTGCTCCTTAGCGATGTTCTGGAGCGAAGACGAAATAAAGTTCTCAAACGCAACGCCTTGAATGTACATCAAACAATAATGGTTTTCTTTGCAGTCCTCTTCAGCACTTTGTTTCAAACCCATAGGTGCACGTGATAAAGCATCAGCAACAATATTTGAAGATCCCTGTATGTAAACAATACTAAAATCAAATTCCTGTAGATACAGCTCCCATCGTGACAATCTGCCATGAGTTAATTTTGTCGACATAAGAAATTCCAAAGCTCGATGATCAGTGTAAACCTTAGTATGTCTACCAAACAAAAATGTGCGAAATTTTGTGAAAGCCCAAACAACAGCCAAAGCTTCAAGTTCCGTAATCGAATAATTCTTTTCGGATTTAGAGAGAACACGACTTCCAAATGCAATAGTCTTCTGTACTACAACGCCGTTTTCTTCTATCTCTTGACATAAATGTGCACCTAGGCCTTTGTATGATGAGTCCGTCGCCAAACAAAAATCTTTAGATAAATCCGGATGTGAAAGAAGTGGAGCAGCAACTAAAGCGTCACGAAGTTGTTCAAATTCTGATTGAGCTTCCTCATCCCAACACCAATTAGAATTCTTTCCAGATAGTTCACATAAACGAGGTGTGGCCAAATTGTCCAATCTAACAAAGCGTACCGAGCGAGGTGGCGCAGTGGTTAGACACTGGACTCGCATTCGGGAGGACGACGGTTCAATCCCGCGTCCGGCCATCCTGATTTAGGTTTTCCGTGATTTCCCTAAATCGCTCCAGGTAAATGCCGGGATGGTTCCTTTCAAAGGGCACGGCCGACTTCCTTCCCCATCCTTCCCTAATCCGATGAGACCGATGACCTCGCTGTCTGGTCTCCTTCCCCACAACAACCAACCAACCAACAAAGCGTCTAAGAAAATTACAGACACCAAGGAAACTACGAACATCACGTTTTGTGGTAGGAACAGCATAATTACGAATAGCGTCTAGTTTTTCTGGATCAGGAAGAATACCTTCTGTAGAAATAATGTGACCGAGTAATTTCACCTGAGAACGACCAAATTCAGATTTTTCGAAGTTCACTGCCATGCCAACTCGTGCAAAAATACGTAATAATGAATCCAAAATTTTGTTATGCTCACTCCAAGAACGTTTAGCAATAAGAATATCGTCAACATATGAAGTAATATTGTCACGAAGATAAACAGGTAAAATTTCATTTAAGCTAGGAATGAATGCTGCTGAAGATACAGTAAGTCCAAACGGTAATTTCCGAAGTCACTTTTGGGTAAAATCGTCATATCCGGTTATTGTTTACCTACTGTCTAGATAGATGGATAGTAGAAGAGTAGTTTTTTATAGATGCAAAGAATAGTGAAAGAGTAGGCAGCGGTGCAGAAAACTAAAAGGGAAAATAGCACCACTACAGTTTGGGGCCCTGTGAGCGCTACGGCACATATTCACTTAGTGTAGTGAATCCCTGAAGACTTTAATAGCCGCACATAATTTCTAGTTTGTGACTTAGTGGCAACTTTGGCGGAAGTGCGTACGTAAACTGATCTAACCAGGCACATGGATGTATGTCATTCTTAGAATTACGAAAGATCTTAAATTTCCGAACAGTCAAAAAGTGTTTATAGTCAAAGTTTTCGCCTCGTGGCGACAAAGACCTACCGCGTCTGTCCCAGTCCCAATGTCGATTATTGTCAAGTTCGCGCGCCTGGCGCTCTCTTGTTGCATCCCGTAAATGAAACAAATTACTTTCTTGAAACCCCTCTGCTATCTGTGATTCTAAATTTCTTCTACTGTCTTTTCCTACGATTTCGCCTTCAATTTGTTTGACTTGCTTTCGTAATGCCTCAACTTCCCATTTAACGCGTTCATTAAATTTTCCGTGATTTTCAACATGCTTATTTATGCTCTGGTACTTTTCGGTTTCTGAAAATGGCAATGGAGCAATATCATCTGAATCTCTGTCCCCATTTAAACTAAGATTTGTCAATTGATCTGAAATCTCCTCAACTCTTTCCGATAAGTTTACGTCTTCCGTAAGTATCGCAATTCGGGTTTCGGTATTGTCACATTTAGTAGTTGACTGTTCACACTGTTGCGTTAAGTCATTTGGTACTGATTCCTCAATTCTTTCAAATACTTCTTCATTATCGTGTGCACGTTGTAAATTTAACTCTGAAAATTTTTGAACTATCACGCAATCTTTTTCTTCCTGTTCCCTGTCCTGTTCTTCTTGTCTAATTCCTGTTGAAATTAAACTATTATTGTGAGCTTTCAAAATCGGTTGTACTTCTTCTCTAATTTCTTTCTTTGATTCATCTTTCATGTTTTTGAAACATGTCCCTGTTCGTGAGCCTAACTGTGTTTCCATTGTTTCCATCTCGGTTTTATTTGTTCCTATTTGTGATTCCCGTGAGTCTAACCGTGTTTCCATTGTTCCCATATCAGTTTTAATTTCAGATCGTAACTGTGATCCCACTGTTTTTAATTCAGATCTTAACTGTGATCCCACTGTTTTGAATTCGGTTTTAATTGTTCTTCGTAGTGATTCTAACTGAGATCCCAAATTTAATATTGCACCCAACAACTGCTGCATATCTTCTGTCGTTAATCTCGTATTCTGAAAATTTTTTGATTGTGAAAAATTTTGAACTAGTTCTGGACTATTTTCCCTGCTTATTAAATTGTTTTCAACTCCATTATTCATCATCCTGTTCCCCTGTGTTGGCGAGTTCGCCATTTTAACAATTTCGTTATTCTGGCTATTCATCATTTTTGCCTGTTTCGTCGATCGCGTAATCATTTACAAAACATACAAAACTCGTCACTATATGAAAATTACACACAATGACACTTTATCTCCAACAATACCATTCACTCGAAATGTTTCCCTCAAACACGATTAACGAACAATTGAAATAATTGCACTAAATCGTCAAACGCGTATACAAGACAACAATCAAATTCAGAGAAAAAAAATACCATTAGAAGAATGACAATTACCAAATCTACACATGCAAAATAGACTACAATTACTAAATTACAAATTACTACAACAATACTACTGTCTACTATTTTTACAATCAGAAGAATTCCAAGGGACGATCCGAAGCAGCGGTCGCCACGTGCATGGGGGCTTAATTAATATATAATGAAAATAATTTTAATTTTTTGTTTTTAGTAGCTGTTTGTCCGATTACGAAGTCTCGTAAACGGTTGGCCCTGACTAGTATTATTACGCAATCTGACTGCTTAGAACAATAACAAAGAATGAAATGGAAATTTTCATTAACACAATTAATTAATTAAGTCCCCAGCAACTATAAAAACCTACGAAACCAAAGCACAAGTGTAACTGTTCTGTGTGTGGAAGTATGACTCAACGTACGCATCTGGCACGGTTCTTCTTCAATAACACAAGAAATTTTAAATATCATTTATACTGAATTAATTAAAGAAAATAAAAATACCATAATTACTCAAGAAAACCAGAATTACACTCTAATACAAGAACACAAGCCAGATGCTTTGTTGACTGAACCTGTAATGACGCATTATTTAAAACATGGAAATAATGAAAAATAAATCAAGTTTCGTTACCTTCATATATTGACCAAAATCACTCTAATCATTACAATATATCTCCACACCGACTCGCTATTACCACATCTCAACAAAAACTTTTCAGTATCACATCTCAGCAAGCACTCCCTACTAGCACATCTGAACACGAACTGACTACTACGAGTCCTCGACAAGCACTGCCCACTACGAGTTCTCAATAATCACTGCCAGTGGAGGCGGCGGAACAATGCTCTCTAGCGATCTCTGGCGCTGTGGCTCAGTGTAGCCACCTTTCATGGTATGCTTGTGAACTGTCGGGAATACGGACTAATCGAAGTGGTGTTCGTCTGGGATGATGAAGCCGTCAAAGAGGTAGGATTCTAAGTGGTTGGCTTTACTTAGGTTGTCATGGAGAGGGTCATTATCACGCAGGAGTGTGGTAGGAGCGGACAGAGTTGTTACCAGTAGAACGATGAAATGCCTTCCAATACGTGGAATAGTTTATGGGCAGTGTGGCGTTCAGTTTTGTGCATGTTTCGGGCCAAGCACTGTGACTCTTTGTATTCAGCAGATTTTGAATGTGTCGTAATGGTCAGTGCCGAATTAGTGTGTCTCAGTCATGGGTCTGCAAGGAAGGTTTTTAAAGGTGACGGTATTCAAGGAGAGGTAGGAGGCTGTATGGGGACAGTACAGGTAGCTGGAATGTGTATGTTATGGAACATGACAAGGTCTGTTGTCTTCTGGTCTTCTAAATTTTTTTTTTTTTTTTACCTAACGTAAGTTAGTGCCTCACAGCCTGCTGTCATTTTTGTTAATAAAATAGTGCACAATATACACAGGTTTGTCGGTAATAAAACCGTTTGAAGTTAAAATGCGTCTTGTTCACATGGACATGTTTACAGACACAGCACTCACAGAAGCTTTTTATTTCTTAAAACTCTCGATATACAGCAATGCATGACGGGAGTCATACGGTATATCATTTGCTGTCGTGGTCAAATCTGGAGTCGAATTTCTCTGAGTGAATATCCTCACACATTCCTGTTGAGCTATGACTAACTTCATCAGCAGCTACTTCCGTTAATTCCCCTTTATTATCCTCTGTCATTTCCCCATGTCCTTTCAAGGAAAGCAGACCTAATGAAACTTTCATTCTTCTGTGAGTTCTATATAGTCTACGAGTTTTAACTTGACCTTCTCGTCATTTATTTTTACTAGCGCAAATCTCTCATTCAATTGCCTCATTGTCCAGTTTTACAGTATCAAAAATTTGCATAAAACATCTATGACTGATATTTGAGATCCGTCAGCACCTATTCCTTTATTTCCGAGTGTGTGCTCTTCACTGCACACAGCACTCCACACCCTGCATTTTAAATAAAGGGAACTGCTACTCCTGGTCACACAATTAATATAATTCGTTATCCAGCATGGAGACTTGGCTGCTTGAGTCGGGTATGCATTTCACCTCTTTTCCCCGCTTAAAATATGGTAAGTGAAATACTTCATTCCCCTCAGCTAACGTTTCCTTTAACTCCTGTCAATACACTAACAATGCTGCTGACCGTTACTAACTGTATCCCACCTCAAGCGATTTAGTAAATCCACCAAGTTGTTTTTGTAGCACTTACATAAAGGAGAATATTTTTATTTTCAGCGCTTGAACTGACGAGAGTCGACCATACTGCAATCTTCCTGCTCAAGCAAAGCATCGGCCAGGCTGGAAGTCAGCGATGACATTCAGCTGCTGCCACTGCTACATGGTCAAGTGAGGAGGAAATCTAACTGCACACCTCTGCAGAAGCAACTTTCATAACAATCGCACGAGTGTATGGACACATGAACTTCGTAGAATTACTCCGGGATTATTTCTGTGTAGTTAGCAGCGAAGAACACCAAAACCTTGATAGATATTCCTAATTTTAATAGTAAAAAGTGAACGACCTCTTTAGGTACAGAAGTAATTACTTGCAGTTATATACATTAAGTGACTGTAGAAAACTAAAGCTCGGAAATGTAGTTTTGGTTGAATAGAAATATTAAATCAGTTTTTACGGTTTTCAGTTTCCTTTAACTTTGTTTAAAGATTTGCTTTATACTGACAATATCTAGACACGCTAAAGACAAACCTTATTTGAAGTACAAGGAATTGTGAACATAGCTATAGAGTAGTTTTACAATAAAAGTATTTTCCGAAACTTGATTAATTACTCACAGACTGTCTTGGAAAGTAGCAGTAGGTTCATAATAGGTCACATGTTTGTAACTTCATATTACACAAGCATACCATAGTGAAATTAATATGAGCTGCCACACAGTCCATTACATCGATTTGAATACTTAACAGCACTGTATATTTTGTAATTGTTGTAGATGATATCAGTCGTTGAGTATGTGTGTGTGTGTGTGTGTGTGTGTGTGTGTGTGTGTGTGTGTGTGTGTGTGTGTGTCTGAGAGAGAGAGGGGACTTAGATTCACTCCTGTTTCCGAGTTTTGCCTAAAAACAGCACAGAATAAACATTTTGTTTACATTCAGTTTATTCTACTGAAACAGTATCAAGTGCGGAGACAGTCGCCCGAGATTTAGAGTAGAAG
Organism: Schistocerca nitens; assembly: GCF_023898315.1. Lineage (NCBI taxonomy): Eukaryota > Metazoa > Arthropoda > Insecta > Orthoptera > Acrididae > Schistocerca > Schistocerca nitens. The sequence goes on from NC_064619.1 coordinate 105,247,530, forward strand.
TTACTCTAGACATTCAGTGAGAGTTAACAGTCCATCATTCATAGTGAAAGAGTGGTGTTAGGAGCAGGATTGTTCAAGCATCAGAATTTGTAATATAATAAATTAATTGACAGCTTTATCATGTAACCAAAAATTTTTTCGTTCTGAAGAGATCCGGTATAAACTCGGTCGAAAAGGTGCTGTTACTGTTATTTTGTTGTAACATGATGATACGGCTTGTAACCCAGAAGAGCTTATGCAAATGATTTTGGCCATTAGAAGTTTACATACCTGTTCCTCGCAGTATTCCGCTCGGGTACTATAGTAGCCAGCTAGGATCATTGTTTTAGTAGATATCTAGCGACAATGGAAAGGAACTGTTAGAGCTTATCGCTACTCACAGATACGTCTGTAGTTAACTGCTCGTCTATGCAATACAGTTTACTCACTTAGATCCTACTTGTCAAAGCCAAAAAAGCAACTGAAGATTTAAAACCAGTCAAGCATAAATACTTCACGACATACCGTTCTTAGTAATGCATACAGTACCATTTAATCTGTGTTGAGGTAGCATATGTCTGAAAGTGTATTTAGCCGCCATTAGGAACGAACAGGCGTCGAGGACTAAATACCACACTAACTGAAGAATCTCTTAAGTCGGCGATGAAGCGCCTGAGAATAAGATTTTAGATTACGCACGGTTCCTTCAGCAAAGGAGAGGACGCTGAGTAGATGCTGGCATTGCTTCCACTCCGTGTCTCGCGGGTCGGACGTACCGTGCAGTGCTTTAATGGCTGCTGTACACAACAGCAAAATTACCGCCAAGCACATTTCTGTATAAAAAGGTTTCTGAGAGACCGTGACGTGTATATTCCCTGCAACTGTACCGACAAGACCTCAGTAACTACCTGTTATTACCGCCACTATCAGCACACATAATTCGCTTCGTCACGCAAGACTTGCCTGTGTTAGCCGTTTTCAGTTACCGGATAAATTGTTTGCAATCATCTGTAATCTGCACTGTAACGAGACGCACATTCTTCTTGTAATGCATAAGGACGTGCCGGATTATGGCGTCACTCTGAGATGGGATTACTGGCAGCAGCAGCTTACAGGGAACTGAGCTATGAACTCGAAACTCTCTACCCTTGCCTGTATTTCTATCGTCTTCAACTCGGTGTACGTGAAACAATGCTGAATTGCTATGAACCAACACTGCAGGTTTTCTCTTTGGTTCGCAACGGCGGGAAAACTTTTCAGTCGTTTAACTTTGCTCTGGAGTGGAACCCATGGTGTAGGGGGAAACGGCACAGTAGCTCAGCATGTTCGGTCAGACGGTTAACTGCCCTCTGTAAGAATAAACTGAGTGGACGGATCAACAATGCACATGAATGGATGTCATTAGATGTCCGCCCAGAACAAATGAAACGAGCGATAACGAACAAAATGAGATTAAAAAGAAAATGAGAGCATCTTTGAGTCATAATCGAAACGTCCTCGGTCCCGGGTTCGAAATACAACACCGCTTCTATTTTGATTAATAATCATCATTGGCGGCAGAAGACTTCCAACATAAGAAGTGACCCTCATTCTGCCAACGGCCTTGTCAAAGAGGGCGGACGAGCGGACAAAGGTTCAGGGCACTCTTTCGCCCTTCATTTGGGAAACTTCCCCTGAAAGCGGAAGAATCAGCAATAATCAACGGCACGAGGAAGCAGAAGGCCATGGAAATCACTGCATTAAAGGCACATAACGTGTATCAACAGAACATGACGCCTGTAATTGTGTACCTGAAAAAGTGTCAGGATGATCTCTACATAGGCAAAAGATTCGGGAATAGTCCCTCACTCGGATCTGCGGGAGGGGCTGCCCATACAGAGGTGACCATGAGAAAAAGATTTAATAATAAACGAAAGGATAACTTTCTACAAGTCGGAACGTGGAATGTCAGAAGCTTCAATGTGGTAGGGAAGCTAGAAAATCTGAAAAGCGAAATGCAAAGGCTCAATATAAATATAGTAGCGGCCAGTGAAGTGAAATGGAAAGAAGACGAGGATTTATGGTCAGAGGAGTACAGGTTAATATCAACAGGAGCACAAAATGGCATAACGCGAATAGGATTCATTATGAATAGGAAAGTAGGGCAGATAGTGTGTTACTGTGAACAGTTCAGTGATAGGGTTATTCTTATCAGAATGGACAGCAAATCAACTGACCACGATATTTAAAGTATACAGGCCGACGGGGCAAGCTGAAGATGAAGAGACAGAGAAAGTAACCGAGGATATTCAAGGTGTAATACAATACCCAAAGGGAGATGAAAATCTAATAGTCCCGGAGAACTGGAATGCAGTTGTAGGGGAAGGAGTAGAAGAAAATGTCACAGGATAATATGGGCTCAGGACATGGAATGAGACAGAAGAAAACTAATTTAGTTTTGAAATAAATACGAGGGCAAGTCAATTATTATCCGCAAAGTAGTTATAAAATTTTATTGTAATCAAATAGGAAACTTATAAGAACATCATTTTTCGACATAATCTCTTTGCGTTTCAACGCACTTGGTTCATTCGTTGTACAAGCTTCCTGATGCTTTCAATAAAGAAGGTTATCGGTTGAGCTGCGAGCCAGGAATGCACCCGGTATCTCACTCCTTCGTCCGAGGCAAATCGACGGCCCCTTAATGCCTCTTTGAGCGGACCAAACAAGTGATAGTCAGAAGGGGCAAGATCGGGACTATATAGAGGATGATCCGTACTTAAAATTTTAGTTTCTGGAGGTTTTCAGCAGTGTGGGCGGTAGTATGCGGACGGGCATTGTCGCACAACAACGTAACACATTTTGACAGCAGTCCTCTGCGTTTGCTTCGAATTGCAGGCTTTAGCCTGGCAGTAAACATCTCACTGTAACGCCCCTTTCCACATAATGTTCCAGTAATAGACCTTGTGCGTCACAGAAAGCCTAACCGTCAGTTTACCTGCGGACAGTTGGGTCTTCAACTTTTTCTTGCACGGCGAATTTGGATGTTTCCATTCCATGCTCAGCCGTTTACACTACGGGTCGTAATGCTGGATCCATGTTTTGTCACCAACAATGACCCTATCTGAGAAGTTGTCCCCTTCGTTACCACAGCGATCCAAATGTTTTTTGTAGATGTCCAAGGGCGTTTGTTTATGCAACTGTATGAGTTGTTTTGGAACCCATCTTGCCCAAAATTTATGAAGCTCAAGTCTGTTGTGGATGATTTCGTAGGCAGAACCGTGATTAATATGCAGACAATGTGCCACTCCGTTAATAGTTAATTGTCTGTCTAAGAGAATCATTACCCGTGAACTCTCAATGGTTTCTTCGTCTGTGGCGATAAACGGTCGTCCGGCTCCTTCATCGTGCGTATCACTAGTGCGACCATTTCGGAATTTTTCAATCCATTCGTGGACACTCCGTTGTGGCAAAACACAGTTCCCGTACTGTACCGAAAGTCATCGTTGAATTCCGTCCCCTGATACGCCTTCCGACCACAAAAAGTGGATCACTGAACGTTGCCCTTGTTCGGTGCAAAGAGACAGAGGAGCAGCCATGATTAAGAGCACGGCAGCGATAACGAAAGTAACCTATAGTTTGAAAATTGCAAAGATATAACAACTAATAAACAAATCATGCGTCATCAACGTAAAACGACAGTACTACGAAAATAAACAAAAATATGAGGAAATTGTGGATAATAATTAACTTAACCTTGTATTAGCTTGTAACACCAAACACTCTGTTCAAGAATCACAACAGGAGGGAATATACTTGGAAAAGGCCGGGTAAAAAGGGAAGATTTCAGTTAGATTACATCGTGGTCAGACACAGATTCCGAAATCAGATTTTGGATTGTAAGGCGCATTCAGGACCAGATACAGACTCAGATCACAGTGTAGTGGAGGTGAAGAGTAGGCTTAAGTTTAAGATTATTAATCAGGAAGAATCAGCTTGCAAAGATGTGCGATACGGAAGTGCTAAGGATTGACGAGATACACTTGAAGATCCCTAAGGCTTTCGATACAGAAATAAACAGTAGTCTAGTAGGCAGTACAGTTGGAATGGACATCTCGAGAAAGAGCAATCACAGAAGCTGGAAAGGAAAACTTAGGCACGAAGAAGGTAACTACAAAGAAACCATGGGGAACAGAAGAAGTACCTCATCTGATCGATGAAAGAAGCAAGTACAAAAATGTTGAAGGATTCGGGAATACAGAAATGCAAGTCGCTGAGGAATGAAATAAATGGGAAATGCAGAGAAGGTAGGACGAAATGGCTGCGTGAAAAATGTGAAGATGTCTAAAAAGAAATGATAGTCAAAAAAACTGACCAAGCATATCGGAAAGTCAAATTAACCTTCGGTGAAATTAAAACCAAAGGTAGTAACATCAAGAGTGCATCAAAAATCCCACTGTTAAATGCAGAGGAGAGAGTTGATAGGTGGAACGATTACATTGAAGGCTTCTATGAGGGGGAAGATTTGTCTGATGTTATAGAAGATGAAACGTGTTGATTTAGAAGAGACAGGAGACCCACCATTAGAATCAGCATTTAAGAGAGCTTTGGAGGACCTAAGATCAAATAAGACAGAAGGGATCGATAAAATTCCATCAGAATTTCTAAAATCATTAGGGGAAGTGGCAACAAAATGACTTCACGTAGGTGAACGTATGAATCTGGCAATGTACCGTCTGAGTATCGGAAAAATATCATCCACACAATATCTAAAACTGCAAGGGCTGACAAGTGCGAGAATTATTGCACAGTCAGCTTAACAGCTAATGCATCGAAGTTGCTGACAAGAATAATACACAGAAGAATGGAAAAGAAAATTGGGGACGCATTAGATGACGATCATTTTGGCTTTAGGAAAGTTAAAGGCACCAGTGAGGCAATTCTGACGTTGCGGTTGACAATAGAAGCAAGACTAAAGAAAAATCAAGCCACGTTCATAGGATTTGTCGACATAGAAAAAGCGTTCGACAATGTAAAATGTATGGAAGTGAAGCATGGACTGTGGGAACACCGGGACAGAAACGAATCGAAGCACTGGGGATGTGGTGCTGCAGATGAATATTGAATATTAGGTGGACTGATAAGGTATGGAATGAGGTGGTTCTGCTCTGAATCGGTGAGGGAAGGAATATGTGGAGAACACTGACAAGGAGAAGGGACAGGATGATAGAATATCTGTTAAGACGTCAGGGATTATGTTACTATAGAAGGCAAAAAAATGTAGCGGGAAGCAGAGATTGGAATACATCCAGCAAGTAATTGAGGACGTAGGTTGAGTGCTATTCTCAGATGAAGAGGTTGGTACAGGAGAGAAATTCCTGGTGGTCCGCATCAAGCCAGTTAGAAAACTGATGACTCTTAAAAAAGGGAGTTAATAATGGGTGCTGCCAGAAATATACGTCAACGTGCTTTATTGCTGTTCAATGCGAACTATCATCTCAGACCAATCTGAGTAAATACAGTACAGTTTTACAAATAGGCCTAAGCGTAATGCACGTGTTCCTTCCACTCAGATTTTCGAAGAATTTAGCTTGTGAGCTATTCAGACGTGCACCAGTGAGTTTTTTGACTGTGCGCTCTTCATGTAAGATCATAGGGAATTTGTCAGATGTGAAATGTGTATCTCTACCCTAATGCTTCATTTATTTTTTCATGTTTTTACTATTAAAAAATTTCTTACTTCTAAATAAGGGTTATTATAGTATTATTCCAAAGGTTTAAAGGAGGATTAAATGAATGCTTCATCTGAAAAGTCTAATTAAATATCTACAATATATAATAAATCGTGGCATTCCATGACAAGACTATTAGAAAGTTCAAATGAAGACGACATTGAACTTTTAAACTAGAGATATTTCGATATTTCTGATGAAAAAGTGTGTAAGAAACTGGTGCAGTTCACCAATAGGCTGACCAGAAAAATGTCCGTCATTATAAAACGCACCTCTTTCGGACACATACATCACATAAAATCTCCTGTAACCAGTGAGCTCAATTCATGTAGGCCACTCAGGCAGAACTACCAGAAATACTCCACGATAGAAAAAGGAACAAATGTACAGCAGCAGCAGTTTTAAAGGTACATGCCGACCTTACAAAAATCCAAGAGAATGGGAAAATTTTGCAAATTGAAACAGTGAACTTGGATATCGTGCAGGGCATGGAAAAATTTATGGCGAATGTAAATAAAAAATAAATTTTTCTTAAAAGGAAGATTAGGAAGTCGCCAGGTCGACACCGGTTCATTAGAGACAGATCACCATGACGCATTAGGCAAAGGAACCCTGTCGACATTTACTTGAAGCGATTTAGGGAAATCACGGAAGGTCTCTACTTAGATGGCACCCAAATGCAGCAAAAAGTAGCCTTGTCTTTGGCGCGGTTGCTTCCACTCTGACGTTATGCGCACAACTGAGAAAACGCGTTCCATTCTGCGCATGGCTTACTGCGCCGCCGTGAAAGGAAACTAAACTGAGAACGACGAAACTTAAAACACTTAGTTTACTACTATTATTGTCTTTGGTGTTTATATTCACTTCGAAAGAAACAAATAGATTGTGAATGATGTGTATGTGTATGGGAGACGTATTATTCCTGCGATGGCATAATTATCTAAACACTAATTGGTGGAAACACTGGGAATTCAGTGCAGTTTGGGTGTGATATACGTACTGATTTAAATTACAGAGACGTGAATGTTGTCCAAGACCACACGCACATTAATACTGGAATTTGGTGAAATGCTCTTCATTTTGTTTTGTCCTACAGAGAAGATAGTCCTCTGTTCTGTCATACTCTCAGCAATGTCAGTCCGCATTACTCGTTTAATTCCGAGGTTAGTGTGAATCATTTGGGTCAAGTTGATGCTAGGCAGCAACCGAATATCCTAGGGAACTGTCCTGCCGTCATCACTTAATTATCAGTTGGGGATAATGGACAAAATTCAGTTAAAATTAGTTTAACTAATGGAAAGCTCCATATCTATTGTCTTCCCCAAAATGAGGATACGATCCCTAAGGTTCAGAGCAAGGGTTATAGGTCTGTTGTCGATTACATAACATTTTATCAAAATAAATTATGTGAATTCCCAAATGCGGATGGAGACAGCCATCAGCTATAGAATGGAATGACGACAATGAAAATTTGTGTCGGATGAGGACTCGAACCCTGATTTCCCACTTATCGCGAGCGGTCGCCTGCGGCTGTAGTCGCCGCAGTGCCTGTTGCTTTGGACATGCATGCATGTCCAGAGGAACTTGGCATCGTAATCAGAACATACTCACTGCATATCACACTCAATCAAAAGCTCATTCTGTAACCTGCACGGTTGTTTTACTTGGTATTCTGGGGATTATTACTTTACGGTACTTTATCTTAACGAAGCCTATTACTATTTACTGTTTACCGGGAGTTCTAAGCACGTTACTGCATTTTAGACCGACTGGATCCTGTGCGAGTTCAAACGCGTACCCTATGGCTTATCTACGAGGACCGCTGTGTTGCCTTGCTTACTGGATCACGTTATGGGTGACGTTAAATTTAACTGTACCTGCAAGTTCCTTTGTGATGTTGTTGTATATCGCCATCATTAGACCAGCACTTCTGTCATCTAGAGGAAGTGTTGTTATGGATTTGGGCAGTTGAATTAACCGTTAATTCACCTACGTTTGCACTGGCAGGGAGCAAAATTTCTTTCTTGGGCCATCGCGTATCGTGCGATGGGATTAGAAATGATCTGTATCGTACTTCTCTCTTATGATGGTTTCCTCCCCCAAAGAATAAAAAGAAGTTAGCTAGCTTTACCAGCATGGTCAATTATTTTAGGAAGTTTGTTCCTAGTTTTCCTCAGCTCGCCGGTCTTCTTAATAGTGTGCGTAAAAAGGGGGAGACCTTTGTCTGGAGGAAAGCCAGCAGGCCGCTTTTGCGGCTTTTAAAACTGTCTTGCTTAGTCTACCTCTACCTCTACATCCATACTCCGCAAGCCACCTGACGGTGTGTGGCGGAGGGTACCGTGAGTACCTCAAGCGGTTCTCCCTTCTATTCCAGTCTCGTAATGTTCGTTGAAAGAAGGATTGTCGGTATGCTTCTGTGTGGGCTCTAATCTCTCTGATTTTATCGTCATGGTCTCTTCGCGAGATATACGTAGGAGGGAGCAATATACTGCTTGACTCCTCGGTGATGGTATGTTCTCGAAACGTCAACAAAAGCCCGTACCGAGCTACTGAGCGTCTCTCCTGCAGAGTCTTCCACTGGAGTCCATCTATCATCTACGTAACGCTTTCGCGATTACTAAATGATCCTGTAACGAAGCGCGCTGCTCTCCGTTGGATCTTCTCTATCTCTTCTATCAACCCTATCTGGTACGGATCCCACACTGCTGAGCAGTATTCAAGCAGTGGACGAACAAGCGTACTGTAACCTACTTCCTTTGTTTCCGGATTGCATTTCCTTAGGATTCTTCCAATGAATCTCAGTCTGGCATCTGCTTTACCGACGATCAACTTTATATGATCAATCCATTTTAAATCACTCCTAATGCGTACTCCCAGATAATTTACGGAATTAACTGCTTCCAGTTGCTGACCTGCTATTTTGTAGCTAAATGATAAGTGATCTATCTTTCTATGTATTCGCAGCACATTACACTTGTCTACATTGAGATTCAATTGCCATTCCCTGCACCATGCGTCAATTCGCTGCCGATCCTCCAGCATTTCAGTACAATTTTCCATTGTTATAACCTCTCGATACACCACAGCATCAACTGCAAAAAGCCTCAGTGAACTTCCGATGTCATCCACAAGGTCATTTATGTATATTGTGAATAGCAACGGTCCTATGACACTCCCCTGCGGCACACCTGAATTCACTCTTACTTCGGAAGACTTTTCACCATTGAGAATAACATGCTGCGTTCTGTTATCTAGGAACTGTTCAATCCAATCACACAATTGGTCTGATAGTCCATATGCTCTTACTTTGTTCATTAAACGACTGTGGGGACCTGTATCGAACGCCTTGCGGAAGTCGAGAAACACGGCATCTACCTGTGAACCCGTGTCTATGGCCCTCTGAGTCTCGTGGACGAATAGCGCGAGCTGGGTTTCACACGACCGTCTTTTTCGAAACCCATGCTGATTCGTACAGAGTAGATTTCTAGTCTCCAGAAAAGTCAATATACTCGAACATAATACGTGTTCCAAAATTCTACAACTGATCGACGTTAGAGATATAGGTCTATACTTCTGCACATCTGGTCGACGTCCCTTCTTGAAAACGGGGATGACGTGTGCCCTTTCCTATCCATTGGAACGCTACGCTCTTCTAGAGACCTACGGTACACCGCTGCAAGTAGGGGGGGGGGGGGGCAAGTTCCTTCGCGTACTCTGTGTAAAATCGAACTGGTATCCCATCAGGTCCTGCGGCTTTTCCTCTTTTGAGCGATTTTAATTGTTTCTCTATCCCTCTGTCGTCTACTTCGATATCGACCATTTTTTCATCTGTGCGATAATCTAGAGAGGGAACTACAGTGCAGTCTTTCTCTGTGAAACAGCTTTGGAAAAAGAAATTTAGTATTTCGGCCTTTAGTCTGTCATCCTCTGTTTCAGTACCATTTTGGTCACAGAGTGTCTGGACATTTTGTTTTGATCCACCTACCGCTTTGACGTAAGACCAAAATTTCTTACGTTTTTCTGCCAAGTCAGTACATAGAACATTACTTTCGAATTCATTGACCGCCTCTCGCATAGCACCCCCCACACTACATTTCGCTTCGCGTAATTTCTGTTTGTCTGCAAGGCTTTTGCTATGTTTATGTTTGCTGTAAAGTTCCCTTTGCTTCCGCAGCAGTTTTCTAACTTTCTTTGTTGTACCACGGTGGCTCTTTTCCATCTCTTACGATCTTGCTTGGCACATACCCATCTAACGCATATTGTACGATGGTTTTGAACTTTGTCCACTGATCCTCAACACTATCTGTACTTGAGACAAAACTTTTGTGTTGAGCCGTCAGGTTCTCTGTAATCTGTCTTATAGTATTTGCTATATCACAGCTCGAGAAAGGCTTCATTGGCCAGACTGACGTGTGTAATGAAGCGTCGCGGCCGTACTCTTTGGAGATTGTTCCGATCATTGGTGTCCTGTCACTTATGCCTCGCAGAGTTCAACTGCTGCTTGTCAAATTTTGGTTTGTATTTTAAAACCATTCGGTTTGCTTGTACTTTTAAGTTAGTTTAAACATTTTACCCGTCACTGTTTATGTACTAGTCGTTATTACATTTGACCTTCAAAAAATGTGCTTTAAATATGTCAATCCTTTTAAAGGACCCCGTTAAATCTTGGGTCTGTAACTGAAAACCGTTGAGTTAGCCAGGAGGATCTAAGGTACCATATTGGTGTAAATATTTTTCTATCGTTGTTAAATGGGTTAAGCTATTGTGCTCCTTTGGATTTAAAACGTTCGACTCATTATACTGAGAACTGCTGGTTTCAGATAAATTGTTCCACTGTGTTTTAATGTGATGCCTGTTTTTGTAGTTTCATAAATTTAGATTATTTGGCTGATAATGGATGATGTTATAACCTGGGGCCTAGCCCTGCAAAGAATTTCCGTTAACCTGGCTTGCTGGAGCTCAGTGTTAGTAGACTCGCGAGAGCACAACAAAGGAAATAAACCTTTTGTTTTGGTGGTACCTACGGAACTTGACTTCTAAACTGCAGTGGTATGCTGACAACGAATTACATGGTTGCTGAAGCTGTAGGCTACTAACCGTTCAGGTTGAGTAACGTAACAGTAGCACCAGTGTCTAAGTGGAAATTAACAAACTTTCTAAACACGCGCAACTGAACATTAAACTTAATCGATTCTATGTCCTTGCAATATGACGAAACAACAGGATCGCTGGACAAAAATGGTTCAAATGCCTCTGAGCTCTATGGGACTTAACTTCTAAGGTCATCAACCCCCTAGAAATTAGAACTATTTAAACCTAACTAACCTAAGGACATCACACACATCCATGCCCAAGGCAGGATTCGAACCGGCGACCGTAGCAGTAGCGCGTTTCCAGACTGTAGCGCCTAGAACCGTTCGGCCACTCCGGGATCGTCGGACAGTTGCGCAGCACACATAACATGCACCTCATTACAACCACTGTCTGACATGAGATGTGAAAGCTGCCTAACGCCACCTGTACTTGATCATACCGAGAGTATGTGGCTTTGTTTGCCACTTTGCGGCCAGAGCACTGTGCCCTACCATATGTTTATAAGCGACGCAGGATCGCTGACTGATTCGCACAATACGTTTGCGCAGACGTCGGGCGACTTCTGACGTCAGCCGGGGGGGGGGGTTCTTGGAAATCATGCTTAGTTACATCGATATATCCTGTGACTCAATAAAAATGGTTCAAATGGCTCTGAGCACTATGGGACTTAACATCTATGGTCATCAGTCCACTAGAACTTAGAACTACTTAAACCTAACTAACCTAAGGACAGCACACAACACCCAGGCATCACGAGGCAGAGAAAATCCCTGACCCCGCCGGGAATCGAACCCGGGAACCTGGGCGTGGGAAGCGAGAACGCTACCGCACGACCACGAGATGCGGGCTGTGACTCAATAACTGACGGCTGACGGTACTGTACTGAAGTCAGGGTTCAGATGGTTTGGTATGGCAGCACGAATACGGCAGTCGGATACGTTCTGAGCAATCGCATCTCTCATCATAATGTCACCGTAACTTAAGCCATATGAACACTGGAAGTGAGTGACATTGTCTACTAAGGCCACGATGTTCTGTTACCGACAGTTTATAAGACTGAACAGGCCGTTGTTTTAATCTGAAAAGGTTATAACGAGCAGCCACTAAATGCACTTGTGATTTAAAATTTTTTACATTTTGTCAACTAACTAGTCGTAAGGGAGCTTCATGAAGTTTGCGAACTGGAAACGGTTTTACTACCAACCGGAACACATCTGAGCCTACGGTAAAGAGAAAATGGTAAATAAGCTGCTTAGCCGTGGCACCGTAGGCGTTGAAATGCCGACAACTGCCCAACTTACTCAGTCCAGTCTTCGCTTTGGCCCAGAAACTCTCTGAATTCAGGCAATTGGGCCGTCTGTTGAATTTTTGTCCAATTGAACAGGCTGGGGTGGCGGTTGTGTGCTGCCACAGTTCCTTCCAGTGCTTGTAGTATTTGTTCAGACATTTGATCCTTCAACTTTAAAGCTCGTATTAAATACGCATCCTGAAGAGACGTCATGAAGACGCAACATAAACAGATAAATAGCACTATTGCAAGATATGGTTGGGTACATAATATGCCACAGTAAGCTTATCGCGAGCTGCATCCTCGTCGTCGCTTTGATTGTTGTGTCCGACTTCTCAGACAATGAGGCGGCGAGTAATAACACAGTTAATTGGAACACTCTGAATAAGTAATATCTTATTAATTAAAATGAAATTTACCTTTGCTTGTCAGGCTCGGCTTTAACTATGAAACTGCGGTTGATAACACACTAATAGAATCAGTTTTAAAGAGTGGTGAATTGATACAAGTTTAGAATGGCCACACTGTGGCTTCGCTACAGTCACTACAAAACACTAGGGCGGAGACGCTTGTTGACACAGTTCGGATAACATTGGCTCATAGCCACAGTTCACAGCAGACTGGGGTCTTTTCACTCCTCGACTGTTGATACGGGCTGTGTCACGGCGTGTAGGCAGCACAATGACGTTACTCCGACAGCAACTTCCTGGAAGTGCAGGATCCGACTTCTACCAGAGCTGCCCTTCTGAACTTTGGCAGCAATATTTCAGGACAGAGGCGCGCCGATGGCGCCTCGGAACAACGGGAGGCATGGCTTCTTCCTAGCACCTTATTGAAGCCTTGTGATACCACTTTTCTGTGCAGTATCTCTGCTCTGGTTGATACTTCTTGCGCCGATCTCGATACTCGACGACACAGCAGGAACTATCTCGTTATGAAGGTCTGATATCTAACGACATCTTGCTATGGAACAAGAGTCATAAAATGTTTGGGGAGTATTTGCCAGCATACTTTTATCCCCGCCCCCCCCCCCCCCCTCATCAACCACGGACCGTGCCGTTGGTGGGGAGGATTGCGTGCCTCAGCGATACACATAGCAGTACCGTAGGTGCAACCACAACGGAGGGGCATGTGTTGAGAGGCCAGACAAACGTGTGGTTCCAGAAGAGGGACAGCAACCTTTTCAGTAGTTGCAGGGGCAACAGTCTGGATGATTGACTGATCTGGCCTTATGACACTAACCAAAACGGCCTTGCTGTGCTGGTGCGGCGAACGGCTGAAAGAAAGGGGAAAACAGAGTCGTAATTTTTCCCGAGAACATGCAGCTTTACTGTAAGGTTAAATGATGATGGCGTCCTCTTGGGTAAAATATTCCGGAGGTAAAATAGTGCCCCATTCGGATCTCCGGGCGCGGAATACTCAGGAGGACGTCGTTATCAGGAGAAAGAAAAATGGCGTTGTACAGTCGGAGCGTGGAACGTCAGATCCGTTAATCGGGAAGGTGGCTTAGAAAATTTAAAAAGGGAAATGGATGGGGTAAAGTTAGATATAGTGGGAATTAGTGAAGTTCGGTGGCAGGAGAAACAAGAAAAAATGGTTCAAATGGCTCTGAGCACTATGGGACTCAACTGCTGTGGTCATAAGTCCCCTAGAACTTAGAACTACTTAAACCTAACTAACCTAAGGACAGCACACAACACCCAGCCATCACGAGGCAGAGAAAATCCCTGACCCCGCCGGGAATCGAACCCGGAGAAACAAGACTTTTGGTCAGGTGAATACAGGTCTATAAATACAAAATCAAACAGGGATAATGCAGGAGTAGGTTTAATAATGAACAAAAAAAAAAAAAACAGGAGCGCGGGTAAGCTACTACAAACAGCATAGTGAACGCATTATTGTGGCCAAGATAGGTACGAAGCCCACGCCTACCACAGTAGTACAAGTTTATATGCCAATTAGCTCCGCAGATGACGTAGAGATTGATGAAATGTGTCATGAGATAAGATAAATTATTCAGATAACGAGGATAATGGAATATAGTTGACTTAAATCAGGTGATGCAGAGGGAATTAGATGAGGAAATGAGACGCTAAAAGTAGTAAATTAGTTTTCTATTTGGGAAGCAAAATAACCCTTGATGGTCGAAGTAGAGAGGATATAAAATGTAAGAGAGGATATAAAATGTAGACTGGCAATGGCAAGGAAGTCATTCCTGTAGAAGAGAAATTTGGTAACATCGAGTATAGATTTAAGTGTCAGGAAGTCGTTACTGAAAGTATTTTTATGGAGTGCAGCCATGTACGGAAGAGAAACGTGGACGAAAAATAGTTTAGACAAAAAGAGAATAGAAGCTTTTGAAATGTGGTGCTTCAGAAGAATGCTGAATATTAGATGGGTAAATCACATAACTAATGAGAAGGTATTGAATAGAATTGGGGAGAAGAGGAGTTTGTGGCACAACTTCACTAGAAGAAGGGATCGGCTGCTAGGACATATTATGGGGCATCGAGGGATCAAGAATTTAGTAATGGATCGAAGCGTGGAGGGTAAAAATCGTAGAGGGAGGCCAAGAGATGAATACACTAAACAAATTCAGAAGGATGTAGGGTGCAGTAGGTCCTGGGAAATGAAGAAGCTTGCACAGGATAGAGTAGCATGGAGAGTAGCATCAAACCAGTCTCAGGACTGAATACCACAACAACAACACATTTATCTATCTGTTAAGGTAAGTGGATCAAGTCAATAACGATAGCTTCATGTTATTGCAAACAACGCCTTAACTAAGTCACATTATTGCAAAGAAACGGATGTATCTACATCTCAGGACTTACATCAACGGTAACAACTAACCCATTTCCAGACTCTAAACTAAACTGGAGTGCAATACGTAGGGACGAAAGTGACTTTTGGTTCAAAAAAATGGCTCTGAGCACTATGGGACTCAACTACTGAGGTCATTAGTCCCCTAGAACTTAGAACTAGTTAAACCTAACTAGCCTAAGGACATCACAAACATCCACGCCCGAGGCAGGATTCGAACCTGCGACCGTAGCGGTCTTGCGGTTCCAGAATGCAGCGCCTTTAATCGCACGGCCACTTCGGCCGGCAGTGACTTTTGGATCACCGCCCAGTAGCATAGCTTGCTGAAACGAGGACCATACATGGAGAGACTAGAAGTAAACTGAAAGGCATGCGGTATGAGACGAAACAGAATGACACTAGTATAAAAAAAATCAATAATTATACTGAAGTCACCGCGATTCGAGATGGACTCCTGCATACTACAAAAGTCGGGACATGGTTCATAATAAGACGTATGATCACCACGGATAGCAATGATTGTACTGCAACACCGTCCCATGGTGGCGACAAGGTTGGTAAGGACTGTAGGTCATTCCATTCCTCCTTCAACAATGTTGAAACCCTTTTGGGTGATGGAGCACGCGGACGTCCTGAAGTACATCTCCGCAACGCATTCCAATCGTACTCTATGGGATTTAAGTAGGAAGAAAGCGCAAGTCAGTCCAGTCACCAACATCCTGTTGTTCCAATAGCTCCTCTACCCGCGTATTTCGACGCGGTCGCGCCTTACTACACACATGGAAAAAAGTTTTGCATCATCTCGGTTCCGAGATTTCCGGAACCTGTACAGAAACATAGAATAAGAATCAACATAAACATCATTTACGCCCTTTTTATTGCTGATGTAAACCACACATTGCGTGTTGTACCACAATACAGCGAGACCTTCAGAGGTGATGGTCCAGATTTCTGAGCACACCGGTACCTCTAATAACCAGATTTACCTTCTCTGCCATTGAGGCATGCCTGTATTCGTCGTGGCATACTATCCACAAGTTCACCAAGGCACTGTCGGCCCAGATTGTCCCACTTCTAGACGGTGATTCGGCGTGGATCCCTCAGAGTGGTTGGTGGGTCACGCCGTCCATAAACAGCCTTTTCAATCTATCCCAGGCATGTTCGATAGGGTTCATCTCTGGAGAACATGCTGGCCACTCTAGTCGAGCGATGTCTTATCTTGAAGGAAGTCGTTCGGAAGACGATGGGGGCGCGAATTCTCGTCCATGAAGGCGAATGCTTCGCCAATATGCTACCGATTTGGTTGCACTATCGGTCGGAGGATGGCATTCACGTGTAGTCCAGCCGTTACGGCGCCTTCCAGGACCACCAGTGGCGTACATCGGCCCCGAATAGTCCTCCCCAAAACACCAGGAAACCCCCACCTTGCTGCACTCGTTGCACAGGTGTCTAAGGCGTTGAGCCTGACCGAGTTTCCCCCAAACACGACTCCGACGACTGTCTGGTTGAAGACATATGTGACACTCATCGGTGAAGAGAACGTGATGCCATTTCTGAGCTGTCCATTCGGCATGTTGTTTGGCCCACCTGTACCGCGCTGCATGGTGTCGTGGTTGCAAAGATGGACCTTGCCATGGACCGTCCGGAGAGAAGTTGCGCGTCATGCAGCCTATTGTCCACAGTTTCAGTTGTAAAACGACGTCCTGTGGCTGCACAAAAAGCATTATTGAACATAGTGGCTCCGCTTTCAGTGTTTCTCCTAGCCATAATCTGTAGGTAGCGGTCATCCCACGCAGTAGGTGCGCTTGGGCGGCCTGGACGAGGCATGTCATCGACGTTTCCTGTCTCTCTGAATCTCCTAAATGTCCGAACGACATCGCTTTGGTGCACTGCGAGATACCAGGACACTTCCTTTGTTGAGAGCCCTTCCTGGCACAAAGAAACAATGCGGATGCGATCGAACCGCGGTATTGGCCGTCTAGGCATGATTGAACTGCAGACAACACGATCCGTGTACCTCCTTCCTGGTGGAATGACTGGAACTGATCGGCTGTCGGACCCCTCCGTGTAACAGGCGCTGCTCATGAATGGTTGTTTACATCTTTGCGCTGGTTAAGTGACATCTCTGAACAGTCAAAGGGACTGTGTCTATGATACAATATATCCACAGTCAACGTTTATCTTCAAGAGTTCTGGCAACCAGGGTGAACCATGACTTTTTCTTAATGTATGTATCTCTAAAAGAGAATTCATTCTCGGATGTACACATTATAAGAGTGACAGTGTTACGACAACGTTGACATATAAGTGTACCCTGTTGGAAGGTTTTTTGATCAGTACACACTTGTAACGTTACACCCACCAAAACGAACAAGTTCGACAGTGTTCCTGGGTGCATTACGTTTCCCCAGCTCTCTCTGAAAAAGAGACGAAATCTGCTGTCATCCGACAAGAGCACGCAATCATACTACTCGAATGTCCAGTCCACATGCTCGTGCAACCGTCGCAAACGGTACCACTGATTCGCGGAGCTAACGGGACACAACGTACTTTTCATCGGACAAATATACCAGCCCAATACAGTCACCGTGTCACTGTGAAGCGTGTGATACCGTGTCTCGCAGTCTTGATAAATGTGACTTCAACTGTTTGACACAGGTCCCTTCCTGCCTGCTGCATAATGTAGCGGCCATACGCTACTGTATTTCACCGTCATCGACCAACTCCTCTACTTTGTGTAGCAATGTCCTGATTCTCAACGTTTTCCTTGCACGTGAAACGATGCTGTGAGCAATACAAACCCGCTGGGCTGCACTGTTCACAATTCCTTCTTCTTTGAGTTTCCCGAAGATTTTTCCCAGTATAACGTCTGTGTGATGTTACGATGAAAAACACCACCACAATGCACTGTAGCCAACTGCTGTGTAACACACAGTTTTTTCCGTCCCTTCAACTGTCTCTTGTTGCAGGATCTGCTATGGTCACGCTGTCACCACACCAAGTGATGTCCATGTTCCTGTGCGGGGCTGGGAGACCTGTGGTAACATACTTTCGCAATTTTCTTCGTTTCCTCTGAGTTTTAATATATAATGTTACTTTTTCTATATCGTTCTTAAGTTTTCCAGAGTAGCGTGCAGATTTTGTCTCGAAAACAACTGATACATAGGGTAATAGGAACTCCTCTTTTCTGGTGAATTATGTGCAAGTTAATGCAGCTAGCTATAACAATTACTAATTTTTACGTCGAGTACAATTTTCGTAGGGAGAATTGCCATTTTATTCTGTTACTAGTTTTGTGAAGTTTATTCTGAACGAGTTAATGTTTCACTGTTATCATTATGTATAACGCAAAGCCGCAGTAGGGTGTAGGTTTTATTTTACGCTCCATTTGTAAATACTGCGCTGGAAAAATTGTTGAGCGGGAACCTCCGTGTAAGCCGGAATTTCTATTCATTTGCCTCTAAAGCCATTGGGACAGATGTACGTTTAGAGAAAGTAATATTTTATTTCAGTCATACAATGGAAAATGTCTTCACTGATGAAGCTGTACTGTAATGAAACAAAATTAAAAGTCTCTTGTTTTACCCAAAAACAGCAGTTGCGCTAAAAAGTTATCATTCAGACAGTTTGTCGAGCATATGGACGCAATGTTTAGTTTTGATGTGTAGGTGTAAGGGCGCTATAAATTAACCGCCGGCCCTCAGGTACTGGTCGTTAAACGTTGCCACCATTCGCAACAATTTGTGCCTTCTGTTCTCTGTTTCAGATTGCTGTAACCCTCAACGACCACAAATTTGTGCCATTGTAACTACCTGGTGAAGTGTTGTTGTGTCGTCTGTATGACTGGATTAATAACTGCTCAAGTAATTGTACTTACATTTAAATGCATTAGGCAAAATGAGGCGCAATTACAAAGTTTACTGAACGTTTTAAATGGAACTTTTCCTCTACTCATTGCGTTGTATTACAAAAGGCTTAAAATTTCATATACTGGCTACAAACACAAGCCGCATTTGACGATGACCGTCACTGTAAGGCACAGTCTCGAATCTGTGTTACTACCATGTACAGATTTATACAGTTGTCACTGATCGGTAGGAGTTACGCACGCCAGTGAGCTGTAAGTACTGGAGGACAAACAATGAAAATAACCCCTCTCACATTCTCTAACCCAGCAGTGGCCGCGTTACTTACCCCTTTGCCCTGAGGTAAGCTGTCAGTTTTACTTAGCTCACGGCGGAGTTCACCAACGTCAATTGAAACTGAGCATATTTTAAGACAGTGATGTCTCCGTAAGTGTTATCGTTTGTTACTAAGGAGGAAGACTACAATCTAAAGAGTTGACGTTTTAGTGTTCGGAAGTTGTTTGCTAGGTGAATCCATTCAAATTATGTATGCATATACGTATGTATGTTCGACATCTCCTCCTACACCACTGGACCGATTTCAACCAAACTTGGTACTCGTATCAGTTACTGTCTGAAATGGATCCTGTAGGGGTAAGAAGCACCCACCTATCAGAGGGGTGGCGAATGAGATGAAAAAGCAGCGTATCCCATGACGCCAGAATACCCATACTTTCGTCATTAAGTATATGGTAATGAGAGTAAAACACCCTCATTGGCATTGTAACGAGAAGGAGATACTTCTCTGGGCTGTGTCACTAAACTGGTGCCTTGCTGCTTCGGTAAGTCCCTCGTATCACAGTGGTAGCCCTCAGTCGCCAGGTTCCATGTAGCTTGTGGACCTGCTGAGGTGGAGTATTTAGGGATGCCAGTTGCTAATTGTCAACAACGTTTGTGCTATAATTGTTTTAATACAGAAATTTCTTTGTCACACAAGTCACAGAACCAGCATCTGCAATATGGCGGCTCAGGACCGCGCCGTTATTCGACCCTTAACACACATTAACACAGTTTTCTGACTTCACATAATGAGAGACACTGCCCACGACAGGTGGCGTTCTTGTAACTAATAACTTCACTTTATATCTTATTTAACATCTGAAATATGCACTCGCGACCGTTCTTTTGGAGCCACCCCGGTTACTCGACCGTGCGTTTTGAGGGGCTCCTCGCAACTAACTCGCCGTGTCTTCCCGAAGGACAAGAAAGCCCCCCCCCCCCACCTTTCTCTCTCAGCCAATAAGGACACTTTTCTCGTCCCCTACATATATATAGCCAATTTGCATTCAGATCGCTGTTTCTAGGTGGATCTGACGTCACGTTTGCGGACATTGTGACGGAAGTTTGTCTCGGAGCACTGTCTCAGATTGTAAGATCCTACTCCCAAATAGTCGGATCTTGTCCCTACGAAGGTTGCACAACATTGCCTCCTATGATTTCATCACTAATGCTCTTGCTGACGCTTAATTGTTAAATGTACATGTAGCCTGGCTGCTACTGAGCATTCCCGATCGCATAAATGTGCGTAATACCTGGCTTAAACACGTGAAGGGAACGCATATATGCATTACAAGAGCACTTATAGCCTTGCAACAAACTTATCACATAATTTCAAACGTTTATGAAACTCTTTCTTGCTGGCAACCTCCATAAAATGATGCAGGGGAAAAATTTGTCACTTACTACATTTTCGCTTTTCATGCAGTAAAATTCCACACGAATCATGACGGTTCAATTTATTACTGCATTAGTACTAGCTGTTTTCGTGAGATGTTTTGAGGACAATATACACTTATACCACAGAATGGACCGCAAAATTATACCATTTTTCCACGCTTAGTTCAGGAGTTACGGCATCATAAACACGGGATACTCGAGAAACTATCACCTCATGCAATATATTTAAACATATTACCTCGTTGCTACTAACTCTATTAGCAACACTTCGCGCACGGTATCAGCATTTTCCCGTTAATATACTAACCAAAATACTTCACTTTACGATTCGCAGTTCAAGAGATATATTGTCTAATATTCAGATGCGAGAAAAAACCTGCCACATCTAACATGACGATGTAATTTATCATTTCTTTCGTACTAACACAATTCGCAACACATTTAGAAGACAGTACTCACGTATGTATCTTAATGTACCTACAAAACTATACCACTTTGCTGCACAGGATTCAGGTGATATATCGTCTAATACTGACATGCATGAAAAACTGCCACATCATGGATGAAGTTGTAATTTATCACGTCTTTACTACGAACTGTATTAGCAAAAAATTTTGCGGACAGCATCCACATATGCTGATGAATTTACTTAGAAATTTACATCATTTTACAACACATAGTTCAGGAGAAATGATGCCTTAAACGCTGAGACTTATGAGAAAGTGCTCCATCTTGCATGACGTCTTAATTTATTACTTCTTTGCTACTAACTCTGTTCCAGCACATTTCGGAGACAGTACCCATATAGGCAGCTTAATCTACCTACAAAAATATATCAATGTAGGACATGGAATTTAGCAGATATGATGTCAAATACTGAGATGCGTGAAAACCACTACGTCATGTATGATGTTTTCATTTATTGTTTCTTTACTATTAACTCTACATACAACAAATGTCGCAGACGGCATCCACATATGCCACTCAATGTACCTAAAAAATATATCGTTGCACGACATATAGTTCAGGAGATACGACGTCATAAGCATTAGGCTGCTTGAAACTGAAAGAACTGAAAGTGAAGGTGGAAATTAGCTAGACATACAGATGGTAAAATGTTCAAATACGCGTGACGTATGTTAAAACTTGTGCAATATATTTGATATGTGCATATTCAAGTACAGCCACGGTTAAAAAGCTGATTCTAAATCCGTGGGAAGGTTTAAACAAATTTTGGGATACATATCGTCAGAATCTGAAAGGAAATACTGCAGGGGTAAGTAACACCAGCCTCCTATCAGGTGAGTGTGATAACGTGGAGAGTGAAGGAACGATGAGGAGATGGACTATGGGGGGGGGGCGGGGAAGGAGGAGATAGGCTCGTATAGGTGGAAGAGGAGACAGACGCTCAAATGAAGAAAGGGAGTGGAAAAGAGGATGTGGCAGATAGAGAAAAGAGGTGGAGATGGACAGAGTGAGAGAGAGGAAGAGGCAGGCAGAGATATGGGAGAGAGGAGTTGAGGAAATGGACACGGCAAGTAAAGGGGAAGAAGGGGAAGAGATTGATTGGGAGAAGGACAGGGGATGGACAGGGAGAGGGAGCAATAGAAGATGGACAGACAGAGGGTCAGGAGGAGGCAGGCGGGAAGAGAGTATGGTGCAGATAGATACAGAGAGGCGGAAGATGGACCAATATCAGATTGGAATGAATATGTACACGGAGAACTACTAGTATTCATCTAGTATTATTATAAAATACGTTTGAGAACCGTTTGCCACAAGAATACTTGATCCAGATCGCAGGCACCCAGCTAGCAGCAGTTTGACCACTACTCTAAAGGCTTCATCGCCTACAAGGTACCGACACGGTGTGTAACTCTTTAAAGTCTTTTGGTGTGGCGAAACTTACAGTGTGTTCTTCCAGGTAGTCCAGGAAACGAGCATTGCGAGGTATCTGGCTATTTATCCGAGCGTGCGATAGTACACCAACATGACAACTGTATCTTGCCAATAAAAGGTAATAACGAGGAGTGACATCTGGATACTACATTGGCTCTCAAGTTTGTAAATTTCATTTGGATAGAAGAGTTAGATTCAGTTGTACGACGTACATGACAAGTATTAGCTTCTTTTCTGTATTAATACTGAGACGTGTAATAATTTTACTTTACTCCGTGGGTGCTTCAGGATGGAGTCATATGACCCAGAAATCCATGGCACCATTAACTGACAAATAACGGGTAATACTGTAATGGAATGCATTAGCACAGTAAAATCATTATGTGATAAACTTACACTGTGTATGTGTTCTATAATGGAACGGACTATGCTAAAATATACTTCAGTGCCCTTCAACAGGTAACAAATACTTCAAATTATAAAATTATCAACAGTAATGTGTCATTTTTACAGTAAACAAGTACGTATTTCGTTAAACAACGTTATTGACAATAGGAGAGACCTTCTTAATCTATGTTGTCGTTAAAAATAAGTCCGAGCTTGTGCTGTGTCAAAACGCACGGATTACGTTCGCCCTTACTAGTGCTGAGCATCCTACACGATAACTTAATAACAACACTTGGTGGTTACAGTAAATATAAGTGGACGATGTATCAAGAAAAAAAAATGTAGTAGATGATCCGAGAACGTCGACGAATAAACAGGGTGAGCGTGCGCAACTCCCGTGATGCAACACTCGCCTTCTCTGGGTCCAGAGATGCTGCCTGAGTGATGCGGAGTAGCCGGCTGCTGTCGTAGAAAACCAAAAGCAGCAAAGAATAATTCATTAATTATCAAATTTGACGTGGCGCTGCGTGTCTGTTTGTTTTAAATGGTTCCTATGGTATGACATAAAGAATAGGTTAGTTCCCATGTAGACCTCTCACCGACTAAGTGCATATATATCGGTGTACGTCTAGGTCTGATAGTAGAGCGACCCACTGCGTGGTGTAGTGGGGCACCGCAGCTGGTGGTACAGTTAGCGGAAGCAGCGTGGCTGTTTAGTCCGTTAGGCCCCTCCTCATATACGTGGCTGTGACGGTTGTGTCCTCCCAACGCTGAGGAACGAAATATACAGAGAGTCTGTGGGATTTTCTGAATAGTCACTGGTGATACACTGGTTTTAGCGAATTTAGGTGCTCGAGCTATCAATTGATTGTCGTCTTGTGGACAGTTTCCGTCGTAAAGTCTACTGCGGTAAATCCAGCGTGAGCCTGGTTAGAGAGAGTATTAGACTGTACGTGTTGAGTTTTTAGGAATCGGTGGAACCAATATTCTGTCCGTGTTGTACGAGTAGTGGTCGCTGCTCGCCCAGAGATAAATGGGTTGTTAGCCGTTTTGTTGACGTGGTTTGGTAGTGGTTGGTGTGTGTGTCGAGAAGAGAAAGCCTCGAAGACATGTTCGTAGTTGTTTAAATACCACTATCTTACAGCGCACCGAGAATTGCCTCGAATAAATACGAACTGTTTCACTATATTGTGATAGAATGCAGCAGTAGTTGAGTGGATAAGTGACGAGAATATAAAGGAACCATTTTACAAGCAGCACGCAGCTAAACAAAAACTTGATTAGGCAAAGTGACGAGTGGCCGAATTCCAGTAGGGAACTTAGCAGGTCGCGTATTGTCAACGCCTGAAGAGCTTCATAACTGTTTGAAATTGTCACTCAAGGTTAGATTTGAAGTGGCGGTGACACTTATTGTTTTTGTTTCATTTTTTTTTATTACTGAATTTCCGTGTTGTGGGGTGTAGTCTTTGATGGCACTCGCTGACTTACGTGAATGAAAATGTATTGAAATAACTAGAGAAAATAAATTCCAGTTTCCTTGGGTCGACATAAACCTTACGTGTATATAATTAGTATCTGGTGTGTGTATATATATTTTATGAGAATAGAAAA
Organism: Schistocerca nitens; assembly: GCF_023898315.1. Taxonomy (NCBI): domain Eukaryota; kingdom Metazoa; phylum Arthropoda; class Insecta; order Orthoptera; family Acrididae; genus Schistocerca; species Schistocerca nitens. The sequence goes on from NC_064619.1 coordinate 105,271,904, forward strand.
GGCTGAATTCCAGAGATCTTAATACCCCGTTGCAGGACACAAGTGTACGCTGGTATTTATAAGTTTGCCTAATCAAAAGTTCATTGATTGAGTGGAACGACGATAAACCTACAGTGGGTAGACATTCTAAAAAGTGAAAAGATTTCATTGATGGTAAGAGTGTCTAAGTGCAAGTATAATTTTTATTACGGAAAGGTCAAGGATTACACCATGGACAAAGTTTAGTAAATCTATTAAGTACGTGACGTCGTATTATTTACATAGCGACGCTGGGCTAAGTGGAAAGAGATTTAGTTGTACCATAAACTATTTCAATTCTTATCGATATTGTTGGAAGGCCTATCTCGTAATTACTACTTGATATTGGTGATCATTGTCATTAGAATTTTTGGATGTGTCTATTCGTAGTGTAATCGTGTCATTGTTCAATCTCGCTGTTGTGTAAAGTAAGGGTGCTGTCTTTCATTATTCGATATTCGAGCCGGCTGCAGAGTCAGTGGTTGAGGTTGCCGCAGTAGTAATTATACTAAGCGTGATCTGTCTTCAATTTGCTCCTTCAGAGTGCGATTACGGTACGAGCTAGACTTCGAGTAGTCGCCAGGCGCTGCACTACGACTGGAATCCTCTAAAATAAGATAGCGATCCGCAGTCATACCATCGACTGTGGAATTAAAAACTGTACCTATGGTGATGTTTTTCACGGGTTTGCAGCCTGGTTCCATCGTCCTGACGACAACAAGATATTTCGGCGGACCATCTGGCCGCCATCTTCAGTTGAGATTGAGTGCACAATCACGCCGGAACTGAAGAGACCTCAGATTCGGCGGCTCCTTTATACCGCGGGTACTGGCCGTTGCGCGTGCGCGAGCAACGGAAGGGCTGCCCTCTGTAAGGCGAAGAATTGCAGCAGCGCCAGCGGTGGAAACTGTCGAAAACGAGGAATCGCAAAATTAAAATGTAGCCGGTCGGAAACCAGACCGTTGTTGTTTCATGTGTGATAAGATAGGATTCCACGTCTTATTTAAAGGAAAACCTTTATCTCTATTAATAATATCATCAGACAGACGTATTTCAATTGATTCTTTCAACACGCAATCCCAGTAACGGGAAGCCGAGGCAATAATTTGCGTACCATTATACGACATATTGTGCCATTCATTAAGATAGTGTTCAGCAATGGCTGATATTTCCGGCTGGAGCAGACGTGTATGCCGTTGATGTTCCACACATCGATCTTGAACTGTACGAACAGTCTGTCCACTGTAGGCCTTTCCGCAGTGACAGGGAATCTTGTATAACCCAGGCTTCCCCAGTCCCAAGTCACAAAAACGGTACCTAATTAAAGGTGTAGTAGTCGATTGGTTCACCCAAGTATTTTGCGTTGCAGGAAATCATACAATAACGGCATAGTGGCGTTGGTACAATACGATCCATTGTCATTGTAAGTTCGGTCTTGGGTACCACCTCTCGGCGCGTTCCAAGCTATACTGTAGTGGACAAGCATGTATGTGAGTGGAGACAGGACAGTGCTGTATCTCCTTCGGAACAACTCCATTAAGGATTTACGGGTTGACGAAGTATATATTATCGATCGCCAATTCCTCACCAGATGGTCGCTTATCCCATTTAGTACTCTGTCAGTAATAATTTTCCTGCCAATTAGTATCTGAAACTCCGTCGTATTCCTCGTAAGATTTATGGAAGGACAAATCGAAAGTGATTTAAGTGGTCCGGAGTTCTGTCTCATGTTGTATTGCCCATGATTACGTTAGTGTTTCATTTCATATCTTGGCAGTGATATTTTGCCTTATTCAGAATAGGAACTGAAGCAAGCCACTCCGTCGCCGATCGTAACTTTAGTCCCACAAACGTTAATTTAACACAAAGTGGTAGTTGATTATGGACGTAAGCGGCTATTGAAACAGAGACTCTATTGTAATGGTAATGCGGCACCCGACTTGACTTAATTAGTCTTAACTGTGGTGTCAGGATCGCACGCGAACCAAATTGCCCTCCGGAAACAAATGCTGGCAGCGGAGCCAAGAAAAGCCGTGAGTTAAGCTCTCATTAGCCTAGGGGTAGCGTCGAAAGGTATCAGTGGCGGTCATCTGGAGTCAGACTGCAGATTAAAGTACTATAACGCCTAGACTGCAGCTCATAATAGCCACAAGTGTTTCTTAATTTTGGGCTCTGTTTTCTTTACAGTATCTTTGTTTCAATAAAATGTGGCTCCTACTCTAATACAATTCCAAATAAGTAAAATACTGTTTTTTTTTTTTTTTTTTTTTGTTTTGGTCTGGAGAGGAGAATTTACGAATTTATGCGTGATATATCTCTATACCATTATTAGATATGATTATTGGACGAGCTGACTGGTCTCTCAGTGAATGTGAAGATATAAAATATTTTTGGGATCTGTCAACGGAGCTTTAAAAGAAGTAGACTATAACGTTAAGAAAGCAGTCGAAGCCTGTGGTTCGTGCAATGGTATTTTTACATCGATATTTTAAGGAGCAAGTTTCAATCACTAGTGGTACTCTCTTGACACTAACGAGAATTTTTCATTGTTTGGATATCGTAGCTGTTATGTTCCGTGCTTGTAAGAAAAAGTGAAAATGACCGAGCGGGGTAGAGCAGCTGTTACCACTCTGGACTCGCATTCTGGAGGACGACGGTTCAAACCCGCGTCCACCCAATCTGATTTACGTTTTCCGTGTTCTCCTGAATCGCTTCAGACAAATGCCGCGATGGTTCCTTTGAAATGGCACGGCCGATTTTCATCTTCCTCCTTCCCTAAGCCGAGCTTGTGTTCTGTCTCTAGTGATCTCGTTGTCGATGGGACATTAAACCATATTCTCCTCGTCCTACTTTACTTCAAAACGTTTGTAGCTCTTTATACACAGCAAATAATAAATTCCCGAAAGACTTATAAAGTACTTGCGATGTCGTAATCAGTGCTCCTTATGAGTTTCAGCCGGCCGGAGTGGCCGTGCGGTTCTAGGCGCTACAGTCTGGAACCGAGCGACCACTAAGGTCGCAGGTTCGAATCCTGCCTTGGGCATGGATGTGTGTGACGTCCTTAGGTTAGTTAGGTTTAATTAGTTCTAAGTTCTAGGCGACTGATGACCTCAGAAGTCATATAGTGTTCAGAGCCATTTGAACCATTTTATGAGTTTCAACTAAGCAGGACAAGGCATAAATTTTAGTTGTTGTGACAATATAATTCTTATATCTATAAAAACCAAATAGGATACAATCATCAGGAGTGTCCTAGCGAAGTATGATAGTCTATACACATAAACCGACTGATGAACAGCAATCTGTGACTCTTTGCTAATGATGGTGTATGCAGTGTATAGGAATATGTCATCTTCGAGTGACTGTAGGAGGATGAAGTAAGACTTGAACAGGATTTCCATTTGGTGTGGAGAACATCGTTGTGGGCTAATGTGGGGAAATATAAGTAAATGCAGATGAATAAGGAAAACAATCCTGTGAATTTTGAATACAGAAACAGTGATGAGCTGCTTGGCATAGTCACTTCCTCCAAAACTATAGCCGTAACGTTGAAAACCGGCATAAAATGGAACGGTCACCGATGTCGACAATTAGAATGGCGAATGATTTACTTTGGTGTGCTGGGAGAAATCTATAAAGTAGATTGCGCATTGAACACTTGTGCGACCGATTCTTTAGTATTGCTCGAGTATTTTGGACCCCCAACAAGTTGTGTGTAAGGAAGAATTAATAGCAATTAAGTGGCTTGCTGCTAGATTTATAATCGGTAGGTTCGATCAACGCGCCAGTGATAGGATGTGCTCCATGAAGTTAAATAGGAAATCCTGGATGGACGAAGGCGTCTTTCCGTGAAACATAATTAAGATGGTCTAGGGAATTGGCACTTACGATAAATAGCAGGACGATTCTACTGTCAACAACTGAAACGTCCCCTTAGAAAAATTGTACATGACTGTGCTTAAACTGACATACAATATTTTTAGCGCAATGCAATCTGACTTTCAGAAATCTCTACAAAAGAATGGCCCTGACTAACATTAACCTATACGTTTCACAAATCACTTACCTCACAAAAATCTTCGTTACTCGAACTACTGCAATACAGCAAGCGCCAATACCACCAGCTAAATAAAATATTCAAACTACTGAAGGCACTAACTACTGATAGGCACAGTTAGCAAAAGAAAGATTTTGATAGAGAACAAACAATGTATATACCTTAATAGTTATAATATATATAGCAGTTCATGACATCCATTCTTACAAATGTACTGTTTCTGATGGACACACCTCCAGATTATCCATTCTCAAAAATCCGCCATCTCACTTCCCCACATCCACCACTGCAGGCGGCTCACCTCCAACTGCGCAACGCTACGCGCTATTAACATCCAGCTGCCCAACACTACAATGGCAGACAACAATGCAAACCAGCCACAAACTGCACACAGCACAGCCAGTGATTTTCATACAGAGCGCTACGTGGCGTTACCAATATAAAAACCTAAACAGCCTACTTACACAACGTACTTCTCTTGTATGTATCGCGAAGACAAGGAAAATAAATTTACGTTTCGTACAGAAGTACATACACATCCTCTCGCTCCATTTTCGACCGGTACAGGAGGAGGAATGAACAGCAGTAGAAAAAATACAATTCCCCATGCGAAGACGCTTGCTTGTGTATAGCCTATGTAGCAGTAGAAAACTAATTTCTGTGCATGTTGTTTTCACTGTAAGCAATACGTGACTTGAGTAAGTTGTTTTACAGCTCCACTCAGTTGAACGGGATTGAGTGACAAATCAGCTGTCGTTCTCCTCCTACATCTGTTCAGCAAGTGACAAGCCTGAAGAAAAAGTTTATTACTCATTTGCCAAGGAGCCATGTTTCGACTTAAAACATTGTAAGATACATATAAAAAGAGCGCAGTTACAATCAAACTTCAGGCATTTGCATGTGTCACGTGTCGTCATGTAACATCGATGTTTAGAAAGATGCACACACGCTCACGCTCGATTTTATTGATTCCCGTAACGCATACGGTAGTTCAGAATATTGATAAGTACGGGCATAGAAGAATGTCTGTGGGGTTTCTGGCCCACAGTATACCTGCTCGTGAACTCTCATGCCCCAGTCACACAGCAGTAGGGGTAATGTGGTTACTGAGTGGCGACCTGTGTGTATGGAGTTGGTACTGCAGACACATAGCCACACAGGCGTGTACGGCACACAGAAACACACACTCACGCACGCACGCACGCACACACACACACACACACATACATACACACACACACACACACACACACACACACACACACACACACACACAAACAAACAACCACACACACACACACAAAAACACACACACACACGCATTATTTACGTTCTCCCAATCACGTTTTCCCACACCTTCTTAAACCTAGCCCAAGCAAAGAGCTTATAACCAACACACACACACACACACACACACACACACACACACACACACACACACACACGCACACTGATATTTAAGTCTTCCAATCACAGACACATATCTTACCGACAGTTGGAAACGAAGAGGCTAATTATTATTTACCCCTTAGAGGTGGTCACCTTATTTTCGCTAGCCCCCTTACCCCACTTAGTTTCCAAACTCGACTGTAGTTCGAACCCCGTGTCTAAATCGTCTCCGTAATTTGTCAAAACAGGGAAAGCGTCTTACTTTATTCACTCGACTAACGTAACTTACAGTTTAATACTGTAAGGTATTCACAGTACCTTAATAAGATGTTCCTATATATCGCTCAAATAGGCAGAGGATGGGTGAAGAATCGATTGTCAATCGCAGAGAATGTCGAGTTAGTGATATCGTCCTCAGCCAACCTGTAGCGCCGTTGAGATGGTGTAGCGGAAGGTGCACTGGAAGTACTATATCAGGCTGAGTCTGTCCTATCATCGTCACTTGAACTTCAATAAATCGCTACATTTTACCGACAAGTGACAAACAGTACCTGTTTCTCCTGAAACGATAATGTTAAAGTATGGAGTGCCGGTTATATGCATTAACGTCTACTGCGCCGGCCACTGGACCGCAATGAGGACCACATGGGCACATCAGTATTATAAAGTGTGACGATATTTCGCCGTATTAGATGTGCGTTGAGATTATACTGAACATATGACTAAGACGGAGACTACAATGGTCTCCCATAGTGTTCAGCCGGAATATATTACTTTCAGTGGTACAGACTCAGAGTGATCTTGATTACAGCAACAAAAAGAAACCTGTATTCCTAGAGTACCACATTACTGAGCAGTCCAGAACTCTTTATAGCATTCCCTGTGCCCAAATCAGATTAAATCGTTAAGCCACGGTCATATGCTACATCTACAACGTTGCTTCCACCGTTGTTTCTCGAATTTCGGAGCTTTATTGTGAAAAACTTACAAAAAAAAAGTATGATTCATAGTATTGGCCATCGCTGTCCACTACATTCTCCCACCATCCGGATAGCATACGAACCCGCTGCGGAAGAACTGGGCGTCTTTTGTGGGGATCCCCGAAACGATTCCATTTTGCACTTGTTCATATGATCGGAAGTGCTGATCAGCCAGACTGTATGCCACTGATCGAAACAGGTGGTAGGCAGAGAGAGCAACGTATTGAAAATACGACGGGAAGGATAGCACTTCTCATTTCCACGTTTACATATATATTTTGACAGGATTTGCAACATGAGGTCGAGCACGGACCTGTGCAAAATTATCTTTACGTGTCTATCGCTGTATTGTGGCCGTTTGTGTTTCAGTTCTGGGATCCAACGCATGAGTTGCTTTCGATAATGATGTACTGTGACAGTCTTCGTCTGTTTCAGTAGCTACGATAGCGTTCTGTCTCCAACCGCCACGCCGGTCTTCGACATCAAAATCATGGTTCTTAAGGCGTTCAAAACATTCTCTGCACATTCTTCCACTAATAGTTCCCTCACCATTGGCCTTACCCAGCATTTTCAGAGCCACAGCCGCAGGTTTCTTCATGTTAAAGCAGAAAATTAAAACCTTCCCGGCCGGCCGAAGTGGCCGAGTGGTTCTAGGCGCTACAGTCTGGAACCACGCGAGTGCTACGGTCGCAGCTTCGAATCCCGCCTCGGGCATGGATGTGAGTGATGTCCTTAGGTTAGTTAGGCTTAAGTAGTTCTAAGTTCTAGGGGACTGGTGATCTCAGAAGTTAGGTCTCATAGTGCTCAGTACCAACCATAAAACCTCCCGCAAATGGCGAGAAATGGGTACAGAAGATGACGTACTTAATCGAGAATAACCTTATGATGCAATCACAAAGCGACTAATATTTTTATGGAATGATGCCTAAGCTTATTGTATTACTCCTATGACCAACCAACTGAACCCCACTTGCCGCTACTGCGATCTATTGCAAAACGGCGGAAGAAAAGTGGTAGACCTAAGAGAGAAAATTGAAGCTGGTGAATTATTCAAAAAATCTAAATTTAAGTGGAACTGTTTTATCTTTGTAAAAGTACCTAGGACCTTTTACATTGAATATAAAAAGTGAAGAGTTCATTAGAAAGTAATTTCAATAGTCGAAAAGCGCGGGAATATCTTTCACATCGCGAATAAACTTGCTGTCACAGTATCACATTGTAGAATGAGTGGTAAAGTGCGATCCCATGAGAATGGCTATAAAATTTAGGCTCTAAGAACAGATATGTGCGAGCCTTACAGCATATAAACAGGCGTTATATGCATGACGGAGTTAACAGAGATAATTGCTGTATGAATGACTAAAATCAGATAACTTAAGATACCACGAAGATATGCAGAGAAACCGACCCAAATAGTAGGGTGTAACAAAGTGACACTACATGACGTTGTAGAAAACCTATGCAAGAAAACTGGATACGAACCACACTGTACTCTACCTGCAACTTTAAGTGAAAAAGCCAGTAACATCGAATGCTGACTGCAACATCCAGTGGTGAAACTTATAGCTACATAACAGCAACACCACCCGCTATATGAACTGGTTATCTTAAGTAAAGACAGCTCTACCAAGTTCCCATCCACCAAACTAAGACCACCTTCCAGCGATGAAACTCGTATGTGTGGTGAGTCACCGGACTACAGCTCCCATGGGTCCAGAAACCGTGACCGGAATTACAAGTAGACAGATCGTCGTAACCTGGCCAGCCAGCAATATAACGTGGCAGCGATGTCCACTCTCAAATGTCAAAACATCTTGGCAGGTATGAGCTTCAATTTGTGAGTGAAGACTATTTTCTGGCGCAATAGCAACCCATATTACTCAAAGTTCAGATCGTATAAATGCTTTCAAATAGTAGTTTGCATTAAAGCAGGAGGCTATAAACCGTAATTTTGCTCTGAAGTAAAGTCTACGAACGTGTGCATGTTTTCACAACCAAGAAGATGTGATACCAATCAACAGCAATTAACAGATAGTATTTATTGTGGATTATAGGAGTATATATGTTTATTTACTTATGATCAGTGTCTTACTAATTTTTAAGCAACTATTTTGACTGGATTCATCTTAGGCAAGTTATAGGGATTACTGTAAGTAGTGGTGACAGTTGTTCTGCTCATTTGGATTAACTGACGTAGATGAGTAAGTTCTTACTTAATGTGTTAGCTGGTAAGAGTGTCTGGGTTACCAAGGGGTTCCTTAACAAGATATGCCAGTAGATTGGGAACATTGTGGATAATGGAGCTATCTTCTGAGCCAAAGCAAGAGATTTAGGTTGTTGCATCTGGTAAAATGGAGGGGTTGCAGGAAGATAATGATCATTCAGGACTCACTACATGCGTACAGTGAACTGGGATCCCTTTTAGCCATTCAAGAAGCTATTAAGTGAAGAAACAATGATATACATACTCAAGAAAATCTTAAGTGAAAGGTATAGAAACCTTATCTAGGAGTCTGATTGAATGCTGGGTTACACTTATTGAAGCACTATAACATTTAGATCCCATTCACTCCCAGGAAAGTGACTGAATAGATAAGAAAAGATAATGAATAAATATCAGAATGTTAAATCTGGTAACTCACCATTTCACAAAGGACAAGGCGGTTTTCATCAGCATTGGAACTATGGAGAGGGCTGTCAAATTTAACGACGAACAGAGGAGAGAAAGTGATTCAGGAAATCATGAGAGAGGAAAATACAGACATATGAGTAACGAAATTTGAAATGTGGAAATGTAGGGCAGAAGCAAATCCTTCGCTGGTGTACCAGCTGGCGATTGTGAAATGCAGAGCTGTATGAGACTTTATTTCCATTTTGAAGGTGCGCACCTCTTCCACCTTTCCTACCCACACTGTAAGGAAATTGTAGAAGTTACTATGTAGTTTCACCAATTGTTGTCCAAATATTTCAGCATCCAACAATTTAATAAGAACCGTGAAACGTGGATCGGAATGATATTAAATAAATGTTAATGTTATAGTGATACTACCTGAGAAACCATGTTTTTAATTTTTGTTAAAAGTCAAAACTACATAAAATAGTAGTGCCAAGAGGAATAGAGTTAAGTGCCACATTACAAAGGAAAAATATCGACAGAAGCAACATACTATCAGTGAAGAATTCTGTGTAATCATTTGGATTAGTTTCATGAGTTATGAAAGAGGAGAAGAAATGCAAATAACTAGAAAAATATGTAAAATAACATACACATGAAGAGCTACTTATTTAGATGAAAATTTTTAATGTAATTAATTTGATGATACAACTGATATGTTGAAATGGGGTGGAGTATGGGACAGTACATGGGTATTTACTGCAGTAAGTGAGAACATTAGTGTAGATTAAAGAGGAAATAATTGAACTAAAATGATATTGAGTTGAAACAGATATATGTAATGGAGGTTTATGAGAGTTGAAAGGTATGGAGTACACAGTATTTAAATAGAATTACCTGAACAATGTCATTTCTCTTGTGTGTGTGGGGGGGGGGGGGGCTAGTGAGAATATGATGGTAACAGGCAATTTGTTACTCATGAATAGCTAATGACTACTAATGTAATCATCCAGTAAACTACCGGTTTTTAAATGGATACATATGTATCAGGCGTCACAAGTAGGATTCTGGCGTATTTTAACAAATAATAAGTTCAATAATTTCAAATTTTGAATCATGTGTCAGTAAAACATGGAAGTATTCTACTTATTTCATTGGCAATGATAACAGTGGTTTAACGATAATGCATTAACTATAGCATAGTAAAACAGCCATTTCTTCCGAAATTTCTTTCTGGACAACCACATTAGTTATAGCTGTGTGCTAAGTTATATAAGAGACGATTAGAGCATTAATATAGCAAAGGCATTTGTGATTGACCAAATGGGAAGTGGAGTATCATCAACTAGCTGTATAATTTTAATGTACTGAAATGGTCTTGTTTCTTAAACTTCATATCAGTATCTGGATACAGATAAGAATTCAACAGTAATTCATGGTAGTTCCTCTTTCCCCTTCAAGTTCGGTGCCTTATGTGAGCTGATAAGGCGATTATTCAAAATGACACTACTCTGAACAGCATAGCCTTGTAGAAAGAACAGCAAAACAAAGGGACAGCTCATATAATTTTAATGGAAGTTGAATGGACAGAAAAAAACATGCTGAATGACATCAACTGAAAAGTGTAACTGAAATAAGTGAGTGTTTCTGTGCTGCGCAGCAAAATATCTAACCAGCAATGATGATGTGGTTAGCGTCCGACGGAGCTCACGGTAGGGAGAGATTCATTGTAGCTCAATGAAAAACAAAATTTGTGAATTTAATTATGCTTTAATTAACTATTTCGCAAATTTATGTGATACGTTCTTAGAGTCAGATCATTGCAGGAGTCAGAAGGAATTTACATACGCCACAAAGTAAATTTTATTTCTTGTTCTTTAATTTATGCTACTTATCATCCCTTTTGTAATTCATAACAATTTTTTCTAATTTCTTTTCAGCCTGAGGCACCAAAGAAGTCTTTCAGGGTGGGGATATTGAGGGATCCGCCATCGGCTAATCAGAGATAATCACCTTTCCTCACACTGATCGAGAGTAGTTAGAGAATCGATTGTCAAGCGCCGTGAGTACCGATTGAGTGATATTGTGGGCAAGCAGTTTGTAGAGTCCGGGTTGTGATGGTGTAGCGGAAGGTGTATTGAAAGAATCCTGTCCTCTGACTGTCCTCCATCACCGTGGTTCACCATCAGCAAATCGTTAAATTAGACCTGCTATTGAAAAGCAGTATCTATGTATACTAAAAAGTGAATGTAAAAATACTGAGTGCTGATATTAAAAACTTGTACCTACCGAGCCGGTCAACGGATTTCACTGAGAGCCACATGTGCACGTTACTATCCTGTTTGATGATACTTTGGAGAATTAGACTGACGCTGAGTTTAGAGGGAACAGATGTGTAAGACGAAGATAGTGACTGTTTTCTATTGTGCTTAAGGAGAATATATTATCTTGAGTAGTGTTATTTCACAGTATCCTTGATTACTGTATAGCCAATAATCATGGAGGATACAACTGCTAAATAGACCAATAATCATTCTAGCATTCCCATGTCCATACCAATCATCTTAAACAATTAGGTGAGGGACAGATAGATCAAAGATCAGCTTGCTCGATTATTCAAAGTTCGATCTTTGTGTCCAACAGGCCAATCAGAGAGCTCTAATCTGACACACACACATTTATATCATCCAGTTACTGCCCAGAAATTTACTGCTCATTAAAAACGAAACAGCTAATCGATAAATACACTGCTGGCCACCGTAAATGCAACACCAAGAAAGACAAGAGGTAGCACAACAAAATTTATTTTGTAGATAACATGTTGACCAAGTATCAAACTATTACGTTTACAGACGTCTGTGACATGTGGTTCCTGCCAGAATCAGTAGCCAGAGTAGCCGCCATTGTTGGAGATCACCGCTGCCACACGTCTCGGCATTGAGTCAAAGAGACGTTGGGTGTGTTCCTGGGGTACAGCAGCCCAAGCAGCTTCCACACGTTGCCAAAGATCATCTGGTGTGGCAGCTGGGGATGTTATCTGGGTCACTCGTTGGGCAACCATGGACCACACGTTTTCTATCGGCGAAAGATCCGGAGAGCGAGCCGGCCAGGGAAGCAGTTCAATCTGGTTATTGACGAAGAACCTTTGGACAATGCGTGCCACGTGTGGTCGCGCATTATCCTGTTGAAATATGGCTGTGGCCGAGCCCCGAAGGTAAGGAATGACAACTGGTTCCAGCACCTCGGATATGTAGCGCCGGCTATTTAAAGTACCGGCAATGCGTACTAGAGGCGTGTGAGAGTAATATCCAATACCGCCCTATACCATAATACCCGGTGCAAGACCAGTGTGGCGGTGCATAATGCAGCTGTCCAGCATCCTCTTTCCACGGTGTCTCCACACTCGAATCCGACGATCGTGGTGCTGCAGACAGAAGCGTGACTCGTCAGTAAAGACAATGTCATTCCATTCTGCCGTCCACATCCGTCTGTCATCACACCATTGGCGACGAAGACGTCTGTGGTTCTGCGTCAATGGCAGACGAAGCAATGGACGTCTTGCGGACAGACCACCCTGCTGTAAACGGCGTCGAATGGTACGCACAGACACTGGATGATGCTTTACAGACGCAATGTGCTGTGCTATGGTTCGAGATGTCACTGAGCGATCCGTCACTGCCATGAGCACAATTTGCCTATCAGCACGTGCAGTGGTGCACCGAGGTGAATGCGATCGACCACGTCGGTCCGTCGTACCCTCCTGCATCCAAAGGTCACATATCCGCATTACAGTTATTTGGGTTCGTGCAACACGACTAGCGATTTCTCTGTATGATAATCCACAATCTCGGTAAGCCACTATCCTTCCTCTGTCGAACTCGGATACTTGATCAAAAGATGTTCGCTGTTTTCTACGAGGCATAACTGATCGTCTTGTGAAACAACCACAAGGTAAACACACGTGCCGAACGTACACTCGTCGAAATCGCCAAGCCTTAAATGGCGCTATGAGGTGGCGCCACAGGCGCGCGTGATGTGCGTCTGCGCTGAAATTCTAATCAGTTGCATGTCTCATCGCTGCAAAACTCATTGTGTAAATTTCACTTGATTCGGATGCTTCCTTCAGGGTGTTGCATTTACGGTGGCCAGCAGTGTATATCCTAGAAAGAATCACACCTGCATCTCACTTGGCGATCAAACACGACTGGCTTGGGAGCTTTGCGCCCACTTTGATGGTAGGCTAAATGGACTCTTAAGTTAGGTGGCACAAAATTATTCCCTCTTCACACACCGTCACCCATAATCTCCAAGACCGATTATGGGGGAAACACCACCAATCAGTAGGTGAATGGACTGCTGAACTATTACAAGTCTCCTGACATGAGTAATAATATCTGTGGACAAGGTTCCACAAATACTATAGGATGGGGATCTGTCACGAAATCACTAATTCGAAGCCAAGGACAACGAGACGATTTTAATAATCTATCAGTACATTATAGGGGAAACCTCTCGATAACACACAACATACTTAACACATTTAGAGCTTACTTTTGCACTGATGTATTGATTACTTGTGGGACCGCACAGAACCAAATGTTTCGGATGTATGGCAGGCAAGGCAGCTAGTGTGGCGTCACAGGTTCGTTGCGGTGTTAGTATTTCTCGTCGTTCCCACTGGAAGCCGACGTCTGCCATGTTACCTGCCGCGAACACTAGCTTCCTGTGAAAGTTCCTTGATAAAATACGTCAGCTTCTGTCTTTTACAGCTGTACTTATCATTCTGATAATGGTCTAAGCTGTAAGGGAATCACATTTCATTCGTGTGTGTACCTGTGTATGTTCCTTGACATACATTAATTTTTTTCCGTTATTCATTTTTCTCTTCTGCTTTTATTTTCGGTTGGCTTCAGAACCCCAACAATCCAACGGGAAAAGGCCATGGATGAAAGCTGTGAGATGGAAGGAGTGGAAACCAATTAAACATAGTAAAATATGTTCTTAGCTTTTTCGGGAAGACAACAGGGACCGAACATCGGTTGTGACAGTCCGTAGTAAGGAAAATGCTAGATGACGAAAACAGTTCTTTACTTCTTTTCTTGGTTATTAGAATGGTACAACAAGAACAAAGTTACATTAACGAGGAGAAATTAATCGTATTACTAGATAAAATATGCATTTAAGACCAGAAAAATCCTAGAAATTCCTTACTGATGTTGGGTTAATTACAAGGGCACTGTAATGTGATTTATTTAAAACAAATGTTCCACACACATGAAATAAATTAAGAACAAGAAGCAAACGTAAAAAGTAGTAATAGTCTTCTAATGTCTTTGGGCATGTAACAGGGCTGCGACAACTTCAAGTTACATGCATAGTAAGTCTTTAGCACCATCCCCCTTTGTTATACGTCTACATTCCCAGACGCTGGAAATTTCGATCTCTGACCGCGGTTGAAAGTTCAATCCTTCCATCAAAATTTAAATAGAACTTTAAAGACTCTCAAAATTGTCTATATTATTTATCAAAATACGTAAGAGGAACACACCCTGCCTATCTAATCCATTTCAATTTAGGCAAGTATTTGACCCATTTCTGATAAAAATATTTGATGCAGGACCTTAATATTTTTACTGTGTGTTACATAATGGTAGTAGAGTCAACTGTACTAAAATCTACTTTATCCATTTTATAGTTTTTAAGAAATACTTTTTTAAATTTATCAACAAAAATATTAAGTTTTTTTGCAGAAAATATTTTTTGTGAACTTCCTAATGGAGGAATATTAATGAATGTAGTACCAGAGGTGGATTTTTAAGTTAGGCAGAGCCTCTGAAAATTTCATTCATTTATCTATGACAGTCTCAGATATAATGGGGCATATCTACTGAAAATTTTAGTTTGTGGGAAATTTACTTTCAAGAAATATCCTTTGAAATTTGTTACTTACAGTTAATGAAAACTGTCCTGCTGCGTATTATCGCCCTTCTTTGGCCTCTAGTAGGTCTTCCAGAATCTTGTTCACATTCCTGGATGTTTGTCTTGTTTTGTTGGCCATGTTAGATGCAGACCTGTCTGCATCGGCTATCCTCATTTTATCACAATGTGGCAGCCCAGTTATTATATTTTCTCCAGGATTAATTCCCAACTTTTTTAGTACCCAACACTTTCCAATATTACCACAATTGAATGTAATAACAGCATTATGAACTCCTGATTTTATTGTATGCATGAATACAAATACAGTTTTAGGAAGGCAGTTCGAAATTATGCTTTTGAAACATTCATTTGGGTTCTGTGTCTGCCCATGCAGACATGTCCTTAGAGGGTCAGGATGACCCAAGTCTCTGAAAATACGTTTAATTGCTGTAATAACAGCAGCAGGAAGAGAATGATGCTGAGAATAAGATTCTCCATTTGCCTGAGCCCTATTGTATTTGCACCACGAATTTTCTCCTGATGGACACAATCAATGACATGGCTTATCATCAGTAGAGGACTTATGGAAGAATATGGCCCAAGCATCTCTCTTCATTGCCTCCAGATTTTCTTTATTTTTCCTAATTGCCTGCCCATAGTATACCAGCAAGTTTTCTGTAACAATTATTTGGAATCACACTTGAACAAAACTAACCGCGTGTTTGAAGGCGTGTTGTTTACAAACAGCAGAAACAAAAGAATACCGACCGTTGCATTCCAAGGATAGCCAACACACTTGGGGGTAATGAAAAGTCCCTAACGTGCAATGTAGGGGATATAAAGATCTAAAATATATGAGAAAGTGGGTGGCAGAAAAATGAGCGAGGCACACAAACACACATGTTAGGAAAATGCTCTTTAAATGGTATAAAAAATTTTTTTCAGCAAAATCCTTTTCAGACTACTTAAATAAAACCTTAATCTGTCGAAAAATGATGAAAACCGATAGTCGATTTTATTTACATGAACCACGGTGTGGTCCCCTTACTGATGTTGCGTTAATTACGAAGGCACTGAAACGTTATTTATTTACAACAAACTATCCAAGCACATAACAGAAATTAAGATCAAGAAGCAAACGTAAAAAGTAGTAATAGTCTGTTAATGACTTTGGACATGCAACATGGCTGCGACAACTTCAAGGAACATGCATAGTATGTCTTTAGCACCATCCTCCTTTATTATACCTCCACATTCGCAGTCGGTAGAAATTTCGATCTCTGACCCCGGTTGAAAGTACAATCCTTCCATCAAAATTTAAATAGCACTTTAAAGACTCTAAAACTTGTCTATATTATTTATCAAAATACGCAATCATTTGCTTTATAAAAGCAAAAATACATGTGATTCACCTTAGTGACACTTCTGGTGTAACTTACAGGTTACGGTACATTTGCACTGACTGTAGTTTGATCTTTGTACTCCACTTGATGCCAGTTTCAGTGAACCGTCACACTGTGTCACGATATTATTTCCACGATCTGATCTGTCTGTAATCTTGCTTTATAACAGTAGAAAACATATATGGCTCAATTTGTTGACACTGTTGTAACTTCCTGGCTGAGGTACACAGGAGGCCTGAAACACAACAATGGGACTTCACAATGCTATTTCAACACACGAATACGCCATCACTCACAATATTCAAGGCTGGAGAGATCTTTAATGCTGTGTATCACTTAAACTGCATATTGTTGTAAGACGCAAGTATAGCCATATAAAACAGTAGTGCTTCACCTCACCAAGTCCATTTTTTGGGAGAAGGTGGTAAAGCATAATGTTCTATGTTAGAAAAATGTGAATATTCTTATTGACGGGTTAACATAGCTTTTCTTACGTTCTGTCTCGTGCCTACTTGAATTTGTCTTAAACTGGAGATTAAATATATGAACTATCATCATCTAACGTTATTAGGAGTTTTTCAGAAACTCTTTCCATTATCAAGCATCATTTTATCGGGAAGAAAATCAAATTATGTGTTTTACATTACTAAAATATAATTACGGTTACTGACCAGCTGAAATAGCTTTTTATTACAGAGTTTGAAAGGAACTTTGGTTTCAGGACAGTCTGAGAAGTGTACATATTATATCTCCTTTCCTTGTCCTAATAAATTACTAAACAATATCAAGAGCTAACTCCAGAAGAAGATTTATGCCATGTTTATTTGCCTATGTGAAATCTCCCTCCACTTCAGCACGAGAAAGTGTACTAAAAATTGCGGATTTGGTGAGATCACTGTTGCGGTGTACGACTTAAACTACATATTTTTATTTTATTTTCACATTGTAATCTACGCAGAGTTGCTACAATACCGCAAGCAGAACAGCCAGCAGAATTTAGCACATTAGGTTATAAAGAAATACAATACACATTTTTCCTTTAACATTACAGACCGTTCTTTTCAGTCTACTCTTACATAGCTACCCTCCACGACAGAAACCTGATACATGTGCAGCCCACATCTCTGTAATACGAGAAATAATACTCACGTAAGTTTGGAAACATAGACAAGTCTCACTTTGTGTGAGACCTTGCTAAGCATATTTGTAGTCAGCACAGTCCCCCTGACGTCACGTGCTTGTGGCTCCCTCCAACCATTGCAGCTTCCTCTGTGCTACACCTGTATATACAGGACGACTTTGTCGGGATGTTTAATGAACTGTAGATGGGTGAATACCTAACCAAGCAGGAAATCAGTGTGCAAGAGGACTACCAACGATAATAGAGATGGAATGGATCATACAATTGTGTGCGCTCCCATTAATTCGTTTGAAATCGATTTTCATTGAGAAGGTGACACACTCTTCTCTGGTCTCTGTTCACAGAATTTTCTTACGATCACTTTTCTTCTCCTGTGTTACACGGTTGGAGGAATGTACTATTTTTCTAGACACCTTGGGCAGTTCACTTATATACATCAATAATTCGAGCAACCATGATTTTACCAGCTTTGTGTGATGGGCGAGGTGACGGAAGGGGGGGGGGGATGAGGTCCAATGCCCATCTGGTACCTGTTCGGAATGGGGGTTTGACTAATATTCTGTTCGGTAAGCTTCAAGGGCATTAGCTGTTAAATCGCAAACTAGAAGTGACGAGAACGCAGTGGAATGGACTACCATCTGACAATCAAGGTACTTTCGATATCTAACCACCGCAGCGCGTATACACCGAACATTACGTGGACAGGCCTCACGTTTCCTTTCCCTTGTCGAACAATGCATATTCTTCCATTTCGCTTTATGTTTGTCGCCTACTTGGATAATTTCCCCTTCGACGATGAGTAAGTGAAAAACGTACGTCAACAGAGCAGCCTGGATATCGCGAAGATGACTCTTTACTGAATGTTTTAGATGTATTGTTTGAAGAAAATGTAGTAGCGTTTTGTAAAAGAAATATTTCGTTTATTAACCTTGCGAATATATTGGTCATAATAAACTGCTACACAATGATACTTCTGTTGCCTGTGCTTTCGTATTGTTTTGAATTGTTATCCTTAAAATCTTGAATGTACAAATATGAAGATGAATTACAGTGATGCGTAGCAGAACAGGCACATCTCCGTGTTTTAAAATCACTCTTAGTTGGCTTTAGCCATTAAAACGGTAGTACGTCCCATGTGAGAATATGTAAGCACCCACATCTACTGGCGAGCTACCTGCGCCGGCCGAAGTGGCCGTGCGGTTACAGGCGCTGCAGTCTGGAACCGCAAGACCGCTACGGTCGCAGGTTCGAATCCTGCCTCGGGCATGGATGTTTGTAATGTCCTTAGGTTAGTTAGGTTTAACTAGTTCTAAGTTCTAGGGGACTAATTACCTCAGCAGTTGAGTCCCATAGTGCTCAGAGCCATTTGAACCATTTAGCTACCTGCATCAGTGTCATACCGGGAAGCATGACGGTTGACATTTAATTTCCTCCACATCGAAGCACCCACAGGGTTTAAGACTACTAACGTCAGTGAAATAGTAAAAATTACTCTTGGTCAGTCACGAAAAAAGGGTGAGTAAGGTACAGTAGAAAACGTTCTACGTCCTGGCCCTAGACTGGCAAATCGAATAGGCCCGACCGCTGTGTCATCTTCTTCCAGTCATCGGACGCTGCATGCTGACAGAACTCGGTTCTACCACTTGTTGTCGTGCTTCTTGACCTCGGAACCGCTGAAACAACTCGAGTAGATCCTCAGATGGCCCCATGAGGCTGCGTGCATCCCGTGCCAGTCCTCTCACCAAAGAAGATTTCATGGAAATACCGGAAATCGAGCCTGGGTGCCCCGCATAACTGTCAGCCACTCCCCCTAGTACGTTACGCAGGCGGAAGCGAACAAAGATGAATATTCCCTGATGTACCTTGAACTACTCGGCCACATTTCTATTAGCGCTTGCAAATAAAGCACCTTCTGACGGCTGCTTTCCCCTTAAAAGACGTACCTCCTTTTTAAAAGTGGTGAAGCTGTTGGTGGCGCACACGTCGTGTTCGGTGCGGAAACACGTGTGTGTCGTGCCCGGTCCCGCGCTGCTTTGGTACGCCCGTAATGTGTGGCTGTGCAAACACTCCTCAGCGCGCTGGAAATGCCGCGCCTGACGCTGCCGTGAACAGGGGCGGAAAGCCGACTGCCGTCATGTAATTTACCCGCTGGGGCTGCAGCACTTGCAGGAAGGACTGCTCTGCTTAACGCCATCTTAATGCGTGTAAATGAGAGGACTTCTGTCAACGGGCACACAGCACAAGTGGTGTTTCATATAACGAATTATTCTCAGTAACCTTCAAAATTAAAAGGTTGCAAGATACATTTATGTGGACAGGTATTATGAACATAGTTACTCAGATATTTTGCAGAGAATTACAGCAACTGCTTTTAACTCTTTCCATAGGGCACTGTTTTCTCTAATATGTAACGATGTAAAAATCAAACGAAACAATTTTTTTTTCAATCGCAGTTAGATAGATAGTAACGTTCAAAATTTTGGGGGTGGATGCAATATGCTGTATATAAATCAATGTATTCAATTGGATACATACATAGTTTTTTGAGTCATGACTCTAATGACTGGTCTGATGCTTCCCACCAACTATTACCGTGCTGTGTGAGCTCTTTCATCTTTGATTAATGACTGCAACGTAAGTCGTCAATTATTTCCTGCATTTTTGTCTTCCGCAACTGTTATTATCCTATAATAATCCCTCTAATCCCATGTCAGTTATTCCCTGATGGGTTTCACATTTCCTGTCATCCATTCTGTCCTTGTCAGTGTTTCCCACATATTCCTTCCGTTGCCGAGATTGCGGAGTAACTCCTCACTCCTTGCCTTTCTCAGTCCACCTAATTTTCAAAATTCGACTGTAACACCGCATCTAATACGCTTGATTCTTTTCTGGTCTACATTTTCCCACAGTCCAAGCTTCACTACCGTACAATGTTGTGTTCCAAACTTACATTCTCAGAAATTTCTTTCTCAAAATAAGGCCTATGTGCGATTCTAGAAGATTTCTCTTGGGCAGGAATCCCCCTTTGGTCAGTGATACTCTGCTTTATCTGTTCTGTTTCCATCGTGGGTTATTTTGCTGCCCTTGCAGCAGAATTACTCAACGCCGTGTGCTTCCTGATCCCCAGTTATGATGTTCAGTTTCTCGATGTTTTCATATTTACTACTTGTCATTATTTTTGTATTTCTTCGATTTACTTTCAATCCGAATTCTGCACTCATTCGCCTGTTCGTTCCATTCAACAGATCCTGTAATTCTTCTTCTTTTTCAGTGACGTTAAGAATGTCATCAGCAAATGATATCATGAACGTCTTCTATTACTTTCGTCATTCCTTTTTCGATAAGTAGGCTGAGGAGGAAGGGCTAAGCCGCCTATTTTCCCAGAATTTTGAACACCTTGCACGATTTAACATTGTTGTTGTTATTGTTGTGGTCTTCAGTCCTGAGACTGATTTGATGCAGCTCTCCACGCTACTCTATCCTGTGCAAGCTTCTTCAACTACCAGTACCTACTGCAACCAACATCCTTCTGAATCTGTTTAGTGTATTCATCTCTTCGTCTCCCTCTACGATTTTTACCCTCCACGCTGCCCTCCAATACTAAATTAGTGATCCCTTGATATCTCAGAACATGTCCTACCAACCGATTCCCTCTTCCAGTCAAGTTGTGACACAAACTCTTCTTCTCCCCGATTCTATTCAATACCTCTTCACTAGTTATGTGATCTACCCGTCTAATCTTCAGCATTTTTCTGTAGCACCACATTTCGAAAGATTCTATTCTCTTCTTGTCCAAACTATTTATCGTCCACGTTTCACTTCCATGCATGGCTAAACTCCATACATATACTTTCCGAAACGACTTCCTGACACTTAAATCAATGCTTGATGTCAACAAATTTCTCTTCTTCAGAAAAGCTTCCCTTGCCATTGCCAGTCTACATATTATATCATCTCTACTTCGACCATCATCAGTTATTTTGCTCCCCAAATAGCAAAACTCCTTTACTACTTTAAGTGTCTCATTTCCTAACCAAATACCCTCAGCATCACCCGACTTAATTCGATTACATTCCATTATCCTAGTGTTACTTTTGTTGATGTTCATCTCATATCCTCCTTTCTTGACACATTCCGTTCAGCTGCACGTTCAGGTCTTTTGCTGTCTGTGAATGAATTACAGTGTCATCGGCGAACCTGAATGTTTTTATTTCTTCTCCATGGACTTTAATACCTACTCCGAATTTTTCTTTTGTTTCCTTTACTGCTTGCTCAATATACGGATTGAATATCATCGAGGAGAGGCTGCAAATCTGTCTTACTCTCTTCCCAACCACCGCTTCCCTTTCATGTCCGTCGACTCTTATAACTGCTATCTGGCTTCTGTACAAATTGTAAACCGCCTTTCACTCCCTGTATTTCACCTCTGCCACCTTCAGAATTTGAAAGAGAGTGTTCCAGTCAACATTGTGAAAAGCATTCTCTAAGTCTACAAATGATAGAAACGTAGGTTTGCCTTTCCTTAACCTATCTTCTAAGATAAGTCGTAGCGTCAATATTGCCTCACGTGTTCCAATATTTCTACGGAATCCAAACTGATCTTCCCCGACGTCGGCTTCTACCAGTTTTACCTTTCGTCTGTAAAGAATTCGCGTTAGTATTTTGCAGATGTGACTTATTAAACTGATAGTTCTGTAATTTTCACATCTGTCAGCACCTGCTTTCTTTGGGACTGGAATTACGAGTATTATATTCTTCTCGAAGTCTGAGGGTATCTCATACATCTTGCTCACCAGATGGTACAGTTTCGTCAGGACTGGCTCTCCCAAGGCGGTCAGTAGTTCTTTGGAATGTTGTCTATTCCCGGGGCCTTGTTTCGAATCAGGTCTTTCAGTTTCTGTCAGACTCTTCACGCAGTATCATATCTCCCATTTCATATTCATTTACGTCCTCTTCCATTTCCATAATATTGCCCTCAAAACCATCGCCCTTGTATAGACCTATATACTCCTTCCAACTTTCTGCTTTAACTTCTTTGCTTAGAACTGGGTTTACATCTGAGTCCTTGATGTTCATACAAGTGGTTCTCTTTTTCCAATGGTCTCTCTTATCCGTAATGAGATAAGCCTCTACAACCTTACATTTGTCTTCTAGCCATCACTGCTTAGCAAATTTGGTATTTCCTGTCGATCTCATTTTTAAGACGTTTGTGTTCCTCTTAGCCTGCTTCATTTGTTGCAATATTTGCATTTTCTCCTTTCATCAATTAAATTCAATATCTCTTCTGTTACCCAAGGATTTCTACTAGTCCTAATCTTTTTAGCTATTTGATTCTTTGCTGCCTTCACTACTTCATCCCTCAAAGCTATACATTCTTCTGCCACTGTATTTCTTTCCCCCATTCTTGTCAATTTTTCCCTTATGCTCTCCCTGAAACTCTGTACAACCTCTAGTTTTGTCAGTTTATTCAGGTCCCATCTCCTTAAATTCCCCCTTTTTGCAGTTTATTCAGTTTTAACCTACAGTTTATAACCAATAGATTGTGGGCAGAGTCCACCTCTGCCCCTAGAAATACCTTACAATTTAAAACCTGGTTCCTAAATCTCTGTCTTACCATTATATAATCTCTTTGATACCTTCTAGTATCTCCAGGCTCCTGCCATGTATACAACCTTCAGTCATGGTTCTTGAGCCAAGTGTTAGCTATGATTCAGTTATGCTCTGTGCAAAATACTACCAGGCGGCTTCCTCTTTCATTCCTTACCCCCATTCTGTATTCACCTACTACGTTTCCTTCTCTTCCTTTTCCTGCTAACGATTTTCAGTCAACCATGACTATTAAATTTTCGTCTCCCTTCACTATCTGAATAATTTCCTTTATCTCATCATACATTTCATCAATTTCTTCGTCATCTGCAGAGTTAGTCGGCGTATAAACTTATACTACTGTAGTAGGCGTGGGCTTCGTCTCTATCTTGGCCACAATAATGCGTTCACTGTACTGTTCGTAGTAGCTTACCCGCACTCCCTATTTTTTTATTCACTATTAAACCTACTCCTTCATCACCCCTGTTTGATTTTGTATTCATAACCCTGTATTCACCAAACCAAAAGTCTTGTTCCTCCTGCCACCGATCTTCACTAATTCCCACTATATCTAACCCTTCGATATCCTTTTTAAATTTTCTAACCTACCTGCCCGATTAAGGGATCTGACATTCCACGCTCCGAGCCGTAGAACGCCAGTTTTCTTTCTCCTGATAACGACATCCTCTTGAGTAGTCCCCGCCCGGAGATCCGAATGGGGGACCATTTTACCTTCGGAATATTTTACCCAAGAGGACGCCATGATCAATATAACTGTATAGTAAAGCTGCATGCCCTCGGGAAAAATTATAGCTATAGTTTCCCCTATCTTTCAGGCGTTAGAAGTACCAGCACAGCAAGGCTGATTTGGTTATCGTTACAAGACCAGATCAGTCAATCATCCAGACTGTTACCCCTGTAACTACTGAGAAAGCTGCTCCCCTCTTCAGGAACCACACGTTTGTCTGGTCTCTCAACAGATACCCCATCGTTGTCGTTGCACCTACCGGTACGTCTATCTGTATCGCTTAGGCATGCAATCCTCTCCACCAACGGCAAGGTCCATGGTAATTGTTCAATTCACTCTGTCGAACGGTTTTTAGATGTCCAGAACTTATATGAACGCGTCTTGATTTTTCTTCAGTCAATTTTCCATTATCAACCGTAACGCCAGAATGCCTTTACCTTACCCAGAGCCAAACTTCTCATTATAACCTAGCAGATCCTCAATCATATTTTTCATTTATCCGTATATTTTGAGTTATGATAACATGGTCTAGGTAATCTGTATACTTTTTATTATCAGTGAAATTGACAAGTTTCTTGTCAGTTACTTAGATACATGAGCTGTTAAGCTGATTCTGCAATAATTTTCCCAATTTTCGGCTCTTGCTATCCTCGGAAATTTTCTGGATATTTTTGCGTCAGCCTAATGGTATATTGGCAATCTCATACATTCCACACAGCAACGTTTCTCCCCAAATTCCTTTTCCGTTATTCTGTACCTTTTTAGGATGATTACATAGTGAAAGTATTCTGTATTTTTTAGTACCCGTGCAATTGACCAGTTTCTTTTCATCAAATTGGATACATGAGCTTTTAAGTTGATTGTGCGATAATTCTCGCACTTTTGGGTTCTTGCAATCCTAGGAATTTCGTGGATGTTTTATATCGAAGTCTGATGGTATGTCGCCAGTCTCATACGCTCTATACATTCACGTTAATAAATGATTTTTAGCCACTTCCCGCAATGATTTTAGAAATTCCGGTGCAGTGTTACCAATCCCTTCTGATTTGACCTTAAGTTGTAAGTACTCGGATGTCCCTTTAAGTACTTATTCTAGTACTTTATCCCCTATCTCCGACCTATCGGCTCCTGTTTTTCCTTCTATCGCGTCATCAGAAAAATCCTTCCACTCACAGAGGCCTCAAAGTTATCTCTCTTAATTTTTATATGACCGAACAATATTATTGTGGTTCAACATCAGTTTAAGGAAAATTTTCAAATGTGTACCGGTTTTCATTTGTGCGTAACTTAATGATCACTCTAAACGACCTGGACACAAGATGTAAGGCTGTTGACGGCCAGAGTGGCCGTGCGGTTCTAGGCGCTACAGTCTGGAGCCGCGTGACCGCTACGGTCGCAGGTTCGAATCCTGTATCGGGCATGGATGTGTGTGATGTTCTTAGGTTAGTTAGGTTTAAGTAGTTCTAGGTTCTAGGGGACTGATGACCACAGCAGTTAAGTCCCATAGTGCTCAGAGCCATTTGACCCATTTTTTTGGTAAGGCTGTTGATGACACGGAACGACAGACTTCGTAGACCTACTTCTACATCTGTAGTTCACAGTAAGTGTGACGGTGGGTACGTTCGGTACCACTATCGGATCTCCTCTTCCTTGTTCCATTCGCGAGTGGTGCGTGGGAAATATTATGAAGGGAAATCTCCCTATTAGCTCCAATTTCTCTAATTTTCACGTTATCGTCACCTCGGGGGACATCTGTGGAAGGACTTAATATGTTGTCCTTCTGGAACGTAATCTCTTGGAGCTCCAACAGCATTACTCTCCGTGGTGCACAATGTCTCCCTTATAGCTTTTGTCACCCGAGTTCCTTTGGATATTGCCTGTCTCTTCTATTAATCCCACCTAGTATAAGTTACAGTGTAAAAGCTAAACCTGAATTTTGTAATAGGGAATTAAAGTCAGAACTATGGGAACAGTTAAACTAACTATAAGGATGCTTAAAAGCTGAAATCGGCGAGGTTCGTAAATGATGCAAAATAGCAATGAAATGTTAGAAACTAAATTAAGAGTTAGAATGGCCCCAAGGTACGAACGTTGCACTCAATGACGCACATAGTAAAGTCGACACTGGTCAGAAAGAAATTAAAACAACAGTAAATTATTCTGCCCATAAGTGTGGGCAGTTGGATAAAACGATTTCTGGAGAAGGAGGGAGAAGGAGAAAACTCCCTGATAATGAAGAATCAGTAGACCTCCAGGTGGTAGATATATGAAGTAGTATTACTAAAACTGAAATCATAATGGCTTCGGGTCATTTATTTGACGCATCTGTGCGGATGTCGGGAATCTTTAAGCTTTGATCCACAAAAGCAGGCATTTATTTTGTGGAGGTGTTGTCGAGTGGTGATTTTGAGTGGTTTGTCTGAGTGCGAGAAAATTTCATTTAATGAATATCATTTGTACAGGTGATGCACTTCGATTATCAGCTGATGCAATGCTGCGTTGTAAAATCTTTCTGATGTTAAACCAGAGTTTTTAAACGAGTATTGGTCATACACTGAACAGGAAAATATGAACAGAGAGTTTTGGAACGGGAGAATGTTTACGGCAGATCGCAAATGAATCAAAGAGTTCTTGAGACTGTGGATGTCACACTTGTCTCGTTTGACAGAAAAGATGCAACTGTAAACAAGTATAATGGGATTAGAAAGTAAACAGCCCAGAAAATGAAAAAAAGAAAGTTACGTCCGCCCCTACAAACAACGTAGACAAATTTAGGGAGTATTTGGACAGAGTAGAAAGACTGGCCGCCGGTGAAGGTAATCAAATAACAAAAGGCCAGAGTGGGAGCGTAAACGTTAGAAGGAGGAAAGTTCGAAATGAAAACAGTAACTGTCTTCGTATGGATAGCTGCCGATGAGGTCAACAGCAACCTCGATTTCAAAGATTTAAGAAAGAAAAATTCTATGTCTTTGAGACAAACGGATGAGCAAAATTGTATCCATACAGAACGTATTATAATGGAAAACAGTGTACCAACGCACGAGAAATAATTCCTGTCTACGAGGAAACTGGTCCTCACAAGACAGAGATTAGAATAGTAATTAGTTGCCCTCCAGAACTAATTAACTAACATATTCGAACTGATCAATGAATTGTGGTTATTAGATTCGAATAATTTATTTGGCAATAGTCATACGCTATGAATATATATTAAGTATTTCCAAAAGAGTTAATAGCCTCGACAAAGAAATTATCAGGGCAATTGGGTAGAGCCTCCAGTAAGCTTGTTTGAAATGGGTAGTAATGAGGAGACTGCAGTAAATGTGCAAATATTTGACAATGATGGCGAAATGCAGATTAATGTATTCCATGAGAAAGTAGTTTCTGTATTAAAAAATTTGGAAGATGAAAGATTAGTAGATGACAAGGCTATAGAGATTAATGATGTGAAATAACTGGTAACATGTCATGACCTGTAGGATAAGACAGAGGTAGATGACGATTCTGATTGCCATGTGATGAAGGAATGTCAAAGTAAGAGAGAATGCTGTCGAAAAGTTATAGCTGATCAGCAGCAAACAACAGGGGACCAAAGGTCAAATCTCTTGACATGATTTTAGTAGACATGTTACGGAAGACAGCCGAGGAAATAAATATTGATAATCCTATTAAATTAACGTAATTTCTACTAAGAGGGATCAATTTAGCAGGAGACAAATCGAGTGTTGTTTACTCAGCCTCTATAATTAAGTAACTGTCGGCAACAAGCCAACCTGTAATAGAATTAAATGTATCAGAAATTGTAGCACTTTTTTTCTGGAAACCGACAGCGAGGCGAGTGCCTTATCACAGGTATTTTTTGATTTCATTCCTGATGAAGGTAATTTAAATATAATGCCAGGAGTAACAAGTGCTACAGAAAACTGTCTGTCTTTATTGGTAGTGTTAGCAGAATTCGTGCCAAAAATATCAAGGCATGATTAATTGTGGTGTCACGTTAGGTGGACATTAGCAAATCAATGTGTGACCACAGTGCCTTTTGTAGGTAAAACAAGTAATTAATGGCGAAGAAACATTGGGATACCCCATTAGAATACTGAGATGTTCTTCTAACGAAATAAAATTCTGTGGGAATGAGCAAATTCTAAAATTCAAGTGTCAGTCCTACATCACGACGTGTTTTCAAAAAGATCCTGTGTGGTAAGAGATTATGAAGATCATTAAAGTGTTAATAATGAAAAATACTCTTTTCTGAAAACTTTACCCATTGCAAGTCGATCGTCAAGGAGCTGTTAAGAATGAGATTCAACGACTGTCAGAATCATGGTTGGGTAGGTGGGTTGGAATAATAGAATAGGCAATAAGTGCGTTTAATAATTCTCTGGAGATATTACCGAAAAATGGTGGAGGTTTCAGACTGTTGCTCGCAGTTTAAATGAACGCCTTTAATATTTTCTAATAGTCAGCGGTTAGAACGAAAAGGATTACTGCGTCAGTCACATCGCTAATCTGAACAGTGATACGCCAATTCTGATTAAGTGCATTACTTTGTGAGCGTAGACGCCATTGACAAATATCGAAAGCATTACCCTATATCCGGGTTAAGCCTGTTGTCATGTCGCTCTAATTCTGTCTCTTCATTCGGTTGTTGTAATTATTGTGCTTGATGAGAACACGCTAGAAGATATATACGATGGTAATCACGTCCGATACCATAAACTGAACCTAAAAGCAGTATTAAAAGTTTACTAAACTACGTGGCAAAAGGAAAGGGCAACTTAGTTTACAAAGGAAATTTTAGGCTGTAGTTCAAAATCATCTAGCAGCGTGTAATGACGAAGTTTGTTGAAGCGCAAGAATGCTATTCTGCCGTTTATTACTGGTGTTTACAACACTGTACACTGGACGTAGCCAGACACCTCGGGTGTTCACATTTTACAGCTTCACCTGGTTTTGCTAATAATTTGGATAAAAGAATTTAGGATATCACCACTATGTATAACTATGCTCTAAGCACAAAAAGTTAAGGACAGCATTGTAGAGATGATTGAAAGAGCTAAAACATTTGTTGCTGAAGTCAGTGCACAGGTTATGGCGACAGAAAACATCCAAATGGGTTATGTATGAAACGGTGGTCAGACTCTGTTCAACTACGAACTTTCCTCCGGATGAACGTTATCCATGAAAGAGTCTCAACGTTGCAGTCGGTTAACAGTGCAACACACACCGCTAGACGATCGTTGTTGCTACTTCAATGGACGGACGGTTGGTAGACACGGAACGTTTGGGTAAGGTGTGTGAAGGGAAACAAAAGGCCTGTGCCCTCCAAATGTTTCGTAGATACAAATGTGAGCGGGAAGGTGACAAAAGAACATCAGAAGGTTTTCTATCTACCTGTTTTGAATCCACAGTTTGCAACGAAATACTGTAGTTTCTAATTACGAGTCTGGACTTAAAGATGGAAAAGTACTACTGGAAACTTCTGGAAGAAAATATGTAATTTTCAAAATCACTCCACCGGAAACTACAAAATATGCACAACGTCTGGATGTGTATTTCATCAGGAAATATAAAATATAGTACTACAGCATAACAGGCTTTCTACAACTAAATTTCAGGAACTTGCAGGCATAGGGGGATAGGGAAAATAATGTGAACAGTGGTATGAATGGGATGGTTGTGTTAGACGGTCAACAATGCAGGTAAGGCACGTGTCGCACTTGACCGTGCGTGTTCAGTACGGACTACGAATCAGTGCAGGTTGCTTACGAGTAGTGCAGACTTCATATTTGCATTCAGAGGCCAAGATCTACGTGCAATGAAAGACCTAACAGAGCTCCAAAGAGCACAGATTGTGGAATCCTGATTAACTGGAGCATGAGTAGCCAAGACAGCCAAGTTACTGAATGTTTCAAGGGCAAGTGTTTCAACACTTATGAGAGCCTACCAACACATGGAAATACATTATCGTGTAAACGGAACAGCGGGTTCAAATCGAAACTAAATGACAGAGATCGTCGTGCGCTAACACGAATTGTGTCGGAACATTACATACTGCCGCCGCTAAATTGAATGCGGGGCTCAGTAGCCAGTTTTGAGACCCCGTATCTATCCGACATTGTCCGCCGAGAACTCAATAAAGTGAATATTCATGAATGAACTGCTATACCGAAACCACTAGTAACGAGACCCAACCCAAAGAAGCGTATAACATGGTGTCAAGATCATAAATTCTGAATGGTTGATTAGCGGAAACACGTCATATGGTCCGACGAGTCAACGTTTTCGTTATTTTCAACAATGAGGCAGGCTTGCGTCTGGAGAACATCAAAGAAGCCTGCAATCCTCATTTCTTGATTCCAAAGTGCAAGCATGGAGGTGGAAGTGTGATGGTGTGGGCAGCCATATCTTAGTATTATGATGGTCCCATGAGTACTCTCAAAGGCCGTGTTAAGCCAACGACTATGTGAACATTTGAGGTGGACAGGTGTACCCTGTGATTCAAATGTTGTTCCCCAACAATGATGCCATCTTTCAGGATGATAATGCACCCATACAGCCAGGGGAGTACTATCGCGGTATAAAGAACATGCAACTGAACTGCAGCGTCTTCCCTGGCGAGCACAGTCCTCGGACTAGAATATTATCGAACCCTTGTGGGCGCTATTCGAGCGTGGACTCCAGAGCAGATATCCACCTCCCCCGTCACTACAGGAGTTAAAAGAGGTTCTGATCCAAGAGTGGCATGACATTCCACTGGAAACTATACAATCATTACATGCCAGTATTCCAAGAAGAATGGCAGCTGTATTATGAGAAAATGGGGGTGCAACCCCATATTAATAAATCATTCTTAAGTAAGTACAGGTGTTGACATTAGTTTGCCTATCCCCTGTAGATCACTGCTTAGCTGCAACTGCCAGAACGCTGTCTACGATACTGGTGAACCTGTAGCCATCTTCAAAAGTGTCCCTGAGTTGGAGTTCACCACTTATATTATAAATGTGTAGTTAAGATATGGGACAGTTTGCTTTCCTTCATTATACGTTTTGTAATCATTCATATCACTTTGAGTATTTTACTGAAAGCCAACACTTGCATTAATAGCTAAGATATCTTGCATTAATTTTGGCTTCTTCTGTGACAACTACAGAGAGCACGTTTGCAGAGTTTTGCAGAGAAACGACACTCACAACTACAGTGAGAAGTACGTAGTGGTCCTGTAACCAAAATTTCATGGTGATATGTTCATTCGAGCACAAACACTTTCCATTTCACATGACATAGCCTACTGAGTATGTAACACTGACACTTGATTTTGCGTCAACTTTACAAACTCAGATAACTTGGTCGTTTTATTTTGTAATAATTTTGCCAATTTGTATAGCTTAGTTCCCCTAATTTTGTGACAGAATTGTCAACTAAGATAAAACTGCGTTAATCACTAATGGCACAGCTTCTAACTCTATAATTAAAATGATTCTTGTTCCATTTCTTTGCTGCTCTCTGAGATTGAGTTTGTATCATACCTTAAAATTACCACAGTTCTAGTAAACAAAAATTCTGTTTTGAAAACACACTGAATATTAATATTTAATCCCTTTACACAATCTATTAACAACAACATAAAAGAAGGTTGTATACATGGAAGAAGCCTGGAGATACTAGAAGGTATCAGATAGATTATATAATGGTAAGACAGAGATTTAGGAACCAGATTTTAAATTGTAAGACATTTCCAGAGGCAGATGTGGACTCTGACCACAATCTATTGGTTATGAACTGTAGATTAAAACTGAAGAAACTGCCAAAAGGTGGGAATTTAAGGATATGGGACCTGGATAAACTGACTAAACCAGAGGTTGTACAGAGTTTCAGGGAGAGGATAAGGAAACAATTGACAGGAATGGGGGAAAGAAATAGAGTAGAAGAGGAATGGGTGGCTCTGAGGGATGAAGTGGTGGAGGCAGCAGAGGATCGAGTAGGTAAAAAGACGAGGGCTAGTAGAAATCCCTGGGTAACAGAAGAAATATTGAATTTAGTTGATGAAAGGAGAAAATATAAAAACGCAGTAAATGAAGCAGGCAAAAAAGAATACAAACGTCTCAAAAATGAGATCGACAGGAAGTGCAAAATGGCTAAGCAGGGATGGCAAGAGGACAAATGTAAGGATGTAGAGGCTTATCTCACTAGGGGTAAGATAGATACTGCCTACAGGAAAATTAAAGGGGCCTTTGGAGAAATGATTGCCACTTGTATGAATATCAAGAGCGTTGATGGTAACCCAGTTCTAAGCAAAGAAGGGAAAGCAGAAAGGTGGAAGGAGTATATAGAGGGTCTATACAAGGGCGATGAACTTGAGAACAATATTATAGAAATGGAAGAGGATGTAGATGAAGATGAAATGGGAGATACGATATTGCGTGAAGAGTTTTACAGAGCACTACAAGACCTGGGTCGAAACAATGTCCCGGGAGTAGACAACATTCCATTGTAACTACTGACGGCCTTGGGAGAGCCAGTCCTGACAAAACTCTACCATCTGGTGAGCAAGCTGTTTGAGACAGGCGAAATACCTTCAGACTTCAAGAAGATTATAATAATTCCAATCCTAAAGAAAGGAGGTGTTGACAGATGTGAAAATTACCGAACCATCAGTTTAATAAGTCACAGCTGCAAAATACTAATGCGAATTCTTTACAGACGAATGGAAATACTGGTAGAAGCCAACCTCGGCGAAGATCAGTTTGGATTCCGTAGAAATATTGGAACTCGTGAGGCAATACTGACCCTACGACTTATCTTAGAAAATAGATGAAGGAAAGGCAAACCTACATTTCTAGCATTTGTAGGCTTAGAGAAAGCTTTTGAATAAGTTGACTGGAATACTCTCTTTCAAATTCTAAAGGTGGAAGGGCTAAAATACAGGGAGTGAAAGGCTATTTACAATTTGTACATAAACCAGATGGCAGTTATAAGAGTCGAGGGGCCTGAAAGGGAAGCAGCGGTTGGGAAGGGAGTGAGACAGCGTTGTAGCCTCTCCCCGATGTTATTCAATCTGTATATTGAGCAAGCAGTAAAGGAAACAAAAGAAAAATTCGGAGTAGGTATTAAAGTCCATGGAGAAGAAATGAAAACTTTGCGGTTCGCCGATGACATTGTAATTCTGTCAGAGACAGCAAAGGACTTGGAAGAGCAGTTGAATGGAATGGACAGTGTCTTGGAAGGAGGATATAAGATGAACATCAACAAAAGCAAAACGAGGGTAATGGAATGTAGTCGAATGAAGTCGGGAGATGCTGAGGGAATTAGATTAGGTAATGAGACACTTAAAGTAGTAAAGAAGTTTTGCTATTTGGGGAGCAAAATAACTGATGATGGTCGAAGTAGAGAGGATATAAAATGTAAACTGGCAATGGCAAGGAAAGCGTTTCTGAAGAAGAGAAATTTGCTAACATCGAGTATAGATATAAGTGTCAGGAAGTCGTTTCTGGAAGTATTTGTATGGAGTGTAGCGATGTATGGAAGTGAAACGTGGACGATAAATAGTTCGGACAAGAAGAGAATAGAAGCTTTCGAAATGTGGTGCTACAGAAGAATGCTGAAGATTAGATGGGTAGATCACATAACTAATGAGGAGATATTGAACAGAATTGGGGAGGAGTTTGTGGCACAACTTGACCAGAAGAAGGGACCGGTTGGTATGACATGTTCTGAGGCATCAAGGGATCACAAATTTAGCATTGGAGGGCAGTGTGGAGGGTAAAAGTCGTAGAGGGAGACCAAGAGATGAATACACTGAGCAGATTCAGAAGGATGTAGGTTGCAGTAAGTACTGGGAGATGAACCAGCTTGCACAGGATAGAGTAGCATGGAGAGCTGCATCAAACCAGTCTCAGGATTGAAGCCAACAACAACAACATTAACAACAAAGGTTGAGTCCTCACGCGTCTTGGTATTGAAAAACAGACTGTCAGAGCCCTACTGACTGGTGTTAGAGCATGTTGATTATCAGTGAGAATTTCAAGGATTTCGTCAGTGAATGTAACTAGACACTCCGAACACATATCTACTGCTTTGTAGAGTTACGCTGAGTAGTAATCTGTTTGCAAATTAGCCCGTGTGGAAAATTGGAATTTAATCTCTGCGGTTTTTCTGTTCCACAAACAATTCCTTTCTCCTCTCGTTGTACAATCTCTTAAATGATTTCCGATCGTACATTTATGTTGTTGGTCGAGTATCAAAAATACATACATATATGGTCAAGCATCAAACAATCACCAGTGATTTACGTCTTGATCATCGGTCGCCAATTCATAACAGCGCTTGCCAGACAATATTATAAAATTTCTACCACGATGGGAGTATGTAAAACTGGTCCTTGTATCCGAATTTCAATATTCAATACGATAATAACACTCGTCTTATCCGGCAGCAGTAGGATTGGGGAAAGATTTCTGATTATTGTAGGGTTGAATAAGAATAATCTGAACGTTATGTTTGACACGTGTAGTTAGTTCACATATTTCAAAAATCAAAGTAATCTGAACAGCGACCATTATATTTTAGCCTTCCAGTTAAGATCATGAGACTTATGTATTTAATGAAGCTAGTCAACGATTTAGAGTGTAGTCAGTTTCCTATCTTAAATAATTTAGCAAAGTAAATAATTCACAGGTATATTTAATAGCGATTACCTATGATTTTATTCAGCGTAAACATACATCAACTTTGAATGATTTCCTCATATCTACAGCGCAGTGATGAATTAAATTTTAACCGTTAAATAATTCTCGAGATATGTGTATTATCTAATCAATTCAGTGAACCTTGGTGCTGAATTAAGGCCTAAGACAAATCTATCGTAGAAGTGATATCTAATTCAGAATTAGGTCTCACGCTAATAGTGATGGGGTAGAAAGAAAATGACTCCAGCGATGTTTGAATTAGGGGTAGAAACGTCTCTGGAATCTAAGTCAAACGGAGGTGAGAAATGTGGAAATCACGTAAAAATGACTCGAAATAAAATAGCTGTTATAACCAAAATGTGTATTTAGCTTACATGCTGTATACTGAATAATTGCCCGATGTCCCCTCTGCATATCTGATATCTCCTACAAGGTGATGGCGAAAAGGACACCAACGAAAATGAATCCTCCCGTACTCCTAGAATATTACAGCTGATGGGAAGGAGGACACCAACCCATTACCCTGAGGTAGCGCAGAGTTGAATGGGTGCTAACGGCAGTACCTGCATTAGAAAACTGCGAGTGCAGCACGCGACCTTTTCTTAATGCTACACGAAATCTGTATCATCTATAACGAAAGATAATTGATAAAATATTTTCCTTATTTTAAAAAATATATAACTGTATCAGTTATGTCTCTTAGAGTAATAAGAAGGACGTTAATTTATTTATGTACGTAGACTACGGCGCCCAAAATCAGGTACTGTAAAAGTTTTCAGAGTGTTGTGTCGTG
This sequence comes from Schistocerca nitens, assembly GCF_023898315.1. Classification (NCBI taxonomy): domain Eukaryota; kingdom Metazoa; phylum Arthropoda; class Insecta; order Orthoptera; family Acrididae; genus Schistocerca; species Schistocerca nitens. Next base: position 105,307,240 of record NC_064619.1, read on the forward strand.
TCATAATGTAAAAACAATGCTAGAGAAACTAAAGTTTCCACCACGGTTACATTGGCCGTTTTATACATCATTACACCCAGACGAAATCCACTGCAACCGAGACAGATATGTTCCTTTCTGTAGCAATTTTTTTACATTATGACACGGTACTATAACCAGAAAAATTTTATGAGAACTTTTATTTATTTATTTATTTTATTCGTCCAAAAAACATTTCGCAATATAACTCTCGTTGTACAAAGAAGATCAGTGGCTGAAAATATACGAAATATAGAATACGTAAGTTTGCTTTATGAGGAGAGGTCAAGTCGTCGGCCGGTTCTTGATGCAGGAAATATCCCAGCACTTGCCTGAAGTTAGTTGGGAAACGGCGGAAAACAGAAATCGGAATGACAGGAGAGAGCAACTCCATGCTCCCGAATGTGAGGCCATTATCTTAACAAAGGTACTACCTCATTTTTCTGGCTCTACGGTATAATGGTATTTGATACACACACAATGTGTTTAAGGGAACTCGTACATAAAACATAGTTTTTTTTCCAAATCGATTTACACACTAACGACACCTGCTAGATTCTCATGGACAGTGAAAACGTTGCTATGCCCCTTGCACTAACTCCAGTTTGTAGGAAAAACTGACTCCATACCCATAAACATTCAGCTATGTTCCATAGGTACCTTTGAGCCCTCCCACAGGTCACCCATTGAAACTGACTCAGCATCTCTACACATATGAATGGTATGGTCACAGACGTTAAACAAGGTAGTACTACGATCAGGTTTAGATCTTGAGTCTTCCGTTGAGAAGGCAGCAAACAATGAACATGAACTGAGTGCTGCAGTTACCGCTTTTCATTGTTACCCAGTGCAATGTGTTCTCTAAGCAATCGTTAATTGTGCTGTATACTTTATTGTAAGAAATATTTGAGCCGTCTGTTTAATCAGATACGTTTTAGTAATCATTTCATTCCTTTGAGTAATTCACGTCATGCATCAGAATTTCTTTGTACGAGCCAGTGACGGTGAAAATATTGGGTTAGTTTATAAATAACGTTTCTGCTACGAATCACAACAGTTGTTTTATTATTATTATTATTATTATTATTATTATCTTTCCTGCAGTTCAAAAACTGTGTCCGTGTTTTGTGCCTTCGAACTCTAGAAAAGAGTTTCGTAGCTAAGGACTAATTGTACATGGTCATAGCATGTCGCCAAAACACATTGTCTGTAGGAAACTATCACTAAAATTCTAAGAGCATAACATGTCAATGACATTCTTCTTGGCAGTATATGTGTGTGTTCATTCCATATTGGTTGACAGTCAATATTCACACCCAAAACCCCTTTGTTCCTTGCAGATCTAAACACTGATCACTTATGCGTAATGCCAGAGTGTTGTTGTCTCTCTAGTTACCGACGTGGATAATGTTGGTTTTCTTTATGTTTAATATTAATAATATACATATTGCCTTGTCGTAAACATCGTTGATGGTTTCATTTGTTTTCTTTAACAGGATTTCCAGTGTTTTGTTAGTGATACTGTCGTCATCAGCAAAGAAAAGGATCAGTGATATATTTTATGAGCAGAATGGGACCAAACGCACTACTATAAATTATGTGTTTCTTGTCTGAAAATTATTGTGTTAAGAGTTAACCAGGATACTTATGCTTTTTCAACCCTCCTGTTCACTGCCTTGGTGCGGCGTGATAGCACAGGATTGCAACATTCATATGCGTGATGATGGAACCACATAGGTTCCTAAGATACCCCAGTTCGGCAGTACCCTCGGTGCCACCCTCACATCTTTGTTGACCACGATAGCTATGTACCAGTGAGAAGTCTCGTCAGCAAATCAGTCTGGCGCTCGCTCTAGAGGCCGAGGGTTATCGATGCCTTCGACACCTTTGGATATGGTTTGCCTACCTTGAGGCGGTAGAGCAGCCACCAGACTGAACTGGAGTCGAAGTTTTTGATGTCCTCAATACAGTTGCGTGGGGGGCTCCGAGGACGTTGCCAAACAAGGAATTGGACTGGCCCTTTACCATTTTAATCATAGAAATGTTAATGCAGTATTCCCATGTCATCACGCCACAGGAGGCCAAATGGGGAGAATTGGAGGGGCCCTCTGCCGTTTTATTCACGCAAATGTTAAAGCTGCACTCCCACGTCATCACGCCACAGTAGGGAGGAAACCGGGACGCTATAAAAAAAGTACCCCTTAGCTGCTTCGGATCACATAAAAATTTCGTCGAATGACTTTAAAGCTCCATAGTGGCTCCAACCTGTTCACGAGAGCAAAACTTGCGATCGCGTTCCACTCTACAGATTTGCGATTACGTTTAGTGGCGATGCAGCCCAGCAGTGTCCTTAGAGGAGGGTCGAGAAGTCCGACGATGTCCCCTAAGTCAAAGGATGTCAAGAACATCATGCTGCAGATCATCACAATTCGAACTGTCGGTTTCGACCGCGGGATGTGTGGGAAACAACGCGACAGGGAAAGGGGTGGTTTCCGTGACTAACTTTTTGCCGACCTCTGAGACTACGTCCTTCCCAAACTCAACAGCCGTGGAAAGTACAGGGTTATTACAAATGATTTAAGCGATTTCACAGCTCTACAATAACTTTATTATTTGAGATATTTTCACAATGCTTTGCACACACATACAAAAACTCAGAAAGTTTTTTCAGGCATTCACAAATGTTCGATATGTGCTCCTTTAGTGATTCGGCAGACATCAAGCCGATAATCAAGTTCCTCCCACACTCGGCGCAGCATGTCCCCATCAATGAGTTCGAAACCATCGTTGACGCGAGCTCGCAGTTCTGGCACGTTTCTTGGTAGAGGAGGTTTGAACACTGAATCTTTCACATAACCCCACAAAAAGAAATCGCATGGGGTTAAGTCGGGAGAGCGTGGAGGCCATGACATGAATTGCTGATCATGATCTCCACCACGACCGATCCATCGGTTTTCCAATCTCCTGTTTAAGAAATGCCGAACATCATGACGGAAGTGCGGTGGAGCACCATCCTGTTGAAAGATGAAGTCGGCGCTGTCGGTCTCCAGTTGTGGCATGAGCCAATTTTCCAGCATGTCCAGATACACGTGTCCTGTAACGTTTTTTTCGCAGAAGAAAAAGGGGCCGTAAACTTTAAACCGTGTGATTGCACAAAACACGTTAACTTTTGGTGAATTGCGAATTTTCTGCACGAATGCGTGAGGATTCTCTACCTCCCAGATTCGCACATTCTGTCTGTTCACTTCACCATTAAGAAAAAATGTTGCTTCATCACTGAAAACAAGTTTCGCACTGAACGCATCCTATTCCATGAGCTGTTGCAACCGCGCCCAAAATTCAAAGCGTTTGACTTTGTCATCGGGTGTCAGGGCTTGTAGCAATTGTAAACGGTAAGGCTTCTGCTTTAGCCTTTTCCGTAAGATTTTCCAAACCGTCGGCTGTGGTACGTCGACTTCCACGGGCTACGCGTGAAACTTGCCCGCACGCGTTCAACCGTTTCTTCGCTCACTGCAGGCCGCCCCGTTGATTTCCCCTTACAGAGGCATCCAGAAGCTTTAAACTGCGCATACCATCGCCAAATGGAGTTAGCAGTTGGTGGATCTTTGTTGAACTTCGTCCTGAAGTGTCGTTGCACTCTTATGACTGATACGAGTGCATTTCAAGCACGACATACGCTTTCTCGTCTCCTGTCGCCATTTTGCCTCACTGCGCTCTCTGCGCTCTCGAGCGCTCTGGCGGCAGAAACCTGAAGTGCGGCTTCAGCCGAACAAAACTTTATGAGTTTTTCTACGTATCTGTAGTGTGTCGTGACCATATGTCAATGAATGAAGCCACGGTGAATTTATGAAATCGCTTCAATCATTTGTAATAGCCCTGTACTATATGCAACAGGGCTCCAAAGACCACCAAGCAGCATCAACAACGCAACGTTAATACGCTAGCTGCTGTGTGCTCTGCAGGGGAGAGATTTTCAAGGTACTATCATATGGTCACTTTATGTTAACGGATAATTTAACTGAAAAGGTGTGCTCTGCTCAATGACTGACAATTAGTCTCTCCTGACTTATTCATCTCCGAAAGGTAGGCTATAATATTTCTACATATCTGTACCTGTGGCGGTAATATAACAAATACCTTTTTTTGAGCAGAAGTTACATTGTTTACACCCGTATGAATATTTAGTATTGTTTCGTCAACGATAGATATAATGACATTCAGAATGATACAGACGCTGCATCCAATGCAAAACAAATCAACCATATCACAGTAAGGCTGAAGACAGCACGAATAAGCCATGTGGACTGAAGATTTCAGTTTTTTGACGAGTTTCAATAAATTTGATACAGTTATATTTCCTGATAATGATTGACAATGCAGCAGAGAGTTGAAAATAATGATACTTCTGAACTGTCCCAGGGCACTGTACATCATTCAATCATTTCCTAGAGAATGTGGATCTTTAACAGGTATCTGAAAGAACTGGAGATTGAATTGTTAAGTCTGAGGCATTCCCTTAATTTTTTCTTAGTATAATGATATTATTGTACATAATAATTGCACATTTTGAAGCTCCGAATTTACCTCGCGAATGTACCTGGATGAGCACTTGCTCGAAATTTCACACATGATTTATTCCAAATATTAATCGAGGATTTTTGCTGCTCATTGTGCTTGCCTTGCCACCGCTGCGCGCTTTCAAACAAATTACAACAGTGAATCAATTAATTCAAATGCATACAGAGTTTCAGAACTGCTTCTCAACATAAGTTTGTAAAACAAACAAAATAATTTGTTACGGTTAGAAACAGCAACGGTGAACAAAAAAAGGGTTTGATTATGCCTAAGAAAATTGGAAACAAGACGGCAGCATCATCTTTGAAACCATCGTAATATATTACACCTTTCCTGGCTGCGGCACAATCGTTTTTCCCTAGTTTTGTGGTTTTAAGTATCGTTTTCAACTTTATTTTTGTTGTCAATTGTTCTTTATTATCGATTAGGTGTTGACTTGAGCATTTTTATCCCTGTTAGCGTCAGATTTTCATTTGTATTGAAATAAATGGAAAGAATGAGAGGCAGATGTCATTTGTCTTTCCTCGGAGTTATGAAACTGAGGAGATGCAAAGAACGGCGTTCTCACGTTTTTGTAACAGATTTGCTAAAATAAACGGTGAACCTCAAACGATGTTAAACTGCTTAATCCTGTTATATTTATGTTGAAGAAGCACAAAGGAACAGAAGTTATCCAGCACAGCAAGGCAAATATTTCTACTTCCATTAGCAGTCGCAGAGGAAAATGTTACATGCGACCACCAAGAGGCGTTGATAATGTGTGTCATAGGTAACTACCGGTTCCAATAGTCAGATCATTTACATGTATGATAAAATCATTTACACCGGCCTGTATGCATCCCACTTAGTATAACGTGAAATAAAATAAAAATGTTGTTTACAACACGCCAAAAACACACCAGCTAGGTCTCTTTCTTGTGTCAGAACAGTACCTTAGAAATCGTTTCTATGGAGGTTTTACTGTTTGAACCTCCGCTCCCAGTAATCATGTATGCTAAATCAGTCCTGCCACACGCTGAGTACCAGGCAGAGCTCTTAATTAACTCACACAACTAAAAGAGCGCGATACTAACATTTCATAGAAGTGCATTTGTACAACATATCAAAATATACTGTGTCTACATTTAACATTTAGTATGTATTTCAACGACGTTGTTGGAATCTTCACATCCGACACCCTTACAATAAGCTGTACGAAGTTCGAAAAGTCCACAAACGTACATAAATCATAATCGTAGCCAGTTTATGGTACTCATTACTGGTACTGCCCAGAAAAATTATAAACGAATTGTTTCTTTTAGAATAACTGACTCAAATGTTGCTATAATCTGTCTCACGTAACATAAAGTTTGCGTTCGCGAGAAAGCAACACGCTACGCGGAATTTAGTTATTCAAAACGTCATGAAAAGTTCTGAATTTCACACCTTGCTTTAAATCTAACTCTTTCCCTTGCTTTACGGTACTTATCAAAAATTTTGGTGCCGAGATATCACAGTATTAATAATTTTCATTGGAGCACTTACCAGTAGGTTTGCTCACAATGAGATGCAACCCAGACTACTCATCTCTCTACACAAAAGAAGTTTCCAGTATCCAAAATACGTGCCCATATGCTAATTTCTGTTTGGCAGGGTAACATCACAGCCAATCGGAAAGTAGCATCAAACCACTCAGTCCCGCGTATCTATACAGAACCAACGAAAAATTTGTCATTGAATCAGAACAGTAAATTAACATAAGTAAATTCTGAAAACCGAAAAATATAAAATTAACTCTCTCTTAACAAAATACTTTAGCGAAATCATAATCTCATTTAAGCAGTACCACAAACTGACGAAGTAGCTTATTAGAAATTTCCCGATACAAATGACTAACACACACGTCATTATCGAGCAGTCCTCACACAACCAGTTACTTCAATGTATCGTATAAGAACTTTGCATTTAACATTATTTCACATTGACACCCTCATTCACTCTCACAACTCAGAGCAGTTATAGCACTCATTAATAAATAATAACACAATTAAACAATCAGAACTCAAATAAAAATGACAGTATTTTGACTAACGCTCAAACAGTGTCCGTCAGCTAGTGACCCTTACCAGATCACATAGAAACTATATACACTCGGGCATCTGACGCCGCCTGTCCTGCGCTTGACTCATACTGCACGTATGTTCACTACTATTGCCATATCAACAGGCACGATGTACGGCTCTACGTCTCACACTGTCACATTCAACTGCGCCACAACTCTAAATGTCGCACCATTAGGCAATCCTGTCTTCTGCATGCTGCACCTTTTTGTTAGGCAGTGTATATTGCTCCATCTCACACGCTGACACTACGCTTGTTGTCGGCGACGATGCATCTCACGTCTTCAGATCGACTGTTGGTTCGTCTCCGAGATTGGACAGTGTTCATCTTAAGATGTGTAGGTGTACGCCATAACTCTGCCACGCTACTCACTGCCTGTAAACTGTTGAGCAAATCCTGGTTTGGGTCTGTTCTGGCCACTGTTCATCAATGTTGTCATGTTCGAGGGTGAATTTACATAATAATGTACATGGTTCTAACATGAGATTTCCCCGATTAGGACTTTCACTGAAACGGGTTAATCAGATGCTTTCTATGTAATAAGACTCAATGTGAATTTACAATCGGCGTCATGTAGGTCAAAAGTCTGGAAAAAGTACGCACTTACCATTTAACAGCTCATATCTAGTACATGACAAAGTTAAAACAAACTTTTCTTAATACAAATTATTAGTGCTTTATTTAGGAACAAAAAATATCATTTACAGCTGCTTAACTTTTAACGCAATATGTGTCACAAATCAGTCTAGTGTGAACGTTGACACAGTTTCAGAATGAAAGCAATAGATATGTGTTATGTTGTATAGTTTTCCAGTTACTAGATGCTTTGATAACCAACTACAGTTAGTTTAACAAATTACTTCCACAGGTTTAATAAAGTACGTTAGGTAGCTATTGACGGAAGATTTTTGCGTCTTACACGGCACATGACTTTCGGTCAGTTACAGATTTTCCATTTCACAATAACATAAACTCTGGGACGAATGAACAGTGTTAACATTGTCAGCTACCTACTTCCCTTGTCTGGGTTGTCGAGTTTCAGATTGTTACTCTAATCGTTAACTGTGAATTACTTGGTCCTCTTTCATACATTGTCATGGTGGTTCACTCGCAAGGTGAAGCATTTCAGGTAAGCAAAGGATAACGCAATTACTGATATCTAGTAACACAAATAGGGATCTTGAGATGAGCTTGTGACATAGGGCACTTGGTTTTTTTAAAATTTCTTTCATGGATTTATTTATACAATGTAAGACAAATTACTGATAGCACAAAGAATAAATGTAATCGAATTAACAGCCCCCATTGATGATATTAATATCTTATTGGTCCAATAGTGCAGAGAAAGTAATATACATAAGGCTCTCTATTGGTTTACGTTTGCTCGCAACACCAAACGACATGTGTAAGGTTGGGAAATATCTTAAAACGAAGGTTGCATATACGACCATTCGTGCACATGATCAGGATAAAAATAAGACACTGTCCACTACAGGAAAAACGTCTACTTGTCTACTAAAGACTCAGCACACAAAATAGATCATCATGCATCAACAGGCAGGAAGCAACGTATATACAATGCCCGCGCGGAGTGATTGTGCGGTTTGAGGAGCTGTGCCAAGGATTGCGCGGTCCCTCCCGCCGGGGGTTGGAGTCCTCCCTGTTTTAGCGTAAGTTAGTTCAAGTCAGTTTAAGTAGTGTGTAAGTCTAGGGACCGACGACACAAATGTAAGACACTGCTCGTTCGTAATCTTAGCCACATTGTCTCGTAAAACTACGCTACATGTAGTCAAAGAGTATGCACTAACATAAACCACAAAAAAAATTTGCCATGTCGTTCATAAACTGTGCATTCTTGATGCCACCACTGGCAGCAATTCTCACATATCATCTACCCATCCGCGACAGGCCTGTTGTAAAATTCACCATACCCTGGGTAATTCAAAACATGCGATACCTCCTTGGATTTGGAATAGCTTGTTCCCGAGGATGACCGTCCAGATTATTCCTAGAGATTCTGCGTTGTTCGTTACTGATATCTTGTCTCTTCTTGATTTTGTCTACGTTAGCTTGTTTTTCGAACGATGGCCTTTTGAACGCAGACCCAGACAAAATCTAGTATTTTTTGCCACTTTCTTTTTTGTTGAGGGTCTATCATATTTTTTCAGTGGATTAATACTGTATACGCCTACACCTGTTCGTACATCAACGCTCTGAACGTCTGCAGCTGACCTTGTATGGAGGGCAACCACAGCTGTGAATAGTCATCTTGGGTATTAATAAACCGCTTCAGCTGTGTTTAGTCCTTCATCATTGGATCACTACTGGTTTCGTGGCACTAAAAGCCTAAAGGAAGTACCTTTTAGCGCTACGACACCAGTAGTGATCTAGAAAAAAAGGACTAAATACAGCTGAACTGATTTATTAATACCAAAGATGACTCTGAACTTCATTTGTGTCACATTCTTAGTTTTTCCTGGAGACTGCACAAACATATCCCCTGTCACTGAGGAGGAGCACCTGACCCGGGCCTCCTGTTTCAAGTCCTTTGCCGTCTTCAGTTGATGGAAATTCGGCTCTCTCGGTGATTTGTGATCGAGCAGTCTTCTGCTGCGAAGACTTCCGGACTTAGCGGAAATATTCCTGTTGATTTGAAGGATTTCTCAGCTGTTTCTATTGCAGCTCCTCTAGAATACACAGTTCGTAACAAAGAACTTAGATCCTGCTGCCTAAAGAGTCTTCCTGGATTAGCATCCGTCAGAAACAAAGAGGGAGGGAGAGGAGGGGTGGCATTAAGAGTACGTGCGTAGTCTTTCCCGTCACCTTACAGTGTACCCTTAACCGATCTGCCGCACGATTCAAAAAAGTATCAAAAATGGCAGTAACTCCTTTGTTTCGCTGTTTGTCGTGCCGCGGTTTGTTCCTCACAGAACGCTGATTGTTCTGATAATTAATTTTACTTTTTAGTGCATACCTAGATAACGCTTATTTTGCTTAGGATGAACAACTTAAAGAATCCATAATTTGAAAGAAGAACTTACATTTACCTATCTTAACCAATAAATCTGGCGGAACCCTCCAAGATTAAATATAATGGTGTCGCTTTAAAGCAACAACTTAATGATTTTCACTGTCGGTCTGTGTTGTCAATGTAGATAAAGTACCTCTACGTACTCTTACCAAACGCGTACACCTACCAGATGCGTACTCTTACACGACCTTACGCTATGTGATGGTAGTCGCTGGAAAGAGACTGAGCTGTTGTACATAACTACTTCATATATATTTTGTGTACGTTTAACTTATCCATAGACCCCCTCTTCGAAATGAAACCCAAAATGCGTCATTGTGTAGTTGATTTGAATGTGAAATTTTTGAGGGTCACGAAAATCTGTAGTTTGGTTTAGCAGTTTTGCCAACTAGTGGTGTAGGTAGAAAGCAGAGTGTTTGATCTACATGGACAGCGAATGTGGTTTTTATCATGTGTTGTTGCTAAATAGGTGAGTGGCAGAAGCGTCTCTTTCTGTTTCCTTCCCCCATTACTCTTTTTGATGGGAACACCGGACAGCTCTCGCGCCAGACACACTTCCTGAAGTCGCAGGTACGGTCAGGTGCGAACTTCAGATGCTCTGTTCTGTTACGGATTCATGTATATGAATATTTCACGTGTAAGCAACAATTGTGTTTAACATTTCTACTTTAGCTTATATATGTTAGGAAGCATTTGTGTATTTACTCGTGCTTTTGCCTTCTTTTTCCTCTATATTAATGATTGCGGCTTATATGGGTGATACTATGTTTCCAACAAAGCTGCAGCCATTTGGAGTGGTGGTAGAAGCGACTTTGTCCTCCTAAGCCATTAGTAAAGATAATTCATACCAAATGTTTCATGTTAATTCATGATTTGCACTGGTAGTTCATGGAATACTAACTCTGTCTACCGTTTCTTCCGAATTTGAGCACTTTTTGTGCCAGTGCCTTAGTTTCGCTAACTTACCGCTTGGCCTGAGTATTAACTGAGGCTTCTGCTCTTCCATCGGATATGAAATGTTTGCGCCAGAGAGAAGGATTACTAGTAGCAGGATTTTTCTTTCAACAGACGAGTTTTCCTTCATCCACATGATTCCACGTGCAGCCATGAGACCCCCAGATTCTGCAAGTATTGTGGTGTCATTAGATAACATGTGAACCAATGTATTAGGTGGGTTGTACGTGGCCTTACGTGTCGAAAGCATAACTACGTGCTGGAGTAATTTCTGTCCGTTATATTGAAAATTTACTCGTTGTGTATACGTGTATGTGTGAATTCCTAAGGGACCATACTGATGAGGTCGTCGGTCCCTAGACTTACACACTACTTAAACTGACTTGAACTAACTTACGCTAAAACAGGGAGGACTCCAACCCCCGGCGGGAGGGACCGCGCAATCCTTGGCACAGCTCCTCAAACCGCACAATCACTCCGCGCGGGCATTGTATATACGTTGCTTCCTGCCTGTTGATGCATGATGATCTATTTTGTGTGCTGAGTCTTTAGTAGACAAGTAGACGTTTTTCCTGTAGTGGACAGTGTCTTATTTTTATCCTGATCATGTGCACGAATGGTCGTATATGCAACCTTCGTTTTAAGACATTTCCCAACCTTACACATGTCGTTTGGTGTTGCGAGCAAACGTAAACCAATAGAGAGCCTTACGTATATTACTTTCTCTGCACTATTGGACCAATAAGATATTAATATCATCAATGGGGGCTGTTAATTCGATTACATTTATTCTTTGTGCTATCAGTAATTTGTCTTACATTGTATAAATAAATCCATGAAAGAAATTTTAAAAAAACCAAGTGCCCTATGTCACAAGCTCATCTCAAGATCCCTATTTGTGTTACTAGATATCAGTAATTGCGTTATCCTTTGCTTACCTGAAATGCTTCACCTTGCGAGTGAACCACCATGACAATGTATGAAAGAGGACCAAGTAATTCACAGTTAACGATTAGAGTAACAATCTGAAACTCGACAACCCAGACAAGGGAAGTAGGTAGCTGACAATGTTAACACTGTTCATTCGTCCCAGAGTTTATGTTATTGTGAAATGGAAAATCTGTAACTGACCGAAAGTCATGTGCCGTGTAAGACGCAAAAATCTTCCGTCAATAGCTACCTAACGTACTTTATTTAACCTGTGGAAGTAATTTGTTAAACTAACTGTAGTTGGTTATCAAAGCATCTAGTAACTGGAAAACTATACAACATAACACATATCTATTGCTTTCATTCTGAAACTGTGTCAACGTTCACACTAGACTGATTTGTGACACATATGTCCTTTAATATTATTCTAATTTCGATAAATTAATCAATTTACGCTCCGCAGCGCAAACTAATATTTTTCTAATTTCTATCAATTAAAAACTTTCCGCTCCGTAGCGCACTCAAACATGGTCGAAATGAAAGTTCTAACCGGTGCGGCAACACCTTCCGTCCCCAAACAAACTAAACGAAACCTTTTAAGGTAATGATATTTACTTCTAAAATATTTTTATAAACTGGAACATTTAGCAGTTACATTTCTTTTATGTTTACCTGACGCTACGACAATTTTCACAGTACGCTTCCGGTAGGCACTTTGTCAGTCGTAGCCTGAACGATATTAGTGCATTTGTCTCCGTTAACTCGTGGTATAAATGTGTTTCTGACGCCTCACATTCATATCAATAACGATCTGACTCATAGTAAACCGTTGATTGTTCCATATGCACCTGAGGAAGTCACGAGACGTGCATTCGTCGCTCACTTGTCGCAGTTTTGTGTGGTGGTTCACAAGCGTGGCAAGTTTGTCTCTGGTAGTCTGAGTATGCACAATAGCCACTGTTGATAACGGGCACGCCGAATTACACAGTTTTCTTCAGCATGCTATGATCCATGCCTCTTGCACCAATTATTACCCTGAATTCACAGCCAGTAACCTTTCGCAGTGCTGCCATTTTCACTACACACGTGGAGGTAACAGACTCCTCAGGTAATGTGTTTACACTCGCGTCATATAATACGCATCATTCGGGTGTCGTACAAAGCGAATCTTCAGATATGGAGACCCGTACCATGACTATCATATACTGAGCTTATAATCAAAAATATAAAACCATTAGAAGAAGTAAAAAGGATGGAAACGAAATGCTTTCTTGCCAACAATACCATCTAAGTTAGTTCAGCTATTTTCATTCTTTGCGAGAAGTTCCAGTTACTGCCGTCGCCCGTCTCCAACTATGGAACCCGTGAAATAAAGTTCATTGTCATTTGCAATGAATCACGTGCATAAGCTTCTTTTCATCTGAAACTGACATGTAAGTTTTGTTACAACACACACTGAATTTATTCCAAGTGTTCTAAGTTTTGGATATGATGATGGCAGTGTACGAAACTTATGATAATTTAAAATGGATGTAGCGTACTGTACGCTGTAATTACAAAGAAAATCGTAATGGGCATTGCTTCATTTAAGGAATTCCATGCCTTTATCAGTAAAAAAAATGGCTTTGTTCGGTACGCCACAAAGCATTATGACATTGATCCAAAATAGGTTGTCCTGGTAGAAGCAGATTCCCTTCTAACCGAAACCTCCTCTGTATAATGGCATTATTAATGGCTGCCGAAAGCTTAAACGGAATCAGAACTGCACGCGGTCACTGGTTCGCGGTCTCGTGTCCCGACTGGAGCCACGCTAATTACGCAGTCGCAGTGGAAGTCTCAGGGGAAGGGAGGGAAATGGGGGGGGGGGGGTGTTACCGCTCTCAACCGATTGGGCGCCCACCTCCTGCAAGCAGCGCGATCCCCGTCTGCTGGCGACACGGCGGCGTGGATTTCGACTCGGAAATTACGTCTCTCCGCTCCGAAAATACTGCGCTTTGCATACAAACACGCAGTGCGTACAGCTCTCATGAGAGGTCTGTTTCGTATTCACCTGCACTCAATATCTACTCTTTCGCCTCCGCGTTAAATAACAGGAACGCTTTCATGTTCTGTTCTGCATTTTTATGACAACCCTTGCTTTCTATACATAGCTTCAAAAGATATGACAACCCTTGCTTTCTATACATAGCTTCAAAAGATAATTATTGTATTAGGAACAGTAATAATGATGTTCTCCTGTCATCAGGACCAGTTAAAGCACTGTAAGCACCGTTTTGTATCTCACACGGACATTAGGAACGCTTTGTCAGTCTGAATTATATAGTACCAAACAGTAAGCTCAGATTTGCCAAAATTATTCTCTGCACTTGTGAAGTGTTGTTATTTATTAATTTCACTATCATCTCGTCTTCTTTCCGGGTCCTATTAGCTCTTCCATTAGGATGTTACGAGGAAAGCTATAAAGCTGCATCTATTTCTTACCAAACACTCTAAAGCAAATAAAAAGAAAACCTGCTACATGTTAACTGTAGTGAAGACAGGAGGTAGACAGCAGTCATACAGTCACTGCAGTCTACGTTGCTTTTGTAAGTTTTTGTTTTAATACATTGCCTCATCATTATCCTGTTAGTTGAATGTAGGTGTCACATGAAATATAAAGGTACATGAGAGATGACTTACTGTTTTTCATAACGTCCCCTAGAATCCAAGTTTTGCGCTAGAGATGACCCTCTTAAGACAGGTAGAGGGGTACTAACAAGAAATATTTACGTACCCTCAGTGCAACGCATTTAGAGAGAACGTCATGTTTTTCTAAGTAACAACGAACATCTGTAGCTGTCTACATCTACATTTATACTCCACAAGCCACCCAACGGTGTGTGGCGAAGGGCACTTTACGTACCACTGTCATTACCTCCCTTTCCTGTTCCAGTCGCGTATGGTTCGCGGGAAGAACGACTGCCGGAAAGCCTCCGTGCGCGCTCGAATCTCTCTAATTTTACATTCGTGATTTCCACGGGAGGTATAAGTAGGGGTAAGCAATATATTCGATATCTCATCCAGAAAAGCACCCTCTCGAAACGTGGACAGCAAGCTACACCACGATGCAGAGCGCCTCTCTTGCAGAGTCTGCCACTTGAGTTAGCTAAACATCTCCGTAACGCTATCACGCTTACCAAATAACCCTGTGACGAAACGGGACGCTCTTCTTTGGATCTTCTCTATCTCCTCTGTCAACCCGACCTGGTACGGATCCCACACTGATGGGCAATACTCAAGTAAAGGTCGAACGAGTGTTTTGTAAGCCACCTCATTTGTTGATGGACTACATTTTCTAAGGACTCTCCCAATGAATCTCAACCTGGCACACGCCTTACCAACAGTTAATTTCATATGATCATTCCACTTCAAATCGTTCCCTACGCATACTCCCAGATATTTTACAGAAGTAACTGCTACCAGTGTTTGTATTCGCAATACATTACATTTGTCTATGTTAAGGATCAGTTACCACTCCCTGCATCAAGTGCGTATCAGCTGCAACTTCTCTGTATACCACAGCATCATCAGCGAAAAGCCGTATGGAAGTTCCGACACTATCTAATAGGTCATTTATATATATTGCGAAAAGCAATGGTCCCATAACACTGCCCTGTGCCACGTCGGTAGACGTCTCTCCATTGAGAACAATATGCTGTGTTCTGTTTGCTAAAAACTCTTCAATCCAGCCACACAGCTGGTCTGATATTCCGTAGGCTCTTACTTTGTTTATAAGGCAACAGTGCGGAACTGTATCGAACGACTTCCGGAAGTCATGGAAAATGGAATCTACCTGGGAGCCTGTATGTAATACTTTCTGGGTTTCATGAACAAATATAGCGAGTTGGGTCTCACACAATCGCTGTTTCCGGATTCCATATCGATTCCTACAGAGTAGATTCTGGGTTTCCAGAAATGACATGATACGCCAGCAAAAATCGTCTTCTAAAATTCTACAACAGATCGATGTCAGAGATACAGGTTTGTATTTTGCGCATCTGCTCGACGCCCCTTCTTCAAAACTGGAACTACCTCAGCTCTTTTCAAATCATTTGGAACCTTCTGTTCCTCCAGAGACTTGCGGTACACGGCTGTTAGAAGGGGGGCAAGTTCTTTCACGTACTCTGTGTAGAATCGAATTGGTATCCCGTGAGGTCCAGTGGACTTCCCTCTGTTGAGAGATTTCAGTTGCTTTTCTATTCCTTGGACACTTATTTCGATGTCAGCCATTTTTTCGTTCGTGCGAGTATTTAGAGAAGGAACTGCAGTGCGGTCTTCCTCTGCGAAACAGCTTTGGAAAAAGGCGTTTAGTATTCCAGCTTTACGCGTGTCATCCTCTGCTTCAATGCTATTATCTTTCCAGAGTGTCTGGATATGCTGTTTCGATCCTCTTACTGATTTAGCGTAAGACCAGAAATTCCTAGGATTTTCTGTCAAGTCGGAACATAGAATTTTACTTTCAGAATTCACTAAACGCTTCACGCATAGCCCTCCTTACGCTAACTTTGACATCGTTTAGCTTCTGTTTGTCTGTGAGGTTTTGGCTGCGTTTAAATTTGTAGTGAAGCTCTCTTTGCTTTCGCAGTAGTTTCCTAACTTTGTTGTTGAACCATGGTGGGTTTTTCCCGTCCCTCACAGTTTTACTCGGCACGTACCTGTCTAAAACGCATTTTACGATTGCCTTGAACTTTTTCCATAAACACTCAACATTGTCAGTGTCGGAACAGAAATTTTCGTTCTGATCTGTTGTGTAGTCTGAAATCTGCCTCCTATTACTCGGCCGGCCAGTGTGGCCGAGCGGTTGTAGGCGCGTTAGTTTGGAACCGCGAGACCGCCACGGTCGCAGTTTAGAATCCTGCCTCGGGCATGGATGTGTGTGATGTCCTTAGGTTAGTTAGGTTTACGTAGTTCTAAGTTCTAGGGGGCTGATGACCTAAGATGTTAAGTCCAATAGTGATCAGTGCTATTTTTCCTATTACTCTTGCTAGACAGATAAACCTTCCTCCCTTTTTTTATATTCCTATTTACTTTCATATTCAGGGATGCTGCAAGGGCCTTATGATCACTGATACCCTGTTCTGCGCTTACAGAGTCGAAAAGTTCGGGTCTGTTTGTTATCAGTAGGTCCACGACTCTGTTCTCTGTTTGATTGCTCGAGGTAATTTTCTGAAAGTGCACTCACTATAATGTCAGTCGGTGTTCTGTCCCTACCACCCGTCCTAAACATCTGAGTGTCCAAGTCTATATCTGGCAAATTGAAATCTCCACCTAAGACCATAACATGCTGAGGAAATTTATGTTAAATGTATTCCAGATTTTCTCTCAGTTGTTCTGCCACTAATGCTGCTGAGTTGGGAGGTCGGTAAAAGGAGCCAATCATTAACTTAGCTCGGTTGTTGAGTGTAACCTACACCCATAATATTTCACAGGAACTATCCACTTCTACTTTACTACAGGATAAACTACTAATAACAGCGACAAACACGCCACCACCGGTTGCATGCAATGTATCCTTTGTAAACACTGTCTGTGCCTTTGCAAAAATTTCGGCAGAATTTATCTCTGGCTTCAGACATCTTTCCGTACCTATAACGATTTCAGCTTCGGTGCTTTCTATCAGCGCTTGGAGTTCCGGTACTTTACCAACGCAGCTTCGACAGTTGACAATTACAATACCGATTGCTGCTTGGTCCCCGCTTGTACTGACATTGCCTCGCACTCTTTGAGGCTGTTGCCATTTCTATACTTGCCCGAGGCCATCTAACCTGAAAAACTGCCCAGTCCACTCTACACAACCCCTGCTACCCGTGTAGCCGCCTGCTGTGTGTAGTGGACTCCCGACCTAACCAGTAGAACCCGAAACCCAACCACCCTATGATGCAGGTCGAGGAATCTGCAGCACACACGGTCGCAGAACCGTCTCAGCCTCTGATTCAGATCCTCCATTCGGCTCTGTACCGAAGGTCCGCAGTCAGTCCTGTCGACGATGTTGCACATGGTGAGCTTTGCTTTCATCCCGCTAGCGAGACTGGAGGAGGTACATTTAGTAACACTATGGAAACATGTAAATCAAACACATGCATCGTCAAGGAAATCAACCTTACCGTCACTGAATGCTGTCCTCAATGCTCAACGCAAAGCCTTGATGAATCAATACATTTTCGAACGACAAATGAGGACTTTTCTCTTTCAAGTCAGAGTCGGAAAGTTGTGTCTGCTACTCTACCTTTAATTAAGTGTGGTTCGTTGCGCATTCATAACATGACAGAATAATACACTATTACTACCACTACTACTACAACAATAAAATAAAATGAAGTATACACCACGAAGGTGTTAGCCGAATGCGACGGAAATCATTAGGTGTGATGTACATGTGGAAACAAATAAATGATTATACTCGTAGTTTCAGAAAAATTTGGTGCTTTATTATAGAGAAAAAGCTTCACAAATTGACCATACAAATAATCTATTGGTCCACCTCTACCACTAATGCAAGCCGTCATTTGATTTTGCATTTACTGCTATAGATGTTGAGTGTCTTCCTGAGTGACAACGTACCAAACTATATCCAATCGGCACGTTAGACAGTGAAAATCCCATGCCAGTGGGGTGGCCCCGCGCATAATGCTCCAGACGTATTCAGTTGAGGAAAGATCTGCCAACCTTGCTAGAAGAGGAAGGGTTCAGAAAGCTCCAAGACCTACTGTAGAAATTCTTGCCATGTCGAGGTGGGCATTACTTCGCTGAAATGTAATACTAGGGTGGCTTGCCATGAAGGCCACCAAAATGGGTATTGGCTGTCATTGATGTAGTTCGGCTGTAAGGGTGCAGCGAACGACCAGCGAAAGGCGTGCTGCTCTGACAACAATGGAACGTATTTGGTATCCCACAACTTCCACGGCGTCTCCAGACATGTCATTGCTGGTCTTCAGGGCTCAGTTCGAATCCACTGAAGACAATTCTACCCCAGTCAATGAGATTCCAGGGTGAAGACGTGTCGCGTGTTGGGAGATGCACATTACAGTGATGGAATACCAGCCTGATAGTAGTCCGCCATCCGGCCTGACACCCAGGAGTGATAGTCTGGGGTGCCATATTATGTAGTAGCACGACCCCATTGCTAATCATCCTTGAGAGCCTAACAGCACAGTGGACAGTCATATGTCGATGATACTCTACACCCCATTTTATTGTCCTTCAGCAAGATAATACCTACCCACAGACAGCGAGGGTTTCCGCTGGTTTTTTCGTGCTTGCCTATCTCTACCTTGGCCAACCATGTTGCTGGATCTCTCCCCACTTGAGAACATTTGGAGTATTATGGGCCAGGCTCTTATACCACCTCTTGATTTTGATGATCTCAACCATCAAACCAAATAACTGATTGCATAAGGACAAGGGCATTATAGACTTGCTCAATTTGTGAACCTCTCTGTCTTGAGTACGTCACCGAGTTTATCTCAATTTGCAATCACTTGTTTATCTGAACGTGTCATCACATTTACCGATGTTTCTGTCATACCGAAAGTTCTTTCGTTGTGTATGATTTTTTTGTTTCATTAGACTGTACATTTAGTGACAGAAGGTTCACCCATATCCCACACCTTACAAGAATATCTGTATATATTGTAGTTACTCAAAAGTATAGGTAAAGTACATGTTATTTGCAAATCTATGTTTTGATTACAACATGAATCACGTTTGGAAAATTGTCGGTTATTTTGCTGATCTAATCATCGAAAAGTTCAACAAGAAATATATGTAGAAATACAATATGGTTGTACAAAATGATGCATAAAATAATTTAGGGAACACTGAAATAGACACCAAACAAATTTATATTTCCAATTATGCACATCACATTAGACGTGTTTACGGATATGGCAGAAGTGTTAATTTCATATCAAAGGCACTGTAAACATCACTTAGGATAAAAAAAATGATTAAACTTACTTTCATCGGTTGTCCGTGAAAAGCATGGTGTAGTACTAAGTGTAATGTGATAATGATAGAAAGAGTCTAATCTTTATGTGTGTCACTGAATTCTTAAAAAGCAGCGTTTCCGTATTTGGTAGTTAAAAGTTTAACTAACCAGGATGTGGAAGTAAGAAATTGCTAATAATACATCAGAATAGAATACAGAACAGAATGAGTGATAAAAACAAGTAGATCAAAGCACATAATAGTATACTGAATGAACACAAAGTAACATCGACTGGGAAACTTACCTGAAGGTTGCATCACGTCATATTTTCGCATTAACGCAAGAGTGTAGATGGGCATGGGGGGGGGGGGTTGATTCACTGACAAACCACGTACAGTGGAAGGGAGTGTATCAGTTTGCAGCACCACAATCTGGTCACCTCTCTGAATTTCGGTTTAACACATCAGCTGCATGTAACAGCTGCCGTGAAAACGGTTTTTCAGTTTGTCCAGGCACTGTCAAGATTAGGGTGTAAATGACTCTAGGTGAGACTTCACCTGTGAGGGGTGTAAACGACTCTAGGTCTTAATATTAATTTGGCTTTCATTTTTCATTGCAAAAAGTCCATATCGTCCTGTGTATATAGGTTGGAACCAATGGACAGTGGTAAATCTCTAAGAACAATGTGTTGTTAATAGTGCTGGTCGTTTCCACGGTACCATGGTAGCCATTTGGTAGCCAGCTCCCTTGAGCTGAACAGTAACTAGTCAGGAGTAGGTTCGACAACTGTTCGTTCACCAAGTGTTTAGTTTGAAAAGAATGTGCTGATCAAGTGCTAAAAGTGATGGCTGATAGTATGAGGGTATTCTCACTAGGAGAACACAGATATGGTAATGGGTAACAGTAAATTAGAACAGTATTGCGTTTCTTTACAAACATAGCAATGAATAAAATCATTCATATGGGAAAAACTGAGTTTACACTATAGTAATGTAGAACCTTTGTTCGGTTCATTCCCAAAGGTAAAGGTTTGTTTTCCATGACAGTAAACCAACAATTAGGCAACACGTAGGCACAGGGTTCCCTAGTTCACATTAACATCTCTGTTGTCTTGGGCTGCTGCATAGCTATATTGTGACGGCGAAGATAGCTCTGTTGCCCTCTGATTCTCTTCCCTCACAGTTCCTGCTGAGTCTGCCAACCTGCAGGCCCGCCATTCACGCTGCACCAACAGTGAAGAGGCTCTGCCTATTGAAAGGGGCCAGCGCTGGTCAAAGCTGCCTCCAGCTGGGGTAGTTGTGTCCCACTGACTTCCCTGGTATATCTCGCCATGGAAAACAGTGACGTCATACCCTAACTTCCCGCGCCCACGATTGCACAATCCTCATTACCAGATCCAGTACAAATATTATTCCATAACGATAGTAAACACAACATAGTGTTATATCTCCATAATCGTACTGATACAGTTTAAAAATTGCTATTCTAATTGCATTAAAGGAATTAAAATGTCCTCAAGTTTAGTTATAATGATAATCAGAACAGATACAGTATCTTCACAGAATGTAAATAATTATGTGATTCTTACGAAACTTGAATGTTTAATCCTCATAACTAATAGAGTGCTTTGCACTGTTCAATTTGTGTTAACAATCCAGTTGACAAACATTGTGTGCTATGGCAAGACAATGATTATATCACTTGTATTTCATGAGTATTTATCGATGCAGGTGTTGGGGTTAGTAGAATGCTAGTGGGTTATGTTCGCTAATTAACATTAGTCCAGATCTTCCGCTTGTGGCCTGCCTTAGCTGCAACAACCTTTATTAGTTAAAAACTCACTGAATACAGTTAGTTCAATAGAGTGCGTAAGTAAACTAGGGAATAGAATCGTTAACAGTTATAACATTTAAGGTTGTGGTATACGAACTCGGGTGTTTGACCTTGATGGTACCATCATTTTGCATCCAGCCTTCATCACTGTTCGTCTCTCCGTCCTGCTATGTCCTCTTTGCCAGAGATTCATACAGTACAAAATGTAGCTGTCAACGAAAGTCTGACGACACAGAACACTACAAATGATGCACAGCAAGCAGTTAATATAACATGTCGACATGAGCTGAAACGCTCACTTTGTCACTGTAAACCACATGATATATATATATATATATATATATATATATATATATATATATATATATATATATAATTATTATGTGCGATTGGACCCATACGGATCACGCAAAGCTTTTCCGATTCAAGTTTTTAATTCTCCAAACTTCTCTCATTCTTTCCCCATGAATTCTCTTTCTTTCCTCTGTCCATTTTGTCCCCTGTCTCTTGCAAACTTCATTCTCGGGTTGTACTTTCCAACTATTGATTTTTTGCCTGTATACATTTCTGTTTATAACTTCTGAAGAATTTATTTGTGCATTTGCTAGATCTGTTTTGGTTTCTTGTATCCAGGGTATGGTTTTCAATTTTTCAATGTATATTAAAATTTTGTGGGAGAGTCTGGGTGTTGGGAGTCTGTGGATATGACCGTAAAATTTTAGTCTTCTTTTCCAGATGTCTGCGGTGAGGTTAGATAATTTTTCTGTAGTTTTCCGAGACTGTAACCTGTATCCATCTTCAGTTCTTTTTGGGCCAAGAGTCTTTCTGATAATTTTGCGTTCCTCTTTCAGGATGCCTTCCAGGTCGCCTTTTCTATGGAGTGTGAGTGTTTCGCTGGCATATAGTGCTTCGGGCTTGATTGCTGTATTGTAGTGTCGTATTTTTGAGTGAATGGAGAGACACTTTTTATTGTAGATGTTGTGGGTTTTCCAGTATGCTCTTTTCAGTTTTTGCAGTCGAACTTTTTGTGCAATTTTCTCTCCCCCTGTGGGTTCTAGGACCTCGCCTAAGTATTTAAAGAATGGAACTCTCTCAATTTGTCCATATTTTGTAGTCAGTTTTTGAGTTTCAAATTTTGAGCAGATGAATTTGGTTTTTTGGAAGGAAATTTGTAGCCCAACTTTTTCGGCGCATTCTTTGAGAATGTCTATCTGTTTAATTGCTGTGGTCTCGTTTTCTGCTAGAATGGCCACGTCATCTGCAAATGCCAAGCATGAAATTTTAATACCATCTTTAGATCTTCCTAGTTGTATAGGCTTCCAGTAATTTTGATTCTTCAGTTCTTTTTCCCATTCTCGGATGACTTTCTCTAAGACAAGGTTGAAGAGGAGTGGAGACAAGCCGTCACCTTGTCTGACGCCGGTTTTCATCAGGAAGGGCTCTGATATTTCACCCAGGAATTTTATCTTAGAAGTTGTGTTTGTGAGCGTTTCTTTGATAAGGTTTAGGGTTTTTGGATCGAGTCCCAGCTCCT
This sequence comes from Schistocerca nitens, assembly GCF_023898315.1. Lineage (NCBI taxonomy): Eukaryota > Metazoa > Arthropoda > Insecta > Orthoptera > Acrididae > Schistocerca > Schistocerca nitens. The sequence continues at coordinate 105,330,181 of NC_064619.1, forward strand.
CAAGGATAATAAAGAGAGATTGCCTATCGATTGAATCATAAGCCTTTGCGAAATCAACAAAGGAACAAATGATCGGACTGTTTCTGACTGCTTTGTATTTTAGTGTTGTCTTCAAATTGAAAATTTGTTCTGCACAGGATCGGTGAGGGCGAAAGCCAGCTTGGTATTCACCAATACTGTGTTCGAGTTGTTCTTGTGTTCGTTGAAGAAGACAAGCTGAGAGGATTTTATAAGTGACTTGGAGAAGGGAGATTCCTCGATAGTTGTTTATATCTGCCATGTCTCCCTTTTTATGCAGTGGATGAATTAGGGCGCATTTCCAATCTTCTGGTAGTTTTTATGTCTGCCAAATGTCTGTGATGATTTGAGTGAGTTCTTTGAGGGAATTTGGTCCCAAGATTTTTAAGTAGTATATATATATATATATATATATATATATATATATATATATATATATATATATATATATATATATATATATATAAGTAAGTGTAATCGTTACCTTACTTACACTGAGGTGATTAAAGTCCTTCTAATATCGTGCTGGACCTCCTTTAACTCGACACAGTGTAGCAGCTCTGTGTGTCAGGGGCTCAAGTCGTTGGAAGTCCTTTGCAGAAATATTGAGCCATTCTGCCTCTATAGGCGTCCATCATTCAATCGTCAATTGTTGAAACCAAATTAATCATTTTTACACTTTCCAGGAGAAACAAAAAACTGAATACTGCTATGTGTATTACTGCTACATTACTGGAATTTTTCAGAGCTGAAAGTGACGCCATTCTGCTTTTATTGAGAGATAAATAATTACCTTAGAGTACATCATTTAGATATTTTCTGATTTCAAAGTTTTTTGACTAATTTGGTTTCAACAATTTACAAACTTTTTTTTTTCTTTGCTGTTTTAGGATTTCATTGTATGAACGCTCCATAATATATTAGCATTTTCTGACAAAATCGAATAAACTGAATTATTTTAACAGCAATAATGGTTAATTGTACATTAGCTATAGTTTTACTGAATCGCCAGCGAAGAAAACACTTCTTCATAGAATGATCTCTTCGCAGCACGCACATATTCAATGACTTTCATCACATTTTCCGTCTTCATTCAGGAAATAAGTGCTTGGTATCTTGGGTGGGCCATTGGAATGCTGCCCAATAATCCTGCATTGATGGGCTCATGTCTTTTTCTTAAGTGAAAAGTATGTCTTACTGATCCACCGATATACAGTTTCGGAACACGCGCGAATTCGTCACTGCATGTACACCCAGGAAATATTTCTTGAAAACCAGTTTCCTTTCACTTCGAAGCATTATATGGTGAAGAAACGTTGCATCCCTACAGTTTTCGCAGCATTGTGGATCACATTTCCGAGTACGCCTCCGCTTTGCTTTCTTTGCTTCAATAACGCGCTACAGATGTAAGTCCTGGGAATCTTTGGTAGGACGATCAAGAAATCTTGCCAAAATATTATTACGTAGAATTACTTCAGTGGAGTCATAACAATTCATTCTGCAGCTGAAAGGAAATTAATAACATAAGATTGGTATTGCCGATAATGTTGATATTATTTACATTTATACCGGTTTCCTACGGTTGTTCCAAGAAGGACTGATATTTACCTGCAAGATTCTCAAACTGCTTTCCCTGGAACATAATCTCCTCTGTAATTTCGATAAGGCAGTCCTTTGGTACAATCTGTCTTTACCTTATTTCTATGATAATCTGAACTACTATTCTTTTTTTGGAGCCATGGTAATACAATCTACTGCCGCTCAGTAAACATAACCAGCGATTGTTAGTGCCGTAACATAGGAAGTGGATAATTTCATCAGCAATGTATAGTATTGGAGGAAAGCCGATTCTGCGTTGGAACGACCAGCATCTGTTGAAAAGATATAAGTCAGACACTTATTCGGTTTCAACAACCCACAGAGTAAAGTGTACCACCTTTTCAACCATTTGCAGGAGCATCACGTGTTACATTTCGTCAACAAACTATAGGCTACACTCTGAAATGTACAATTCAATGAAAAAACGAAAAATGAAGATTTTGACTTATGTAGTTTCTACAATACGCGACTATGATCGCGAAAGTGGTGCTGGTGCAGGATTTTTTATGATCTTCTTTGTGACGATTTGAGTGTTGTGACAGGGCATTGTCCTTTCCTTTTGCGATACCACGTATAGATACCAACACATGGATGTCTCACAGTTGAAAACGGAATTGCACGTTTCCGCCAGACACCTATAGCCGTCGTGCAGTGTCTGGAAGATCCAGTGGTGCGCACCAGCTGAGTAACACCCACAAAGGCTCTGGACTATGAGTCCCTCTGCCACCGCAAACAGGACGCCAGCTGCAGCCACATCACCCTTCCGCGCTTAGAGCCTCTTCGCTGCATGACGCTGTGCAGATGCCACCTAGTCGAGTCTCTTACTCCATCAACTGTACTTTAGTTCAGGAAACCTCATCCGTATAGCTGTTGTAGAGCTTGACTTACTTACTGCACTATTTCTGGTGAGTCTTCGTATGCTTAGAGAAATAAAAGTTAAGGAAATCTTACGTTTATTGTGTTAACTTGTTCACTAACCATTTCCGCTCCTGTTCAGGTTTCCCACGACGGCAGCTGCCACACCACTTAGTAGCCAAGTCCTCCTTACCGTCGTGTACTAAGTCATACACAGCACCTTCGGTGTTACTACAGCTCGCTTTATTTTCCTCCTTCTTCTACCCGTATGCTATCCATCATCACATTAATATCCCAATTGGAGCTGACTGTTCTACTCGAAAAATCAACTGGTCCCCTCCTAATCAGCTGTAGCCCATAATTTGATCTTGCTCCATGACGCTGTTTTGTTTTTAGCCCACTCAATTTGAAGTCGCGTCTTACTTATTTCCCTCATTCAAACTGGATATTGACTAAAATAAAAATTGTAATCAGCTGAAACTTATTATAACTAATACCTTACCTCAGCATACCCTATCACGACTCACAGAAAAGCAAGGACACTTGTAATAATTCAGACATGGAATCATGCACTGCTGGTAAGACTAGTTTAGATTAGTAGCTACTACGCGCCAGTAGCCCTGTAGAAGTTTCCTACACTCTAAGGTATGGAAAATGGAATTCGTCCGATGTCCGCTAAGAGTCTGGAGAAAATGAATATAAAATTCGAAAAGACAGGTGCTTTTGAGGTGCAACGTGGCACAGGGAGGAAACCACTTTATTTGACAGCAATCGAAGACGTGGCCACAGCACTGAGGGAGGGGTCGAGAGGTGGTGTGCAAGTATGCAGTGCACAGAGCATTTCCCAAATGCTGGACATGTCTGTGAGCACTGTGCATAAAAACCTACGAAACATCCTACATTTCTACGCATACAGAATCGCCCATATTCAGGAGTTGCTTCATGCTGATTTGCTAGAAAGACAACGTTTTCCTCTGGAATTTCTTGCTATCACGGAACTGGCCAATACGTGGCTCATATCAGTACGTAGAATTGCAGAATATGGGCAACGGAAAATCCGGACTCTGTGGCCAGGATGGGTCCGGCGTGTACTGTTACGTAAACCGTCACTGGTAAACGCCATGAGAGTCTTTGCGCCAGTCCTTCAACAGCATAGATTGGTAGGATCACTTGTATGCAGTATGTCGCTTCTTCGCACTTTGCACGGCCATAGAAGTGGCTGCTGTAGAGGCATTTTGTAAATGCTAGAATTATCAGGCGTCATTTCCATACAGCCTGTCCGTCTAGATCACCTGATCCACGTGACTTGTGTTGTGGGGTTATATTAAAGATTTTGCAATCCGATCTCACCCTGGTGGATGGGCTTACGTAGCTAACAGTGAAACGCTTGACAGCCAAACTTGTGAAGTCATGCACATTGAACAAAGCAAATGTTATAAATTGCACCGCAAACCTTAGTCATTTTATTGCGATTCATCCGCCTATTGTAGCGGACCTCACTGACGTTCAGACGCTTACAGCGCCGCTTATAGGTAAAGGTTTGGTTAATTTTTTATTTTATTCCAAGACATTTCTCCTTGATTCAGTAATATGTTGTTTAACTTTAATGTCATTCTGAGAAGTGGTTCGCTTTCTACAGCGTTTAGAAACTATAACTATGGACACCCTCTATTTACCATTGCCAGATCATTTATAATAAACACCTAATGTAATTCCGTAGCACTTCACACAATATCCTGTGTTGGTACGATCCTGGCAGGGAAATCAATTTATGCAAAACCCCAGGCGTGTTAGAATTTGCTAACCTGACGTAGAAAATTAATTAAGAGACAGACACACCTCTAACATCAGTTCCGAATTGCTAGCGCAAGTGGTTAGCTGTTAATGTCCTAGGTGCGGATCCTAAAGTGTAGAGTTAGATAGTAGTGAAAATGAGACGAATTTAAGGTCTCAACGGGAAGTTCTTCTAAATAAATACACGTATTTACCCGCAATAAAATACAAATATGGAACTCATGTCAGCATCTGCCAATATTAGGCGAAATTTATAGATCTGTGTTGCATGGTTTACACAATGTGAGCCTGAGGAAAGGACTGAGAACACGCCCTACTGATGCAACTAATGTTGTGAAATGACATCTAACTTTCTAACTAAACAAATATGGTGAATATTTGCCTGACTATCAGACTGACAGAGACACGCATCTAGCAATGCACTTGTTAAAGTGGGACACATCGCTGCACTGATTTCAATAAATCCTGAAGAAGAATTTTTCTAAGGTGCTGGTGCTGCTAATAAAGCTCGCCGTTAAGTTATCAGTAGCAGAAGTGCAAAGTGCTGCCACCATGAACGTGCTTCTGCCGAAACGAACTCTGGACCCAAGTCGGTTTTTGTAGTGGAGACCGCAGCCCACAGAGATCAATTCAGCGCCAAGTTCTGCAGCTAGAGAACTTCGGAATTTTCTGTCTGAACCGTGAAGCCTGCTCTTCCCCTCCTGAGAAACAATACTTTACTGCAAATCATTGTTTAAGGACTCTGTCTGCCTATCGTGTGTTTCTTTCACAAAAATTCCGCCAAGAAAACGTATTACGTTAAAAGTCAAATTACTTTTAGATCCATCACTCTCTTCGTAAATTTTTCTGCAAGTCTGAAGAAGGTACTATTCAGAAAATGATATAGCGCCGGACTCCCGCTGATACAAGTTCTTACTCTCAGCACTGCTTTGCCGCAAGGGGGCTAGGCAGTAGACAAACAGTAGCACCGTTTCCCCACGGACTCGTCCAGCGATGCAACTTTCAACCTGACAGCACCTCACGCTACCTGCCTCGTTTTCTGTGAATGCCAAAGTTCCTACTGGCGTCTTGAGCCTGTCCCAAATCCTGCATGTGCCCTGTTCCCAAGCAGTCTCCCAGATCAAAGAAAAAGAATGCCGTCACCGTATTAAACGTATTTAAGACATGAATTTAGTTAGAGGTCAGTACATACAGTCACTGTAGGCCACTTTCCTTTTTCCGTTTATTAGTGTAATTTATGCATACTTATTATCCTCCTAGTTGAATACAATTTTCGTATTACATGAAAAGGGACACGCCAGGTGGCTTGCTGCACGTAAGGTGTGTTGAATTTTCTTATGCGTGGTTTCCAATATCGAGCACAACATCAAAACTGCCTGTCTGGCGCCTTTGTCTTACCGGAAGCGAAACTGATCATCTAACAGTTCGTTAATTTTCTTTTTCCTTCGTTGTAAATGATTCTTGTGAGCAGCTTGAATGTCTGTTCTCCCACATATCTGCCCTTAACAACTACGGAAAAGTGTGGATATTTTCTGACAGTATGAGTAAATATCCAGAGTCATAGATTCTATACATGAACTGAAATAGTCGTCTGGCTACCACTTCCACCAATATTTACACCTTCCACATTAATTCCCATACCTCCTATACATCATCAGACAAGTGCTTCTCCTAGTAAAGGGCTGCAATGTACTCTTTCCTGCTACCACGACTCTCCTCTGCTTTTAAAAGTGGAGCTGGCACAACAACTTTATTCTAGTCAGTCTTGCTTTCAATTTTTCGAATGACTATTTTTACTTTACTATATAGTAAATCATCCTTCCTATGAACAATCCTGTTCAGATTTCTTCGCATTTTTCGTCCAAGCGTTTCGCCTTAAATACCTATCCCATGTTTCGTTCCTTGTAGGTTGACGTTATCAGGGAAAAAAAAAGAAAAAAAAAGGGACATTGTACGAATCAAGGCATCGAATGTCACTTATTCTGGTAGATAGGTCAGAAAATTTAAACAGGGAAATGAATAGGATGAAGTTGGATGTGGAAGGGATTAGTGACGTAACCTGACAGCATGAGAAGGACTTCTGGTTACGTGAGTGTACGTTTATCAAACAGAGGTAATAAAGGAGTAGGGTTGACAATGAATGAGAAAATAGGAATGTGAGTAAGCTACTGCGAGCGACGCCGTCAACACATTATCGTACTCAAATCAGAACAAAGGTAACACACATCGATATTGTACAAGGTTTTATGCCAGCTAGCTCCGCAGGGGGTGAAATAATGTATGATGAGATAAAATAAATTATGCAGGTAGTTAACGGGGAAGTAGGTTTAATTGTGATGGATGACTGTAATTCGGTACTAGGAAGTGGAAGAGAAGGAAAACCAGCAGAAGACTACGGACTGGGAAATTGAATGAAAGAGTAAGTTGCCTGGTAGGATTTTGCATAGAGCATAATTTAATCATGGCCAAAAACTGGTTTAAGAATCACGAAAGAAGTTTGCATACGGTGGACAGACTTGAAGGCATTGGAAGGTTTAAGATTAATTGTATAATGATCAGACAGAGATTTCGGAAAGCAGATTTTAAACCTAAGGCATATCCATGGGACAATTTGAACTCTGACGTAATCTATTGGTAGTGAACTGTATAATAAAACTGGTAAATTTGCAAAGATGAAGGATGTTAAGGAGATGGGATGTCGATCAGAGGCTGTTTAGAGGTTTGAACAGAGCATTAGGCAACACAGAAACTGGCCAAAGGAATACTGTTGAAGCTTTGAGAGATGAAGGAGTAAAGGCAGTAGATCAGATAGGTAAAAAAAGTATCAGGAGAAATCCTTCGATATCACAGGAGATACTGTACCTAACTGATGAAAGGAGAAAATATAAAAATGCAACAAATGACGCAGGTGAAAGGGAAAACTGTCGCCTAGAAATTATATTAACTGAAGGTGCAATGTGGGTAGTACGAATGATCTACAGTACAAATGAATGGCTACAGATTCGTGGATTACAACGGAATAGGAAAATTAAAGCGACCTTCGGAGAGAAGAGAAGCGTCTCATGAATGTAAGAAATCTGTATCGATAATCGGTACTAAATAAAAAGGGAAAAGTTGAAAGGTTGAGGAAGTATATAGAGGGGTTATACATGATGAATGAAGGTCAGTATTATACATTTGGCATGTCCGCAGCTGGTGGTCTAGTGGCTAGCGTTGCTGCCTCAGGATCACGAGGTCCCGGGTTTGATTCCAAGCCGGGTTGAGAATATTTCTCTGCCCGGGTACTGGGTGTTCGAGTTGTCCTCATCATCTCATCATTATCATCATCATCATTCGTAAAAGTGGCTAAATTGGACTGTGTAAATATTGGAAATTTGTACAGGCGCCGATGACCGCGCAGTTGAGGTCCCCAAAAACCTAACATCAACATCGTCATCAGTCATTTGACATATACTACCGACTAGATACTTTCTCTGGACTACGCTATGGGTTTAAGCATTTAGCATTACCCTTTATACAGCCGTCTACGCATCATTAAGGTTCAAATGGTTCAAATGGCTTTGAGCGCTATGGGACTTAACATCTTAGGTCATCAGTCCCCTAGAACTTTGAACTAATTAAACCTAACTAGCCTAAGGACATCACACACATCCATGTCCGAGGCAGGATTCGAACCTGCGACCGTAGCAGTCCCGCGGTTCCGGACTGTAGCGCCTAGAACCGCGCATCATTAAGGCTTGGCCTCAGCTTCTTCTTATGTCGTTTTAATCTATTAAATATAACATGTAGTAATTTTACCATCAGTTTTACCGAATTAGACCAGACCACGTAGAGTAAAGACTATCCAGCCCTATATAGGCTCAATTCTCATTCCCTCACGCCTTATAAATGTGGCACTGAATCGCATCTTCTTTGAACATTTCATAAATCGTGCAGTACTGTTTCCCGTTCACCGCTGAATGTTCTAGAAAAGCTTCTTATATACTAATACAGGTTTCACGGCCACTTCTTTGTATTTTTGAAAAGCTTTTTGTCCACCTCTTTGTATTCCCGAAAAACGTTATGTCTATCACTTAACGTTCCTCTTGGTATACAATATTTCTCACTCGCTTCCCTGCCTTCTTCTAAGGTGCCCATCATTTAATTGTCACATATTTATGTTGTGGGTTACCCATATCCGTCTAAAGAGTAGAAAAGCAATAATTTACGGTTTTATGACATCTGTTTTGTCAGGTATAACACAACATTACTGTAGTGTAACATTCTCCTTGTTTCTGCTTGAGCTATACTGTGTAACGAACTACAATATAGAGAATAATACGTCCACATGTACAACGAATATGTAATATTACTCCCTAGTAAAGAAACTACAACACTTTAAAGTCGTGCACCGAGAAACTCCCTTGGACCAAATAACTTGTTGCATTTCCAAAACGCGCCGTTGGTTTGTTTAAAATCACGTGAGGCGTATATTATATCAGTGTTTCACACTGTAGTGGCGCGACAGATGCTTGTACTAGCACTAGAGTTTATAAACAGCCCTTGTCGTATAGAATGCACTGTAAGATACCATCGACATTCCCCTCCATTGAGGGGGTTGGTGGGGGGGGGGGGGAGTGGAGAAGGATTATATTGATGTCTGTTAAGTCGATAATCTTATAAAGATAAATGATAGGCAAGTGGTAGCAGGCCTACGCTGCCCTGCTAAAGAAAAAACACCGCGTGTACAGGTGTTAGTAACAGGCCATAAAGTGAGCTTTGCGGTAAAGCCTACACTGAGCTGACAACAGGCACAATACAAGACATGAACGTGGATCATGATCAAGCCTTCTACAGTACAGAAAGTAATCCGTGTCTGAGCACAATACCTCCAAGCGATATTGTATGGGCTACTCTGGCATGAGAAGCTTCGCCACGACGAGGGGTTTTTCAGATTCCATTGTTAACAAATCTAAGGAAATACATTCGATGGAAGTGTTTTCACCTGGATAAGCCCTGGTATGAAGTCATTACCGCAATACTTCGAACCGCGAATACGAAGAGTCGAAAATCGCATACCATATTTTAAAGCAGACTCTAGGACAGACGCAAACAAATTAGTAGTGACGAAGAGTCGGTTGACATATAAGAGAGTCGTCTGGATGAATTAGTGTGGAAAGGAGTGCGATACTGAAGTCCTGAAGATAAAAGAGGTGTTTTTGAAACTTTCCAAGGTTGTAGCTACTACGATCATGAATAGTACCCTAAGCAGTTCATTTGAATAGCAGTGTATATCAGTGAGAAAGGGCGACCACAGAAATTGGACAACAAACGTAGCAAGAAGAAAGGCCACGGCGAAGAAGAAATACTTGAATGGCAAAACACAGAAATACAAGTATGTTCAGCGACACAGCAGTGCTATTTTTATGTACTGAAGACAACACAGATACAGATATAAATGGAAATACGAAATCACACGGAATACAGTTGTTCTCTAATCCCTTATAACACAATATTTGGAAAACATCCCTGACGCATCTGCGAAATTTTGGTCTGAACTTCGAGTCCACCGAGTATAAGAGATATACTGACGTTACGAATTTGAATTTAATTTTATTATTGTGGTCGTCAGTCCTAAAATTCGTTTCATGCAAGTCTGCACGCTACTCTAACCTGTGCAAACCTCTTCTCTCCGAATAACTACTGCAACCCACATCCATTTGAATCTGCTTCATGTACTCATCTCTTGGTCGCGTTATTCAAGTTTTGCTCCAACACTTACCTCTATTACTTAATTGGTGATCTCAAAATGTGTCCTTCTGGGTCTAGTTATACCATAAAATTCCCCCCCCCCCCCCAAATTCTGTTCCGTAGCTCCCCATTAGTTACGCCATCTAATCGTCAGCATTCTTCTGTAGTATCGCGTTTTAAAAGATTCTGTTATCTTCTTGTCCGAACTGCTTATCGTCCACGTTTACCTTCTGTACGAGGCTACACTCCAGACAAATGCCTTCAGGAAAGATTTCCTAACATTTACATTCGCCGTTATAAGCTTCTCTTCTTCAGAAACACATATCTTGCAACTGCACTTACAAGTCTCTTGCTGTCTCTGACAAAATTGCAGTGTCATCAGCAAGCTTGAAAATTTTAATTTGTTCTCTCTGCGCATTAATTTCTTCTCCCAATATTTCTTTCTGTTCTTTTAAAGCTTGCTAGCTTCACTTATTTAGTAACATCAGGGTACTAAGCAACGATATCACACTCCCTTCTCAACCAGTGTTTCCCTTTCATGCACTTCGACTGATAAAACTGCTGTCTGGTTTCTGTATCTGTTGTATAAAGCCTTTCGCTCCTTCTGTTTTATGTCTGCTACTTCGAGAATTTGAAAGAGTGTATTCCAGTTAGCACTGACAAAAGATAGAAAAAGTATAAAGGTAGATTCATATGTATTTAACGGCTATAAGGTACGTTATTGAATCACTATTACCTCATGCGTTTTATGACCCAAACTGGTGTTAGTTGAGGTCGGTTTCTACCAGTTTCTCTATTCTCCTGTAAATAATTCTGCCAGTATATTGCAGCTATTACTTATTAATCTGATAGTTTGGTCATATTTGCACTTGGCAGCCTCTGCTTTCTTCAGAACTGAAATTGTGACACCCTTCTTGAAGTCTGATGGTATTTCCCCCGTCTCACATGTAGTGCACTCCACGTGAAATACCTAGTTTTGTCCACTTTGCACTCCTAATGACATCAGCAGTTCTGAGGGAATGTCGTCTACTTCAGGGCAATTTTTTCAGCTTGGGTCTGTCAGTGCTCGTCGAACTGCTGTCACAGTATCATATATCCCGTCTCATCTTCTTCCTCTTCCCATTCTACAGGGTGTTACAAAAAGGTACGGCCAAACTTTCAGGAAACATTCCTCACACACAAAGAAAGAAAATATATTATGTGGACATGTGTCCGGAAACTCTTACTTTCCATGTTAGAGCTCATTTTATTACTTCTCTTCAAATCACATTAATCATGGAATGGAAACACACAGCAACAGAACGTACCAGCGTGGCTTCAAACACTTTGTTACAGGAAATATTCAAAATGTCCTCCGTTATCGAGGATACATGCATCCACCCTCCATCGCATGGAATCCCTGATGCGCTGATGCAGCCCTGGAGAATGGCGTATTGTATCACAGCCGTCCACAATATGAGCACGAAGAGTCTCTACATTTGGTACCGGGGTTGCGTAGACAAGAGCTTTCAAATGCCCCCATATATGAAAGTCAAGAGGGTTGAGGTCAGGAGAGCGTGGAGACCATGGAACTGGTCCGCCTCTACCAATCCATCGGTCACCGAAACTGTTGTTGAGAAGCGTACGAACACTTGGACTGAAATGTGCAGGAAGTCCATTGTGCATGAACCACATGTTGTGTCGTACTTGCAAAGGCACATGTTCTTGCAGCACAGGTAGAGTATCCCGTATGAAATCATGATAACGTGCTCCATTGAGCGTAGGTGGAAGAACATGGGGGTGATAACAATGCTGGGCACGTGTTACAAATTGCAGTTTCTATTTCTATTTTACTTTTTTGTATTTCTTGTTCATTTAATCGAGAGATTATTGTGTATTCAAATTTTTATCAGTGGGAGTTGTAAAATTTCCTGTTTAGTAATGCAGGTGTAAAATACGACAAAGTGATACTTTTCGATATATCATGTGGACATATTATTCTCTATATTGTAGTTCGTTACACAGTCTAGCTCAAGTAGTAACAAGGAGAATGTTACACTACAGTAATGTTGTGTTATACCTGACAAAACAGATGTCATAAAACCGTAAATTTACCACCTGAAGTGTCGTCTTGCTTAATTAGCGAAGCTACACACTGTTTTGGAGATTTTGTGGTGAACTATTGGATTCATTTTCTTTAGTGGTTATTTTCTTTACTGATTACTCCATATTGTAAACAATAACATACTTCTGCAAGTGTATACGCTGTAAAACTTCATTTTAGTTTGAAATTGAAACACTAACAGGACATCAAGTAATTGAATCAAACAATTGAACCAGTAGCAAATACGAATAGATGACAGTCTACCTCAAAGGTTTAGAAAGTGAATAGCAAAATATCTTTAAATCATTTCCCTAACTGAAGTGTGTAAGAGGTATGCGCTGCCTGCAATAGGCAAGGCATAGGAGAGTCTCTGACCAGAGAGCAGTATGTTGTTAGTTGTTGATTGTCGCTAGTGTGCGCTAGTCTGCAGTAGTCTGCGCGTGTCTGCAGTAGTCTGCAGTAGTCTGTGTTAGTCTGCGCGTGTCTGCGCTTGTCTGCAGTCTGCTCTGGTCGGGACTCTGGAGGATAAGTATTATTGTATAAGGTAAAGAAGCAGCCTTGCGCATATCTAGTAATGTATGTGAACTGTCATCCATTTTTTTTAAATGCCCTAATAATAATTTTTATAATATAAAGTAATTTTTTATAAAAAAGCATTCATTTCAATTTAAAGAATTTATCCAATGCATGATTATTTCTTTCACGAATCACAAATGTATAGGCGAGCATTGCACGGAGCTGTGCCGAAAATTTTTTAGGTAGGAGCAGATATATTCGCCGTTTTTATTGAGGTAAGAATTTTTGCTTTTTTATTCAGAATACAGGACCGTGGCGCAGCGCTGCTGTCGTCCTAAGATTTACCAGGTTACTATTTTTTTTTTTATTTCGGGGTTTAGGAATTTTTCTGTTTCGAACTTAACATTAAATGACAAAAGAATTTTGTGGGTACATCAAATGTGAATGCATTTCTGCATGGAGATTATAAATGGGAACCAATTTTGTTCAGAGGTTACATTAAATTAGAATCGCATTCATTATTAATATTAAATTATTTTGTGGGGAGGTTACAAGTGCCACTCGACTCCAATGATTTAGCTACTTGTGAGACGTTTACCTTTCACTATACATACTGTCACATAAACTATCAGAGTACGTTAAGGATGACTGATCAGAAATTTATTGTACATAGTCATTTCGAGATCAACAATTTTCGCAAAAGATGGAAAACATATTAATCGGTCATTCTGAGAAGAACATCAATGCGGTGGATATTGGGAATAGCTGTTTCTATAGAAGTCAGAAGTCGGGATATGACTTGAAACAACAACACCTGGCCGGAAAGCGAGAAATGGAAGTTGTGACATCAGCCATAAGTAGCGAAAGTAACAGTTGTGTTGTATGAATAACTTGTTGGGTATAAAAAATTTGTTGTGCTAAGTGAACGTTACGAGATTGTTATTTAAGTAGACAGAAACCATATTGTGTTACCAAGCTCTGTTTGTGTGAGTTTAATGCAACATAATATTTGTTTATACAGTTTCTTCATGGTTATAAAGTGTTGCCTACCAAATGGTAATGGAACTTGCATAGCATGAAACAAGGTTCAGATGTTCATGTTCACTAAACACGATTTCAGGAGACCGAAATAGCTTCATTCAATTTGAAGACCGAACTCTTCAGTTACCAATTATTCAGTGGCATGTACTGTTTTGATCTTAATTTAGTAATACTTGTTTTAGAGTATGTTATGTTATTGTTTGCAAGATAACTTGGGTTGAATATATTACGATCACTGTACTTCACTACTCACTTTGCAGGTGTATCACAGGCATTTCAGAGCTAGCGACATTATGTGGGAAGTATCTATCACGGCCGTAAAGACTATAACTGCTCCACTTTCTTAACCATGGCCTGATTCCAGTCCTGTGTCACTCATTTAGCCGATCACTTCAGTCGGTGAATCTTCATCTGCAGGACCATACACACAGGCACCAGAAGAAAAAAAGGAGCACATTAGAGGCAGCAGCATTCGAGGAAATAATCAAGATTAGTGTAACTAGCGATAATAAATATTTAAAAAGAAATCACTAACAGCTTTCTTGAACTTAAAAATAAAGTTAATTTAATTCCTTTACATTAGAACTGGGTGAAACACTGAACGATGGGTTACCTGTTTTCACATGTTTCGACCTATCTGTGCAGTCTCATTACTTAGAGGATATTGTGATCATTTGAAGGAGGTGCTCTATTCAAAAGGAGTTTCATTAAAGAAATTCTAGTCACTGAATTTGTTCTTGAAGCTATACTGCCAACAGAAAATTGTGTGCACACTGCCGACTGTGATGTGCTCCTTTCAGTTTTTGTGTAGAATTACGTTACTGGTAAATGTGTGACAGCCTTTTAAACTACTACTGTACATTTAGAAATGCTCAAGGTCTTCCTAACATTCATACCCATGACAATAACGCAATATTTAAACCGTCAGCGGCTGTGTTTAAAAATGTGATAGTCATGTTGTATATGCTACGCTCGAAATTAATCACAGATGTGTGTCCTCAGTTGTTTTTCCCTCATTTGCACATAAACTACTTCATGTTTTTCTCTATTAACAAACCTCAGTCAAGTATAAAATCAAAAGTCGCTAACTTTATGATCCACGCAGTTCTTTACATTACGATAGCCATGTGGCTATGATGTGACGGTGCAGTTGTTAGCCTTGTCTCTGGGTGGTGTTTGGTTAGAACAAATATTTGTTTCCGTTTGCTACGAACTTTAGTTTTCAAGGCTGTCTCCACAGAGTATATTTGCTGAACGTATCAACCATTTCAGAAAAATTCATTTCATTTACTATTTCCGTGATTCACATTGGTTTCTATGTGTACATAGTTGCAATGAACACGATATCGTCAGCAGGCTTATATTGACAACATTGGCTGCATCGAGACAGCTTTCGCTACTGACAGAGACCATTCGTCTACTATCGACACAGCTATTCCCGTCAGAAAATGTTTGTGTGACCTGTGCTACTTTCCAGTCCTTAGGAACAGACCTTTCGTCAGTTCCAGTATACATGTCGACATCTTCTTCGAGTGAACTGTTATTGCTTAATAAATCCCGTCACTCAAATACGATTGATAAATCTCATCATTCACTTGCTATTATAGACTTAGTTTGATCTGTTGGGTCACACCAATAGTCAAGAAAGGAAATAGGAGTAACCCATTGAATTACTGACCCATATCACTGACCTCAATTTGCAGTAGGATTTTGGAGCATATACTGTACTTGAACATTATGCATCACATTGAAGAAAATGACACGGATTTAGAAAATATCGTTATTGTGCAACACAGCTATCTCTTTATTTCCATGAAGTAATGAATGCTATCGACAATGATTTCAGGTCGATTCCGTATTCCTAGATTTCAAGAAGGCTTTTGATACCGTTCCTCACAAGCGATAATTAATAAAATTACGTGCATATGGAGCATCGTCTCAGTTGTGTGACTGGATTCGTGATTTGCTGTCAAAGAGATCACAGTTAGTGGTGATAGACGGTAAATCATCGAGTAGAACAGACGTGATATCTGGCGTTCCGCGAGGTAGTGTCATAGGCCCTCAGCTGTTCCTGATTTACATATGTGATCTAGGTGATAATATGAACAGCCCCCTTAGGTTGTTCGCAGATGACGCTGTAATTTACCGTCTAGTAAAATCATCAGACGATCAATACCAATTACAAAATGATCTAGAGAGAATTTCTGTACGGTGCGAAAAGTGGCAATGGTACTAAACAAAGAAAATTGCGAGGTCATCCACATGGGTTCTAAAAGAAATCCGATAAATTCTAGGTATAGGATAAATCGCACAAATATAAGGGCTATAAATTCGACTAAACAACTAGGAATTAAAATTAAGAGCCACTTAAATTGGAAAGACCACATATATAATATTGTGGGGAAGGCGAAACGAGGGCTGCGCATTGTTGTCAGAACACTTAGAAGATGCTACAAACCCACTAGAGAGACAGCCTACAGTACACTTGTCCGACCTCTGCTGGAATATTGCTGCTCAGTATGGAATCCTTCCCAGGCAGGATTGAAGGAAGACATCGAAAAAGTGCAAAGAAGGCAGCTCGTTTCGTGTTATCGCGCAATAGGGGTGAGAGTGTCACTTTTATGTAGTCACTGAAACAAAGGCGGTTTCCTTTGCGGCGAGATCTATTTGCGAAATTTCAATCACCAATTTTCTCTTCCGAATGCGAAAATATGTTGTTAACACCCACCTACGTAGGGAGAAATGATCGTCATAATAAAATAAGGGAAATCAGAGCTCGAACGGAAATATTTAGGTGTTCCTTTTTCCCACGCGCCATTGGAGAGTGGATTGGTAGGGTAGTAGTATGAAAATGGTTCGATGAACCCTCTGCCAGGCACTTAAGTGTGAACTGCAGAGTAACCACGTAGATGTAGATGAAAACAAAGAACATTAAATTGTAGTGATGGACTCCAATTTTACAGATACTCCGGAGCGTAATACTACATTACGGTAGTGAAAAAAATGTTGCTTGTTTATTGAAGATCTGAAATGATTAAAAATGGCGAAACACTTGTCATTAATTCGTCGCCTGCTAGTATGTGATGCACATAAATAACTATGTCATTCCGCAAGTGTAGTCGTACCTTTGGCGTGACACAAATATCTGTCGCTGTGGACACCAGTACATCCTCGTTCCTCGTCAAAGAGAGAATGTAACGTTTTTTGTTCTCTGATGTAAAATGTTGCCAGCCTGTAGCTGAGAGCGCCGAATGGATTATCCGCGGCGCGCTAGCACCTCATAAAGAGCGGCCGCGCTGTGTGCGAGGCGCGTGCAGTCAAAAGCGTGGGGCGCGCAGGAAATCCGGGACCAGCAGAGTCCGGAGGCGCTATCTCGTCCGCCGCCTCCATTGTGGCCACGCGTCACGCGCGACAAAAGACGGAGAGCGTGGCCGACCGCTCGCTGCCCACAACGGGCCCCTAATTGTCGCGAGTGTATGTGTGTGAGTGTGTGTGTGTGTCCGACGCCCTCATGGGGTCACCACCAGCTGCCGGCAGGTTGTTGTGTGGACTGCTTGTGCTCCGGTAGGGAAGTGCCGTCCGCTGCTCGCTATAATACTGCTTTTCGTAAGAGGCCGATGGACGAGGTTCAGTGGGGTGAGAGGTCATGGTGCGAAATTTCGGATTACCGCTCGTCTCGGAGACGATGGAGGATAAGACGACCTTTACGGGGCAAACGGGTGCCACCGCCAGTAACACCTGACAGATCACTAAATCCCGCATCACACTGCGGTTAGCGTCGACGTCGTGGGCTCCAACTCCACTGACAAGGCTTCGGAAGTCGGTCGGGGTTATATTTTGAGTGCCTTGGCGCAAGTGGCCCACGGTCTCAATTTCATCGTTATGGTTTTATCCATTGTTACTCCAATTATCTATGCTCTTTTCATGAAAACACGTTAATAACACTGACAGTGTCTACTTAGAAGCAACAGTACGTAATGCATTAAACGCAGAGGAATTCAACAACACTATTATTCAAAAGTGTTGTGAGTAAAACGGTCGTAACTCTTCTCTTCCATCTCTCACAGCTCCTTCCGCTACTGAGTTGGATAAAACCAAGTCACAAATTTTTAATTCCCTATGAAAAATCCATATCTACTGTAAGTGACAAATATAACTCAACAGAATCCTTTCACTTCACTGTCATTTGATGAATAGTTCAACGTATTGTCACAGATACTTAGCATTTTAATCCACGACGTGGCCGCAGCAACACTTCACTGGCCATAATTCATTCAAAGTACCATGCCTGTTCTTACAGATTCAGCTTAATGTAGGATAATTCAGAAATGAAATAATATGTCCACGAAATCGTCCTGTCACTAGCTTTCCAAGGTTGTCGATAAGGAATAGCAAGGCAACACACTCCCGTACTCTCATGCAATTTTATAAACGATGAGTACAAATTTATACCGGGTGGTTAAAAAAGAAGTGCAGCGTTTCACGGAGGTCCGGCCTGGGCTGTAATCACCATATGACAGCGAAACTTGGTGGATATGCAAATGCTTAGATGCGAAAGCGATTTACGCTGGAAAAAAGTTGGTTACTTTTTCGACCACTGGACTCAAATCTGCCACTCTACAGCATCTCGTCGACGCCTCCGGTGCTAATAATGAACTAACACTGTAAGCGGTGGTTAGTAATAAAATCAACATTAGATCTTTCTCACTTGTCCGACCGCTTCTGCCGATGCCCTGATCTTAATCCATTACGTTTCGAAACATTTCTATGCGTTAGAAAAAGAGATACTTGTTAACATTATATATAGATTTAAGTGTTATGAAGTCTTTTCCTGAAAGTGTTTGTTTGGTGTGTAGCCCCGTATGGAAGTGAACTGTGGAGGATAAACAGATTTCCTGCCGGAGGTTCGAGTCCTCCCTCGGGCAAGGATGTGTGTGTTGTTCTTAGCACAAGTTAGTCTAACTTGGTTTCAGCAGTGTGTAAGTGTCGGGACCGATGACCTAATCAGTTTGATCCCTTAGAAATTCACACACATTTGAGGATTTGATAAACAGTTTAGAAAAGAAGAGAAGAGAAGGTTTTCAAATGTTGTGCTACAGAAAAATGCAGAATATTAGATGGCTAGATCACGTATATAAAGAGGTACTGAATGGATTGGAGAGGCAAGAAATCCCTGCCAAAACAAGAGTTCTATAGATAGTACACTTGCTGAGACATCAAGAGAACACTAATTCAGCATCGGGTTGATGAGCGGTAAGAGATGAATACATTAAGCAGATCGGCAGAGATGTAAGTTGCCATAATTATGAGGAGATGAAGAGGCTTCCACAGGATAGAGTAGCATTCAATGCTGCATCAAATCAGTCTTTGGATGGAAGACCACAACAACAACAACAAATGTTGAGAATATATGTCAGTCAGTGAAAGCTATATACGTGAGACTGCCTTTGATCTCTGGGGAAGAGAGGAGTTATCCATGGAGGAATGAGGAAGCAGAGATACTGGTGAAGATGATAAAGAGAGCCTTATTCTGTGTGAATACCGTAGAACATACGGACCCAAACGGAAAGAAGGAAAAAGGGCCTCTATGGAAACTATAAATTAAGGGTTACAGAAAGTAGGAGAGAATTAAGAGGAAAACTATGGTGGTACTAGGCAAAGCAGAGCTCTCCGATGGGAGAATTATTCCGTGATTTTCTTTCAGAAAGTTCACAGTTAGTTAGCAGTTGACGGAATGTCATCAACTAAAAAAGAACGAAATCTGGCGTTCCCCAAGGAGGTGTTGCACACCGTCTGCTGTTCCTGATAAACAATGTAGGAGACAATAAAGGTAGCACTCTTGGACTGTTTGCAGATGATGCTATCATTAACCGTCTTGTCAAGTCATCAGACAAAAAAACAAAAGCAAAATGATTTTGACAAGATATCTGTATGGCGTGAAAAGTCGCAACTGACTCGAAATAATGAAAAGAATGAAGTCATTCACATGGTTACTAAAAGTAATCCTCTAAATTTCGGTTGCTCGATAAATAACACAAATCAATTGGCTGTGAATTCAAGAAATATTCAGGAATTACAATTAAGAATAACTGAAGATTCAACGATCACATGGACAATGTGACGAAAGCGAACCAAAGACAGGTTTATGGGCAAAACACCTAGAAGATGCAACAGGACTGCTCAACAGATTGTTTACACTACACATGCCCGTTCTTTTCTACCGTATTGCTGCGAGGTGTGGGATCCGCAGCTGATTGGATTGAGGGAGGACATCGAAGAAGTTCGAGAAAGGCAGCTCGTTTTATACTGTCGTAAAACAGGGGGAGAGCGCAACGGATATGGCTCGTAACTTGGGGTGGAAATCATTCAGACAGGCGTGTTTCGTTATGGCAAAATCTCCACATGAAGCCGGCCGAAGTGGCCGTGCGGTTAAAGGCGCTGCAGTCTGGAACCGCAAGACCGCTACGGTCGCAGGTTCGAATCCTGCCTCGGGCATGGATGTTTGTGATGTCCTTAGGTTAGTTAGGTTTAACTAGTTCTAAGTTCTAGGGGACTAATGACCTCAGCAGTTGAGTCCCATAGTGCTCAGAGCCATTTGAACCATTTTTTTTTCTCCACATGAAATTTCTAACTTAGTCATACGAACGCAAAAATATTTCGCTGGCCACGATATACTTAGGGAGAAATGATACATAAAGTAATATACATTAGAATGGAATGTAAGCGAAATGGCTTAAAGGTTTTCGACGAACCCTCTAACAGGTTCTTAATTGGGAATTGCAAAGTAGTCATTCACTAAAATTATAGATATCAGAGCTCACGCGGAAATATTTAAGTGTTTATTTATCCCCCGCGTTGACAAGATTGGAATGTAAGAGAAATAGCTTGAAGGTGGTCGATGGACCCAGTACCAGTCTCTCAGTTGTGAACTGCCGAGGGCTCACGTGCGTGTCTGTGTATGTAGAAGATACTGAAGACGACGAGAGTTGTAAGGAAAGATGGTGCTGGAATTACTCTAATAAGCGTGGAGTAGTGGAATATACCGGGTGATCAAAAGTCAGCATAAATTTGAAAACTTAATAAAACACGGAATAATGTAGACAGAGAGGTAAAAATTGACACACATGCTTGGAATGGCATGGGGTTTTATTAGAACAAAAAAAAAAAAAAAACAAATTTCACAAAATGTCCGACAGTTGGCGCTGGACAGCAAAACGTCAGTGACTGCGCATGACAATCGTGTATAGAAGGAGCTGTAATGAGAGAGAGGATAAGGTGCGCCAGCAGTCGTAGCATGTTCACGTGACCGGAAAAGGCGCTTTTAGTGAAGCAGTGTTATCAGAATGGTGAATGTGCTAGTTCAGCGTTACGATCCTATCGCCATTGGAAGGGGATTCGAACGGGTAAAGGTCCGTTTGCAAATGCAGCTGTGGCGAGAATGATTTCGAAGTTCGAAGCCACGGGTTGTTTAGACGATAGACCCCGTAGTGGCCGACCGAGCACAAGGCGTAATGCTGCTGAGACAGTTCAGGAAGAAATGGAGACTGTAGCGGGTTCGTCTATGCACGGGGAAGTCAGCGCTCGTGCAGTCGCACGTCGCACCGGCATTCCATTCACTACTGTTTGGTTGGCACTTAGGCGTACCCTCCGATGCTATCCGTAGAAAATCCATCGGCATCATGAACTGTTACCTGGCGATTTAGTGAAGCGGAGGGCATTTGCGGTGTGGGCGTATCAAAAGATGGTGGACGGTGACGATTAGTTGAGTAACGTATTGTGGACCGACGAAGCTCATTTCACGCTCCGAGGGTCTGTCAACCCCCACAACTTCAGAATTTGGGCTACCGAAAATCCTAGAACTGTCGTGGAAACTCCATTGCACAACGAGAAAGTCACGGTACGGGTTGGATTCACCACATATACCGTTATCGGGCCTTTTTTATTCGAGGAAATGCGTGATTCTGATTTTGTAACTGCTACCGTGACGGGTGAGAGGTACGCCGATATGTTACAGAATCGCATCAACCCAGCGTGGCTCATAAACACCTGTTGGAACGTACGATGTTTATGCAGGATGGCGCTTTACCCCATATTGCTTGACGCGCGCAAGATATCTTGCGCGCGTCGTTTGGTGATGATCGTGTGCTCAACCGCCACTTTCGTCATGCTTGGCCTCCCAGGTCCCCATACCTTAGTCCGGGCGATTATTGGCTTTGGGGTTACCTGAAGTCGCAAGTGTATTGTGATCGACCGACATCTCTAGGGATGCTGAAAGTCAACATCCGACGCCAATGCCTTACCATAACTCCGGACATGCTTTACAGAGCTGTTCACAACATTATTCCCCGACTACAGCTATTGTTGAGGAATAATGGTGGACATATTGAGCATTTCCTGTAAAGAACATCATCTTTGCTTTGTCTTACTTTGTTATGCTAATTATTGCTATTTTGATCAGATGAAGGGCCATCTGTCGGACATTTTTTGAAGTTTTGTATATTTTTGGTTCTAATAAAACCCCATGTCATTCCGAACATGTGTGTCAATTTGTACCTCTCTATCTACATTATTCCATGATTTATTCAGTTTTCAAATTTATACTGACTTTTCGATCACCCGGTATATTACGAAGCCTTGCTCTTGGAGAAGAGAAAGTAATTCACACCAGGAATGGTAAATTTGACGAAGGAAGACGAACATTCATTTACATGTCAAATAATCATATAATAAATTTTCATAGCTGTGAAGCAATGAAACATGCAATGAATCACAGATTCCGGACACAATAAACTTGGAATAAAAAAAGGCAAAGCCTGTAGTTGTGTGTGATGTCTTGTCTCGAATATATAATAAGTATCTGGAAGCTGGCCGGGTATCCAGGGAATGGAAAATTTGTGTTATAACATTAATGCCTAAGATGGGGAACATACATGACTGTGGAAATTACTGGTGAATGAGTATGATGCCATGACTAGTAGGATTACACGGGAGAATGGAGATGGAGGCTGTAATATCTTAAGAACACAATAGTTTCAGCTCTGGGCGTTTTGATGGAGTACTCGCATTATGGAATCTATTAGAGAAGGGAATTGACAGACAACTGGATTCCCATTTGCTCTTTGTGGATTTGCAGAAGGCCTATTATTCGGTACTACAAATAAATTGTTTACTATTATGCAGAACTGTGACGTGTCAACTGCTTACATTAAAGCTGTTGCATAGCTATATACAGACTATGTGAGCGCTATCAAGACAGGAAATGGAATGTGGCCGGAGTTCCCTATTACATAAGAGCTACGCCAAGACGCTGTCACCGGCGCTGTTTAATATCTATCTGGAGCAACCTGGAAGAGCATATGTGATAGTATGTTAGTCCATATCGGGATGAAATATTGTACACACTTCTCTTCACTGACGACAGGCCATGTTAACTGGAGACCAGGATGATCCTGAGCACATGCTTCTGAAGTTAAGCCAGGAATATGACAGATTGGCTCTCACAACTAGCTTCCGAAAAGACGAGTACATGGAAGTTGGCGACAGTACCATCGGGGATCTGGAGGTTGCAACCAGTAACATCAGGGGACATAGGTCTTCTATTAGTCTGTATTACGATATCTTCCAACGGAAGAAATAAGGATGACATAAAGAATAAAGTAGGTTAGGGCAAGAAAGCTGAAGGGCAACTGAACTATTTTGTTTCGGGCAGCAAAGCAACACAAAGAAACAAACAGGTGATATACCGTCCAGGTGTTAAAAATATCGCTACGTACGGAGTAGAAGTATGAGTATTAAACAAGCTTCAGAGAAACGTGTTACTTGCGCTAGAGATGGACTTTTGAAAGCAATGCTTCGGCATCAAGCTGGGCCACTAACCAAATACCAACACAAGGAAACGTATGAGTGTTGATAAATCAATAACAGACACCATACAGATGAAAGGTCTAAAATGGTATGGACATCTGCTAACGGTGAACTATAGCCAGTGGCCGAAGAATGTTTGGCAGTGGACCTCACAGGAAACAAGAAGACTGGGGTGACCTCCGAGCAGCAGGAGTCTACATCTACACTTACATCTACTTCTACATAGATACACCAAAATCCACCCTACCGTGCGTAGGGGAGGGTACACTGTACCACTAATGGTCATTCCCGTAGTGTTCCACTCGTAAAGAGATCGAGGGAAAAACAGCTGTCTATATGCTTCCTCATGATCCCTCACTTCTCGTATCTTATCTTCTTGGTCCTTACCTGCAACGTATGTTCGCTTTCCAAGCGATTTATTTGTTGCCACTACAGTGCCCTGTTGACCTTGGTCCACCTCACAGGGTCCCGCACTCCTGAGGCCACCACCCACGCAACCCAGTGCAATGGGCTGTGTGTCGTCCTTGAAAGCCACGGGTGTGTGTCGTCGTTAGGCTGCCAGGAGTTGGCTCAGCGGTCTGCATCACTGCCAGCTCAGCACTGCCCAGTGTGAGCTGTGGGCGGCTGAGATCGTGGTGACGGCAAACGCCCGTGATTCGGCACCCTAATCTGCGGCCCTCGCTTCATGATGCCTCCGCCATGTGTTGGAAGCCAGGACAACTGCCCACGGTAGTGAGCGAGCTGTATGGTGGCCGCCACTGGCTGGCTGGCTACGGACCACGTGTCGGCCTCAGGGGGTCGAACCAGCAACCCGCCGTGGACGGGAACACTGGCGCCCCATTTGCTGCTGTGTGTAGCTGGTGGTGTGACACGCCCTGCCATCCCGGAGAGTTGCCACACTTGAATCGATCTCGTTAGAAAACGGCACCTATTTATATTTGGCTGTGCGCCACTGTTTTGCCAAGCACTCCACGTCCCATACACATTACATGCTAGGATGTTCAGTGGGCCCCTTCTGCTTGCGACTTGCGACATGTAAAACAGCTACGTATACTCTTTCAGCAAGTTGACGGCCCTGTGGCCTCTATTCTACTTCGCAACTGTTAGCATGCATAACCCACTGCAATCCGGCCCACACCTGGCTG
The DNA here is from genome assembly GCF_023898315.1 of Schistocerca nitens. Lineage (NCBI taxonomy): Eukaryota > Metazoa > Arthropoda > Insecta > Orthoptera > Acrididae > Schistocerca > Schistocerca nitens. Next base: position 105,354,826 of record NC_064619.1, read on the forward strand.
TAACTGGTGCTCAGACTATCGTGCAAAACTAACTTTCCCTATCCTAAACGTTGGTGCCACTACACTATAATTAGATTGTATGACAAGAAAATGGTTGACTGATTTGGGGGGAGGGGACCAAGCAGCAAGGTCATCAGTTCCATTGAGTTAGGGAAGCTTGGGGAAGGAAGTCTGCCGTGCCTCTTCAAAGGACCCATCCCGTGATTTGTCTGAAGCAATTTAGGGAAATAACAGAAAATTTAAATTAGGATGCCGTACACGGGTTTATACAGTTGTCACCCCCAAATGAGAGTCCAGTGTGCTATCCTATGCGCCAGTTCGTTTGGTGCACAAAAATGTAGTCCATAAATCTCCACAAAATTTTCCCAATAATATGCACTAACACAAGATCTGAAGTCAATAAGTTCGCAATTAGGAAAGAACGACTTTCTGTTTGCGGGGAAGGTGACTGAATTATTTTTATTTATTTTTTATTGTTTTTATGATTTTAACTTTTTTCATTTTTTACAGAAACAATTTTTTATGGTAGAATATGCTTTGACCTTCTTCAGATACTGCAATAGAGAACAAAAAATCTTAAATTAAGACCTGAAACAATGCAGTTATTTTCACTAGGTCTACTTGTAAGCGTAGTGAAGTTCTATTAACTTACATGTGGTTCATAGTTATCGGCGGCATTTGATGAACAAGTGTTCATGCGTTGTCAGGTAATCACAAAATCATAAATTGGCAAATTGTATAGTTACAATAAAGTGCCCTTTTTCTTACTTACTGTTCAAGTTAGATGCACGCGTCCTGTGTATGACAATATTCCATAGTTAAAACCTTAAAATATGGCAACGATTACAGCAATATTTTAACCACCTATTCATCAAAATGAAGGTAGTCTTTGGTCGTTAAAACTTGACAACCTGTTTAGAGCAAAACGCGTGCTTTACAATGAATGAGACAGTGCAGCAATCAGTGGAGCTGCGCCTCAGCTGACAGATGTTTACGACGCAACTTGGGTGGGAACTTATTACGTGATGATGATGATGATGATTAGTTTGTGCAGCACTCAACCGCGTGGTCATTAGTGCCCATACAAAGTCCCAATTTTTTCACAGTGCAATCTAGCTACTGTCACGAATGATGAGCATGATGATGCAATGGTGAGGACAACACTAATACCCAGTCCCCGGGCAGAGAAAATCCCCAGTCCGGCCGAGAATCGAACCCGGGACCCCATGATGCAGAGATAGCAACGCTAGCCATTACACCACGAGCTGCAGACAATGATATTACGTGCAAATAAATTCGGTAGTATTTAAATCAGTACTTTCAAACGTTTTAGGACTGTTGTCATTAAATAAATGAGAATAAGTGTGATTAGCTAACGTTCGTAAAACACATACTTCAGTTTGGTACTAATCTGTAGGAATTTTAAAAATGTGATATATTGGGATATCAGGTGTCATTAACTAGGAGCTACTCCACTTTCTGTTCTTACAATTAGTCGGGTTTGTCAAAAATCAAGCGATGTGAACTCGCTGTCTTAATTTGCATCAGGTGGCAGTAGCACAGTCAGAATGTTACAGATGAGGAGCTGTGATATCTTATAATGGATCCTGAATATTTGTTTCGGCTTCGCTGTTGTCACGTGGTTTCAGATTAACGACCAAAGCAGTGTTGAAGACATACTTCTTGTTTTTTTTTCAAATTTTTCACGCCTATCATTCCATACCGCAAAACCGTTTACCTTCCAACTGTGTTTGTGAGACCTCAGTCGATTCTAATCAACTTCCCCTTCACCAAAACACGAATTAAAGTCATTGTAAAGGAGAGCTAACATTATTTCTAGCATTAAGAACCAGAGCAGGGCTTATAACCGTCTTTCCGGCAGCGCCTCAGTATATCCTTTATTCATGATCATTATTTCATTATTGGGTCGCTTGGCATCGCCGTCTGTCAGCAGAATCTCTGAATAAATTATACGTTCGCTGAAGTTTTCTTACTGCGCGGAATCTGAAGGGCTCTCGACTCCACTTCTCCCGTTCACTCCTCTGGTAGAACAATTAGGATGAGTGGCGTCCATTAGGGGGAGCGCCGGATTAAGGAGGAGAGCAGGTGGAGAGGTCTTCCGACAAAGGAGGCGACGAGTCGCAACCGAAAGGACGCACATGCGGCTTTAGCCAGGGCTGTGCGTTAATGGAGGACGCGCCGCTGGGTTACCGCTGCGTTAATTGATGAACGATAGTTTAGAGACACTGTGCAAACAGCCTCCTTCCAACGCTCTCCAACGCACGTGCTGGTATCACTGAAAGTTACTACAATGGCACTACAAAGTTTCTGTAAACAGTTCCATCTATTACTGGATAACAAAATCTGACGTCACACATCATGGCGAATGAAGTTATGGATAACAGTCAGTTGTATGAGACATGAAGGGTACATGTAAATGTAGTATAGATTCATTCGTCCAAAACTACGTTTTAGAAAGGGTAATATGCGTGACGTGTTCAAGGCTATCATAATTCATGTTTTAGCAAGTCAAACAATATCTGAACTACCATGAAAAATAAAACAACTAATACAACAATAAAATTGGAGATCATTGCAGTCTTAAACGTATTACACACAACGTGTTTAAATACGCCGAAGTACGCCATTACAGGGTTCATCGATGTCGCATGCGTTGATTGCGGGCATTATTTACTGGCTCTACTATTCATAGGGCGAATAGACTGCAGCTTGTCACGGATTATCTCTGGCACACCATCTCCTGAAGCAGGCACTGAGGAGTGTTGGTGGGCAGTAAAAGGGAGACAGCGAGCGGCAGCGGACTAGTGGGTATCGCGGGCCGTGTTCTAGACATGGTGGTGGGTCAGTCAGCCGTTAGCTCAGTTTATGTCAAGACTTGGTGTAACTGGCGAAGTCGGAGTTACGACGCAGCCGAGTATGGCGTCCTTCTGTCCGCTCCCACTGATATGTCCGGCTTTGACATTCAGTGGCGTCTGTGATAGGCTGCTGGGATTCGCACAGGATATTTCAAGCTTTATCAAATATCCGTCACATCATGAGTTTATGGTCGGTACTTCTCACACTATGATCGCCCAGCTCCATTGCCTGCTCATGGTGACGTACTAAAATATTTGTTCGAGCGTAATTATCTGAGCTAGGACTCTGTTGCTTCAAATTTTTTATATCTCTGATCAGCCGAATATTGGGCTGTATATGTAATTTTGTCTGCACTGGGGTTTCTGTGTACCACTGACAGCTCCATTTAGTGTATCTATGTCGGCTATATGCAGTGTGAAAGACTAAATTCAGTGGTTAACCTGATTGTTAGATTTTCCCATTGATAAGGCAGTCGGCTTTCTTGTGCCGCAGTAATCTGGAAAAGTGTTTTGGCAATTAGCTGTGGCAAAAATTTTGGGCGTTAAATTGTGACCTTAAGTGTTTTTAAGGATTTTGCATTTAAGATTTTATTTTACATTTTGTTTAACAGAATTTGATATACATGTTAAAATTGTAGATTCCCATGTCTAAATACCACGGAAGGAAATATTAGTTGTAAGATCATATTATTAAGTACTGCCTCATAGAGGTAAGCTGGTCATTTTCCTTATTTAACTGTTTTTTTCCCTGCATTAAACTTTATTTAGCTAAATGGTTTAAGGGACATTACCTTCTCCACTACTCCACATTCTTGATATTTCGTAAATTTTATTGTAGATCAATTTTTGAAATTTGGTGACGAGGGGCTTTATGCTGACGGTTTCTTGAGAAGATGCCCATTAACGTTGGCATAACGCGTCGGTTGGGCCTAAGTTTGTTATCAGCCCTACTTAATCTTCTGAGCTCTGCGGCCGATTTTTCATTCGCTGGTGTCCTCATGGGCTCGTTATTGTTACACACTGCCTTTGTGTTTATTGGCTGTCTTCGAGATGCAGCCATGAAGGCCTTAGCATGCTGGCTCGAAATGCTAATAAATCGTGAGTTAAGTAGTGGCTGTATTACTTAATGTTCTGATCTATGGAAATTAAAGTTTTACTTAAAGTTGTTCGTCCCCTCTGGAATATGCTTGTATTGCCAATGATTTTCAGCTACCTAAGATTTTCCAAAATTGCTTGAGCACAATATAATGTTTTGATTACTGTTTTCTGCGAATATTTCCAAATCATTTAACCATGATTACTGGTCGGAGCCTAAATTGGGATTTTATTTAATTTAATGTTTTTTCCTGTTTTGGTACCTGATAAAATTTTCAGTGATTTTATGCTGGTTTTAGCAATATGTCTGCGGTCGTGTGTGTTAAGGGCCTGTTTGGTTAAGAAAATGAATTATTTTTTCGAAAATCCTTTGAAGCCCTTAAGTGACCTTTCCTTAAATAGTCTTCAAGTTACATTTGCTGTTGTCCTTAAGCAGTCTATGTTTTCTCAGAAAAGATTTTTTTTAAATTTACTGTTAGATATTTTTTTGGCTCCGTGGTTTGTGGCTTGTTAAGGTAAAATCATTTGTTAAGACCAAATATAGCAACAAGCAGCTATTTAGCCTTACCCTTTCACTCATTATCATTTATGATTATTGTGTTTATTTATTCATTCTATTATCCCGTGGTTAAATAAATGAAATCATTCAAACGACAAATGACGCTGTCGTTCTGGGTTCGCCCGACAATTCTATTCTTCTCGTGTCCCATTCTGTGTAGGAATATCAGTAAGTAACTGTCAATATGTAGACAAACCAGTCAAACTAGAGAAGACACGAAGTATGTCCTGAAGGACGATTTAGATGTCAGTAAATAACCGCTCTTTTTTTTAAGTGTTTGGGAAAGACCAGGGCATCCGAAGAAGAAACCATTTACAAGAGAGTAAGATTCAACAGAGATACAACACACTATTCCACACTGAATAGGCTGAATAGGACCTATTTACTTTCCCTGGTTTCGTTCTTGTCTAATTGCCCTTAAACTCTCATCTTTCTCCTGGTACTGGTGATGCTCTTGAACAAAACTGGGAAATCCCCGAAAATATGTTTCACTCCCTGTTAATTACTATCCTCACCCTGCCTACTTATCTCATTTCCTTTAGAATCCAATAGAAATATGCGATGAAATCTGTCTGCAGTAACATTTTCTGTCCCCACTAAGTGCCTGACCTCAAACTAAAAACAACATATTGGCATAGCCCATCTAGCGATCCAGACCTTGCACTTCAACCATGCCAACAACCACCTCAGATCATGATTGCCTATACAGAACCTGAATTTCTTAAGGGCCAACAGAACTGGAGGTGCGTCAAGTTCGTAAGAAGAGTAATTATTCTCCAACGTTGTAAGTTCTCTAGAGGAAGTACTGTGGAAGCAACACTGTCACTACGTTCGCCATCGGGGCATCGGTTTTCCGGAGGAGCTATTTATCAGTCTGGTACTGCCAAAAGAGGGACGTTTGCCAAGTACTCCCTTCACCTCTCGACTGCTCGTTGGAATTCGCCCTACTCGAAGTTGCAACCTTTTTCCAGGAAGTCATTTAGAGGCGCAGCCAGCGTTGTCGAAAATCAAGACAGATTTTGATAAAAAGTTAACGATTTCCATAAACCTCGCTATTTCTTTGTCATTTTTCGCTGGGGGAAATTCCCTAAAAGGGAATTCGTCCCTCCATTCACGCCTGTCGCGACACCACTGGAGGCGGGCTGCACGATGTTGGGGCGTGAGCGGAAGACGGCCTAACGGTGTGCGGGACCGTAGCCCAGCTTCATGGAGACGGTTGCGAATGGTCCTCGCCGATACCCCAGGAGCAACAGTGTCCCTAATTTGCTGGGACGTGGCGGTGCGGTCCCCTACGGCACTGCGTAGGATCCTACGGTCTTGGCGTGCATCCGTGCGTCGCCGCGGTCCGGTCCCAGGTCGACGGGCACGTGCACCTTCCGCCGACCACTGGCGACAACATCGATGTACTGTGGAGACCTCACGCCCCACGTGTTGAGCAATTCGGCGGTACGTCCACCCGGCCTCCCGCATGCCCACTATACGCCCTCGCTCAAAGTCCGTCAACTGCACATACGGTTCACGTCCACGCTGTCGCGGCATGCTACCAGTGTTAAAGACTGCGATGGAGCTCCGTATGCCACGGCGAACTGGCTGACACTGACGGCGGCGGTGCACAAATGCTGCGCAGCTAGCGCCATTCGACGGCCAACACCGCGGTTCCTGGTGTGTCCGCTGTGCCGTGCGTGTGATCGTTGCTTGTACAGACCTCTCGCAGTGTCCGGAGCAAGTATGGTGGGTCTGACACACCGGTGTCAATGTGTTCTTTTTTCCATTTCCAGGAGTGTAGATTAATTTCAATAGCAAAGTGAAACCATACTCCCTGTGAACGACTTGTCAGGGACCTCAGCTCATACCTTTTCAGTTTTGGCCACCAATTTCGAGTTCCTAAGGCAAGTGGACACTTCCTTCCATTGTTCCATTTGTTCCACGCAAACAGAAACTTGAAATTCGAAACGAACGTATCCAAGAGGCAAGATAGTTCCGCTGCAAAAAATGGTTCAAATGGCTCTGAGCACTATGCGACCTAACTTCTGAGGTCATCAGTCGCCTAGAACTTAGAACTAATTAAACCTAACTAACCTAAGGACATCACACACATCCATGCCCGAGGCAGGATTCGAACCTGCGACCGTAGCGGTCGCTCGGCTCCAGACTGTAGCGCCCAGAACCGCACGGCCACTCTGGCCGGCTCCGCTGCACCAGTGGTGAGTCCAAACAGGTCTCTATTAAACAGAAACAAATCACAATCGGTGGCACACTCCGTGACGTGCTTTGATTTCTCATCCAACTGAATTTAATAATGTATCAGGTTGAGATGAATATCAGCAAAACACAGGCCTCAACAAATCAGGTGAAACGTATATGTTAGTCTCGTAGCAGTATGGAATGGAATGCCGCCTTCTCATTACTTTCTCTGTTACTTACTAATGACATCTTTCAGGTAGCTTTGGCACAAGAAATATGGGAGCAGAATGTTGGGAACGCAAAAAGACGAATAAATTCCTTGGTACAAGATCTTATTCATTAAAAGTTCTTATTCTTTCATGCACAGAGTGGTAACCTCACCACTGAAGTTACGTTTTGCATCTCCGTCCCACAGCACGGTGCTTTTATCCTTCATAGTCGCTTGCCGTTTGGGATCCTTGCCTTGGTCCACATACCTACACCTTTAGATCTGATATTCTAGTTCTATGTCGTCAAAGGGGGCAGAGCGAACAGAACCTGTTGACAATCAGCTGATTCAATGCCTTCTACCGTGTTAACCACAATCTGGTCTTCAATAGCTAAATCACAAGTAGAGCGCGTGGTTTGTGTACCCAGCCAATATATTCTACATAGAGCTCATTTATTCCCTATTTGCGTCCGCAGTGTCAGTCAATCAATTCCTGCATTTCCCTTTCGCATAAAAAAGTGAAAAACTGATATGTCACCTTCACCAAAGACACTCGCTATTTTTCTTGCCGGGCTACTTAGAGCTTGAAGATACATCATGTGCAGGTTTTTCACGTCTCTAAATGCAAAAATCTGTTCCCGTTTATCAGTAATACAATATTATGCAAAAATTTCACCGCATCAGATATTGAATCGACACAAATTTACTCGTTGTCCAGGATTTCTGTTATGGTTGCTGTACGCTGGTAAATTGGGTCTCCACTTTCAAACACGTTCTCTGATAGTTTTGTAATATGTGTTGGTTTCACAGTCCCTTTCGATGCAACTTTCTGGTCCATCATACTACCTAAAAATGGTACTGACACCGACCAATCATTAATTATGGAGCTTATTCCTGCTGATCTCCCCTGGAATTCATACCTATGTCCCGCATCTTCTAACCAACAACCACAAACCATTAATTCCTGTCACGTAATGAGTGGCCTTTGTCTGGAATTACTCACCGATCTCGATTTCTAGGAAGATGATTCGGCTTCAGAAAATTGTAACACTAACTCAGACACATTCCTGTGTTTAATTCCCCACTCATGCACGTCCGCTCTCCCGCTGTCAACTATAGTCGCTCACTATGAACTGTCGCAGTTACTGGGATAGTTCTGCCACTGTGCCTGGTGTGTCTGCAGCAGTCATACCTGCAACGGCGTGAGGCAAAGCAAGGGACCGTCTCTTGTTTGCAGTGTAACACTGCGGGCTCATGAGCACCATACTGCCACAACCCACAACCATACCCTGCTACCCACTATATTGTAGGGTTTGGGTGGAGCAGGATTCCGTAAGAGAGTTGTTTAAATATGGGGTTACTTCGGAAAACAGTTTTTATTAAACCAAAAAGACCTTTCTCGACAATTACCAAGACAGTAATTTTCCCATCTGGATCTGAAGTTGTGGCAAAGTTATGGTTGCGGAAGAATGGGCATTAGGACAAAAACGTAGATGAATTATAATTTCTTTACAGCAGTCATATGCAAAAACTAAAGTGTAATATCAACAGCAGCTGAAAATTTTGTAATGTTAGTAGGATTCATTAAATTGAAAAGAGAGATTTACTGTGAACAGCTCAGAGATTCGCTTCAGAATTGACAGCAAATCAACTCCGATAAAGATATTCAATAAGAACAATACCAAACGCCGTTGTATAGGTTTATTTCTAGGCAACCAGTTTCGACGTTACACTACGTCATCTTCAGGCCTGCTCCAATCCAGTAACCTTCGTGTTACAAATATAGCAGTGCCCTTAATTGGTCTCGTAACAGCTATACGTGCTCGTTGGACAACAGTTAGCAACTGTCACAGAAGAAAGGGTTACTGGACAATATGGGCTTGGTACTAGCAATAAGAGAGGAGAAACACTGAGTTCTACAGTAAATCTCATGTAGTAAGAGAAAATACCCTATTCAAGAACCACAAGAGGAAGAGGTACGCTTAGAAAAGGCTGGGAGGTACGAGAAGACGCCAGTTAATTACATCATGACCAAACACAGATTGCGGTAGCAAATACTGGATTGTAAGGCATACTCGGAGCAGATATCGTCTCAGATCAGAATTTAGTAGGGATGATGTTTAAGAGACTAGTTAGGAAGAATCAATGCGCAAAGAAGTTGGATACGAAATTACTAAGGAATGCATTGGCTTGAGGTTCTCTACGGTAATGTCATAAGGAAGAGCGCAGTAGGTAATGCAGTTGATGAGGCACGGACATCCCTAAAATGGACAATAGCATAAGGTGGGGAGATAAACATAGGTTCAAAGAAGGTAACTGCAAAGAAACCTCGGATAACAGATGAAATACTTTAGTATATCGATGATAGAATAAAGCATAAAAATGTTCAGGGATATTCAAGAATACAGAGATACAAGTCAGTTGGCAATGAAATCAATACGAATTTCAGGAAAGCTAAGGCGAAATGGCTGCATGAAAAATGTGGGGAAATATAAAGAGAAACGATTGCCGCAAGGACTGACTCAACATACAGGAATGTCAAAACAAACATCGACGAAATAAAATACAACTGTGGTGACATTTAACCCTCCGTTGCTCGCGCGGATGACAATCGTCATCCACATGACTTTCCCGTTCAATTTTGTCCGACAGGGCAGGACAGAGCTCGCGCCATTTTCAGTACCTTTCTGTTAACTCTCCGGCTGTTAGCTCCAATCATTGTTGCCATTCAGTTACGAAAGATACATTGTTTATGAAACATTATAATAGTCTGGAGGACACTTGTCATCCGCGCGAGCTCTGCTGCCACAATCTGAAACAAAGTAAATCTCTATTACTTTATTGCTTTCCTGGATTAAATCGATCCTTCATGTGCGTAAATTTAGAGGTACTGAAACTGATAGCAGTTTCCTTCGGTGTTACCTAGTATTGTCTTTATTTTTAACCCTCCAGCAGGCGCGTCAACTTTCATGGCGCCACTAGTCGCGATGAATCTCGTGGATACATGCGACGATTTTTGTGGTTTTTTGTTTGTTTACAGGTTCTTTTTCTTTTGTTTTTGTTTTAAATTGTAGTTACCTTTATTGTTACAGATTTTACAAATACAGAAGTGAACGTCAGGCTCATTACACTTTCAAATTAACAGTAATATTTGACATTTTGTAATGGAGAAGTACATGAAATTCTTTTAAAAATTGATTTTATTATAGATACAAATAAATTATTGAACTAATCAAAGCATGTCTCTTTTTACTGATTGCCCTCTACAGAAAGACGTTCACAAATTATTTTTGCGTGCTTTTGAAAACAAAGATGTGTACCGCATTTTTCACATGTATACTTGCTGAAACAAGTCTTTTTTTGTCTCCCTGTAGCATGACTGGCACCTTTTTCTTCTCTTGTTTTCTGATTCCAAGGATTGTTCAGCGTTTTCTTGCTCTTTTCCTTTAGGTTTGTACTTTACTAGCATTGACTTTATATTATCAGGTGGAGTCATAGTAAGAGCTCTTCTTTTGAGATGATCTTGCAGTAGAGTCAGAGCCAAAGTTTTGAGGGGCTCGCGCCGATTTGAGTATTTATTCTCGTTGCCCAAGAAAATTACTCTTGAGTCGATGCCTGCAATCTTCAACAGGTGGAAAAAAATCACCATAGGCCATCTTCTTGTTGACCTAGCTACATTGTAGGTTGCACAGAGTTTGTCAACTACACCAACTCTAGATTTGGTGTCATTATAGTATAGAATAATTGCTGGTTTTTTCTCTAAACCTTCCGAAACCTCACTTGAGGATAGATGCATACTCGAAAGGAGGACTACAGTTTTCCCTTTTTTCGGGACTCACGACACAAGGGTTTCATTGTTGCTGTAGCCAAATACGCTATCATATTGCTGTCTACTTTTTGGTGCTACGAAATTCGATGGCAGTTCCTTCCTTTTTTTTCTAATTGTGCCTACAAACGACAGTCTCCTTTTATGCGGTTCTCTTACTAACTGCAAACTAGTGAACCAGTTATCTGTTTTTATGTTTCTACCCGTCCCATATATTGGTTCGACAAGTCTCAGAACTACTTCTTTGGCGGAGTTGTTATTCTGAAAGGATCCGTCTGGTTGTAATCCACAATATATTTCCATGTTGTAAGTATAATAAAGCTTGGCATCACATAGGCAGAAAATCTTGATGCCATATTTATATGGTTTGGATGGTATGAACTGGCGAAATCCACACCGGCCTCGAAATGCTGGTAGCTGCTCATGAACTGTGACGTTCTGACCGAGGGAGTAATGTGTCTTGCAGTTATTCAAACACATGGTGAACATTTCCATCACGGCTGCTAATTTGTCTGTCTTGTGCCGTTCTTGTCTTGTGGTTCCATCATCAAAACGAACACATCTTATTAGGAACAGGAAACGTTTTTCGGACATGGTCATTCTAAAAATATTCAGACCAAGGTCATCTGCTGTCCAGAAGTCGTGAATATTCTGTCGCCCACCACGGAACACACCAGCAAGGTATAACAAGCCAAGAAAGGCTTTTATGTCGATTGCGTCTGTGTCCTTGCAGTCACTCTCGCGAGCAAAGTTTCCTTTTAGATCAGCTATACGCCTGTAAGTGTTGACCACAATTAGATCTAGGATATCATTACTGATGAATAGGCTCCAGCAGTCAATTTCAGTGACCATTTTCTTTGCGTATCCAAGTACCCCAGGCAGTTTGGTTAGTATATTATGAGGCCATGTCTGTGTTGCTTCCCAAGGTACTTTCCTCCATTCAGTTCCATCCTTACCTAAAATAAAAAAAATAAGTACATTACACCATTATTAGATATTGTTATTATTACATCTGAAAGCATATTTGTTGTCTTTTCTTCTCACCAAAATAGTAATGTTCATCAGTTTCCTGCGCTTCATTATTTTCCTCTTCATCAAATTCATGATCTGTGTCTGAGTCTACAGATCGTGTTTCGAGTATATCTTCAGTTTCTGAATCAGTTTCTGCAAGAGGATCTTCATCTTCAATGGATACCTCGTCGTCGAGAAGAAGGCGATGTACTTCTTCCAAATCCTTAGGATTTTCTAGATCATATCGTTTACTCATTTTGAAAGAGAGTACATGTAGCTACAACGAAACGTTGCTTCATTTAGAAGACAACAACGCAACTGCCAACTTGCTTACGCTGCAAACTATGCAACAGCTGCAGTCATTAGCGGCGACAAAGCGTTACCCGAGTAGGCGCGCTGTATCTGAGAGGTACAGGCAGTACACGTTCCCACACCTGACTCATTTATGACCTTGTGAGTATCGGGATAAGACTTAAATTCCTGTGAAGCAATAAGAAAGGTATGACACAAGATGTCGTGGGCCAGCAAACCGTTACCACCGTTCATTGCGGTAATATTAGAGAAAAGGTAGGTCATGTATCTCACAGATACATGCGCGACTGTCGGAGGGTTAAATTGTGGAAGAAATGTCAAAGGCAATAAACCTCGGACAGAGTTTAGTAGAGATCCTAATGTATGGCTGGAATGGTTCAATGAGCTGAGTGATGAAATGCTCACAGTGACACCACTGATTCAGAGACTGAGGATTCTGTTCATGAAAGCGGTCATGACTCAGAAACAGAACAAGAGGAGTCAGATAATGATGAATATGAATCACAGGAAGAAGTAACTAAAGAGGATGCATTATTTAGGGAAAAGTGGAATAACTAAAAAGAGGGAAAATAAATATCCTACCAGTGTTAGAAGGAGGTCTTGTAATACTAATATGCATACAAGCTCGTATAAAAAAGACAGAAACAGAAATTCTGATGTGACAGGGATCAGAGCTTTCACTGGTTTGTTATATCTATGTGGATCTTTGAGTTGTTCTTGGAACAGTATATCGAAATTGTGGGATAACTCAAAGGGAAACGGACTTTAATCATGTTATTTATGCATAAGTGAAAACCAATTCAGGTTTCTGTTGAGTTATCCGTGATAGAGGTGTTCGAAGAGAGACTGACAAGTTGGCTGCTACCATAGCTACCAGAGAGGTACTTGAAGTATTCACGAACAATTGCCAAAAATATTTTTCATTTAGTGAATATCTTACTGTTGGCGAACAGCTTTTGGCATTAGAGAAAATTGCCCTTTCAGGCTATATATTCCTAGCAAACCAGCAAAGTATAGCTTAAAAGAGTTTCTTTTGGTTAATGTAAAAACAGCTTTCGCTTTGAATTTAGAACCGTACGTCGGTAAGCAACAGGAGGGACCATGTAACGTCAGCAATTCAGCTGAAGATATTATTCTTCGAATGGTCAGACTGTTTCAAACGTTAGAATATATTATACTGCGTGGAAGTATTAAATGTATTGTGTTTAGATTTAATAAAAAATCATAAAGAAGTCATAAAGACCGTTCAAAGTGTAGAAATACACCGCTTGCTTTGTGGATGACACCAGTCGTCCGCGCGAGTGACGATGTCACGAATTTTCGATGAGGAACGGAGGGCTAAGAATGCAGTGGGAATTCCACTCTTAAATGCAAAGGACGTAGGTTTTACTGCGAAAGAATGCATTGGAGGTCCCTATGGGGAAAGAGTCGTCTGATGACGTGACAGTTGATGAGAGAAGCCGATACAGAAGAGATAGGGGATCCAGTACTATAATGAGAAATTAAAAGGGCTGTGGAAGACGTTAAATAAGGCAGAATAGATCGATAGCAATCCATCACAAATTCTAAAATCATCAGAGTAAGTGGGGGAAAAAGGACTATTCACGCTGGTGTATAGAATATACGTCTCTGTCAATGTACCATCTGATTCTCTGGGAAAACATCATGCACGTAATTACGAAGATTACAAGAGCCGACAAATGAGATAATTATAGAACAGTCAGGTGAACAGCTCTTGTATCCAAATATCTCGCTGGAATAATGTACAAGAGAATGTGAAAGAAAGTTTAGGATGTGCCAGATGACGATGAGTTTGGTTTCAAGAAAGGTAAAGTCATCACAGAGACTGTTCTGATAATGGATAGCATGATTTAAGAAAAATCAACAAACTTCATAATCTTTGTCGACCTGGGAAAAGCTTTCGACGATGTCAGATGGTGGAAGACGTTCGAATTTCTGAGAAGAACATGGGCAAGCTGTAGGGAAAGACGGGTAATACACGATGTGTGCAAGGGCGAAGAGAAAACGACCAGACTGAAAGACCAAGCACTAAGTGCTCGGATGAATATGTTTAAGACAGGTATGTAATCTTTGGCCGCTTCTATTCACTCTGTACATCGAAGAAGCAATGACGAAAATAAAATAAAAGTTCGAGAGTGGGAGTGAAATAAGTGGGAAAACAATATCAATGATAGGTTTCGCTGATGACACTGCTATCCTCAATGAAAGTGAATAAGAAATACAGGGTCCGCTGAATGGAATGAAGTCTAATGAGTACTGAATAGGGACTGAGAGTAACTCGAAGAAAGACGAAAGTAATGAGAAGTAGCTACTAAACTTAACATCAGGATTAGTAATCACGATGCAGATGAAGTAATTTTGATAAAGAGGCAGAGAAATAACCCATGCCGGATGAAGGAAGGAGGACATGAAAAACACTCTAGTGTTGGCTAAAAGGCCATTCCTGTCCAGCACAAGTCTACTTGTATCAAACATAGGGCTTAATTTGAAGAAGAAATTTCTGAGAACGTACGTTACAGCACAGAATGGTGTGGTATTGAAACATGGACTGTGCAAAAACCGGAGCAGAAGAGGCTTGAAGCACTTGAGATGTGGTGCTACAGAAAAAGTTGAAAATTACGTGCACTGAAAACGTAACAAATCAGGATGTTTTCCGCAGACTCGTCGAGGAAGAAGATAAATGGTACACACTGCCAAGAAGAAAGAACAACCATGTTATAAGACCTGCAAACACGCAAGGGAATAACCTCGATGGTACTAGAGGGAGCTGTGGTGGGTATAAACTGTAGGAGAAGACTGAGGATGGAAAACGTTTAGCGTATAACTGAGGACGTAGGCTGCAAGTGCTACTCTGAGATGGAAAATTGTGACAAGAGAAGGATTAGTGGGGGCCGCATCAAACAGTAGAAAGACTGAAGACTCAAGGAGAAAAATGAAAGACAAATAAAAATAAATTTTGCATTAACAAATGTGTGCAAAAGGCATGTCTTATGTACGACCAGAGTTCATGGAATCACAGCACACGGTAATGTGCACACAGTCGTTCCACGTCAGATTTGACTGACAAATTGTTACAGTCAGTGCTAATGGCTTGTGCCCTTCACTGTACTTGTAGTTTTAAACAACTCAGCCGACCAGTGTTTCATGCCGGCCATTAAATCACGGAGTTAGTTCATCTCTTGTAACACAGAAGCCTCTTTCTGTGCATCCTCTGGTATCGCCGTCCAGCAACCAGTGAGATACGCCACCACCCTGCTGGACTGTAGTGTCCACAGTCTGCAGTCACGCCCCGCACCGTTACTAGTGGAGTCCCAGCTCCTACTCTTCGGCGTAACTCAGCTGAACTGTCCTTCAGTTCGTTGTCTGTCCACCGACTGAGTACTCCTCTCGTGCTGGCCACGTGCGTCAGCCCCAGTGGCGCTTACGACTTTATCCCCTTGTAACCTCCCCGTCCCTTATCGACCTTAATGACGGTGAAAAATGAAACGGCGTGCACCTAATGGAAATTTGGGAAAAGCAATCGTCACCGAAGTTAATTTGTCGGTAAAGATGGAGGAAAGGGTTTCATCTAAATGAAAGGAAAAATGCAAATGAAATTGTGAAAATTAATTTTGAGAAAAGGGTTAAATTAATAAAGAAAGTAAATGTGCGGTCGTTACATTAACAATTAATTGGCGTTAATTAGATATTGGGGATTTGAGGAAAATTACGGTCGCCAGTCCTATGGACAAGTAATATAATAACTGAAAATGAAAGATTATTAAACATATAATTAGCACTAAAAGCGTGGGAACTGAAGATTGACCCGTGCTATGTGAAAACTGAATGTTTGACAGAAGTATTAAATTTCGCTACACTCTGACTTAATTTAGCAAAAGAATTAATAAAACCGGAAAATTGTAAGTTAATTTGCAGACTGAAATTAATAGTGTACTTTGTTTCTGAAGCACTACGAAATTCAATAAAATAACGTTAGTCTTGGGCTACCTCAACAATCATTTCAAAAGCTACTGGAATTTACGCAATTTAGAAATAATAGATTTAACTTTGAACTTGGATTAAATGATTCTGAACAATTAACAATAGTAAAATTTAGTACCTAACAAGCTGAGCTGCAGCCACAGGTAAGCTAAACTATGGTAGCAAAACTCGCACTCGTAATTTCTGCTTGCGTAATCTAAATATTGTAGCCAGCAATGAATACTTTAAGTGAACTTTGAAATTAAGACCGTGAAATGGAATGATATTACTTTAATGATGGCGTATGAGTTTCAATGACACTCGAGTTCATTCCAGAAAAGGAAGGGACCCTACTTGGTAATGCAATTGGGACAATGAGCAACAAAGGTTCATGCTAATTTGCTGTATTTTTGTGGTGCAACAGTTTGAAACGCTGAGGTCTGCCATACAGTTCTAAAACTTTACGGGCTTTTAGTCTTCCTTGTTGGTTGATTGAAGGTTTGCAGTCGGCGATCGGGGAGGTGGCGACAGTCACTCATTGTCGGCCGTCGCTGTTGCAGAAGTTGGATGTTGGCGCGCCTTCTTCTCGACACGGTCACCAGGCGAAACGGGCTCTTGATGTGCGCCAGCTAATGCTTGCCGTCCGCAAGACCGTGTCAGGAACTATCATAGCAAGTCGAGCGCAATTACATGCTGCCAATTCCTGAAAGCGCGGCAACTCGCGGGAGCGTCACACAACACACCTGCTCTTCCTCCAGCCAGACCTCTCTGCCCGCGCTCCATGCGGCAGACCCAACACTACCAAAGATCCTAAACACTTTGGTTATCCACACGACCTATCGATGTAATCGTTCGATACCATATTTACAAAACGAACCAATTATACATCGACATATATATATATATATATATATATATATATATATATATATATATATATATATATATATATATATATATACTCCTGGAAATTGAAATAAGAACACCGTGAATTCATTGTCCCAGGAAGGGGAAACTTTATTGACACATTCCTGGGGTCAGATACATCACATGATCACACTGACAGAACCACAGGCACATAGACACAGGCAACAGAGCATGCACAATGTCGGCACTAGGACAGTGTATATCCATCTTTCGCAGCAATGCAGGCTGCTATTCTCCCATGGAGACGATCGTAGAGATGCTGGATGTAGTCCTGTGGAACGGCTTGCCATGCCATTTCCACCTGGCGCCTCAGTTGGACCAGCGTTCGTGCTGGACGTGCAGACCGCGTGAGACGACGCTTCATCCAGTCCCAAACATGCTCAATGGGGGACAGATCCGGAGATCTTGCTGGCCAGGGTAGTTGACTTACACCTTCTAGAGCACGTTGGGTGGCACGGGATAGATGCGGACGTGCATTGTCCTGTTGGAACAGCAAGTTCCCTTGCCGGTCTAGGAATGGTAGAACGATGGGTTCGATGACGGTTTGGATGTACCGTGCACTATTCAGTGTCCCCTCGACGATCACCAGTGGTGTACGGCCAGTGTAGGAGATCGCTCCCCACACCATGATGCCGGGTGTTGGCCCTGTGTGCCTCGGTCGTATGCAGTCCTGATTGTGGCGCTCACCTGCACGGCGCCAAACACGCATACGACCATCATTGGCACCAAGGCAGAAGCGACTCTCATCGCTGAAGACGACACGTCTCCATTCGTCCCTCCATTCACGCCTGTCGCGACACCACTGGAGGCGGGCTGCACGATGTTGGGGCGTGAGCGGAAGACGGCCTAACGGTGTGCGGGACCGTAGCCCAGCTTCATGGAGACGGTTGCGAATGGTCCTCGCCGATACCCCAGGAGCAACAGTGTCCCTAATTTGCTGGGAAGTGGCGGTGCGGTCCCTAACGGCACTGCGTAGGATCCTACGGTCTTGGCGTGCATCCGTGCGTCGCTGAGGTCCGGTCCCAGGTCGAAGGGCACGTGCACCTTCCGCCGACCACTGGCGAAAACATCGATGTACTGTGGAGACCTCACGCCCCACGTGTTGAGCAATTCGGCGGTACGTCCACCCGGCCTCCCGCATGCCCACTATACGCCCTCGCTTAAAGTCCGTCAACTGCACATACGGTTCACGTCCACGCTGTCGCGGCATGCTACCAGTGTTAAAGACTGCGATGGAGCTCCGTATGCCACGGCAAACTGGCTGACACTGACGGTGGCGGTGCACAAATGCTGCGCAGCTAGCGCCATTCGACGGCCAACACCGCGGTTCCTGGTGTGTCCGCTGTGCCGTGCGTGTGATCATTGCTTGTACAGCCCTCTCGCAGTGCCCGGAGCAAGTATGGTGGGTCTGACACACCGGTGTCAATGTGTTCTTTTTTCCATTTCCAATTATAATATATAGTACAATAGATGGAATTAGGAGGATATGCATTTCCAGCGTTGCACCCTCTCGCTGGTAGCGCGCATTTTGCCAGGTTGTCACCTCTCGCTATCCGCTGGTGAAACAAATAAGAAAGACACTTGACACGGCAGACTGCACTACTAAACAGTCTTCAGTGTAGCTGCAGCATCACTGTCTGTCTTCATACGTCACGAGGTGGGAGACATCTGCTTCCAAGTATCTCTGGGCACTGAAAAGTGTTGAGAAGGTATCTGAACGGACCATTATCCACATGTCTATACCAAGAACGCACAAAGTGTTTTAAGGACTTACCTCCCACATTTAAATAAACGAATCACTTTAGAATCTTTTTGGCTGGCGAATAACTGTTGTCATACAAGTATATACTTCGTTTCTCACTACAAGTATACTGAATACACTGAAGAACCAAAGACATTGGTACACCTGCCTAATATGGTGTAGGGCCCCCGCGAGCACGCAGAGGTGCCGGAACACGACGTGGCATGGACTTGACTAATGTCTGAAGTAGTGCTAGAGGGAATTGACAACATGCAGGGCTCTCCATAAATCCGTAAGTGTACGAGGGGCGTGGATGTCTCTTCTGAATAACACGTTGCAAGACATCCCAGTGATCAGACAAAATGCTTACGTACCTGTCACCTATCAGATTCATATCTAGGCATATCACGGGTCCCATATCACTACAACTGCACAGGCCCCACACCATTACAGAGCCTACACCAGCTCAAAAAATGGCTCAAATGGCTCTATGGGACTCAACATCTTAGGTAATAAGTCCCCTAGAACTTAGAACTACTTAAACCTAACTAACCTAAGGACATCACACACACCCATGCCCGAGGAAGGATTCGAACCTGCGACCGTAGCAGTCCCGCGGTTCCGGACTGCAGCGCCAGAACCGCTAGACCACCGCGGCCGGCCCTACACCAGCATCAGCAGTTCTCTGCTGATACGTAGTGTCCATGTATTCATGAGATTGTCTCCATACCCGTACTCGACACATTTTGAAACGAGACTCGACGGACCATATTTCCAGTCATTAACAGTCCATCGTCGGCACTGAAGGCCCAGACAAGGCGTAAAGTTTTGTGTTGTGCAATCATCAAGATTACACGAGTGAACCTTCGCCTCCGAAAGCCCATATCGATGATATTTCGTTGAATGGTTCGCACGCTGACACTTGATGAGGGCCCAGCATTGAAATCTGTAGCAATTTGCGGAAGGGTTGCACTTATGTCACGTTGAACGATTCTCTTCGGTCGACGTTGGTCCCATTCTTGCAGGATCTTTCTCCGGCATCAGCGATGTCGGAGGTTTGATGTTCTACCGGATTCCTGATACTCAAGGCACACTCGTGAAATGGTCGTACGGGAAAATTCCACTTCCTCGCTGCCTCGGCGATGATGTGTCCCATCGCTCGTGCGCCGACTATAACAACACGTTCAAACTCACTCAAATCTAGATAACCTGCTATTGTAGTAGCAGGAGCCCATCTAACAACTGCACCAGATGCTGGTCTTATATAGGCGTGCCGACCACAGCGTCGTGTTCTGTATATTTACATATCTCTGTATTTGAATTCTCACGTCTCTGGCGCTTCAGTGTATATCAAGCCATTCATAAACTTGACTCTGTGTTTACTTCAGCAAAATATTTATACATACAGTGGCATTCTCATTTAAGAAGACAATTAATCATCAGTGGCTCATTGCTCGAAGAGCCCGCTGTAACTACAGGGTTCAAGATGAAAAGTATTGAAAGAATAGTACACGTCTCTGCAAGTGTGGCTGTATACAATCGCCATGTTCAAAAACTGTGTGTGAAATCTTATGGGACTTAACTGCTAAGGTCATCAGTCCCTAAGCTTACACACAACTTAACCTAAATTATCCATAGGACAAACACACATACCCATGCCCGAGGGAGGACTCTAACCTCCGCCGGGACCAGCCGCATAGTCCATGACAGCAGCGCCTGAGACCGCTCGGCTAATCCCGCGTGGCAGTCGCAAACTTCCTGTATTATTAATGGTGCTTTAAATTAATCATAATATTTTGGTACTCAGCGTTGATGTAGTGATCTGTTTCACAGCTCACGTTAACAGTACGTTCACCATACAAGGAGCGTTGGAATACAAGCAACTAATTTACCTTTTATACTCTGAAAAATTGCATATAAATGGTGCCTGAAATAAGAGGGACCTCACAAATTCTAGAAGTATATGCTACACGATGTAAGTAACTTACTTACTTGCAGCACATCAATATTGCGAGCAGAACTCATTAGGTCACTCATATAACAGACACTATTTATATGCCCTTTTCCACAGTTTGCTTAAATGTTGGATGTATGCCGAATCTGTAGTTATCGTGAGGCCTGACACGAATCTCTACATCAGCGCATAGGCAGGCGATTCCAACGGCTGGCAAGCAGGCAGCGACGATGTTGACACCATTATTGTCTCGTGGCAGATATGCTGCTGCGAACGGAGCGAGGCGTGAGAGAGTGTTTGCCATAAAAGTCGTTTAAGCCCGTGACTACCCGACGTCTAGGTGGGAAACATTACTTCCTCTGTATCAAAATAATTATTAGAATACAATTTTAACACAATAAATGCTAGGGACGTCTAAGAATCATTAGGACTCCTTTACAGTTATTACACTATTCAGTAAAGTAATAAGACAAAAGGAAGGTGCAAACACTTCAAGCAAAGTACGTATCTTTCCAATGTTGTAGAAAGTTTGCAGATAATTCTTCCTTGGCGCCAAGTAAGTCAGTCGGCGTTATGATACACTCCCGGTCGGGAAATCCATGATTGTTATGCTCTCGGTTTTCATTATTCTACGAAAGTAAGTGGATAAAAGTCAGTAACAGTTAGTTTACCGTGTTTAAAAACCAGGATACCATATCGGCATATCGGTTATTATTTGGCGTAGATTTCATAGCCGCACATCCAATCATAGCCACATAATCAGCTTCTTGTTGCTCCGAAAATTTCTATTGTGCTACAAGAAATGACATCAGCATGAGTAATGCACAGAACAGGCAGGAGAAGGTCGTTCGTGCTGATTCAGATAAGTGATTTAAGGTACGTTTATCTTTTCACTTGCAATCGTAGTAGAAAAAGTATGTTAAGTTTTCTTGACCATCTCCTATGTGACCTTCTACAGACTCGTGGATAATCTAAGAATGATATACTCGTATAAGGTTTAGTGCACTAGGGGATCTTGCAGACTGTACTAAATTATGAAGGTAATACAAGTGCTCTTATTTTGTATTTCAATGATTATAAGTGTGACCTTAGTGCAGGATTACCACAGAAGTAAAGTTATGTAATGGGGGAAAATTACTAAGGAAGTAAAAATAACGAAAACAGCAAAGAATAGCGAAGGCAGAAGATCTGGTCCGACCATTATATAGTGAGCAATCAATATGTTAAATGTGTCACCAGTTGTGTCGTTGCTGCTTATCAGAACTTTCTTTCTGTCTTTGTCATACTCTCAACCCATAGTTTGTGCTCACAACTTTTTTCTCTCCATTAAACACGTCCGATTATGGTTCCTTTCTTTGAGTACAGCAGTTGCATCAGAAATCGTATCACCAATAGCTTTTGCCCTTAGTTTTCAACCCGCTTTGGAAACTACCTTTTACTTCCTTCATTGAGTCTTCGATAGGCTAACAGAACAATAATGATTTTACTTCCATCACTGATTCTTAGATGGACTGGTAGAACAATAGAGGATAATGGCTGCATCTCTGCCTTGTTGCCCAGGATATGTTTCAATCACTTGTTACTCCGTTGATGTTCCACTTCTTCAAATCTCATTATTTCCTCTTAGTTCTTCTACATATCGGTTACTACAACGTATAAATATTTTCTGACGATTTAAACTGCCTCTCACCCATTTATACCACTGAAAGCTTCTTTTACTTCAAAGAACCATACGAACGTGTCTTGGTCTTTCAAAGTTGTTCCCATTATAACAGTAAATTCAGACCAGTCTCTCTAGTTCCCTCACCATTTTCCATATTTGTACTCAATAATTCCCAGAATCAGACTATACGCCATTAAAGCACAGTTCTTTGGGTAGAATGGTCGGCCTGTGTATTTAATATAAGACAACGAAAAGTACTAGTATACAGCAATTATTGTAGTGATGCGTAGTGAATTAATTCAGGTCATATCTCACTGTACAGGGTAATTTGATTTGCCTGTCCTGTTAGTATTCAGTCTCCGACAATCCAGCCACTGGCCGATGGCACTAAATTGTAGTACAGTAACGCTCATTATCTTTTGTGTGCAAACAAAACTCTTTCATGATACAATGGATAACATCTCGAGAATCACCAAATATGCGAGGCAAGGGCTTCTTAGTCTCGCTCAACAATTCCAATCTTCAGTGTGAATCTGATGAACCTTAACGTGGCCACAGCGTACCTACAAAAATTTTCTCCTTCTCGGATCACCATTCCATTGATGACTGATTATGGGCATCCTTTCACGTGATGATGAAACACTCAAAGTTTAACTGTATCCACTGAAGACCTGATTGAAGGATCGCTGAGTCTTACGTTATAGGCAGAAATGAGAAATTTTCAAACATATTGTTCGTCTGCTGTTCATGATAGAATACTTCGTGATAGAATACCAAGTAGATATATTTTTGTTATTTATACTCAAGGTGCTACTCAGTTGAGTTGTTAAAAGTCCAATCCCTCATCCTTTGCGCAGGTATGACATTGCCACCAGACGTTCTGATGTAACCGTTCGATAAGTGTCACAGCCAGCGTGAATTCTCGGTCTCAACAGAAGTTGGACAAAGTTATCTTTCGACTGGTTCTCACAAAAGGAGGAAAGAGATTGAGAGGGTTTGCCGACCAAGCGAAGGGGCTGGTTATGGAAGAGGACCTCCTCTTCCTGTCCATATCTTAGTGTAAGTCCTGCGCAACTGTTCACAAAAAACATAGGCAAAGTGGTTTGAAGCCCCACCACGTTGAAGCCACGTACGTACCCGAAGATCAAGGACCAGTGATAGTTTTGTAAAGAGAAATGGAAGGTGCTAGCTGAGCTGTGGGGTTTCGAGCTATTATACGCTTCGATCTGTGAGGGTACAGCTGAGCTTTCTACATCCCCTATGGATATCAGGATGCTCTGCCTTGGCCGAATCGCCCACCAGGAGCTAGTATGATTTTTAACGGAAAAGTTGTAATAAAACGGATAAGTATGAAGAGAGGGACGGCCCTGGTAAATATGACACGCGGTTGTTGAACCTCAAAAAACATCGCAGTATGATCACCAAATTATGAAACGAAACAGTGGTCTATCTTACACACTGTTTACTACAAGATTCCCCTCTAATACAAATGAATAAATATTATTACAGGGTCTGCTCAATTACAAGAAATGAAGAGAATAAGGTAATTACCAACTGTCGGCATGGAACAGTGGTACCTAACACTTGAATATCTGAGCAAAAACTGGATAGTTTAGGTAAGTGGAACAACACCGTAACCCCACGTGTGAATTATGGGAAGACGATTCTACAGTGGTCACACAGTGCTAGGCCGAATTCGCCACAAGGATGACAAACAGCATTGCTTAATGAGCCATCGTGCCCCAGACTTAAGTGCCTTTTCCTCTGAGACACGGGCCTATCTCCTTTCTACAAATCGATGCAATTACGTCCAACAATGAAAAGCATGGGCCACATTCTGGCCAATGATATCTCTCTTGCAAAGCCAACTATCTTCCTTACCAGAAAAAGTTTTACAACTTTAACCAATCATTACAGATTCATGCATGCAGTTCTTAAACTATTCTGAGCTACTCACCCACTCCTGAGATCCGTTTGCTGCTTCAGCCAATACATTCCCCTTGACATCCAAATTTCTAAGAAATTAGCTTCCTGTCTAGTCCTACTTTGTTACTATTTTCAGACTACCGGTGAGGAGCCTTCCTAGAACGTGTTTGACCAAAGATTATTCCCAGACCACAGCGCAGGTGTTTTGTTTGTCGTGGAATCCGGAGTTCCCCATCGTTAAAAAATGACTCTGAGCACTATGGGGCTTACCATCTGAGGTCATCAGTCCCCTAGAACTTTAGAGCTTCTTAAACCTAACTAACCTAAGCATATCACACACATCAATGCCAGGCAGGATTCGAACCTGCGACCTTAGAGATCGCGCGGTTCCAGACTGAAGCGCCTAGAGCCGCTCGGTCATTCCGGCCGGCTGCCCATCTTTCTCGGAAGGCAATTCGCCAGCCCAAAACATGATTTGTTATAAGTGCTCCCCATCGTTCTCGGAAAGAAATTCGCCAACGCAAAACATGATTTACTGTGCGTTTGTTTTGGCCAGATATCACTATTTGTAAAAACTGAGGATCTCTGCCAGCGCAGGTGTTCGTTACCCTACGTTATACGGTTTTGTGAATATAGATATAAACACCATATTGTGGAGGGATGGATTATGCGAAAAGCTACCTCCACTGAGTGGTCAACTCGTCTCATCCCTTGGTGGATGTGCGTTACAAGTCGCCGGTGGCTCGTTCCAAACACCACGTCATTAGCACGGGGCGATACACCCAGGCTGGCTCATCATTTATCCAACTAACCTATACAGAATATCACGTGCAATAAAGCCACCAGTAAAGAAGAGAGATTAATATAAATGTAGATGGCACACTCCTGGCAAACACTGATGATCCTACTACGCACATTAATTATTTCATTAATGGTCAGACTGGAGTTTATACAATAGCGATTTTCAATCAGTTATGAATAACACAGGAGACGTGCCAGTACAGCAGTGGACTGACATGTACCCTATTTGATCAAAAGTGTGCGGACACCTGGGTGAAAATGATTTACAAGTTCGTGGTGCCCTCCAGCGGTAATGCAGAAATTCAAAAATTCAATATGATGTTGACCCACCATTAGCCTTGTTGACAGCTTCCACTCTTGGCGGCATACGTTCTATCAGGTGCTGGAAGGTTTCTTGGGGAATGGCAGCCCATTCTTAACGGAAGCTGTACTGTGGAGAGGGTTCGATGTCGGTCGGTGATGCCTAGCAAGTCGGCGTTCCAAAACGTTCCACAGTGTTCTACAGGATTCAGGTCAGGACTCTGTGCAGGCCAGTCCATTACAGGGATGTTATTGTCGTGTAACCACTCAGCAACAGGCCGTACACTATGAACAGGTGCTTGACCATATTGGAAGATGCAATCGCGATCCTCGAATTGCTCTTCTACAGTGGGACGGAAGAAGGGGCTTAAAACATCAATGTAGGTCTGTGCTGTGATATTGCCACGCAAAACAATAGGTGATAGTCCCCTCCATGAAAAACACGACCACACCATAACACCACCGCCTCCGAATGTTGCTGTTGGCACTACACATGCCGGCAGATAACGTTCAACGGTCATTCGCCATACCCACACCCTGCCATCGGATCGCCACATTGTGTACCGTGATTCGTCAGCCTACACAATGTTCTTCCACTCTTCAGTCGTCCTATGTTTACGCTCCTTACACCAAGCGAGGGGTCGTGTGGCATTTACCGATTGATGTGTGGATTATGAGCAGCTGCTCGACCATGAAATCCTAGTTTTCTCACCTCGCGCCTGTCATAATGCTTGCAATGGATCCTGATGCAGTTAGAAATTCCTGTGTGACGGTCTGGATAGATGTCTACCTATTACACATTACGACCCCCTTCAACCGTTAGGGGTCTCTGTCAATCAACAGACGGGTTTGGCCTATACGCTTTTGTGCTGTACGTGACCCTTCACGTTTCCACTTCACTATCACACCGGAAACACGGGATCTAGGGATGTTCACGAGTGTGGAAATCTCGCTTACAGACGTATGACACAAATAACACCCAATCACCTGACCATTTTCGAAGTCCATGAGTTCCGTGGAGCTTCCCGTTCTGCTCTCTCACGATGTCTAATGACTACTGATATGGAGTACATGGCAGTAGGTGGCAGCACAATACAACCTAATACGGAAAACCTATGTTTTTTTGAGGTGTCCTGATACGTTTGATCACATAGTTCATATGCGTGCATCCAACCTAGAGACGTCTGTACTATATCCTAGGTGTAGGCTGGCTGAGCATATCATAAACTGAACGTGGTCGCACCCCACACAAGTAATGACATTGTGGCTATATGAATGGGTTTACTGCCGCAACGCATTGTACACATAGAAGCCAACCCGACACTGATTTTACCCTTCATCAGTATTTTACCCTCGTGATTCTCATCAAAAAGCCGCATCATTTCAACTAATTTGCCCCAGAACTCTATCTTATATCACCTCTCCGAGAAGTCAACCAGGTAAAATATTTTCAGGAGGTCTAGATCTACTAGCACGGTTGTCCTACAACACCTTTACCTTGGTGACTATCCACACAGTCAGTTCAAGACTAGGTTTCCGTATCTCAAAAACATGCAAAACATATTTGTGCTCTGTAACCCCCGAAGATATATCTAACTAACATGGAGGTCCGAGCATAATGTATAAAGTTTGGGGTTGGAGAATGTCCGAGGCTTCATACTGGATGCTGGTGATGAATGTGCGATTGAGGCCACTGTTGTGTGTTTGTCAACGGGGAGAGATACATTGTAGTAATATTTTCATCCATTCAGTGAGGACGGAAATGAAATAACATTGTGTTTAATATCTCCATCAACCGTAATAAAGGACATCGCTCAATAAACATCTGCGCGCATTAGCTGCTGGTAATGTGCGGATGTATGCAATGGTGTGTTAGTGTGTGCACCCCTCTGTAGGCAGTTGGGATAAACAGGTCGTGGAAGTATTATTAACGACTGCCGTAAACCGCTAATAGCCGTGTTACGAGTGCAAGTACCGTTGCACCCAAAAGTCATTCACTTTTATATTATAATGACCAAACTGAGATAAATCATTGCTAACGTAAAAAACTACGTGTAATTAATTTTTATTTCGTAGCCAAATGCAGTGCAAAGGATTCTGCCAACAGCTATTATCCGTATAGCTCGGTCCTCAGGAACTGCTAACTTTCTGAAACAGTCATCAGAACTGGATTTTAAAGCAGTATTGAGCGTGTTCAATGTGAAGGGTAGGACACTTTCTTGTTGCAGAATGCTGATAGTAGCCAAGCAATAATGTTTAATAGTGGGAAAAATGCTTGGAGGGTATCATGGTGCAGCACGTGTCAAGGATTCACATATGAACTTTCGGAATTTATCGATAAGTGAATGTTAGTTTTGAGGCTCCAACTTGACAAACAGTCACCATAAGACAACGTAACTGTTCTACCCACATGTATCCGCATTTTATTACGCAGAAACATCTTCTGAGTGTATGTATACATGTATATACAAAGGTAATAAGTCATGGGATACAGATATTTGGATGTACAGAAGGCAATAGTATTGCGTACATAGGGTATGAAAGGGCAGTGCATTGGCAGAACTGTCATTTTTGCTCGGGTGATTCATTTGAAATGGTTTCCGAAGTGATTATGGCAGCATGATTGTAAATAACAGACTCTGAACGGAATGGTAGTTGGAGATAGACGCATCGGACATTACATTTCGGAAATCGTAAGGCAGTTCAATATTCCGAGATCCACAGTGTCATGAGCGTGCCGGGAACACCAGATTTTAGACATTACCTCTCACCGGGGACAATACAATGTCCGATAGCCTTCACTTAACGCAGCGGCGTTTGCAAAAATTGTGAGTACTAGCACCCAAGCAACACTACGTGAAATAACAGCAAAAATCAATGTGGGAGTGCCTTTAAATCTGACGTTAATGGGCTGTGGCAGCAGACGACAAACTCGAGTCCCTTTACCATCTAGACAACAATACTTGAAGCGTCTCTCCTGTGCACCCGATCATATCGACTGGACCCTAGGCGGCTGGAAAACTGTTGTCTTGTCGGATGAGTACAGATTTAAGTTGGAAATAGTTGTTTGTAGGGTTCGAGTGCGCCTGAGACCGCCAGAAGCCACAGACATAAGTTGTCAACAAGGCACTGTGCTAGCGAAGCTGGTGGCGTCTCTCTAATGGGTTGGGTTGTATTTACACGGGATGGACTGTATCCTCTGGTCAAACTGAACCGGTTATTGGTTTAGTGACCATATGCAGCCATTCATGGACTTCATACAACAACGGAATTTTTATGGATGACAGTGTGCAATGTCACCAGGCCACAACTGTTCACGATTGGTTTGAAGAACATACTGGACAGTTTGAGGGAATGATTTGGCCACCCAGCTCGGACACATTAAGCACATCGAACATCTGTTGGACATAATAGGCCGGTCAGTGGGCGCAGAATATCCTGCACCGACAACACTTTCGCAAATATGGGTGGGTATAGAGGCTCAATGTGACTACAGGGGATTCCCAACGACTTATTGAGTCCTTGCCAAGTGGAGTTGCTGCACTGAGCCGGCGAAAAGGAGTTCCTACACTATACTGGGAGGTATCCGACAACTTTTGTCACCTCAGTTGTGTATATATGGGTCTTGTACACTCCTGGAAATGGAAAAAAGAACACATTGACACCGGTGTGTCAGACCCACCATACTTGCTCCGGACACTGCGAGAGGGCTGTACAAGCAATGATCACACGCACGGCACAGCGGACACACCAGGAACCGCGGTGTTGGCCGTCGAATGGCGCTAGCTGCGCAGCATTTGTGCACCGCCGCCGTCAGTGTCAGCCAGTTTGCCGTGGCATACGGAGCTCCATCGCAGTCGTTAACACTGGTAGCATGCCGCGACAGCGTGGACGTGAACCGTATGTGCAGTTGACGGACTCTGAGCGAGGGCGTATAGTGGGCATGCGGGAGGCCGGGTGGACGTACCGCCGAATTGCTCAACACGTGGGGCGTGAGGTCTCCACAGTACATCGATGTTGTCGCCAGTGGTCGGCGGAAGGTGCACGTGCCCGTCGACCTGGGACCGGACTGCAGCGACGCACGGATGCACGCCAAGACCGTAGGATCCTACGCAGTGCCGTAGGGGACCGCACCGCCACTTCCCAGCAAATTAGGGACACTGTTGCTCCTGGGGTATCGGCGAGGACCATTCGCAACCGTCTCCATGAAGCTGGGCTACGGTCCCGCACACCGTTAGGCCGTCTTCCGCTCACGCCCCAACATCGTGCAGCCCTCCTCCATTGGTGTCGCGACAGGCGTGAATGGAGGGACGAATGGAGACGTTTTGTCTTCAGCGATGAGAGTCGCTTCTGCCTTGGTGCCAATGATGGTCGTATGCGTGTTTGGCGCCGTGCAGGTGAGCGCCACAATCAGGACTGCATACGACCGAGGCACACAGGGCCAACACCCGGCATCATGGTGTGGGGAGCGATCTCCTACACTGGCCGTACACCACTGGCGATCGTCGAGGGGACACTGAATAGTGCACGGTACATCCAAACCGTCATCGAACCCATCGTTCTACCATTCCTAGACCGGCAAGGGAACTTGCTGTTCCAACAGGACAATGCACGTCCGCATGTATCCCGTGCCACCCAACGTGCTCTAGAAGGTGTAAGTCAACTACCCTGGCCAGCAAGATCTCCGGATCTGTCCCCCATTGAGCATGTTTGGGACTGGATGAAGCGTCGTCTCACGCGGTCTGCACGTCCAGCACGAACGCTGGTCCAACTGAGGCGCCAGGTGGAAATGGCATGGCAAGCCGTTCCACAGGACTACATCCAGCATCTCTACGATCGTCTCCATGGGAGAATAGCACCCTGCATTGCTGCGAAAGGTGGATATACACTGTACTAGAGCCGACATTTTGTATGCTCTGTTGCCTGTGTCTATGTGCCTGTGGTTCTGTCAGTGTGATCATGTGATGTATCGGACCCCAGGAATGTGTCAATAAAGTTTCCCCTTCCTGGGACAATGAATTCACGGTGTTCTTACTTCAATTTCCAGGAATGTACAAAGGGGTTTAAGCTGTGTAAATTTTAATAATTCGAACAGAAACGACAGAAAGGTTTGAATTGTTAAGTCACATGGGTTGTCGTGGCGCTACTGTAGATATCTTAAAGTTGAATATGTTCAAAATGTCCTAAATTGACAGCAATACAACGTCGGTTCAAATGGTTCAAATGGCTCTGGGCACTATGTGACTTAACATCTATGGTCAACAGTCCCCTAGAACTTAGAACTACTTAAACCTAACTAACCTAAGGACATCACACAACACCCAGCCATAACGAGGCAGAGAAAATCCCTGACCTCGCCGGGAATCGAACTCGGGAACCCGGGCGTGGGAAGCGAGAACGCTACCGCCCGACCACGAGATGCGTACAACGTCGGAATCGCTGTGGAATAGATCGATAAATATGTGTCATGGTGGCCACTGGATTGTATTCACAGTGAGTCACAATGGCTTTGTGGTGTAGACGATGTCCTTCAGTGTTCTATACAGAAAGAAATATCGGAATATCTGCGTCGAAACTCGAGGCTTTCTCGTCAGCCTATCCGCCCCTCCAAAAATGTTTCATCCAGGAATTGCCGCCCGTCGTTATGGTAATGTGACCGTTCAATGTCTTGATTAAGAAAATAAAAATAAAATAGTAATAAAACTTCATCTGAGTACACATTTTTTTTACACCTGTCAACTTTCCTTCAAAAAACAAAGGCCCTACAGGTCGACTGATAGACATACCACAACATACTGATAACTCAGCAAGTTCAGGAGCTCGTCCTTCTGTAACAAGGGGATTATCTCTAGTCAAGTACACATATTTGTGTCGACTGATAATTCCATTCAGGTTAAACGTCACCTCAACTGATGAACAATGACATTCACCTTGTTCATTATCTCAAATCCATTAACAAATTTCGAGGTCCCTATCCGGATCGTCATCAGCCATTGCGGGAAGCAACATGGGAATGTAGGGATTCCACTTTACTTGCTATAAAATGCAGTGAACCATTTGATTGCTTAATCTGATTCACGCGCAGCTTGCGTTATGGACTACTCTGTGGATCTTGGGAAAGCTTATTCCATTGCGTCCATCCCTCTTTCACGTGCTACTAATTTCTTTCTGCAAGATAATGCGCACTTCTTTCCCTTTCGAATTTGTCACGTAATAGTTATAGTTAGCCGTGACAATGGAGCAGTGTCGACTATTCCCACCCTTCTTTTTCCACTTATTTCATGGTTTCACCTCTCCATTAAAACTTTAAAATCAACTTCCTTTGTTCCAAGGACAAGTTTCCAGCTGCCTTGTTATTTACGTGAAGTTACTGGTAACATAATGTCACCAAAAGAAAAACAAATGAATCGCTACACACATTATTCATGATAGCAGCACACAATCTCATTGGATCACTGAATCTGTTTATAATTCATACCTCCTTCATTTACTAATAGTTAAAACAGTGTAAACCACTTTGTGAGGTACCATATACATACATGCATACACACACACACACACACACATTATATATATATATATATATATATATATATATATATATATATATATATATATATATATATATATATATATATGATCAAAAAGTCAGTATAAATTTGAAAACTGAATGAATCACGGAATAATGTAGATAGAGAGGTACAAATAGACACACATGCTTGGAATGACATAAGGTTTTATTAGAACCGAAAAAGTACAAGATATCAAAAAATGTCCGACAGATGGCGCTCCATTTGATCAGAATAGCAATAATTAACGTAACAAAGTAATACAAAGCAAGGATGATGTTCTTTACAGGAAATGTTCAATATGTCCACCATCATTCCTCAACAATAGCTGTAATCGAGGAATAATGTTGTGAACAGCACTGTAAAGCATGTCCGGAGTTATGGTGAGGTTGGTGTCGGATGTTGTCTTTCAGCATCCCGAGAGATGTCGGTCGATCGTGATACACTTGCGACTTCAGGTAACCCCAAAGCCAATAACAGCCGGGACTGAGGTCTGGGGACCTGCGAGGCCAAGCATGACGAAAGTGGCGGCGAAGTACACGATCATCACCAAACGACTTGCGCAAGAGATCTTTCACGCGACGAGCAATATGGGGTGGAGCACCATCCTGCGTAAACATCGTACGTTCCAGCACGTGTTTATCAGCCAGTCTGGGGATGATGTGATTCTGTAACATATCGGCGTACCTCTCACTCGTCACAGTAGCAGTTACAAAACCAGAATCACGCATTTCCTCGAAGGAAAACGGCCCGATAACGGTAGATGCGGTGAATCCAACCCATACCGTGACTTTCTCGTCGTGCAATGGAGTTTCCACGACAGTTCTAGGTTTTTCAGTAGCCCGCATTCTTCAGTTGTGGGCGTTGACAGACCCTCGGAGCGTGAAATGAGCTTCGTCGGTCCACAACACGTTACTCAACCAATCGTCCTCTTCCACCATCTTTCGATACGCCCACACCGCAAATGACCTCCGCTTTACTAAATCGCTAGGTAACAGTTCATGATGCCGATGGATTTTGTACGGATAGCATCAGAGGGTGCGCCTAAGTGCCAACCAAACAGTAATGTATGGAATGCCGGTGCGACGTGTGACTGCACGATCGCTGACTCCCCCGAGCATAGACGAACCCGCTACAGTCTCCATTTCTTCCTGAACTGTCTTAGCAGCATTATGCCTTGTGCTCGGTCGGCCACTACGGAGTCTATCGTCTAAACAACCCGTGGCTTCGAACTTCGAAATCATTCTCGCCACAGCTGCATTTGTCAACGGACCTTTGCCCGTTCGAATCCCCTTCCTATGGCGATAGGATCGTAACGCTGAACTAGCACATTCCCCATTCTGGTAATACAGCTTCACTAAAAGCGCCTTTTCAGGTAACGTCAACATGCTGCGCCTGCTGACGCATCTGATTCTCTCTCTCATTAAATCTCCTTTTATACACGATTGTCATGAGCAGTCACTGACGTTATGCTGTCCAGCGCCATCTGTCCGACATTTTGTGAGCTGTGTGTCAATTTTTACCTCTCTATCTACATTATTCCGTGGTTTATTAAGTTTTCAAATTTATACTGACTTTTTGATCGCCCGGTATATATATTGTGTGTGTGATGTATATGGTACAGAGGCAAACACATTTAGGGAAACACCCTATATAGTGTATTTCCCTAAATGTGTTTGCCTCTGTAATTTCGAAGTAATAGGCGACGGAAATATGTATTGCGATAGGTCAATATAAGATACGTTACACTGTCTGCGGAGCTATGAACATAGTTTATTTTGTTATTATCCAAAGAGTTACAACAAAAATATAATTTTTTTTAATGGAACAGTAGTTGTTTCTATCTTGCTCTGGAATCAGTAACACCAGCTGTGTATACATCAGTTTAAATTACATTACTGTCACTTTTAGTTTGGGAGCTACAACCCTTCAAAGTTTCAGGGGCAGATACCACATGTTGTACATAATATATGGCTGTGTGGTGGTTGATGGATGTTCTGGTGGTGGGAAGCTGATTTAAATGAGATGTTCAAATGTGTGTCCATGTTACTGAATGCACAAAGTAACGCGCCTTCTAAAAGATCTGAGGACGAGATGTAACATCGCTGGTGTCACAGAGCAACAGGCATCCTCGATGCGCCGTTTTAGATCTTCTGGGGATGTGGGCTCAGTGACATAAACACGATCCTTTAGATATCCCCACAAAAAGAAATCTAATGCTGTTAAATCGGGCAACCTTGCGGGCCATGAATGTGGACCATGGCGCCCCAACCACCTTCCTGCTAATCTGTCGTGTAGTTCTTCCACAACAGCACGTGCAGAATGGACTGGGTGATCAGCGAACTGCATCAACATATGGACTCTCATGTGTAGACACACATGTTCAAGCACACCATCCAAACTGTCGACTATAAACGCTTGATATAACTCACCTGTCAGTGTACCTGGAAAGTAGTGTGGACCGATGATTTCATCCCCAAGGAATCCACACCATACATTAATAGACCACATACATTGACGGTCGACAGGTTGTATCCACCAAGGATTGTCTTCGGCCCAGTAGTGCACGTTATGGCGATTCACTGCACCATAATTTGTGAACGTGGACTCATCAGAGAACATAACACCTTGTAAAGACTCCAACGTGAAATTACGCATGGCCCATTCACAGAATATAACTCTCGTACGGAAATCGTTCCCATGCAGCTCCTGGGTCAGTGATAGGTGGTACGGGTGAAACCTTTGGCCGTGTACTATACGCTACACTGATGTGAGACTGACACCAGCGACTGCAGCTGTCATGAGGATCGTGGTGTACTGCAGGTAAAACGAACACCTCCATCTTCTCACTTCTTGCGATTCTTTGTCTGTTACTGCAGCGCATTCCCAAGCTGCCTGCTTCCCGAAGTCGTTGTTCGGCATGTAAGAACGTAATGGCTGCCGGAGCTCTTCGCCTAGGATATCTCACGGCGTACGCCATGGCTGCTTCAGTGCCATCATGTCAGCACAAGTCAACCATCAGCAACATGTCAGCGTACTCGTTGTTTGTGTATGCCATCTTCGTCCAATGTCAGTAACTGTGGTATATTGAGCCCCATTTGTTTGTGTGGCTAGGTCTGTCGGGTATACGGCCGTGTGCGGCGACAGTTGTAAGTCTAATAACGCATTGAGGAAGCTTCTCGCTCCATGACACCGGCGACGTTAGAACTCGGCTGCACCACATTTAGAAGGCACATTGCGTTATGCGCAGTGTGTGGTATTTGCCCCTGAAACTTTAAAGGGTTGTAGCTCCCAAACAAAAAGTGGTAGGAATGTAATTTAAATCGATGTATACACAGCTCGTGTTACTGATTCCAGTTCATGATAGAAACAACTATTGTTCCATTTAAAAAAAAATTATATTTTTGTTGTAACTCTTTGGATAATAACACAATAAACTATGTTCACAGCTCCGCAGACAGTGTAACGTTTCTTATGGTTAGGTTAGGTTAGTGTTGTTTAACGTCCCGTCGACAACGAGGTCATTAGAGACGGAGCACGAGCTCGGGTTAGGGAAGGATGGGGAAGGAAATCAGCCGTGCCCTTTCAAAGGAACCATCCCGGCATTTGCCTGAAACGATTTAGGGAAATCACGGAAAACCGAAATCAGGATGGCTGGAGACGGGATTGAACCGTCGTCCTCCCGAATGCGAGTCCAGTGTGCTAACCACTGCGCCACCTTGCTCAGTGTTTCATATGGTGACCTATCGCAACAAATATTTCCGTTGCCTCTTACTTCGTAACTTACAGAGGCAAACATATTTAGTGAAATACTCTGTATATATGCCCAGATGGAGGGGGCCATACCGGAGTATCTGCCCCTGGTGGCTATTTCAAGGGGCGCCAAATTCATATTATGGAAGACAAAAACCTTATTTCTCTTATGACTTTGAAATGCAACCCTATTGGTTTTTCAACATTTTTGAACACACTCTAGATATCAGAACGAATCATAAGTCGATTTTTCAATGCGTGAGTAGTGTACGTGACGTCTCTGCCAGGGGAATGCCCGTCGCGTCTACAAATAAAAAGCTTCTCCGCAGACAAAAGGGAAAGCCGCTGTACGAGCTGAGCCGAATAAGCCCGAACGGGTAACGTCAGTCGCTGTCGCATTTATGTGGTTCACTGGGTGTGTGAAAGATATGTTTTGGTACAATTGTTAGAGAAATCCATAGATTCATTTACCAGAGCGGAAATTAACGACTAACAGCAATACGAGGTAAGAAAGATACATATTATCTTCTCGGTGTATGCAACAAAATGAAATTTTGACAGAAAATTTTTGCCACATCGTTACACTACTAAGAGCCAGTGGTACAGTCCCCAGTCAGCAACCGCTCAAATTTTGTTCTCGGAATAGCGAGGAAAACGCATTGTAGGAACGCGTAATAATCCCTAACTTGAGAACAAACGCTCGGTAGTTGAACCGGTGGTTCTGTCAGGGCTAGTGAATTTAACCGGAGAATAAGTTACGGAATTAGTGACGACAAGATTGTTTGTTAGAACGAGGAAGGAGAAGAAAAGGGGACATAGCACATATTATATGGAGGAATAAGACAATCCCAAGTTTATCTGTAAATCCGTATTACTACTAAGTTTCGATCTAATGCCTGAGAAACTGGAGCACATTAATGAAATGTTAAACTAATTTCTAACATAAAACTTTCTGCTTATAGTGGGCCTAACCGGCATTTGATATTGGTACTTCGTGAATTATATTCTATGATGTTATTTATGTAAGATACGTACATTGAAATGACCATTTGTGCCAAGACCATCTCGCTTATTTGGTGTGTGTTACAATTGCTGCAATATAAGAAAGGCCTATTTCGTTTTATCGAGCAGACAGTTAGAAAATAGACGTAATCAAGGCGAGGAACCTCACAGTTTTGTGTACTACTCGTATTAACAACCTTTACAGTATTAGACAACGAAATTTAGATTTTGCGTATAGCAAAACTTTTGACGATCTTTGATGAGGTAACAGATTCTTTGGCCAGAAAGGGAAACGCGCCGCGTACTGTAGCTAGATTAGACAGAAGAAAGTTCTGGGACCTATGGATTGAAGAAATGTGACTGTCTTCCTTGTCTCTTGTCTTTACTGCTGTTACATTCCTACATTTAATTCTATGTCACAAAAAATAGAATGTTATTAGCTAATAGGTAATAAGAGTGCAAATTTTCTGAAGAGTTCTTGTTCTCCCGGTCACATATAATCCTACCCATTCTTAACTGTGAGTTATTTTAAGGGCTGTAGTATGTCAAACCGGCCGACTGGGAGCAGGTGAGGCATAACACAACATTTTAATATGCACTGTCGTGAGTACAGGCTTGATGGCTTCCACTAAAAAACACACGTTAGAATTCCACAGACCGAAATACAGTGTAGTGCGAGGGAAGAAAGCTTCACAGAGCGAAATACAGTTACGTGCGGTAGAAGTATGGTGTGTGAAGAGGCGTGGCACTGCACTTTGGCACACTTAAGCTCAAATAACGTGTCTCACATTTCCTCGAACACATATTTTTATATATATCGAACTTTTCAGAAAGATATGAGCTACAAAATTAAAATATTTTCAAAAATGAATTTTTTTAACTTTTTTACGTCTTATCTCAGGCGCTCGAGGTGGAGGGTGGCTATTAACAAGTTTTTGCCCGGTTCGGAAATATCGTAGATTCGGGGCTGTGTATTTATATACAAACGGTGTAACAAAAATATACGGCACAAATTGCAGGTCACATACCTAATACTGGTCACATACCTAATACTTAGTCGAAAAAATTATGATACACGAACATAGGTCTGGAAACGCTTCGTTTCCATGTTTCAACTCACTTTCTCTAACGAGTTTAGGTGCTAACAGATTGTAAATTTTCAAAATCGGCCTGTATGGGCAAACGTTAAACCTCATGCAACTGTTGAAGCAAGTCATCAACAAAGATTCTTTATAAATGTTTTAGTCGGCATTGTTCGTGACTCTCTGGTAGGGTCTCACTTTCTTCCACCCAGTCTCAGTGGAAAAAGTTATCATAGTTTCGTAGAAAAAGTTCTGTCTGGTCTGTTAGCAGATGTGCCTTTACGTGTGGGACAAAACAAGTCCTTCATGCACGATGGAGCGCACCCTCATTTTAGTGATAATATCCATCAGCCTCTAAGTAACAGATTCGGTGACAGATGGCTAGGTAGAGATGGACCAGGTGCCAGACCTCCAAGCTCTCCGGAATTGAACTCACCGGACTTTCATTTGTGGGGGCATTTGAAAGCTCTAGTGTATAAATACTCAGCACAAGATGTTCAGAGTCTCCATGTGTGTATTATGTAAGGCAGAAAAACCGCACACAACGCTCCACAGATACGTCAGCTCATCCGAGAATCACTATCAGAGCGGATTAATGTCCGTATCTATGCCTATGGCAGGCATATTGAACATCTCTTGTGAGAAAGAGTTGTATGTGGTACGCTGGTGCAGTCTACGAGTTGTTGCATGAGAACAAAGTGTTTCCTGACCCATGTTCATACTGTTTCTTCGTCTGCGTGTAATGAATATATCTTGTAAAATTGTGCTGTACACACACACACACACACACACACACACATACACACACATACACACACATGATGTGGGAGAGCCCGTTATATCGAAAAGTTTCGTAAATGAGTAGTGAATGCCGCTACGCAGTTATGAGTAAATCTTTCGTCATCGCCTTCTTTTACTGAGGAGAAGGTAAACAGAGAAATCGATGACAGGCGGACCAACAATAAAATAACGTAAAGCTTCCCTTCTGCTGATGCTGAGTCGGCTTAAGCATCTTTGTGTAGTTCAAAATAGAACTAAATAGCAAGTAATGTGAAAATTTATGATTCCATTAAGTATGGGCAGCCATTTGGCAGGACAGCCATCATGTTATTGTTGAGATCTTCAGCCCTGAGACTGGTTTGATGCAGCTCTCCATGCTACTCTATCCTGTGCAAGATTCTTCATCTCCCAGTACCTACTGCAGCCTACACTCCATACAAATACTTTCAGAAACGACTTCCTGACACTTAAATCTACACTCGATGTTAAGAAATTTTTCTTCTTCAGAAACGCTTTCCATGCCATTGCTAGTCTACATTTTATATCCTCTCTACTTTGACCATTATCAGTTATTTTGCTCCCCAAATAGCAAAACTCCCTTACTACTTTAAGAGTCTCATTTCCTAATATATTTCCCTCAGCATCACCCGACTTAATTCGACTACATTCCATTATCCTAGTTTTGCTTTTGTTGATGTTCATCTTATACCCTCCTTTCAAGACACTGTCCATTCCGTTCAACTGCTCTTCGAGGTCCTATGCTGTCTCTGACGGAATTACAATGTCATCGGCTAACCTCAAAGTTTTTATTTCTTCTCCATGCATTTTAATTCTACTCCGAACTTTTCTTTTGTTTCCTTTATTGCTTGCTCAATATACAGATTGAATAACATCGGGGATAGGCTACAACCCTGTCTCACTCCCTTCCCAACCACTGCTTCCCTTTCGTACCCCTCGACTCTTATAACTGCCATCTACTTTCTGTACGAATTGTAAATAGCCTTTCGCTCCCTGTATTTTACCCCTACCACCTTCAGAATTTGAAAGAGAGTAATCCAATCAACATTGTCAAAAGCTTTCTCTAAGTCTACAAATGCTAGAAACGTAGGTTTGCCTTTCATTAATCATTCTTCTAACATAAGTCGTAGGGTCAGTATTGCCTCACGTGTTCCAACATTTCTACGGAATCCAAACTAATCTTCCCCGAGGTCGGCTTCTATCAGTTTTTCCATTCGTCTGTAAAGAATTCGCGTTAGTATTTTGCAGCTGTGACTTATTAAACTGATAGTTCGGTAATTTTCACATCTGTCAACACCTGCTTTCTTTGGGATTGGAATTATTATATTCTTCTTGAAGTCTGAGGGTATTTCGCCTGTCTCATACATCTTGCTCACCAGATGGTAGAGTTTTGTCAGGAATGGCTCTCCCAAGGCTGTGAGTAGTTCTAATGGAATGTTGTCTACTCCGGGGACCTTGTTTCGACTCTGGTCTCTCAGTGCTCTGTCAAACTCTTCACGCAGTATCATATCTCCCATTTCATCTTCATCTACATCCTCTTCCATTTCCATAATATTGTCCTCAATTACATCGCCCTTGTATAGACCCTCTATATACTCCTTCCACCTTTCTGCTTTCCCTTCTTTGCTTCGAACTGGGTTTCCATCTGAGCTCTTGATATTCAAACAAGTGGTTCTCTTTTCTCCAAAGGTCTCTTTAATTTTCCTACCCCTAGTGAGATAAGCCTCCACATCCTTACATTTGTCCTCTAGCCATCCCTGCTTAGCCATTTTGCACTTTCCGTCGATCTCATTTTTTAGACGTTTGTATTCCCTTTTGCCTGCTTCATTTACTGTATTATTATATTTTCTGCTTTCATCAATTAAATTCAATATTTCTTAGGTTACCCAAGGGTTTCTACTAGTCTTCGTTTTTTTACGTATTTGATTCTCTGCTGCCCGCACTATTTTATCCCTCAAAGTTACCCATTCCTCTTCTACTCTATTTCTTTCCCCCATTCCTGCCAATTGTTCCCTTATGCTCTCCCTGAAACTCTGTACAACCTCTGGTTCTTTCAGTTTATCCAGGTCCCATCTCCTTAAATTCCCACCTTTTTGTAGTTTCTTCAGTTTTAATCTACAGGTCGTAACCAATAGATTGTGGTCAGAGTCCACTTCTGCCCCTGGAAATGTCTTACAATTTAAAACCTGGTTCCTAAATCTCTGTCTTACCATTACATAATCTATCTGATACCTTTCAGTATCTCCAGGGTTCTTCCATGCATACAAACTTCTTTCATGATTCTTAAACCAAGTGTTAGCTATGATTAAGTTATGCTCTGTGCAAAATTCTACCAGACGGCTTCCTCTTTCATTTCTTAGCCCCAATCCATATTCACCTACTATGTTTCCTTCTCTCCCTTTTCCTACGCTTTAATTCCAGTCACCCATGACTATTAAATTTTCGTCTCCCTTTACTATTTGAATAATTTCTTTTATCTCCTCATACATTTCATCAATTTCTTCGTCATCTGCAGAGCTAGTTGGCATATAAACTTCTCCTCCTGTAGTAGGCGTGGGCTTCGTGTCTATCTTGGCCACAATAATGCGTTCACTATGCTGTTTGTAGTAGCTTACCCGTTCTCCTATTTTTTATTCATTATTAAACCTACTCCTGCCTTAACCCTATTTGATTTTGTATTTATATCCCTGTATTCACCTGACCAAAAGTCTTGTTGCTCCTGCCATCGAACTTCACTAATTCGCACTATATCTAACTTTAACCTATCCATTTCCCTTTTTAAATTTTCTAACCTACCTGCCCGATTAAGGGAACTGACATTCCACGCTCTGAACCGTAGAACGCCATTTTTATTTCTCCTGATAACAATGTCCTCCTGAGTAGTCCCCGCCCGCAGATCCCAATGGGGGACTATTTTACCTCCGGAATATTTTACCCAAGAGGACGCCATTATCATTTAATCATACAGTAAAGCTGCATGTCCTCGGGAGAAATTACGGCTGTAATTTCCCGTTGCTTTCAGCGGTTCGCAGTACCAGAACAGCAAGGCTGTTTTGGTTAGTGTTACAAGGCCAAATCAGTCAATCATCCAGACTGTTGCCCCTGCAACTACTGAAAAGGCTGCTGCCCCTCTTCAGGAACCACACGTTTGTCTGGCCTATCAACAGATACCCCTCCGTTGTAGTTGCACCTATGGTACGGCTATCTGTACCGATGAGGCACGCAAACCTCCCCACCAACGCCAAGGTCCGTGGTTCATGGGCGGGGGGAGGGGGGGGGGGGGGGGCAGCCATCATAATGAATGGAAAAGTCACACAGGTCAGAACAGGACAATATTATTACCAATAGAAACTGATATCTGGCACAGAAACAAGTAGAAAAAAAGAATTTTAATATGAGAGACAGTTTGTCTTCAGGAACCACTACTAACGTTAACTCCTGCGGAGCACACACTGTATACGATTTCTTTTATTCAATAAATAATGAAACATAACTTTGAATCCAAGTGCTGCATACATTCTCTATTGTACCCAGTTAATAATCTATTAGTGTAAAGTGTGTTCTGTTATGGTCGATAGTCCTTGTGATACAGATACACACAGTTTCTAAAGCATTGCTTTTATTAATTGTGTTAAGTGGCAATATAGCAGCAGAGAAATCAGTTATGTCTTACACCAAACTCTTAGCCTCATTGTCTAAAAGGATGTCCTCCGGAATGAATCCTGTAGAGCCGTGCGCCAGAGCATTCATAAGGTTTTCAAAGTCGTTTATATATTTTCCCCATGCTCTGTGGTTGTGTTGACAATATGTCTGGCATACTCGCCCCAGCTCACGCATGTATCGTCCCTCTGGATTCCCTGCTAGGCCATAGGGCTAGATGTGTATCACTTCAACTCCGTTGCTATCCATACCTTCATTCCATGATTTGGCAGTAAACTATGCCCCATTATAGGACAAAATTGCTGTCGGTTTGCCGATTCGCACAAGGATTCCGGCTGCTGTTGTACTCCATATATCTGCCTAAATCTATCTCATCAGGTGAAGTAACAATGTGAATAGGGTGGTATTGACTGTTCACATCATCACCAGTTTCATAAAGTGTCACATTAATTTCGGTATTATCTTTTAATATGCACATAATTGGCATATTTTTAAAGTTATTTACTGCATTGTATTTAATAAAGAAATCTAAGCCAATGTTATCTCGGTGCTCAAATCTCGCACGACGATAAATTCATGTTCAATTTGTTTTCCTTGAATTTCGAAACAGACAAATTAATAAAAGGGTCATAAGTTTGCTACTCTTTCCGGTAGCACCGATTATTTTAACTCTCATTACGGGCATTACTACTACTCCTGGTCTTTCTTTTTTAACAAATCTACCACGGTATCAATCGAAACGTGCTTTTGTGGGCTTGCATAACGAAAGTTACTATTATTTGCCTACACTTACCAGTGTCTAGTTCCTCCTTTTCCCTCAACAAGTCCTCTTCTACATCAAGATCAGATAAATCAGACCGGCAGATACCAATACCGATTTATCTGGCGTTTATTTTTAATTTTCTGTTCTTCGACATTCTCAGTTTGTATCTGCCTGTTCTGCGCTGTTGTTGAAACCGTTTCCACTCAAACACTAACATTTTTGTCATTTTCTTCCATTATCTAACCGTGTATTACCAACAATTCGCTAACTGTCACGTGAGGTAAATTTTCATCGGAAACATGGCTCTTAGTTCCAAATTCCTTGGAGAAACGTGCTCTGTTTCTCCTTCTAACTCTTCGCCCGAGCTCACGCAACCCACACCATTCTCGTGTGACTGTATGACGTCAGCCTTAACCCTGTAGGCGTAATATATGTGACTTTCAGGTCGTCGTACCTGGTCATCGTCGTCACACTCGTCTACCCTCTTCAGAAATTTCGCCCCGGTTTTCTTTAAGATCTGCGACGTTTTGGTGGGCTACTTGCATTACTACAACATTTGGACAAGCCTGCCTCTTTTGTAGAGAGCTTTCCGTTTCTTCATAAACGCTAATTTCATGACTCCTTACAAGAGCCTACAGTTCTTCAGTTCGTCGTATATCCGACCGAACTGACCTAGCCACTCCTCTTCGCGTTCCCCGTTGCACCACACAATAACGTAAGTTTTAGCCGATATCGGCTTCTTTAATTCCGCCGGCGAATCACATAATGTTAGGGCCTCCGGTACCACTTGCCTTCACAGCGGCCGCCTCTTCCTTAATTACTGGTACGTACTATATTTTCATCGTTTTTACGACAGTCATCGCTTTGTCGAATACCATTGGAATTTCAGTTATTGTTATCGCGGGTGCGTTAATCGCTCTATCTTCTTGCACATTCTCCCATCGCCGATTTATCCACTCTGATCTGTCAGTCATAGGGAGGTTGCCTAGATTTTTCTTCTGGGTCAAGGTCTTCCCACCCCCCAGTGTGTCCCAAACCACCTGCTAATAGTTTCTCTGATTAAGCACTACAGGACAGTTACTGTGAAGC
The DNA here is from genome assembly GCF_023898315.1 of Schistocerca nitens. Taxonomy (NCBI): domain Eukaryota; kingdom Metazoa; phylum Arthropoda; class Insecta; order Orthoptera; family Acrididae; genus Schistocerca; species Schistocerca nitens. The sequence continues at coordinate 105,398,906 of NC_064619.1, forward strand.
TCTGCAACTGCTGATTTTGCTCCTGCCTACTAACAGTCTGCTGAAAACAACGTGCCATCTTCACTGTCATACCTACTATTTTTGTTCCCACTATGATTGCTATTGTTATAGTAGTGTGAGTTATTATAACCCTGATAATGGTTACCATTATTGCCTTGATTAATGTTAGTAGGGATGTTGCCGTTGGTAATCGTTGCCATTACCACGGCTTTTAATATTTTCGCTGTTATTTCACCACTTGTCTGCGACTTCGACATTTCTAACAATTCAGTAAATGTTCGTTAACTACTGCTTATGTACCTCCTGCAATCATCTAAAAGTTCCTTCCACAACTCCCAGACAATCTCCTATTCAGTCCGTTGAATTTGCGGATTCAGTTTTCGCAAAATTCTTTCATTAAACCTCGCGGGTTTGCGTCACAGGATTTTGATGCTACGAAACCTCGCCATACACTCTCCTGCTTCTTCTGTGACCAACATTCTTTGAAGAAGGCATTCTGAAATTTCTGAAACCTCAAGTTCACAACATCGAGATTTAAGCTCTATCGCTTAGCTTCACCAGCTGGCACATCGATTACAGTGTAAATTTTTCTCTCATCCGTCCACGATCAGGCAGTACCCTTTCCGAGTTTCTAATGGAGTCGGTAGCATGCAATCCTCTCTGATTTCTGAGGGGATCGAAGCGCTCCTCCTTCAAGATGATTTCAGTATTATGTGCGTGGCAAGACACATAAGGCAGCTTTTCACCAAATCTGGTTTCCAGTTTGGTTACTTATAATGTTACTTGGAAAGTGGTCGTCGCTAATGTTCCCACTTTCTGTATTTCTCATCACAGGTAGTTTACTGTTTCTTCACTCTAGTATATACGTGTGATACTAAAGTTTGCCAATTCGTAGGCTTTTGCATATCGTTTTGCACTAATTCCACCTTTTCAATTACTTTATTTTTAATAATGGGTTCAACACTCTGTTCCAGTTTCTGTTCGAACCTCTCTACTTCCGTCTCATGACGGCTATTTATGGTTCCTATTTTAGACTGTACCTCTGTCATGGGCTGCTTAAAATTACCGATTTCGGTATTCATTAGAATTATGTCTTTCTTGAGTTTATCTACTTTCGTGTTTGCAATTCCAATCTAGATTTTTTTCTGATCATTCATTTTACATAACTGTGCAATAATATTACTGTTAATTGATTCGGATTGAATATTAATTTTAGCGTTATTTGTTTGGGTTTGAGCTTTTATTGATTCGGACTGAATATTCATTTTAGTCATCAAAATGCTCAACAAATAGTCCATATTTCCAGATATTGCTGATCTTGATTGTAACCCTGCTTTTTCCTTTAAGGCTTCCTCGTATCCATCGTCAATGCATTTGGTTTTGATTTTTATTCCGTATTCTGTGACATGTGCAAATACCAAGAATTCCGCCTTTCCTCAGTTCCCATGTTGCAGTGGTGGCGTGATGCGTTACCCTTTGTTATAGCGATTGTTCCCCGTTAAGTACAATTAAATTATCAGATTCATTTGTGTCAATTGTACTGTCCGCTTTTCTGATTAATGCAAATTTGGAAGTTTTGTGGCTTGTGGCTTCGCTACGAATCTGCACAGTGATAAATTCTTGCCAAAAACCAAACCAAACTGATACTGTCCTGCCACTGGCGTTGCCATGTGTAGCCTCCCCCTTCCTAATCGACCTATTGGACTGCGAATTAAATGAATATGACCGTGTATGCTACTGAAATTTTACAATGAGTAAGGCTGTCGTCAGCGAAGGAAAACAATACTGTTTAGAAGGACGAAAATGTACAATAGACGCTTCTGAAGGAAGAATCTTTTCTAAACCTAATCTAAAAACTGATGATTTTGAAATGGGTATAATATAGGGCGATCGCTCACAAGCCACACAGGGGGGAAAAGGGTACCAAGTAATATTTAATAGAAGAAAATACTGATTAGCAGGAATGGGATAATTAAACGGTCGTCGGGCCCCTAGGACAATAAATATCCGAAACCCTAAGGAAGGTAATGGCAAGGAAATCCAAGCAAATAATCACTTGCGTGGCAAGAGAAGGTTGTCGCTCTTTTCCACAACATAAAAGTTAACAACAAAATAAATGATTCAGAAAGCATTGAGTTTGCAGTTACTGTACATGAAATACTAAATTCTTGAAGCAAATTTAAATGAAGCAGCTGATTTAATAAATTAATTATTGTAACTGAAGCCTTTTTTTGTAAAAAAATATTTTCGGTAACCTCAGCGTAGCTTAACACAAAATTTGGAAAAAGACAAACAATTTTCTGATAATTATTGAAATACTGAACTGAATTTACTTTAAATGAGAAACTGGTTTACTTCTACCGTAAGAACAATGAAGCACATACCAAGCCAGCAGAGGTCACTTGCTAAGCTAAATACAGAGTAAATAATTCATGCTGTAATTTTAGTTACTAGTTTTATCAGTGAAATTTTACGTTACCTTAAGTGAGTGAAGTTAATACTTAAAAATGAAAATTACTTAAGCCTGTGTTATGCAGTACAAGACTCAACACTAACCGAAGCAGCTAATTTTAGTCTGAAACTGGTTGTTAGTAAAGAAACAAAACAGGGAGTAAATAGTTAATCAATTTGCATATTTTTACGACACTCGATGACTGCTTGGTATGGAAAGGGACATTGCTTGGTAATAATGTCAGGGAACAACGACAACACAGATTCCCTGTACGTTTTAACTATTGCAGGTTATTGTTCAAGAAAGTTAGTCACTAATATTTGTTAAAGGAATGCCACAGGGGTAATTTCCGTACAATACTTTGTCAGCTAACAGTCTTACGATGTATCTGTGCAGACGACCAAAAGTGTGACTGGTGACAATGCTCAGCTGCTGCTGTTGCTGCAGGTTGTGAGCCACGAGTTGTTTGCAGAGCCATGGATAATTATGGGACAGGCAATAGGCAGAATTGCAGCTTCCGTTGGCTTTCCAGTCCTACAGCGCTCTCAATACTCGCTGGTTATTTAAGTAGATGAGCCTTCATTGGCGCGATCGTAACTGCACACTGCGTCTGCAGTCTTTCAGGACTCAAGCGGGTCTGTCTCTTTTCTGCTCGTAGGGCCAAGATAAACAAATGCACAGCTACTTTTCTTTCATCGGTGCTACCGACATATTTAAAGGCAGTTCCCTGGGTGATTATGTGGATATTTACTAATTTTAAGTTACCATTACAATCAATTATGTACTTTCAGAAGTTAATACAGTGTTACATCCATTTCGTGTTACATACAGTTCCTTTAATAAAGTTTACAGTTTTGGAAATAGTAGTGCATTGCAGTTTATCATCTGGTATTAAACAGAGAAAGATTTTACATGGTGCAGAAGATATTTTATGTGCGTATTTCGTTTTACATGTGGCCCCCATTTTATGACATTTTTCCTGAAATGAAACAGAATCAGCGTATGTCCGAAGAAACGCAGGTGCAAAAATGCACTCAATTTTGTCTACATAAATTTTATTAATCATTCATTAAGTTTCTCGTTAGGTATCATAATTATATGTGGGCACAAAATTAGCATGACAACACTATGTCATTATAACTCAAAACATCGTATTTACATTATATTTCCAATCAATTGTATGCATTCAAACATAAATACGCTTTTACATCCATTACATATTAAATATAGTTTCTGTAAGAAAGTCTTCAGACTCAGAAATAGCAGTGTATTGCAATTCAACACCAGATATTACACCGTTAAAATTTTTGGATGTTGAAGAAGGTATTTTATTCGCATTTTTGGTGTTACAATAGCTGTATACATATCCATCTTGCCTGTTGTGGTGATCCACTTAACGATTTCAGATACTGATTTGTTTTAATACTCAATTAAGTACGTAATGTGGCTGTGACCTGTTAAACAATGTGGAAAAGTAACACTGGTCCTGAAAATATTTCATTTATCTGAAGACAGGCAACTCAACTTACGTCTTTTCCAACTGGGGTGGACGTTGAATGCTTTTTCGCCTGCCTTGATGTGCATGAAATATATTATGTTTTACAAAACCTGTGCACTAACATGAGCTACGAGGAACTGGGAGGCTCATATACTGCAGCCGAAAGAAAAGGAAAATTTGTGCTCTCGTCGTATTTTACTGACTGTCGTGGTTCACATTAACCTATATAATTACTTTTGATGATAATATATTACTCATCTGAAGCACTTAAAGACATAACAACGACTTTGGTTATTAAATTCACGTGATATTATCTCGTTACTTGTTTTTATGAGTTCAAACAATCTGTATGTGTCATCCAAGCGGCAAAGTAGCTCACTGTAGGGAAAACTGGTTACAGGGATATTTCTTAATTAAATGTGATGCACAGGTCAGTCGTAGTAAAATCTATGTTGTGTTGAGTTTGAATTATAAAGGCGTCCCGTTACAGTCAATGGGAAGATGAATAAAATGGGAAGACTGAAATTGAATGCATGTGATTTCTCCAGTTATACAAAAATTTACTACACATCGGAATATAGTACGCAATTTATTTTATTCCCACTGAAAAGATAATGTGTCTTTAACCTTCATATTGCAGTGCCTTGTTCCGCCTTACCGTTACATCCGAGCAATCCTCAGTCTCGTTTAGCGTTCATCGACATGGTTATCTACCACAGAAATCATTGTACTATTATTACTGGTCATGGCTCATGTATAACAGTAGGAGAGTTTAAATTTATCGGTAACCTTCGCCTATATAATATGTTTTCAAATGAGAAATAGTGAGGAACCATTCCTGAACGTTTCGTCAAGTATTTCTAATAGATCTTACACAAAGAATTCCCGAAGTCTGAATAAGTGCATATAAATTAGACCCCTAGTGTTGCATTATAGCACAACGAAACAATAGAAAGCTCTGTCGATAGAATTCGAAAATTTAATGGTGAAACTTACGAATTGTCAGACAGTCATGAAGCCAATAAGTACATTCTACAAGAAGCAGAGAATAGGGCCTTAGGTAATTTTTTGTGAGGATTGCCACCTGAAACATCGCTCCATGTTTGGGAAGAATTTCTGAATAATTTAACTGATGCAGTCAACATTGCTGCAGCAGTGGAGGAAAAAAACGCCGCAACGAGGTACAAGGAAAGAAATAAAGTATCTTCCACAGATGCGACTGGCAGGGATACATCGCAGAAACCTGTCGCCCACCAGAATGTACAAAGTGTCAAAGGGTGGGCCATACATATCGAGAGTGCAACAGTACAGGGAAATTTCCAAACAGGAACGGGAACCCGGAATCGCCGCCAGGCGTTCCCATTACAATTTTACCCTATTAGAGTGCATGCAAAAGCGTAGTGCTGGTTACCAGACACTATTAAGGGTAAAATATGTAAACTATTAATCGACAGTGGGGCTCACGTATCAGTCATTAGTAAACAGTGCACTGAGATCAGGAGATATGACCCATCAAGATGTAAGATAAGTGGTATAGGCAGAGGTGACATGTGTTCAATAGGGGACTGATGACCATAGATGTTTAGTCCCATAGTGCTCAGAGCCATTTGAACATGTGTTCAATTGGCTGTACGTCGCTGACCTCTCAGATTGTGAGCGTAACATTCCAGGAGGTTGTGCAGATCGTATCAAGAAACGTGTCGAAAATGATGTTATCCTAGGGTCAAATATCCTGAATAAATACCACGCCATAATCAGCCTTGCGCAGCAGACAGTGGAGCTTAGCGGGACATTGTTTTCATTACGTGACACAGCTGCCAAGGATGCTCCGCCGCAAGATCCCTCTACCCAGAAAGAGGAATCAACTAAACTGCGACCAGTATCCTTGAAGGTAGATTTGCGGGATAAAATACCATTCGGTACATTAAAGCTACTTTGGGTGGACATCAATAATGCTTTACTGGCTGACACACAAAGCATGATGGAACCGTTAGAGGAATTAGACACAGCACATTGTTTTGTGAGCAGGAGTATAGTTCGTGCCGCAACTAGTATTGGAGTACAGAAGCAACTGTGGCTTATAGAAACTTTTGGGACAGTTGACAAGAAGTTACGAAAGGGAAATTAGTAGCTAATAAAGGTACCTTACAGGAAGATGATTTTGATTGGTCACACATAGACAATAGCGACAACGCGGCTACCTGTAATACTGATTGCGCCAGGAGATATCACACTTAAATGGAAACGAACGGTATGTGGTAGAAGCAGTGTTGGACGAGTTTCAGGACCTGTTTGGTTCACAGGGACAACTACCAGCAATAAACATCATACAACACAGGATTCCAGCAAGAGATAACATCCGAATTTATAAGAGACCATACCGAGTTTGCAACTACGCAGGTATACAAAGTGTAGATATCATTCCATTTCATTTCGTAGAAATTATTTCTTTATTCCTGTAATAACTTAAAAAATACCATCAGTACCAGGCCAGTTGTAAAAACTTAAACAAAGCAAGTAGTGAGATTATAGACCTCTCAGGAAGCATATGCCATTTAACGGCAGCAGGTTAAAGTGAGGCAGCTCGTTGCTGTAAGGTGCTCCCACAATCCGGCGAGATATGCAACCAATGATCTGTAACTGTGCTTTAAATGTATAGCTGCAAATAATGTAATTTTTTGTATTAATCACGATATATTATTAAGTAGATCTTAGTTTTAAAAGTATTACGAACCTTTGTAATCATGGCTTTAGGTTTAAATTAAAATCTAAAGGGACTTCCCCGCAGAAGGATAAGAAGGGAGAAACGTTGCGACAGAAAGTTCCAGAACAGTTCTCTTTGTGAGATGGAAGAGTTGTGAAGTAGCGTGTGGTGTGATGCCCATATACTGCAATTGTGTGGTGGTTAAATTGATCACAATCATTTTTAAACGGCCTCGGATGGATGGGAAATTACGGCTACACACAATAATACTGCAATATAAAGCAACTATTTGTCAACCAAGCAGAAGTGGCAACGTTTTTACGAGGGCAAATGGGAAGTCGTTGTTTGCTGTGAAGGAGGCAGACATTGCGTTGCAGCATTACCAATTGTACTGGCCAAACATCATGATGTGAATTACAACTTGGAAGCCACTGTGTAAGAGCGGCCAAACCATCAATCAGTAACAAGATCTCATCAGAGGCAGCAATACGTTGCTCAACACCACAAAAGGACTAAAGTTCAGTATATTCTATAATGACACATACTGTAAAAGTCATTATTCGTCATCCTCTTGTACAAGTTAAGAAATACAAGTTAAGTGCTTAAAAGGAAAAAGCTTTATCACAGTGTTGTTATTTCAGTAGGTATTTAGTGTGTCCTTTTTACATACAGCGATATTTAATCAGCATCATTTCCTGTCCAAGAGCTGGTTATACGTAATTGTGAATCCCAACTATTTTTGAACTAATCAAGGCCACAAACTACACTCGCAACATACTGGATGTTACACTATATTTTTTCGAGCAAGGTGGAGGACACTGGCCTTAAGCAACTGACCAATATCTTTGCACACTTACTTCTATATCTTCGATCATGGTGCCATTACTACAATCGAACATGTTGAGCTTTTCGTGGTAGTGAACTGATAGTTAATGGCACATTAAGTTCCCTCTTAGGCGTGAAATAACACTTACGCTCAGTAGCTCAGTCGCTCGGTACAGGCTTTTGTTGAAGTTTCGATAACATACCTTCACCGAGGAGTCAAGGAGTATATTGCTGCCTCCTACGTATATTTCGCGAAGAGACCATGAGGATAAAATCAGAGAGATTAGAGCCCAAACAGAGGCATACCGACAATCCTTCTTTCCACAAACAATACGAGAATGGAATAGAAGGGAGAACCGATAGAGGTACTCAAGGTACCCTCCGCCACACACCGTCAGGTGACTTGCGGAATATGGATGTAGATGTAGATGTAGATACCCGCAACCATAACCGGTTCGACCATCGTCACCTCATTGTACCCACTAATTTACTGGCCGCAAACACCTATGCAACTACTGGCTCCTCAAGATTTGTCTTACCTAACAACTCCCTTGATTTTTCAATCATGCAGTCATTAGATGTTCTTATCATTGAACAACAAAGCAACACTGATTCAACGCTATGATGCAGCATTGGTATAGTTGAAAGAGGAAAATGAAAGGCGAATTGTGAGACTGGACACAGGTATTTCTGGATTCTTCCTGTTCATTACTATACTTTGTACTGCTTTCCTGTGTATCAGACGAAAACCCAAGAGAAACGATAGCTTATCACTACATCAAATTCCAGTTGAATGACTACAAAAATCCTTAGCATTCTCGTGTACTGATAAAATGTATGTTGCTTGCTATTTCACTTTATTGTTACTGGTCGTCGTTCTATCATAGTTATAAGATAATTTTCAGAAATTTTCTTAATGATGATGTATTCCAAGCTGTTACAGAACGAATGTATTACATAATTTTACTGTCAGACTAAGGTTACCACTTTGTTTTTGTTTCTTATTTGTTAGTCATATGCACATAGACATAGGAGAAAACCCGGGGACGAATTTTTCTGGACGGGGGAAGAATGAAGTGTGTGTTATTATTATTGTGTATAATAATTAGGTGTTATTTAGGGTTTTGTGTAATAATTATGTGTTATTTGTGGATGTTCAATGCAGAGATCAGTCAAAAAATATGTAAAGTCTTGTTATAGGTTAAGCGTACATTTCCCGTGTCTTCAGATGTGGTAGCTGTGGAACAAGTAGGCCGATTACCAGCAGAGTTTGCGCAACAGTAGTCACCAATTTGACAGATGACGACCGAGCAGACGTGCAATGCTTCCAAGGAAAACAACGATCAGCGCAGTTCGCATGTCAGGGGTCAATGCTCCAGGAACTGTCAGCATACTGAACTCACGTGCATTGTGGATGTGGCGATGCGGAAGAGGACAACAGGGCAGTACCAATCGCGCCAGCATACAGGTAAAACAAAGAAAGCCTGCACGTGTGTCGAGATTGATTTCAGCCCAGCGTGAAAAGCATAGGTAAACCACCGAAGAGTCGGTCGCCACCCTAGAAATTTCGCGACATTGGCGAATACACCGACAAAACACGTCTGACAAACAGGCATGAGGAGGACCTTTGAGGGGAGAAAGAAGAGATGTAGCAACGTCTCTTGGACGGGCGGACCGATGGTTAGTCGGTGGACGTCATATTTCGCTGCAACGACTTAGCCGCTACGCCGCTCAACAGAAGATGTCGGTACCGGGCCAATAGACCAACGCAGAAGATGTCATCTCAGATGTTACCAGAAGGATGTTCGTGTGGTATTTACCTAGTGGCTGATGAATACGAAGGGATTGCAGCCTCGCCAAATAGGTCACCTGTGAACCTAGTGGTTCAGAGGACGCCAAGGCTGAGGGGCGCCGGTTCAGTTGCGGGACATCTACATCTACATCCATATCCGCAAGCCACCTGACGGTGTGTGGCGGAGGGTACCTTGAGTACCTCTATTAGTTCTCCCTTCTATTCCAGTCTCGTATTGTTCGTGGAAAGAAGGATTGTCGGTATGCCTCTGTGTGGGCTCTAATCTCTCTGATTTTATCCTCATGGTCTCTTCGCGAGATATACGTTCGAGGGAGCATTTTACTGGTTGACTGCTCGGTGAAGGTACGTTCTCGAAACTTCAACTAAAGCCCGTACCGAGCAACTGAGCGTCTCTCCTGCAGAGCCTTCCACTCGAATTTCTGTCATCTCCGTAACGCTTTCGCGATTATTAAATGATCCTGTAACGAAGCGCGCTGCTCTCCGTTGGATCTTCTCTATCTCTTCTGTCAATCCTATTTGGTACGGATCCCACACTGCTGAGCAGTAATCAAGCAGTGGGCGAACAAGTGTACTGTAACCTACTTCCTTTGTTTTCGGATTGCATTTCCTTAGGAATCTTCCAATGAATCTCAGTCTGGCATCTGCTTTACCGACGATCAACTTTATATGATCATTCCATTTTAAATCACTCCTAATGCGTACTCCCAGATAATTTATGGAATTAACTGCTTCCAGTTGCTGACCTGCTATATTGTAGCTAAATGATAAGGGATCTTTCTTTCCATGTATTCGCAGCACATTACACTTGTCTACATTGAGATTCAATTGCCATTCCCTGCACCATGCGTCAATTCGCTGCTGATCCTCCTGCATTTCAGTACAATTTTCCATTGTTTCAACATCTCGATATACCACAGCATCATCCGCAAAAAGCCTCAGTGAACTTCCGATGTCATACACAAGGTCATTTATGTATATTGTGAACAGCAACTGTCCTACGACACTCCCCTGCGGCACGCCTGAAATCACTCTTACTTCGGAAGACTTCTCTCCATTAAGAATGACATGCTGCGTTCTGTTATCTAGGAACTCTTCAATCCAATCACACAATTGGTCTGATAGTCCATATGCTTTTACTTTGTTCATTAAACGACTGTGGGGAACTGTATCGAACGCCTTGCGGAAGTCAAGAAACACGGCATCTACCGGGGAACCCGTGTCTATGGCCCTCTGAATCTCGTGGACTAATAGCGAGAGCTTGGTTTCACACAATCTTTTTCGAAACCCATGCTGATTCCTACAGAGTAGATTTCTAGTCTCCAGAAAAGTCATTATACTCGAACATAATACGTGTTCCAAAATTCTACAACTGATAGACGTTAGAGGTATGGGTCTATAGTTCTGCACAACTGTTCGACGTCCCTTCTTGAAAACGGGGATGACCTGTGCCCTTTTCCAATCCTTTGGAACTCTACGCTGTTCTAGAGACCTACGGTACACCGCTGCAAGAAGGAGGGCAAGTTCCTTCGCGTACACAGAGCATTCCGCGCCACACCATGGCCGCTTGCTAATAATGTTCAAATGTTCAAAGGTGTGTAAATCTTATGGTACTTAACTGTTATGGTCATCAGTCCCTAAGCTTACACTCTACTTAACCTAAATTATCCTACGGGCAAACACACACACACACAAGCCCGAGAGAGGACGAGAACCTCCGCCGGGACCAGCCGCATAGTCTATGTCTGCAGCGCCCTAGACCGCTCGGCTGATCCCGCACGGTTGTTAATAATGCAACGAGCGAATTCACAAGTAGAAGACCGCGCCGCCGGCGCAATGGGTCACGGATGCGGTACTAAATGGAAGGATACACCGACCGGCGCTCCGCTGCAACACGAGCAGTCGCCGCATCTGCGGTCACTGGAATCTGCAAGCTACGTCCCAGCGCCACACCCCTGCAGCGTGGAATTGAGCCAGTTAAAACACGCTGTGTTTCTCTGTTTGTTTAAAGGGTCTTATGTGTCAGTGAATGACTGATAGCAGAACCACCAATCTTTCACACACACCTCACCCATGGATCCCATTCCTCCGCATACAAAGTGTCGCTTTCCTTCCCGCCATCGATGACAAAACAATGACCTTTGCTCCATCTCTCACTGACGCTCAGTAGCTAGTGTCTCAAAACCTTGACCTGCTACACATGATACTGCATTTGTACACACTGTTTACTATGGCAATGAAATAACCAGAGATATTCTGTTCACGACTACGTATGTCTTTATGTTGTACCTGCTGTTGTCGAGGGCGAAATCGTCTGGGTGCACATTGACCCTACAATCTCGCAAAAGAATGCTAACAGCTCGTGATCTCAGATTTCAGAGAATATGTTCATTCGCTTTCCCTACATTCCTTCTTGGACTTGAAAGTGACGTATTTCTGTTTTTGTATACTGGTTTTTTATTAAGGCGCTACTTTGTTCCATATCTTTTAATTACAAGTAACGCCGGCCGTTGTGGCCGAGCGATTCTAGGCGCTTCGGTTCGGAACCGCGCTGCTGCTACGGTCGCAGGTTCGTATCCTGCCTCGGGCATGATGTTTGTCATCTCCTTAGGTTTAAGTAGTTCTACGTCTAGGGGACTGATGACCTTAGAAGTTATGTCCCATAGTGCTGAGAGCCATTTGAACCAGTTTTTTGTTTTCAACAAATTATTAATTCCTGCATACTTTCTATTATACCAGTATACGACTCCGAACCAAAGGGTGGAATACTTTAATTATTAAAGAAATTTTAAAAATTTGATGAAATTACGTACGTACTTATCTTTCTGTCTTCAAGGCACTGAATTTTCCCCCAGTAGTTTGTTCCGTCCTGTATGCTGATTACATTTATAAGTGTTCTAATTCTTCTGATAAGCTCTCATAGCCTCAAACCACTGCTGCTGTAAAGGCCAGTACTACCAGTGAGTCGTTTGTCTGAGAGACGTTATGACGAATCAATGGGAGGGGCAGTGATAGAATTTCTGTGTGCGCCATATTGCAGAGATCCGCCCGGCCTTCACAGCAGCCGGTTTCGCTGGTGCAGAACGTATGAGCAAATTTTTAATACGTGACGCACTAAGTAATTTCTTACTGTTCATTGTTCCAGTCTTCTGTTTGACACAGAAGTGATCAATTCTACTGTCCATAGTAAGTTCCTTCTAAACAATTCAGCTCCTTTCCAAAAACTTCCAGAAATATAGATGTACTTCACCAAAAGTCTTTTACGTTATCGTCGTCAGCATATACCTTAACTATACCCAAATTAGTCGACTCGATAGTATCGATAAATATCGATAGTTTTTATTTATGTTAACATCGAAAACACCAAGCATAATAGATAGCAAACAAAGTCAGTACCCACTCAGATTGCCACTACTAAACAGAAATGTTTTGAAACATTTTGCCAGTACAGGCATGTTTGTGATTCACTATTTGAAAAAAAGAACGGCGGTAATAAAACACTCTCATGGATAGAAATGGGAAAATTTTGAACTTTGGGAGTGACTCCAAACAAACATAGCACACGTATTATTTACCATATACCCGTACAGTTAGATAGTTACTTTTTTTTTCAATGGATCATTTGACCGATTAATCTTAATGGTGCGGAACGGGTAATTTTGTACTCATGTTACACAAGTATATTCATATCGCTAGGTGTTGACCACTTACAGGCAGCGCTTTTTTTCCTTTTTTAATGCAGATGTCAATTAGTAGTGTGTACCCACCACCTTTTATATGACAAATAAAAATTCATCAACAGAATCGAAGAGTTCTCAAGGTGAAACTTTTCCATTATGCTTTCAGATTTCTCTATTCTGTGTGGATGGAAAGGCCGTAGGTGAAGCTAGAAAAGTCGTGAGAAGTAAACATAATCGAAAACGATTAAGGTTACTGTCATATCTATAGCTGCTTATCAAGTTATGTTATTTGGTGACTTCTGATGAATTTATCTTGTTTGGTTATGACACTCTACGTTTTGATAAGCAGAACGAAAGAGACTATCAGAGTCGTTGATTTAGAACCACATTCCATATTCGAAATATACATGCGCACTTTGACACCTTTATAATAGAATATCATTTAATTACGTTGTTCATTAGTTAATCATATAATTTATCACTGAAGGAATTCTCTTCATAGGTCAGAAAAAATATAACGCCCATCCATGTTGACAATTTTTCTAGTGACATTTCTTATGAACTCTCGTAACTTCATTCCGTCGTACTTACTAATTAAGGTAACTCAGTTTCTCTATCACGAAAGCTGCACCAGGTTACTTAAAGCACAGGCAGGCAGACCAAATGTTTTATGACCGAGTGCTTAAACTCTCCATCTGGTTACCTCACGGCAGTTGTCCTCTTGCCGTTTTGCCTACAGCTATTATTATTATATGATCGATGTAATCATTCATTGGCACTCAGTCACTAGGTTTGCTGGAAGCATATTGAAGCCTATCGTCGAAGTGTTTATATTCACGTAAGTTACTTGGAGCACAAGCAAGTAGAATTTGATGTTCAAATAGACTGTTATACGTTTGGACGGGTTGTAGTGTTTTTGGAATTAATATTAATCCCTTCATTCTTTCACAGGTGTATGCGCGACCCTTCGTGAGGTTGCTGTCTGAAGACTTCACGTACGATATCCGAATGAAGATTACGCTTGTGAGATTTAGTCAGACTGACCTTGCATCTTTCTTCAATTTACTGTGTTTCCTCAAATTATCCTGTCTGATTTTTTTTTTAAATTTAACGTGAACGGGACTTAATACAAACAACAAAACTAATAACAAACTTGTGCCAGGGGATGCCGATTTTCTGTTAGGTGGGCCGTAAGCTCCTGAATACTGCTTTCTTGATGGTCTTATCACTTGCTGCATACGGATCTGGAAAGGGCAGTTTTTTGCTGTATACCACCACATTCACAGGACTCATCTTCAGTCATGAACCCCCAATTCCTGAGATTCACCTTGCATCGTGAACCTCCTGTTTTCAACCGGTTTAGTGCCGGCAGAGGAAAGCACGGAGAAGGTTCCTTTTTGATGTTCTCCCCAAACCTTTCGGTTAATGAATTACGACGTAGCTCTGTTTGGCGAGTAACAGGTGCTGATTCAATTGCTGATATTGTGCATATGAATCTCCTCCTAGATCTCCGCTAAGATTTTTGTGCTTCATTTCTGAACAGGAGGTACCTATGATCGATTTTGTGCTTCATTTGCTCCATTTCTGAGCCTGTCCTTCCGCGAATGTCAGGAGAGCAGTATCCATAATTTGACGAATATTGGTGACAGGAGATGTCCGTAGGTAGCCAGTCACTCAGTCTCCAGTCCAATTCTATGCCGCATCTCCCAGTTTGGCAGTTCTAGAATTTCACGAATCTGGTAGTCTGCGTTCTGCTGCAGAGAAGAACAGTTCCAGGGCAGATGTATGGTCAACGTTTGCCTGTGAACCTAAGGTGGTACCAGTACGTTAACAGGTGATGTTGCTCGTGGTGGATACTTTTAGTTTTGTTTCTTGGCAATGATATTTGAATTGAAGACAAGGCTCCAACTTTACACCCAGGTATTTTGGAGTATCGTAGTTTCATGAAATGACACAGGAGTTCGGCATTTTGACCTATCAAGTAACTGACTGATCTCGAGCAGTCAACACTGATGTAAAACACAGAAGTTGCATGGTAAAGATTTCAGTTAATCAAACAAAATATCGCAATTTGCCATTTTACACCCACGACGTCTCTGCTCTACCCGTGACAAGCTCCACGGAAGCTGTTTCACGACTCCCGGCAGTCTTACTATCTATACCCCCGCGGGATAGGCAGAGACAGAATATACACATGCGACCTAACTATAATATTTGGCTGCATATTTTCTTAAATCTTGTAAATATTGTGTACTTAACCTCATAAGAAATTAGGTTGTAAGTTATCTTTGCATTTGAGTGGTGCACATATAGTACTTCCAGCTTCACATAATGGTATTCGAAGTGCCTCTTCACAGTATTTTTGCGCCATGTTCAATTGATTTTTTTCGGTTTGTCTGTCATTCTCAGCTCTTATTATGGCATCTGTTTGCCTATGAAGTCCTTATGTTAGTATAAACAAACATCATTTCCGGTAAACTGTTGTCCATTTGTATTTATGTAACACATTACTCATGCTTATAATAGGTGTATCTTATAACTGTATTTCAAACATTACATCGAAATAAGTATTACTTCTTCTTCTTATTCTGTATATCAAAAGTTGGGCCGACTTCACATAATTACCTCCATCCGTTTCTCGGTCGTGCTACACATCTTCTTCCTGAGTGCTTGCTTACAGCAACTGCTAATATGCATTTATCAGCTTCAGGAATTCTATCCATTCTTCACGGTATTCTTCGATATTCTCATTTAAGTGGTAGATTCCTGATTTTGCACAAGTGTCATAACTTTTTACGTGGTCCATCCTTGAGCAACATTTGACAGATCTTAAAAAATTTAGTTTCTGCTAAATGTTTGTTACTTATATCTCCTTTTTCCTCTAATGATGATTCGCTGACCTATAGTAGAATAGCCACTGCCCCTGTTTAACACAGTTTCAATTCCACGGCTTTGCTAACTTTAATTGTTAAAGATTTATTTATAGTTCCCCATACATGTAGAAATTTGTTGGTTTTCTTAGCTTTGTCCTTCTACCTTGTATTGAATAACAAACTCAGATCAAACTGGGAATTTTCCATCGTGGTCAATAGCTTTAGTTTTAGAAGGAGGAGTTGTTAGACTGCAGTGTTTTTTTAACTCATGTAACTTATTTAGAGATTTTCTAGCCTCTCTCAGTATTCGTAATAAGATTATGTGGCCCACATAAAGCAAAGCAAAAAATGGCTCTGAGCGCTATGGGACCTAACATCTGAGGTTATCAGTCCCCTAGACTTAGAACTACTTAAACCTAACTAACCTAAGGACATCACACACATCCATGCCACAGGCAGGATTCGAACCTGCGACTGTAGCAGCTGCGCGGTTCCGGACTGAAGGCCCTAGAACCACTCGGCCATGACGACCGGGTATAGCAAAGCATTTAGATGGTAGTTCCTTATTATCTGTATATTTTTACGGACATTCATCCCCAGTTTCTTAAGCGGTCCTTTATACAGGGAGTTTCAGGAGGGATAGTAAACATTTTAGGCGGTGGTAGTATAGACGAATTGCAATAAAAATGCCATATAACATGTTTCCAATTTTTATTCAGTACAGAGATACAGCTGTTAGTATGTAACCCAAACAAACTTAAAGCAAAGGCAAATGAGGACGTTCACATTTGATTTCCAAAAATTCCTCCGCCATCTTCAATGGCTATTGAGTTCACTTGGTAATACTGTATGTAGCTCTTCTTAGGTAGTCATTGCTTTCTTTTATGAGGGCTGCATTACTTATAATGCGAACAATGAAATCGGCTGTAGTGGTTACTTTTTCTTTGAAAACTTCGGCTTTCAACCATTCCCCACCCGGCAAAAATCCAAAGAGATAATGTCCAGGGACCTTGGTGGCCACAAAACATGGCCATTTCTTCCGATCCTTCTTCCGGGGAATGATATGTTTAGATTGTATGTCACATGATGACTAAATTGTGCAGAACCCCGTCATACTGGATGAAATACGCATTCTTGTAGCCGAAGGAATCTCTTTCAATAATGATGGAGGCTCATTTACAATAAAGCGTAGATAACGGGGTCCTGTAAGGCGATGCGGTAACACAACAGGCCCAGTCAGCTGATTGTCTACCAAACAGCCCCACGCATTTAGAGAGAAGCGTTCTTGAAAATATGTCTCCAGAATGAGATGTGTGTTTTCTTCAGAATACTGATGTGAATTACGAGTGTTATTGGTGCCGTCACGAGTGAAAGTGGCTTCATCTGGCTATTTTCCAGTATCCAATAGTCCGCCCCCAGTAGCTGAGTGGTCAGCGCGACAGACTGTCAATCCTAAGGACCCGGGTTCGATTCCCGGCTGGGTCGGAGATTTTCTCCGCTCAGGGACTGGGTGTTATGTTGTCTTAATCATCATCATTTCATCCCCATCGACGCGCAAGTCACCGAAGTGGCGTCAGATTTAAAGACTTGCACCAGGCGAGCGGTCTACCCTACGGGAGATCATCGTCACACGCCATTAAATTAATTAATAGTGTCCAATAACAAAATTCCAATCGTCTATCTATCTCCTTCTCGATTGTGCTGAATAAGCTGTAAATGGTACGAATGGAACCCGTTCATAGGTTATTTCTTCCATTTTCTTGAATGTGAAACATTGATACGTGCAGAAATTATATGTGTGCTTGTGAAGGACCGTCTTCTACCGTCCGAAAATGTCTTCTACTTCATCCACTTATACGTTCAGGTGCAATATGACTGCTGGGCACTGTACCAGTGTCACGCAGTGTATTGAATTATACACGAATAAACACTCCTGAATCCGGTAGTCAGCGGTTAGGCAAGCGGCAGCAGCTTCTCCACTACAAAACCCATACACAATTGCTATATCAACATACTCAGCATGTGCAAATACATGCTAAATGTTTACACGCTACAGTATAGTAGACTTGGCCACAAAATTATAATGAACTTCAGCGTAAACTAAAGCACAACTTAGTGAAGCGAACATCAACACTCTACTGCTGACATTCGATATATACGCCCATAGCAACCGGCGTACCAACGAAAATGCACTGAACTCAGCTGTAGCTCTGTACTCAGTAAAAATTGGACACATGTTATACAGTATTTCATTGCAATTCGTCAATACTACCACATCCTAAAATGTTTACTATCCCTCTTGAAACACCATGTACAGATGTTTGGAAGAGTCAGTGACATCATATATCCCCGTCGGCAGTTTCATTTATTGTTATCAGATATGGTTTTGAAGTGCCTGAATTCCTGATTGTTTTGGTATCCTCATATATGCTTCTTATTACCTCCATTACATGCACAAGGTATCCGCGCTTTCCTTTTTTGTCCACTGCATACTTCAAATGAAAAAGTGAAAGGTTTTTTCAAAGTCTGTATGAAATGCCCCTTTCCCATATAGGCCACACCAGGGCTCAACTGGCTGCTTTCTCTCTACTGGGAGTTATATGAATACAATTTCCTATTTTCAGTATCCCACGTAGTTGAGCACTCGTCACTGTATAAATGCCGATGAAGTGAGCTGTTTTACCTTGAATACAAAAAGATGCTGTATTGTTCCTTCCACCTTTCCCTCTTCCAGGATCATGGACCTTGCCGTTGGTGAGGTGGCTTACGTCCTCAACGATACCGTCAGATGTAACATAGATGCAAGCAATGAGTAGGCATATCTACTAAGAGCCCAGGCAAACGTGTGGTTCCTGAACAGAGACAGCTTTCTATTCAGTCTGAGTGAGTGGCTGATCCGGCCCTGTAACATCAACGTACAGGTTATGTTAATGTCTGAAAACAAGGGAAACTACAAGTGTCATTTTTCCAAGGACATGAAGCTCTACAAAATGGTTAAACGATGATGGAATCCTCTTGGATAAAATATTTCGAAGATAAAAGTGTTTCCCATTCGGAACTCCAAGCGGGGACTCTTCAGGAGGATTTCATCATCAGGGCAAATAAACTGTAATTCGATATGCCGGCGCGTGGAACGTTAGATCACTTAATCGGGCAGTTAAGCTAGAAAATTTAAGAAGGGAAACAGATATGTTGAAGTTGGAGGTAAAGAAAATTTTATGAAGTTCGGCTGTAGAGATAAAATACGTAAAAAGACAAAGCCTAGTAGAAATACATGGATGTCACCGGCAGCACTGAATATAATATATGAAAAACGAAAATAAAGAGTGCAGCAAGTGGACCAGTCGAAAGGAAACTCAAACATCTAAGAAGTGAGATTGATAGGAAGTTCAAAACGGCTAAACAGGAAAGGCTAGAGGACAAATGTGACGATTTTATAGCATAGGGAAATGCGAGATACCGCCTACAGTAGAATTAAAGGAGCCTTTGGACAAAAGAGAAGCAGCTGTATAAATATCAAGAGCTCGGATGGAAAGCCAAACTAATCAGAGAAGGGAAAGCTGAAAGGATGAAGACTTTATAAAAGGGAGATGAACTTAAAGACAATCTTGTAGACTGGAAACAGCGCGTAGATGGAGATGAAGTGGATGATATGATATTGCGAGAAGAATTTGTCAGAGAACTCAGAGTCCTGAATGGAAAGAACGCCCCTGTAGTAGACGACATTGCGTCAGAATTACTATTAGCCTTGGGAGAGCCAGCCACAACTAAACTTTTCCAGCTGGTGTGCAAGATGTATGAGGCAGGCGAAATACACTCATTCTTTAAGAAAAAGATAATAATTACAATTCCGAATAAAACAGGTTATGGCAGCTGCGAATATTACCGAACTATCAGTTTAATAACTTATCGATTCAACTAATTAACAGGTATACTTTACAGAAAAATGGAAAATCTGATAGAAGTCTACCTGAGGGAATAAAAATTTGGATTCCGGAAAATAGTAGGAACACGTGTGGCAGTAGTAGCGACCGTACGAATTCTCATAGGAGATAGGTTAAGGAAAAGCAAAAATACGTAGGATTCGTCGACATAGACAAAGCTTTCGACGCTATTGATTGGAACACCCTCTTTGACGTTCTGAAGGTAGCAGGGTTACAAGACACGGGATAAAGCACTATTAATAATTTGTACACAAACCAGAAGTCACTTACAAGAGTCGAGGTGTGTGAAAGGGGAGCAATGGTTTAGCAAGTGGTTGGATATGGTTGTAGCCTACCTCCCCCCCCCCCTCCCCCGGTTATCAAGTATGTACACTGAGCGAGCGATAAAGGAAACCAAAGAAATATTTACAGCAGGAATTACAGTTCAGAATTAGCTCTTTCGCACCACTACTGTGAAGGCTCCTAAACAACTCTGCGGGTAATCCATCGATTCCTCTTGCTTAGTGAATCTTCACCATTCTTAAAGAACCTTCTACGTCTCCTTCCAAGCTGCACTATTCCTTCTCCTCTTCTGTAAGTTTCGTCTCCTCTTCTCAGGCAGTATCGTTTGGTTTTTGATGAGCCTCGTATAGTCACTCTACACATATTTGTCACCTTCCCAAAACTTCCTCCGGTTTATGAACCACAGTACCATCACTTGTTTCTGTTTCCAGAGTTGTCCTGCTTTTCATTGCCTCACAGACGAGATCACCAGCTTATCTATACATCATTTCGTATTTCCCTTCCTTTCACGGTTTCTCTATTTCTTTACACCTCTCATCTATGTATTAGTGCCTGTTCTGTTTCTTCCCTTAGTGTCCTTCCTTCTTAATGTCCTCCATTTCCTTCTTTCTTCCATTTTATGTAGCATTGTCTTTGTTACCCATGCTTTGTTTATTCTTTCTAAATTCCTAATCCTCGAATTCCTGAACGTCTGTTCCCATCCTCTTCCATTTCCTGTTTTCATTCTCTCCTTGAAAGCTATTTTGTTTGAACCTTAAACTGTTATTGCGGAATTACCACATAATCTACGACTTGAAGCAAAGTTCGCGTAACCGTAATGGTCTGATATTAACTCTTGAGTTACTACCAATGCCAAATTTTACCTAAAAGATTAAATAGAAACTATTTCAAGGGTTTCTTCAAAGTTACTTACTTCAAAGAAAGTAATGTTTCCATCTTTCAGTTTTTCCACAGTTATTCTTCTTCTTAAATTAGTTAGTTTTAATGTACTGTGCATAGACGAAACTTTCAGTATCTGTACTGCTGTGTGAATTTAAGACATTGCTATATAATCGCTCATAGACTTTTCACTGTTACAAGAAATCAGTAAAGCTGAAAAATGCTTTCCTTGTTTGATGTTAGGGTCATCGCACTACCCAATATGCATAGTCGACAAAGATTGAAATTAACATACCCTTCAATAATAATACATTAATATAACGTCTAGTGATCTTTACACATACGAGACTTCTTGTGAACTAACACATCATGCGTAAATCAGTTTCAAACATCCATGTAGAAAGAAAGCTCAGAAAGGATTTGTTAATGAGGACACTATGTTCTCGACCTCAAGAAGCGTCGGCGCCCTTTCTCTAGTGACTCACAGTGCCGACTGCTGCGTCGCTAGAAGACCTTATCACTTTGACACCATCTTTCCCATTCTATAACAACCATATTTTTGTACACACATTATACGCAAAATATGTAATTAACAAAGACATTTTTCATGACATCGCTCAAGCAGGAATCAAAGTCAGTAATGCCTCAAATGAATGATACATGTGTTTCTAAACTGACTTCACGTATTTTTGAAAAAATTCCCTCTGTGCTTAGTGTTTGTAAACTGACTTCACGTATTTTTGAAAAATTCCCTTGGTGCTTAATATATTGTCACGGCACAAGTGTCCATTCCTAAACCCACTTTGCTCTTCTCCCTAAAACTATTACTTTCAAGCTATTGTTTATTATTCGTGAGTGATACGTAGAAATTGTATTCATAAGATCTACACACCTGCAACTGTCACATGCCTCTTTTTGGTATTATTTCGCACAGTCTCCCTCCATGCTTAATAAGTTCTGCATTTATTATTTGAACCCCAATTACTGCGACTTTTCGGACTAACATAACAACGTGTTGCACCTCGTTTATTGTCTTTTTTATTATAAAGTTTGAGATATACTGTACTCATTGCAGGCGTTTCACAGTAGCACATGTTTATAATAATTTTCTTCAATAATTAATTTAATTCTATCAGTATCTCATTTAACTTCGTTCACATTTTATACGCAAACTTCAGCTTGCCATACATATTAAGTTCGACACTTGTACTTAAACTGTCTGAAGAGACTTGATGTGCTCTTTCTTATTATCTACTTAGAATACTTCCGCTTTTCCCTATTCGCTGCTCTCTTCTTTTGTTTCATTTTTTACCAGGCGCTGATAAACCTTTCGTTTTTACTTCACTGCATCTTCAATTCCTGTGTTCCAGATCTTTTACCGTTTTCTCATAAATTTTTCTTCTTATTAACTACCTCAAAAGCTGCTTTTTATGTACAGTCTTTCATATTGCCTCACTCTGTCTCCAAATAATCTGTATTTGGAAGCTTTATACGTATTTTTTTAGTCCCTGTCGTTGTAGTTTTTTTTAGTCCTTTCCAGCAATGTTTAATACCTGGAATGCTTCTTCGGAAGAAGCTGGTTTCCTTTTAACGTTTTTTTCGGCTTAATATTAACGTTCTCGCTCCATCTAGGAGCAAATGCGATATAGCAGTGACTTTGTTAGTAATAACTGCGATGCAGTGTTCCATCGGATGGTCCGGACGAACACTGAATCGTAATTTTGAATAAAAATCCGCTGCTATTTCGTATTTTTTCATCAATTCGAGGTCATCGACTCTCTATATATATCTCCGTCCTGGACCGGACTACATCTAACATAAGAAGGCAGCTTGTGACACATGTACGACGTCGTATGGAAGTTAGTGATTAGTGCTCGGATGGCCGAAGATGTTAAGGCGGACGCTCACGTAAAGCGGGAGATCTAGGTTCGATTCCTAGTCCGGCACAAACTTTCATTTTCTTCATTCCATTATACAGCCGAATGTGGATCATATTCGCAACCGCGAATACATTTCCTGTGTAAGAGAAAATGGTCTGAAAATATGTTTTCCTGTATACATTGTTATGTCCTAACTTGATTATTCACGTTTAATTTTAGATAAAATATTTTATCAGCGATTTAAAACCTAGTGCATTCACTTATATTTACGGATTTATTTTAACATAAAAAAGGAATTACATATTTTCAGTTGACTGTATGTAACGAACAGTCTTAGCACCCGGCCGTTACCACAAGTACGGTATGGGGACATGTGCAGTTATATGGGGTCCTAGCGTACTCTTATCATGGCTGTTGTCGTACTTAAGTCATATTATGATTACGTTTAGTTTTCTGAATCTAATAGCTCTGCCTATATTTGGATACTGCGGCAGTTGCTATTCATATTAAACAAAACAGAAAAAACAAAAAAATGGTATTACAGGTCTCTGAGATTATAGTAGTTATTAATTTTTTATATTTTTTATCTTTCGTTTGTTCTTTTTTAGGAATGGCTTGCCATTTTACTGTAATAGTTTTGTACCTAGTAACTGCGTGAAATGTGTAACTACTCTGAATATTTATGTGTGGAATAGCATGACATAACATGTATTTCTGCTTCCAACAAAATAACGCTCAGAGGGATGTTGGCACTGTTGTCCTGATATGTCTCTATACAAAAGGTGTTCGTTTGTTGTTCTGGCAGCACGTTCTCCATATCTGCGAACCACTGAACATATCTGGTCCAAGTTTGGCGAGACACAGGCGCGCCATCAACTGTCAGCCACAACAACTATCTGTAACGTAGAATTTATGCATCAGGGACTGCTGACATATCTGTCAATCTCTGTTCGAATCAGTGCCCCACCAGGTGGGAGTCCTCTTTGCTGCCACAGGTGTACGAAATATTGCACCCTGCACACCACAGAATCACCAAGAGTTTTAAAGTACTTTCCTGTTACACTGTACACATGCTAAGTAACATTCCGTTGTATACTGTCTTCTCTAGTGTTGCACCATTACTTGTCAGTAGCGTATGTAATACTGTCACGTTGTAATCACACGTAAGTCCAAATAAGAAAGCAGGGTCGTCTGTGAAATGCTACACTTAGTTCCGAAAGCAAGTTTATTACGAACACAAATGTGCAGCCAGAACAGAAGTGAACTCCTGGTAAGAGGTTGCTGCTATTTATACGAAAATCACATGCTCTAGAATATACAAGGATTGTAAACATAAGATATATAGAGGATCGCGCCTTATCACATTTTTGCCGTCACCACACTATCTCTCAAATGCCATATGAATAAAAAAATACAACAAAAGAAAGAACTGGGCTCTTTACAGCGATCCACAGGAAACATTATCTCAGTGCTAACCAAATACATTTCTAACCGTATACAGCAGAATACAATCGGCGAAACAGACTCCCAAAGAAATAAAGGAGAAATGATAAGTATTATATATTTGACAAGACAGCTCGACATCTCTGTCGGATAAGGGCCACACCCGCTGACCATCTTACCCAACACTCTGTTTGGCAAACGTTGTATTTAGCCTCTTGGCTAAACAGTATTCAGTAGGCATACTACGGCTTAAGCTTCTAAAAGTCATCCTCGCCACACACACTAGCAACAACAAAATGTACAAAAATCAAGTGACGAAATTAATCATCGACTCGGAGTAGAGAGAAACCCGATCGCAGGATAACTTTAGTGGTGTAAGCGGTGACGGAAGTCCTATTCAGGAAAGGTAGTTGATTCCGCACCTAGAACATTTCGCCATGTGACCACTGTCGGTAAACCTATTGGGAAGCGTCTCCAAGGAACCACATTGACAACATTAGGCCCTGTCACTAATTCTAGATCGGTGTTGACGTTCATTAGTAGGTAATAAGGTATTAATGGCTCTATACCAAGGATAACCTACTGGCATCATGTGAATCGGGATACTGATTATGGTGCATACAAGCTTCCAACAAACACGCCGTGATAACAGCTCAACGGGTTTGGGGCAGACACCCACGAACTTCGCGAGAAAGTAGGGATTGTATCACGACAACCTGTCACCTCGAGATGCCCTCCCCCACGTATTCCACAGCCGTATAAAATTCTCGAACGTGACACAGTCTGATATGAATGTGACCTATGTCAATTGACGAAGCATGACTCACTGGCTGTACTGGAGAGAAGAGTCCTGACGTGATCGTATGCTGTTCACGGGTAACAATTATTATCATGGGATGGACATACAATGCTCCACTAGCCCACACTACATACACCAGGGTTCTCAGTATTCATCGTTGTATAAGCCACTGGTTCCCAACCTGGGGGTAATTACCCCCAGAGGGGTTAATTAAAATCTTCTAAGGGTTAAAAAGTAAACAATTTGATTCTGTTTTAGTCGAAAAACTAAAGTATTTTCAAAGGATCATTACTGTTATCATAATTTTGGAAGGCTCTAATGTTGTTTATTTAAACTGCCAGTTATTCACATTAATCTGTTGGAGGTCACAGGTTTATCACATAGACTACCCACTAAACCCATATGTTGTGCTTTGTCCCGCTCATTGCTGATGATAAAAGTGAGACATATATGTAACAAATGCTAAAATATCTCAGGAAAATGTCTTCTCTAAGTTGTAGATAGTAATTTCATCCTCAGAAATTGCTTCATTACTGGCTTAGAAAGATATTAACGAATTAATTCGCAGCACGACATAGAAGTAACTACTAAGGCTGTATGCATTATTATTATTATTAGACTGGTTGTGAGGCATGGCACGTTATATAGCTCCTAGAGCCTGTGCATCGGGAGAATGACTCATGTGTGCACAGTGACAGATGGTCTGAATCGGGTTCAGTTGGTACATAGTTCTAATTTTCATCCACCGGAGTACAGTAGCGGACAGAGACATTCAAGAATAGATCAAGAGAATGATTTTGTGAATTGTTCTGTTTATTTCTTGGAGGCTTTCTTGTTTACTTATGTTTGTACACTTTTGTATATGCTTTTAGTAGTGCGAATGATGCGTTAATGCGGTCTAAGGTAAATATATACGTCATTGTTCTACTATTGAACGCTGTAGTGTGAGAAAGGTTTAAGACAGTGTGAATGCAGACGACGGGGAATTTTGTCTCATGATATATTAAGTAAGTTTATGGTGAAAGGAAAGCTAACTCGAGTGCAAATGTAAATAGTTAATAACGTAAAGCGTAAACAACATATCAGATAGTTAAATATTTATTTCGGGAAAAAATATAGTTCGGGAGTATGTTGTCTGTTGATTGGTTATTCATGAAAGGCGCTGACTAACGCGGGAGAATTTTTTTCTATTGGGCTTAAAGAAAACTGACCAATCAGAACGGAGTATTCTTCCCCTTGGAGATATATCTTCCCCTTGGAGATATAGAATGTTTACGGCAATCTGTGTCAGGGCCCAGCCTTTTAATGAATAGTACGGTCGTGTGTAGCATGAGCTCCGAAAGAAGTTATAGTTTACCGGTTTCAGTTGTGCTACATGCCTCAAAAGTGTTTTAAAGTGAAGGCATATTTATTCAGGTGTTTTCTTTTAGAATGTACGGACTTTTTAAGTAATCTTGTGTATGAGAAAATACAGTAATTCCGCGTGGCATATTGAGCAAATCGGTGACTGAAAACTTGAGAGCATTAGAGACCGATAAACTTAATAGTGTAGCGAGCATTTTCATTTAAGAACAATCCATGCTTAGTAGGTGTTCAGATTTCGGGAAATACGTTACCATAAGCCTACTACCGTGAATGAAAAGGCTTGTGCATGACTGGGTTAAGAATAGCACCGGCTTCGCAGTGAACGTGTATATTATCAAGGTACTGAATATACCGAAGTTTGGGCAGTGTTTCCACCTTTCATTCAAAACTAGGACCTTTTGCTGATTATTAGAACAGGAACGTTGTATGCAGGCTGGTGCGAGTTGCAGTACGGTAGGTTTCTGCTCGGCTTTCCTACCGGCGATCTGCTGCAACCAGTTCACAGGTAGGTGCAGGTCGAAAGGAACCGCGCCGCCCCAGTTGCCCACGAAGCATTAACATCCAGAACGCGTCCAATCTGTGCCAGCTCAGAGGTAAGCGTGTGGGTAGCACTTCGATGAACTGAGAATTGCTTCATCATTTATTTTAACACACACACACAAACACATTGAATGTCATTCATCTTACACATCTTTCATCGATTTAAAAATAAAAGTGTTCCAAGAAAACTATTTCGTTTAGTTTAGTGCTAAGGCTGGTAATAATGAGAGGGAGGGGGAGGCAACATACTGCAGGGGGGAGGGGGGGGTGGTTGAGGATAGGAGTACTAGCTAATGTCTGATTGCGCTAAGGGTAGTGGTCTAAGGAAGTTTGGGAACCAATGGTACAAGAAAAACGTAGCAGAAATCCTTCAGCGGATAGCACAGACTTGGACAGGTCCCCTGCTGCAAAGCGAAACTGTACCCAGCGAACATCCTGCCGGTTCGACAGGACCAGAATCTGTGGAAGGGACGCAGAAATGGTGAGACGCTGGCTGAACGATGGCGGCACAAATCAGATCGCCGTAATCAAAACGCGCGGGTGTGCGGCCCGACTTCATGTATAATGCAGGTGGCAGCAGTGGCTGCGTCCCTCGGTGATTGCCGCGTAACACGCTCCGTCACCCATGGTGGGACATGGCACCCCCTCACACGTAATTTCCACCCGGCGGCCTCACACTCAATGGGATGTCCGATCCACGCTGACGGCACCACAGCGGCGCAAGTGGTTATTGCGATGTTTTCATCTATCTTCCTGAGCTAGAAAAGGTATGATGTGTCAGTCTACACCGACCGTCAGTGCCGAGACGTCATGTCATAAACAGAGGTAAATCTTTCTTCAACTCGGCATAATCACAATGTCTTCCCGTGCTTTCACGCTGGAAGGCTTCAACAACAGGGCTTCCGTCCTAAAGATGTCACTATAAAAATCTGCTCACCACCCTAAACAGGCCTAAATTATCACGGCAGTTTTGCATTTGAAAAGGGAACGAATAAGGTTCTTCAAATAATATACCTTGTTATGAGTTGCCGCCTAGAGCCGCTGATAAAATTATTAAACAACCTATTTCGTTCAGTTTACCATCAACAGCCGGCCGGTGTGGCTGACCGGTTGTAGGCGCTTGAGTCTGGAACCGCGCGACCGCTACGGTCGCAGGTTCGAATCCTGTCTCGGACATGGATGTGTGTGGTGTCCTAAGGTTAGTTAGGTTTAAGTAGTTCTAAGTTCTAGGGGACTGATGACCTCAGAAGTTGAGTCCCATAGTGCTCAGAGCCATTACCATCAACATGTTCATAAAAGCATGTACAACATCGTACTAGGTGACGTAAAAGAAGTGGCGTCAGGCAATAAAATCCATGTAATAGTCACGTTTGTCACTTTCGTCACTTTTGTCACGTCCATTTTTGCTACATCGACAGCCAGGTTTAACGCTACGAACGGAGAAATTCTACATACAGCAGGCTGCAGAGGTGATCATTGACTAATCTCAAAGAAGCACTTGCGCCCTACATGCTCAACTATTTGTTTGATATACTCCTAACTCTGCCTTTCTCTGGAGGTTTTATCTTTTACAGCTCCCATTTGCTCAGCTGACGTTACACACTGTTGTCTTAACACACGTCGTATTATCCTGTAACTTATTCTTGTCTGTCCTTTGCATCTATTCTGCAGAGAAAATCCTCATTCCTTATGTCACCAGTCCACCTGATGTTCAGCATCCTTCCATAGCACAACGTCACATACGCTTTAGTTTTCTTCCCATTTCCTTTTCCCACAGCCCATGATTCACTACAACGTTGTGCTGTGTTAAAAACGGACGTTCTCTAATTTTTATCCTTAGATGAAGGCGTATGTTCAATACAAGTAAACTTTAATTGAAATAATCAGCAAACAGTTACACAAAAGAGGTTTTATTTCTTTACCGGTTCTAGGCACGTACGGCCCTTCGTCAGAAAGTTTCAACTGTCGCATTTATTTGCGGCAGTACAAAGTAAGTTGTATCCAGCTCGTTGCTCAGGTCACCATTCACATCCCCAAGCTGCATGACGCGGCTCCAGCCCCGTCACCGCCGTCAGACTCCCTGCTACCACGACATCGCAGTTGGCATTCCTTACAGTGGTTGAAATAGTGTCCAGGTGATTGTTCGGGACCTCGCCAGTGATAACTTCGTCTGTCTACAATCCCAGGACAAGTGACCGTATATGAGCTGGGATGACGAAGTGCCACTGACGCAACACTGGGTGACCATTCATCTTACGCAATATTTCGCTGATCAGTTGAATTATCCTCTGCTCCGATGTCGCAGTACAGAACCCAATGTTCCTTCTGACATACATACATGCATCCATGTCCGAAGGAAAGGGCACTCCGGTGACTAAAACGACATGCGTGCATACAAAAGAATGTTGCGTTGCACTTTTGAACAACACAGACACTGCGTCATATTTATCCACCGAAACCGGGCAAGAGATTTTCAGTTAAAATATCTTACATGTACAGGAACTTACATTATGAAAGTTGCAAACACATGGTTCACGACACGTGGAACTTAGGGTCTGCGTAATGATAAGGTACCGCTTGTGATAAACTGGAAATACGGAAATACAGGTTCGGGTCCGGGTTCGGCACAAATTTT
The DNA here is from genome assembly GCF_023898315.1 of Schistocerca nitens. Taxonomy (NCBI): domain Eukaryota; kingdom Metazoa; phylum Arthropoda; class Insecta; order Orthoptera; family Acrididae; genus Schistocerca; species Schistocerca nitens. The sequence continues at coordinate 105,428,515 of NC_064619.1, forward strand.
CACTGTCGTCATTCCATTATACAGCTGATAGTTGTCCATATTCTCAACTGCGATTACAATTAATGTTTCCTTTCGTGGGTCGAATAGCGGCTCGTGACTATAAATTCTGAGTGTTCATAAATTTTTAGATTCAGATTAATGTGGGTGTGTGAAATTAATAGCATCCGCTGAATAAGACCTATGCTTATCAACATATTTGTACAGCTATAGCCTTAGCCTAAATAATAAGAACAGCAGTAATAATAAAAAAATAATAATAACATGCGTAACTGGTCTAAAGAATTTTTTTAATTTTGTTGTTTTATAAATAATTAAGTGCAGTTTAGGAGAAGAACGAAATAATGTTGAGGCCTTAGGTTCTATCCATTTCACATTTTTTGTAAGTGGTAGTTTTCGTGGTTTTTATTTTTTCTCACAAATTTACATGTTCCCTAACGCTGTTATTAGTTAAGGAATTACCTTCCGGGCTGAAAAACATTCTTCCGTTGCACCCACACGACAACTTACGCTTATTATACACTACTTTGATAGTTCTCTTGTAGTCACACTTACTTGACTTCGTCACTCTGTCAGTCAACGGATCTGATCTGGGAGGCTCTAGTTCTTTTGCTGCTAATTTTTCCTGGTATTTTCCTTGCTGTTTGTACTTAACAGATATTCAACAGAGTTCGTGTTGACACTAGTACTGCAATTCAAATTCCTGACTGCTAAATGTATTTTTTATTGTTATCTTCGGTGCAGTCACTCTCATGTCACAGAACATGGTCTTCTCTACCTGGCGACAATAAGCATTCGAAAGTACAGGAAAAGAAAGCCCTCAGTCTATTCGTGTCCGTCAGTGATGACGATAAGATTTCATGTCAAGTAGATAACAGTCGTCCATGGAAACTTCTTACCCCCTTAGATGGTCGCCTCAGTTTTGCTAGATTCGGGGGCTAGGCGAGGAGCACGCAGCTCTGCATGATGACGGAGAATGACAGTAGTGGGAGTCGTTTGCCTTGTGTAAACTAACTGGCCGCTTCCCCTAGCGTCCTTTTATAACCAAAAGGGGTGTCCCTAACACAAAAAACTACTCACAAACAATTTTAGTAATGTTTGTTTTGGATCTATTTAATGTCCAAATGCTTTTAGCCTACCCAGCACAGCTGTAATCTTAATTGCAATATTTTGTGATCCAAAATGGCCACTATTTCTCTCTGAGTAGTCAAAGTTATCCTTGTGTAAGTCTAATGTTAATCACCATATTTTATGACTCAAAATCGCCAATACCACTCACTAACCCACTAATGTAAGTCTAAGCTTAATTACCACATTTATGACCCTCTCTGCTGCAGTCGAATATTACGGGTGAGATTTGACCTTCACAGCCAGCCACCACTCGTCCACAAGCACTCTTCAGGAAGTAATTGTCATGAGATGCACTTAGCGTTCGTGCACTTTGCACTACTTCGATCAAACACCATGAAGTGTGGCAGAAGCGACCAATTCAGGTGATATTTGCAAATTCGTTTTCATAGTCTGCAGGTACGTATTGTGCCCCATGGAATATCCGTCAGCATGACAACGTAAAATGCTATTTACAGCTGTGGGGGAATTCGTTACAGATTTGATGATTTTCACCGAGTATTCCATAGATATTTTTGAAGAACTCACACACATATATATGAGGGCTGTAAATGTTATACAACTACCACCCAATATCCCAATATCTTAATGCTTAATGATTAGCAAAATGCAACCAGTATGGTCTTGCGACATATCCATCTAGATGTCAATGTAAAGACTTTTCCCTGCATTTTTAGCTCATTAGAGTGATAAAAGCAATTACATCACTTTTAGGTATCCTAAGAGGAATCTGACATTATAAGATTATATTGAATATGTGATGAACAGCGCGAAATCCTTGTAGGAACAATTGGAAGGAGAAACAGCATTGGTCGTATTTTTTTTTTGTTTTATTATCAGCAAAATCGATTTTCGGTCACTTAGTGACCATCCTCATTGCTGTAATATACAATTGAAATTGGTAATCACTGGTATCAACAAGCTTAGAGCGATCACATAAACATCAGTTTATGTGATCCCTCTATGCTTGTTGATACCAATGCCTACCAATTTTAATTGTATATTACAGGACTGAGGATGATCCCTAAGTGACCGAAAATCGATTTTGCGGATAATAAAACAAAAAAAATACGACCAATGCTGTTTCTCGTTCCAAATGTATCCTTTATCTGGTCGTGGTGCACAAAACACTCCATGGAGTCGCCTTGTAGGAACGTTTCTACTGACATGCAGAGACAAAAGATCCTTGAAATACACCACACTGGGTCCGCAGCTCGTGGTCGTGCGGTAGCGTTCTCGCTTCCGGCGCCCGAGTTCCCGGGTTCGATTCCCGGCGGGGTCAGGGATTTTCTCTGCCTCGTGATGACTGGGTGTTGCGTGATGCCCTTAGGTTAGTTAGGTTTAAGTAATTCTAAGTTCTAGGGGACTGATGACCATAGATTTTAAGTCCCATAGTGCTCAGAGCCATTTGAACCATTACACCACACTGGTGTTGCTACGACCTCTACTGTGACCCGTGTAAGACAACCATGTGCTGCATTTAAATTCATCAAAGAATTCAGACACTTTCTTCCCTGCCCCACACAGTGTATTTGTATTGTGCCACAACACCCAGCACTTACTGTGTGCTGAGTTTGTTTTCGCCATGGCCACTGTTACCATGAAATGATGACTTGACATTGTAGTACACATCGAAGTGTACCACTGACACCATATATAGATGAAGTCATAAGTGCACAGATGTAGTGTTTCCTTGACCAAAGGCTGAGATCTCAACGGCTCAACAGCCCTACTCACAAAACGCTTAGCAGCAAAACATAATGCCACCTGCCAGTCATCCAACTAAGCCTTTATGAGATTCTTCCATACAAACTGTCACGATTAAATGTTATTTAACTTTTTAGTTCACTCTTTTCTTTCAATTTCTGTCTGCATTGTTTCCAGAAGGATTTATATGAGGTGACTAGCTTCTTCTGAAATTCTCTTAAAAATACATCTATTAGCAAAAGATTTTATGTGGAATACATATTACACAAAAAAGGTGTCGGAGAGTACTTAACATACACAATTTTACCATTTTATCTTAGAAGAGCGCACGTGGTAGCAATAGGCTAATGGATATGTAAAAATAAAAAAAGTTTTGCATCACTTCGGTTCCTAGAGTTCCGGAACCTATACAGAAAACTGGAATAGAGGTCAACATAAACATCATTTCCGCCCATTTTATTGTTCGTGAAAACCATACATTGCAAGCTGTACCACCATACAGCGAGACCTTCAGAGGTGGTGGTCCAGACTGCTGTACACACCGGAACCTCTGGTACCCAGTAGCACGTCATCTTGCGTTGGTGCATGACTGTATTCGTCTTGGAATACTATTCACAAGTTCATAAAGGCATTGTTGATCCATATTGTCCCACTCCTCAATGGCGATTCGGCGTAGATCCCTCAGAATGGTTGATGGGACAAGTCGTCCATAAACACCCCTTTTCAGTCTATCCCAGGCATGTTCGATAGGGTTCATGCCTGGAGAACATGCTGGCTACTTTAATCGAGCGATGTCGTTATCCTGAAGGAAGACATTCACAAGATGTGCACAATGGGGGCACGAATTGTCGTCCATGAAGACGAATCCCTCGCCAATGTGCTGCCCATATAGTTGCACTATCACTCGTAGGATGGCATTCACGTATCGTACAGCCGTTACCGCGTCTTCCATGACCACCAGCGGCGTACGTCGGCCCCACATAATGCCACTTCAAAACAGCAGGGAACCTCCACATTTCTGCACTTTCTGAACAGGATATCTAAGCCGTTCAGCCTGACCGGGTTGCTTCCAAACACGTCTTCGACGATTGTCCGGTTGAAGGCATATGCGACACTCACCGGTGAAGAGAACGTGATGCCAATCCTGAGCGATCAATTCGACATGTTGTTCGATCCATCTGTACCACGCTGCATGGTGTCATGGTTGCAAAGATGGACCTCGCGATGGACGTCGCGAGTGAAGTGGCGCATCAGTCAGCCTATTGTGCACATTTTGAGTCATAACATTACGTCCTGTGGCTGCACGATAAGCATTATTGGACATGATGGCGTTGCTGTCAGGGTTTCTCTGAACCATAACCCGTTGGTAGTGGTCACACACTGCAGTAGTAGCCCTTGGGAGGCCTCAGCGAGGCATGTCGTCGACAGTTACTGTCTCCCTGTATCTCCTCCATGCCAGAACAACATCGCTTTGGTTCACTCCGAGACGCCTGGACACTTCGCTTGTTGGGAACCCTTCCTGGCACAAAGTAACAATGCCGACGCGATCGGACCGCGGTATTGACAGTCTAGGCACTGTTGAACAACATACAACGCGAGCCATGTACCTCCTACCTGGTGGAATGACTGGAACTGATCGACTGTCGGACCCACTCCGTCTAATAGGCGCTGCTGATGCATGGTTGTTGTTTACATCTTTGTGTGGGTTTAGATCTCTGAACAGTCAAAGGGACATATATATATGTACATTCATACACACACACACACACACACACACACACACACACACACACACACACACACACACAGACACACACACACACACACACACACACACACACACACACACACACACACACACACACACACACACACATATATATATATATATATATATATATATATATATATATATATGGACTGAAGCATGATACTGATGTAATACATTCCAGCCCCTGAAGAGCGCGTTGGTAAACCGTTTATACTTTAAAATGACACGACACAGTCCTTTATACACCCTATGACAAAAGAAGAGAACGATTCACCACAGAGGAATTGTCTGATGGGATGGAAATCAATAGATATGATGAACATGCACAGGAAAACAATTAATTACAATTTCAGAAAATTTTTATGATTTCTTCATGAGAAAGAGTTCTCAAACTGAACAAGTCAAATATGTGTTGGTCCAACTGTTGGTTTCATGCAAACATTTATTCGGTTTGACAGTGAAAGGACACCCCAGTTCAGCACTCCAAGTTTTCAGTCCATACAGTGGGTGACGTTAAGGTTGCCATCCCGCTGCTATCTGTGGCATCTCCTGACACGTCTTTACTGTTCATCTGGGATCATCAAAAAGTGGGACACATCACTGAGGCACTTAGACTCCAATCAGTGAGATCCAGGATCTCATTACCGGCCAAGACGGATCTGGAAATGCTCCGGAAAATCGCGCACTACCACCTGAACGTCACATGCCGTACGGCCTGCAACCAAGAGTTGTTGTCAGGAGTGTGATCTCATTTCATAACAGGACCCATTCCGTTAACAACTGCGCCACACTCACAGCACAGTTGTGTGTCAACGATATTCTATGAACCGTTTTGTTGCCCTTCTTGGCAAGTCGTTCTGGGACTACATTTCTACAAGATAATTGCCTTCCGCACACGACGAGAGTTTCTACTGTTTTTCTTCATGCATGTGTAGCCCTACCTTGGTCAGCAAGGTCTCCAGATCTCTTCCCAACTGAGAACGCTTGGAGCACCACCCTATAACAAGCTAGCGATTTAGATGGTTTAATGCGCCAATTGGACAGAACTAAGCACCATATTCCTCAGGAGGACATCCAACAACTCTGTCGATAATGCCAAGCCGTATAACTGACTGTAGAAAGGCCAGAGATGGATCAATACATTATTGACCTGCTCAGATTGTGAAGGTCATTTTCTTTAATTAATTAATTAATATTTCTGCAATTTTAAATATTTGTTTGTCTGCAATTGTACGTCACATCTGCCGACTTCTATTCCATTCCCATAATTTCTTCGTACCGGTACCATATTTTTTGTCTTAGTGTGTAGATTTTCAAATGTATGTGACGATATTCTCGTTCAGTTATGGGTTGAAGAACTCCGTCCGAGCCGGCCTCGGAAGGCCCAACATTACCGACCAACCGCCGCGTTATCCTCAACAGTTAGGTGTCACAGAATGCGGATGTCGAGGGGCATGTGGTCAGCACACTGCACTCCCGTCCGTTGTCAGCTTCCGTGACCAGAGCCGCTACTTGCCAAAGCTCCTCAATTGGCCTCACATCGGGCTTAGTGTACACGCATGACAACAGCACTCGGCAGACCCTAATGGTCACCCATTGAAGTGCTAGTCCAGCCCGACAGTACTTAACTTCGGTGATGTAACGGGAACTGATTTAACAAAAAAAAATGGTACAAATGGCTCTAAGCACTATGGGACTTAACATCTTGGGTCATCAGTCCCCTAGACTTAGAACTACTTAAACCTAACTAACCTAAGGACATCACACACATCCATGCCCGTGGCAGGATTCGAACCCGCGACCGTAGCGGTCGCGCGGTTCCACACTGTTGCGCCTAGAACCGCTCGGCTACCCCAGCCGGCTGATTTAACCAGAACAGATATTAGAACTGCTGCAAGTCCGTTGGTGGTTATGGTTTGACAACTACAAAGAGCTCTTGTAATGGGACAGCCGCAACTGGAATTATCAAATGAGGTCATCCTCACCCCAATATTGCCATTCAACTATATGTTCCGTGTCAGAAGGATAAAAGAGGCCCATAACAATACGAAAAAGACGGACATCACCACCAGGTACTAAAAGTTACCGAAATAAAATAACGTATAAAATGCACTATAAAGGGGGTGAGGGTTGGGGCTGAAATGAAATGAGCGTTTGGCGTCATTGGCCGGGAGGCCCCTCGCGGGGCAGGTCCGGCCGCCATATCGCAGGTCTTATTACATTCGGCGCCACATTGGGCGACCTGCACGCCGGATGGGGATGAAATGATGATGAGCACAACACAACACCCAGTCCCTGAGCGGAGAAAATCTCCGACCCAGCCGGGAATCGAACCCGGGCCCAGAGGACGGCAATCCGTCACGCTGACCACTCAGCTACTGGGGCGGACAGGGTTGGGGCTAAAATCACGTATTACGTGGAATTACTTACAAAAATTGCCTAAAAGCAATTCCCCGGTGCAGTGAGACCAGGAACACAAACAGGAAAACTATGTAACTATACTATCCGTAAATATTAGCCGTGAGTACTAAAGCCGCACACGGCCCAAACACAGGGCCGATACGAAGCACACATGAGATTGCTCAGTTGTTTAAAGCGGAAAAGCGGGGAAGCGAGTTATAACAGCAGAAAGGAGACAGTAACATCACAACATTAAAAGAGGAGAGCATCGATACATTTCAAAAACAAGGAAAACTGCTACGTTAGATGGACACGTTACTGTGCCTAGACAATTACATAATTACCTAAAATATTTTTATGTTACAGATCTGTTCATTCATTAATTGTCTCGAGAGAATGGGAATGAAGCCTTCTTAAGATATTAGTTTCTTCCAGAATATTGAGTATCCCACCTTTCTCTGCAGTGTGTAAGTCAGTTACGTTGTTACTAATCTGCTGCAATTTATGTTGGTTGTTAATCAAATGCATTATCAGAGCTGAAATGGAGTTGACCAAATTCTTATGTTCTTTAAATCCCATAAAAAATTCCTTCCTGTCTGCCCCACACATCTACTCTTACAAACTGGTTTTTGTTGCGCTGAATGCGATACAGTTCCAGAGTAGGAGAAAGGATACATTCCGAAGACTTCACGATTCCTTAATGTACTGCCCAGATTTTTTTGTATGAAAAATGTCAAAGCTACTTTGAGTGGCACTAGTTTCTTTTCAGCACTCTTTCATACGTATCCATAGTATCGCATCTTATAAAAGTTGTTCTTGTGCACTTTCTTTATTGCCTTCTGAGTAATTCCCGCCCATGCCCTTCTAGCCTTCTTTTATAGTTGTCAAATCTTTAAGTCTAAATACGACAAGGTCCCGTTAGTCTAATGCTGAAAGGAGAAAGATATCTATCCATAGAATGTACTGATTTTGTTATGTAAATTGTCACACTCTTCCTTATGGTCTCCATTTTCATCAACGTAACATTTACAATATAAAATCTCAGCGCCCTCCTATGGCTACTTCTTAAAAAACTCAAACCCGGAAAAAAAGACATAAAAGTACTGACTAAATTGAAAGCTGAAGAGGGTGGGGGTGGGGGGACGACGACCATGGCCACACCGTGCTGCGGCCTGTACACTAGGTCACCAGATTTAAAATAATTAAAACACAGGATCAAAATTAAAATATTAACAACGTCCTCGATTTCGTCCGATGGAGATGGATTGCCGCTGAATCTGCTGAGTTTTTCGAGAACAATGACACATATTTCGTCTGTAGATATGTCAGTGTGCTTATTGCTGACGTCATTGGTACCCGTGTGTGTCTCTAGTGGGATGGCGGGATTTTTATCAACTATAACTAGAACTTTACTACTTTAAGTGTCTCATTTCCTAATCTACACTCCTGGAAATTGAAATAAGAACACCGTGAATTCATTGTCCCAGGAAGGGGAAACTTTATTGACACATTCCTGGGGTCAGATACATCACATGATCACACTGACAGAACCACAGGCACATAGACACAGGCAACAGAGCATGCACAATGTCGGCACTAGTACAGTGTATATCCACCTTTCGCAGCAATGCAGGCTGCTATTCTCCCATGGAGACGATCGTAGAGATGCTGGATGTAGTCCTGTGGAACGGCTTGCCATGCCATTTCCACCTGGCGCCTCAGTTGGACCAGCGTTCGTGCTGGACGTGCAGACCGCGTGAGACGACGCTTCATCCAGTCCCAAACATGCTCAATGGGGGACAGATCCGGAGATCTCGCTGGCCAGGGTAGTTGACTTACACCTTCTAGAGCACGTTGGGTGGCACGGGATACATGCGGACGTGCATTGTCCTGTTGGAACAGCAAGTTCCCTTGCCGGTCTAGGAATGGTAGAACGATGGGTTCGATGACGGTTTGGATGTACCGTGGACTATTCAGTGTCCCCTCGACGATCACCAGTGGTGTACGGCCAGTGTAGCAGATCGCTCCCCACACCATGATGCCGGGTGTTGGCCCTGTGTGCCTCGGTCGTATGCAGTCCTGATTGTGGCGCTCACCTGCACGGCGCCAAACACGCATACGACCATCATTGGCACCAAGGCAGAAGCGACTCTCATCGCTGAAGACGACACGTCTCCATTCGTCCCTCCATTCACGCCTGTCGCGACACCACTGGAGGCGGGCTGCACGATGTTGGGGCGTGAGCGGAAGACGGCCTAACGGTGTGCGGGACCGTAGCCCAGCTTCATGGAGACGGTTGCGAATGGTCCTCGCCGATACCCCAGGAGCAACAGTGTCCCTAATTTGCTGGGAAGTGGCGGTGCGGTCCCCTACGGCACTGCGTAGGATCCTACGGTCTTGGCGTGCATCCGTGCGTCGCTGCGGTCCGGTCCCAGGTCGACGGGCACGTGCACCTTCCGCCGACCACTGGCGACAACATCGATGTACTGTGGAGACCTCACGCCCCACGTGTTGAGCAATTCGGCGGTACGTCCACCCGGCCTCCCGCATGCCCACTATATGCCCTCGCTCAAAGTCCGTCAACTGCACATACGGTTCACGTCCACGCTGTCGCGGCATGCTACCAGTGTTAAAGACTGCGATGGAGCTCCGTATGCCACGGCAAACTGGCTGACACTGACGGCGGCGGTGCACAAATGCTGCGCAGCTAGCGCCATTCGACGGCCAACACCGCGGGTCCTGGTGTGTCCGCTGTGCCGTGCGTGTGATCATTGCTTGTACAGCCCTCTCGCAGTGGCCGGAGCAAGTATGGTGGGTCTGACACACCGGTGTCAATGTGTTCTTTTTTCCATTTCCATGAGTGTAATTCCCTCAGCAGTAGAGAGGATATAAAATGTAGACTGGCAATGGCAAGGAAATCGTTTCTGAAGAAGAGAAATTTGTTAACATCGGGTATAGATTTAAGTGTCAGGAAGTCGTTTCTGAAAGTATTTGTATGGAGTGTAGCCATGTATGGAAGTGAATCATGGACGATAACTAGTTTGGACAAGAAGAGAATAGAAGCTTTCGAAATGTGGTGCTACAGAAGAATGCTGAAGATAAGGTGGGTATATCACGTAACTAATGAGGAGGTATTGAATAGGATTGAGGAGAAGAGACGTTTGTGGCACAACTTGACTAGAAGAAGGGATCGGTTGGTAGGAGATGTTTTGAGGCATCAAGGGATCACAAATTTAGCATTGGAAGTCAGTGTGGAGGGTAAAAATCGTAGAGGTAGACCAAGAGATGAATACACTAAGCAGATTCAGAAGGATGTAGGCTGCAGTAGGTACTGGGATATGAAGAAGATTGCACAGGATAGAGTAGCATGGACAGCTGCATCAAACCAGTCTCAGGACTGAAGACCACAACAACAACAACAACTAGATCTTCCTTGTTTTTTATCGCACTAGAATCCCTGAAGTAAAAATGTTTTTTTAAGAAAACCTGCGACAAATATCTCAAGTTTTTAAACTGCACCACCCGGTGCGTTGACAATAAATCTCAAAATGGGTTTGACAGATATACTTTTCCCTCACTCAGACAGAAAGTTCCACAACGAGTATAATAATGACATACTGCTTTCGATAAGCTGCCTGATGGCACACTGCCTGCCATTCCGAAATGTCGTCGGATGCTGCTGTTTCAGTAAATATTGTTTATTTGGATTTTGCAATGCGCATACGGAGTTCAAGAAAGGAAATACTGCTAAACGCGTCTTTCAGGTGACACCACATGTCAGTTGAAACTGCTGGTATGTTTCCAGCTTTGAGCTAGATGATTTTTATTTGTCAATTCGCTAGCGTAATCCACAAATTTATCTAGTGCGGTATTCGTTCATTGGACGTGTTTAAACACGAATATTAAAATCGTTGGGATATCTACGAAACGTACTAGCATCTTTGTACTGATAAGAAATGCAGGCTACCACTCCAAAGAGTGAGGTGTTTTTTTGCATGACGTGCCGTGATCCTGACATACTTTCTTCCATAGCAAGACTTGCACGTAAGTCATTTTCACATCAGGTTTCTCTCTCTCTTTTCTTCCCCCCTACAGTCGTCGGAATCGTTTGATTCAGCCCTCCTCGAACTCATCTCTTGCACCAACGTTTTCATTTCAGAATCATAAGTTCTACCAATATCCTCAATTATTTGCTCTGTCTTCCTCTGCAGTTTTTGCCATGTACATTTCCCTCTACTACGATGAAAGTTAATGCCTTATATCTTAAAAGGTATCGTATCAGCCTCTTCTTATCGGCGTTTCTCTTACAATTATTTCCTGGCTGATTTTGCGGTGAACTGCACTGTGGACTGGAACAGATGGCACTCTATGACTCCACGAGCTGAGCGTACTAGTATGGACAAACCCACACAGATATTGTTTGATTATGGCGGATTGCTGCCTTCACCATCTTGGTGTTGCTGCAGGCGGCTGCTGGCTCTACTAGAAATGCGGGACAACAGAGTGACGCCCAATGCCCAAGGATATGTAGGATTGCCCAGTGGGATTGTCCTGCATGTTGAACTTGGACTCTGCAGGATGGGGATCAGTAGTGACGAATATGCTGGTTTTTGCTACGTATCTCAGACCATGTGGCGTCGACGGCATACTGGCCGGCCGAGCGGTTCTAGGCGCTTCAGTCCGTAACCGCGTTGCCGCTACGGTCGCAGGTTCGAATCCTGCCTTGGGCATGGATGTGTGTGATGTCCTTAGGTTAGTTAGGTTGAAGTAGTTCTAAGTCTAGGGTACTGATGACCTTAGCGGTAAAGTCCCATAGTGCTCAGAGCCCTTTGAACCATTTTTGAATACAGGCCGCCAGGTGCCCAGTCACTCAGTCAGAGGTCAGTGGTTCTTGTACCGGACAGGGTGAGGGTGGTTAGGGAAACAATATGGTAATGACTAGCGTCATTATATGAATAATATGTACCTGGATGGTCCTGGAAGGTTTAATTGCTGCTTTACACCGCTGACCAGTGTGGAAGGAGCCACGTTTCTGATTCATGACGAAACATTTCCATTGGGGCCTGTGATCTAAACGTGGGTTCCATCAGTCGGGAGGAGATCAGCGTGAATGTGGCTCCACAGCAGAGATTTGCTGAGTGGACATGTCTTAATCCATGTCTTATTTGATCTCTCTTCTTCCAATGCTCCTTTATAATCTTAAACTAATGGCCACTAAAATTGCTACACCAAGATGAAATGCAGATGATAAACGGGTATTCATTCGGCAAATATATTATACTATAACTGACATGTGATTAAATTTTCACGCAATTTGGGTGCACAGATACTGAGAAATCAGTACCCAGAAAAACCAGTTCTGGCCGTAATAACAGTCTTGATATGCCTAGGCATTGAGTCAAACGCAGCTTGGATGGCGTGTACAGGTACAGCTGCCCATGCAACTTCAACACGATACCACAGTTCGTCAAGACTAGTGACTGGCGTATTGTGACGAGCCAGTTTCTCAGCCACCATTGACCAGACGTTTTCAATTGGTGAGAGATCTGGAGAATGTGCTGGCCAGGGCAGCAGACGAACATTTTCTGTATCCCCAAAGACCCGTACAGGACCCGCAGCATGCGGTCGTGCATTATCATGCTGAAATGTAGGGTTTAGCAGGCATCGAATGAAGGGTAGAGCCAAGGGTCGTAACACATCTGGAATGAATCGTTGACTGTTCAAAGTGCCGTCAATGCGAACAAGAGGTAACCGAGACGTGTAACTAATGGCACCCCATACCATCACGCCGCGTGATACGCCAGTATGGCGATGACGAATACACGCTTCCAATGTGCGTTCACCGCGATGTCGCCAAACACGGATGCGACCACCCTCAGGCACCCCTGTTTGTGATGCAGCGTCAAGGGTAACCGCAGCCATGGTCTCCGAGCTGATAGTCCATGCTGCTGCAAACGTCGTCGAACTGTTCGTGCAGATGGTTGTTGTATTGCAAACGTCCCCACCTGTAGCCTCAGGGATCGAGACGTGGCTGCACGATCCGTGACAGCCATGCGGATAAGATGCCTTACACGAGGCATCACACAACGTTTCACCAGACAACGCCCGTCAACTGCTGTTTGTGTATGAGAAATCGGTTGGAAACTTTCCTCATGTCAGCACGTTGCAGGTGTCGCCACCGGCGCAAACCTTGTGTGAATGCGCTGAAAAGCTAACCATTTGCATATCACAGCATCTTCTTCCTGTCTGTTAAATTTCGCGTCTGTAGCACGTCATCTTCGTGGTGTAGCAATTTTTTTGGCCAGTAGTGCACTTTAATTCTAGATCCCCTATGTCTTCTCACTGACTCCTTTTTCTTCTTCCATCACGTCATAGACGCCTCCAGTGTACATTTTCCACTTACCCGCTCTCTCCGCTGCGTTCGCATTGCATCCTTTAATGTTGTGACCCTTGCTACCAAAAGTTACTTTGACTTTTCCATATGGTAAGTCAGTCCTTCCGGCGATGATTTGTGTTTCGATTTCTCGATGTTCACAATAACGTAAATTCTTTCTATGGCCCTAACAATCTTCTATGCATTAGAGAATCGATTTTTCAGCATTTTAAAAATAAAATTTTTCAATGTGTATTTCAATGGTAACCAAGAATTCCAGTTACATTCTAACATCAGCACACTCTGCTAACTTTCCGCAATATAACTATGTAAATGCCACATTACATCAGTAAGGGAGCACAAATAAACTAAATTCCCTGTGAAGGTCAAGTAATCTGCCAACACTCACCTTCACCTGTATAATGTAATCAGTTTTAAATAATGCACTCCTGAATGTGTCAAACATATGTGTATTTTGCAATACTAAAAAATATACGACCAATGCTGTCTCTTTTTTTCAAGTAAATATGTGTAATTGTAGCTACTGCAAGTAAATGACAGAATCTGTCTGTAAAGGTAACCTGGAGCAAAAAGAAAGTGAAATTCTGGGGAGATAAGTAAAAATTGGTACATGCAACTCAGATATGAATAGTGTCAAATGAAAGATTTTAGAAAACTGCTTATCAGAAAATTTAAAGAAACGAAAAGTTCCTGGCGTGATCATCCAGTTTGAAACGTTTGTCTGTTCTTGAGAAAAAGCTATAGACGACACTCACAGCCAGCGATAAATGAGCCCTGAAACTTCGAATATATGAAGAATGAAATACGTATTGGTAAAGATAAAAAAGTTATCACTGCGATCTGACTTCAAAATGCTATATGAAAGCAGTGGCAGTCAGAGAAAGAATTCAAGTAGTCGACTTTATGATATTTGGGCCTATGTTGTTATGTTTATCCCTTTCTCAGTAGGAAGAAGCAGTCTTATTTGCTAAAATGCATAGATTTTACTAACTGCTTTCGCTTTTTTGAGGCATCTACGGAAATCCGACATTGGAAATAAACGTAAAAGCAGAAAAGCAGTATGGTCCAATGTACCATAAGGAAATGGTAAACCTTCTTTTAAAAATACTACAGAAACATCAGGCTGAATTTGACTTACGTATAGGAACTGAGGGTAACGTATTAGTCATAAGCAGCGCCTCAAGAAACATCCCAGCTTTTGCTAAGATCACTGTGTAGCTTTTTTTTTATCTTTTTTCTTTTTTACATCAATGGAGATAAGCAAAGGATGGGAACTTTATTTCAATTTCTGTAGTAAAATATTAGGTCACCAGTACATTTAATTTCTGCACAATTTCCAAGCCCTTTAATCCGTACTGCGACGCACTCACTCCCATTTATGTTTCGATGAGCCCTGGTCCTCACTACAAACGGCATATTAGACATGTAGCACGAAAGACCCATGTCTATGTTGTATACCTCGGCTACTTGACATGTGCTATGAGCAATAAGATCTCTGCTATTGAAAGCCCCCAGTCTTGTAACACTGTTTGATCTAGTCAAAAGCCGAGAAGCGATTTTTCTTGGTGCTGTAGCTCTCAGGGGAAACCTGGGATGCTTTCCGTGTGAGGCATCTCTGGCCATCTCTGTCAATGTTACTGCAGCTGGGGACTTTGTCACTGTGGCACTGAGGCCGCGTCCTAGAATTACACGGTATGGCTGTCAGCGAACCGGAAGTGATAGTGTGCACTAAAATGAAAAAAAAAATTGTCTTCGACTAGCAACGAGGAGTCAAATTGCAGATTGGAAGTGCAGCTGTAAAGAGGCGCTGATGCTTACCTTAGGCGAAGGCAAGCACTATGCTTAGATAAGGTCAGACTTCCAATCTTGACACAAGCACTGTTATACAAATTGCAGTGACTGTGAACACGTGACAACATGTGTGAATGTTACGTGGGACTAGGAGACAGCACACTGAAGACGGGCGGAAGCTCAGCTATGTGAAGTATACATGTTTGAAAGTATAAAGTAAATAAGAATAAAGTAGAACATAAAGTGACAGTAAAATTACATGCAAATTAAAAATAGATCTAAAGCAGGTGCTAACAGTAAAGTAGACGTAAAGACAATTAAAGAAGAGATAAAGTATCCGAAACATAAGGACTAGAGGTCCGTAAGAATTATATCGACATAGTAGCTTGTTCACGAAATAGCCAAAATACATAAAAACTTCCATAAGCCAAATGCAAAATAAAGAATATAGGAAAACGCTGACATCTTTATGAGGATAATTATGCCATTGCCGCGTTAAACTCTCACCATAAGCATAAAATATCTAATTCTTGGGTAGCATCTGGTAATTAAGACTTACATCCTTAGATGAACGACAGTGTTTCATAGTTTCGAATTCATTTATCAATGTCAATTTTTTGTTCTTGAGTGCACGATGCAGAATTTGGAGCGATTGAAGTACAGGTTTTGCATGTTTGCTAGCTTTTAAATGTTCAGCGAACGAAGAAGTATTTTTAATTTCACATCTTTTAATGAGGATATGCTCCTGAAATCTTGTTCTTAACAACAGGCCAGTGTGACCAATATAAGACATAGGATACTAAGTGCATGCTAACTTATAAACGCCGGCATGAAAGAATTTTCTTTGTATGGCTTCTCTTAAGAATAATGTGGTACTGGATCTTGTCATGTGAGCTACTTTAACATTACAGCTCCTCAGCCTAGCGATGTGATAAGAAACGAAGAACAACAAACAATTATTTTGGAATTATAAAATTTGCACTTGCTAAACTACCACCTTTCTCTAATTTTTGTTTCGTCAGCCTACCAAACACGTTCGGGTTATATTCGTTATTGCTAACAACGAACTGTTAACAGGCTAGTTCACGGCGCAGTAAAGGAATTAAATTTGTACCACGAGATCACCATTTTTTCTAGAAACTTTATTGCAAAGAATTATTTACTAAAGAGTGTAGTAAGGCTGTATCTAGAGGTATATATTGAACAGCAGCCCTGCCCTCATCTTTCTTTACTATTAAAAACAGTTTATATTTCTCTGCCTCGTGATGACTGGGTGTTGTGTGATGTCCTTAGGTTAGTTAGGTTTAAGTAGTTCTAAGTTCTAGGGGACTGATGACCATAGATGTTAAGTCCCATAGTGCTCAGAGCCATTTGAACCATTTTGAACAGTTTATATTATCGTGTGAAACAAGGAACCATGCTCTAAGCCGTGTTTTAAAAAAGAGGTAGCTGCAAATCTCCCCCTATTTCTGGCAGGGAGCCACTTGTCATCACATTCCTAGTTATTACTATTACATATGACTGATTTACTTTGTACGTGGTACTACATTCTTTGAACAAGTGTAAGCCTATCGCCTGGGGCTGTCTACTCAGCTCTGGTCACATAAGTACGGAATGCATAAAACAGTTAACTAAAAGAGTAAACACCTATTAAATCCCTAATTTCCAACGAACATAGCATCTCAGTTCAGTAATACAGTGGAACCACAACACTCATAACAGCTTCGAGCAACACAGAATATGTAGCCTTAGCTTTCTCGGTTACTGTAACCTAACTTGCACTCGCCGAATTTCTGTTTGTTGTTATAATGCCTCAACTATTGCTCAGCTCAACCCGGGTCTCTGAGAGTAAGTAAAGCAGTTATTTGGGCAATGCTCTACATCTTGCATACTCATCAGCCATTAACAATCATTTAGCAGTGCAGCAGTTTGTGGCGTGTCACATAGCATGCCCTGCCTAAATTGAATCATAGCCTGCCTAAAATTTTCCTATTGAAAAATTGCAGCCAGTACTGAACAGTGGCCACGTTTTAATTTCTTGGACAGCATTTCATCGTCAGAACTGAATTGTGTGATCTTGGCAAATTCCTGAAAAACCAGGTAAGTGACCTGATTTCGACACCAATCTTCCATGCATATCTTGTGACTAAGTCCATCTGCATTGTCACGGTATTCTAAAGAATGATGCACAAATCCAAAACAAAAGTCGTTTCTCTGCAAATACCAATAGGTCAAATGACACAGATCGGATCTCTTAATCCCAGAAGATATTTTCATGCTGTGTGATGCATTAAGACAGATGAAAACAGAAATACTTTATTCGAAAAATTAATATGAACATTCTATCCTGTCTACCTCTTGGCTCGTGACACAGTCTAGAGCATGGGACCTGAGTCACGTGATAAAATATACTATTTCTGATACGCTGGGGAAGAAAAGTGGGCCAGTGGTCAACAAATCTTCTGACCATTAAAAACATGGTTTCACAATCTCGAGTCGAATGAAACTTTCCTCTCTTCTTTAACAAATGCCAATAGGTCTTGCCAGAACCCCAAATTTTGGAATAAACTTCTAGTGATCCCAAAATATGAGCGTAATAGCTTTATTGCAGTAGGGGATGCGAAATCCCTTACGGTTTGTATAACTTGTAGATTGATTTGTAAAGCCGGCCGGTGAGGCCGAGCGGTTCTAGGCGCGTCAGTCTGGAACCGTGAGACCGCTACGGTCGCAGTTTCGAAACCTGCCTCGGGCATGGATGTGTGTGATGTCCTTAGGTTAGTTAGGTTTAAGTAGTTCTAAGTTCTAGGGGACTGATGACTATAGATGTTAAGTCCCATAGTGCTCAGAGCCATTTGAACCATTTTTGATATGTACACCGTCACGGACTATAATATGGTGTAAATAAGGGCCTCATGTAACACAAATTGACACTTTTCTGAAATAAGGGTCTGCAGGGCCGCTTGTAACCAATCAAAGATGTGGTCAAATAGACCGTGCACTGTTTTGACTTGAGATACCTTATCACCTTGTCTAACAAGTACTGAATAGTTTCTGGTTTACTTTTCAACCTAGTGGCATCTAAAAATACTGGTAAATGGTACTGAATACACCGTTTAAGGTCGATCCTCCAGTGCTGCCTCTAATTGGTGGTACCTGTTTTGTAAAGCCATGAGCATAAATTAGTGGCATCGCCACAGACTGTTCGGGATTTGAGTATGCTACGCTGAAAACACTCTTCAACTCATCGTCCTCTAACATTCGCAAGTTAACTGTTAGTTCACCTCTCGATAGTTTCACTTCTTTTGAACCGAAATCGTCTACACTGGCCCATGCCAGTCACTCTCCATCAATTCCCTGCACAAAGGATGTGTGAATTTTTTTACCTGATCCTGTTCCTCTTTCAGGCAAGGGCGCTACTACAATTAATGTATTAATCGGTAGATGAGCTCTTACGTTCAGCCAGAGCATCCTATCTGTAAATTTCGGTATTACATCACACGAATCTAAGAGATGACATATGCAGATTGTGGGTTACCCAACGCCTTGTGGAGGTTCGGCTCTGTCAGCAGGAAAACCGAGATGTAGCGATGTCCCACCCAGCTGCACTATGCACTGTTCGAGATCAATTTTGGAACGATGTTTAATGAAGAAATCTGGCCTAAAAGTGCCCTCGCAGATCACACCCAGACTACGGAGAACTAAACGCATCCGAAAATCTCTCCTCCCGGCCTGGCGATCTAGCAATTTTGAATTGACCTAGTGAGAACTGTTACCAGTAAACCACTTAGACTGCAACGCGGTGTGTTCAGATTTACAGCACGAAATGTACTGTGGCTCGTCAGGGATACCTGTGATCCTGAATTCAACAAAAGTGTTCACAGCCGTCCTTCTACGTAGCTAGTTAGACAAAGGTCTGCCACTGATTTCGCACAGGTGTCCCACGATCGCACTTACTGAGAATATTGTGCAGTGGTCACACCGCTCCGTGTCCCGTTTAATGCAGAGGCGCGAGTTTTACCTTCATTCCATCTTCCATGCACCTTCGGACATTTTAGAATAGAGTGCCCCACCTGTTGGTCCCTTGGACATTGTGGCTTCCTAGAAAGAAGCTTAATGTGGTCCAGCGAGCCAAATCTATAAATTGCAGCTTCCCGCTCGACCTAGTTACTGTGTCCATATCGGGCAAATCTGCCGTAGTTGCTACAGGTTCGGGAATTCTACAAGCATTTTTCGCAACATTTCAGCCGGTATAACCGGAAAAAAAAGCAACACGCACTGGTTGTTCTTGGTTCTGCATCCTGAAAACTGGCCTTATTGCACCTTCTTCATCCGTCAGTCCATGTGTGTCAATACTGACTTTCCACAAGCAGTCTACAAAACTTCCTAATGATTGCTCTTATTTTTGAACTATATCATAAAGTTCTTCCCATTGGTTCCTAGAAGTACTCATTTTCCTGTAACGATGCAGTAGCCCTTCCTGAAAGTATGCAAATGGCTGAACATCCCATAACATTTCATTGCAAATTACTTGGGCTCAGTATCTCCTACTAATTTTAGACGTGCCACACTTAACAATTGATCACTACTGCAGTTCCCCAACATAACGGCTGTAGGTAATAAGACAAAAACATATTCCCCAGTTTTCCCAGAAAAAGGAGCTACCAATGTGGCAGTACTAGCATCAAGTACGGGAGGGGACGCGCTAGAAGTTGGCAGTCACCTCGCCTCACCCTTTAAACGATGTATTTCTTTATGGAGAACTTCGTTTTCGGTTATATATTTAATTACTTCATCAGTAAATGCTGAATCGTCTTCTGGGTTGCCGCTCTTGCACCGACAGGTACTTTTCTTACTGCTACCACTGTAAGTGTACAATACTGCCAGATATATAAGATATGATAGGAATAAATAAATCCTCTCACTCTATGGCTATGGTCGAGAAACCGTGCTATATTTTCAGCAGGAAAAAGCAGACTAGGTTGGGATACCAGCAATGAAAGGTCTTTACATAATTCTGTCATCTAGGCTCTCTCGATATAAGGCATTTATACATTAGCGTTGCTATTGACGAGGCGAGCAGTATTATCCAAGAAAAGCTTCATTGAACGTCGTTTTGTTACTGACGTTATTAGAAAACCAAACTTACTTCTCAAATAGGTGACATCGGATAGTTACTTTTCTTTCAATAATTGCATGTACAAGCGAGCCGAGAGGCTGGTTATGGGCAGTTTTTTCGCTGGCTGCCAGAGAAACATTTCTGTGAACAGTTTAGAATATAAATACTTTCAGCAAGCTTCCGATCTCTGGAAAAAAAAATATTTTATTATCGTTATGTCGCCGACATACTCATCGCATCTGACGAACCTTTGGACGATACATGTATCTATTGAAAGATCAGTTTAACTGTTAGCATTCTAAAACGTCTTTTGCTTATGAAGGAAAGGGTCCAGACCAAGAACTGTATTATGTGACCGTAAAACTTCAGATCATTAATAATAAAATTAAATTTACCATCTTTTATAAGGCACCCAACAGCAAACTGAAGAATTCAAGCGTTGTTATCAAATCCATATAAGCACAAAATTAGTTTCTTCAGAACCATAACAGACAACTTGTGCGAACTTCTTTAACTTCAGCCACGTTTGACCATAAAACAGCCAATTTATAATTCGTCGCTAGTCGTAATCGTATACCCCAACATTGCAGGTAGACTGTAAAAACAAAAATTAGATACAAGTAGTAGTCTAGCAGGTGATAAGCAAACTTCGTTGTCCTATCTCTCCTGGGCGACACTTCCTATGAACTCGCTAGGCTGAGGAGTTACAATGTTAAAGTAGTTTACACCGCACATGGCAAGGCGTAGTATCACTTTATACTTAGTGAACAGCCATGTAAAGACAAATAATCTCCTGTCGGCGTTTATAGATTAACACGCACTCAGTGTCCTACGTCTTAAATTGAAAGACTGTCCGGGCGTAAGAACAAGATTTCCGGTAAATACTCTCTCTAAAAATGGTGCAATGAAAATACACTCCTGGAAATTGAAATAAGAACACCGTGAATTCATTGTCCCAGGAAGGGGAAACTTTATTGACACATTCCTGGGGTCAGATACATCACATGATCACACTGACAGAACCACAGGCACATAGACACAGGCAACAGAGCATGCACAATGTCGGCACTAGTACAGTGTATATCCACCTTTCGCAGCAATGCAGGCTGCTATTCTCCCATGGAGACGATCGTAGAGATGCTGGATGTAGTCCTGTGGAACGGCTTGCGATGCCATTTCCACCTGGCGCCTCAGTTGGACCAGCGTTCGTGCTGGACGTACAGACCGCGTGAGACGACGCTTCATCCAGTCCCAAACATGCTCAATGGGGGACAGATCCGGAGATCTTGCTGGCCAGGGTAGTTGACTTACACCTTCTAGAGCACGTTGGGTGGCACGGGATACATGCGGACGTGCATTATCCTGTTGGAACAGCAAGTTCCCTTGCCGGTCTAGGAATGGTAGAACGATGGGTTCGATGACGGTTTGGATGTACCGTGCACTATTCAGTGTCCCCTCGACGATCACCAGTGGTGTACGGCCAGTGTACGAGATCGCTCCCCACACCATGATGCCGGGTGTTGGCCCTGTGTGCCTCGGTCGTATGCAGTCCTGATTGTGGCGCTCACCTGCACGGCGCCAAACACGCATACGACCATCATTGGCACCAAGGCAGAAGCGACTCTCATCGCTGAAGACGACACGTCTCCATTCGTCCCTCCATTCACGCCTGTCGCGACACCACTGGAGGCGGGCTGCACGATGTTGGGGCGTGAGCGGAAGACGGCCTAACGGTGTGCGGGACCGTAGCCTAGCTTCATGGAGACGGTTGCGAATGGTCCTCGCCGATACCCCAGGAGCAACAGTGTCCCTAATTTGCTGGGAAGTGGCGGTGCGGTCCCCTACGGCACTGCGTAGGATCCTACGGTCTTGGCGTGCATCCGTGCGTCGCTGCGGTCCGGTCCCAGGTCGACGGGCACGTGCACCTTCCGCCGACCATTGGCGACAACATCGATGTACTGTGGAGACCTCACGCCCCACGTGTTGAGCAATTCGGCCTCCCGCATGCCCACTATACGCCCTCGCTCAAAGTCCGTCAACTGCACATACGGTTCACGTCCACGCTGTCGCGGCATGCTACCAGTGTTAAAGACTGCGATGGAGCTCCGTATGCCACGGCAAACTGGCTGACACTGGCGGCGGTGCACAAATGCTGCGCAGCTAGCGCCATTCGACGGCCAACACCGCGGTTCCTGGTGTGTCCGCTGTGCCGTGCGTGTGATCATTGCTTGTACAGCCCTCTCGCAGTGTCCGGAGCAAGTATGGTGGGTCTGACACACCGGTGTCAATGTGTTCTTTTTTCCATTTCCAGGAGTGTAATTCCGGGTTCGTTGAGTATTTAAAAGCTAGCGGATACGAAAAAACCTGTAGCTGAATCGCTCCAGATTTTGCATCGTGCCCTGAAATACCAAATTTGAAGGAGAATTCCGAGACTATGAAACACTCTCATCTATCTAAAGATGTAAGTCTTAATGCCCAACTGAATACCAAGAATCAGAGATTTTATGATCCAGTGCTGGCAGGTTTTCAATGAATGTATCTGGGCACTGGCATAAATCTCCTCCTAAGCATGTCAATTTATTTTTATATCCTTCATTTAGCAGTTGGCTTATGGAACATTTTTATATATTTTTCCTGTTTTGTAAACGAACTTTTATGTCCATGTGTCTCTTAAGAACATCTTGTCCTTATTTTTGACGCCAACATCTTTCGGATACTTTATCTCATTCACTGTTATCACCTATTTTAAATGTAATTTTTATTTACATTGAATTTTACTGTCACTTTATAATCTGTTTTATTCTTATTTACTGTAATCAGTATTGTATACACCATCTAGCAGAGCTTCCGTCCTCTACGTTGGCAGGGTCCTGACTGCCGGTCTCACGTAGCATGCACACATGTGTTCACGGCCCCTTCAGTTAGTACATGAGTGCTTCTGTCATGATTGGAAGTGTTGCCCTATTCTAGTACAGTGCATGCCTTCGCCGAAGGTAATCTGGCTCTCCGTTGCACGTCCAGGCAAAGCTTTTTTCTATGTGCATACCACAATTTCGACTGATTTTGAGTTATGCGTTGTCAGCAGGTCCTGGAAAATTTTTTATAGCTTATATCAGTTTGGCAGATATAGGTGTTCTGCTGTAATACGAAGTGAACAAAAGTCTGTTATGCCAATTTTTACCGACATGCTCCTGGATGCCCTTGGTGACTACGATGATGTCATCTTGGTAGATAATCCATGTTTCAGTTTTATATCCCATAGCATCCCGTCTAACAAGTGCTGGAAAGTAGCTGGATTAAACATCACATGACGCGAAACATGTTGGCTTTCAACATGGGGTATTCTGACGAAATACACTCCTGGAAATGGAAAAAAGAACACATTGACACCGGTGTGTCAGACCCACCATACTTGCTCCGGACACTGCGAGAGGGCTGTACAAGCAATGATCACACGCACGGCACAGCGGACACACCAGGAACCGCGGTGTTGGCCGTCGAATGGCGCTAGCTGCGCAGCATTTGTGCACCGCCGCCGTCAGTGGCAGCCAGTTTGCCGTGGCATGCGGAGCTCCATCGCAGTCTTTAACACTGGTAGCATGCCGCGACATCGTGGACGTGAACCGTATGTGCAGTTGACGGACTTTGAGCGAGGGCGTATAGTGGGCATGCGGGAGGCCGGGTGGACGTACCGCCGAATTGCTCAACATGTGGGGCGTGAGGTCTCCACAGTACATCGATGTTGTCGCCAGTGGTCGGCGGAAGGTGCACGTGCCCGTCGACCTGGGACCGGACCGCAGCGACGCACGGATGCACGCCAAGACCGTAGGATCCTACGCAGTGCCGTAGGGGACCGCACCGCCACTTCCCAGCAAATTAGGGACACTGTTGCTCCTGGGGTATCGGCGAGGACCATTCGCAACCGTCTCCATGAAGCTGGGCTACGGTCCCGTACACCGTTAGGCCGTCTTCCGCTCACGCCCCAACATCGTGCAGCCCGCCTCCAGTGGTGTCGCGACAGGCGTGAATGGAGGGACGAATGGAGACGTGTCGTCTTCAGCGATGAGAGTCGCTTCTGCCTTGGTGCCAATGATGGTCGTATGCGTGTTTGGCGCCGTGCAGGTGAGCGCCACAATCAGGACTGCATACGACCGAGGCACACAGGGCCAACACCCGGCATCATGGTGTGGGGAGCGATCTCGTACACTGGCCGTACACCACTGGTGATCGTCGAGGGGACACTGAATAGTGCACGGTACATCCAACCCGTCATAGAACCCATCGTTCTACCATTCCTAGACCGGCAAGGGAACTTGCTGTTCCAACAGGATAATGCACGTCCGCATGTATCCCGTGCCACCCAACGTGCTCTAGAATGTGTAAGTCAACTACCCTGGCCAGCAAGATCTCCGGATCTGTCCCCCATTGAGCACGTTTGGGACTGGATGAAGCGTCGTCTCACGCGGTCTGCACGTCCAGCACGAACGCTGGTCCAATTGAGGCGCCAGGTGGAAATGGCATGGCAAGCCGTTCCACAGGACTACATCCAGCATCTCTACGATCGTCTCCATGGGAGAATAGCAGCCTGCATTGCTGCGAAAGGTGGATATACACTGTACTAGTGCCGACATTGTGCATGCTCTGTTGCCTGTGTCTATGTGCCTGTGGTTCTGTCAGTGTGATCATGTGATGTATCTGACCCCAGGAATGTGTCAATAAAGTTTCCCCTTCCTGGGACAATGAATTCACGGTGTTCTTATTTCAATTTCCAGGAGTGTACATACAGTGAGTGACATTTAAACTTACAGTATGACATATTGAGTTCACAAGCTGATGTAACCAGTCATTACGAATGTTTGAGATAACTAACCTACACACTGCAAGAGAGGTACTGCCTTTGAATTTATCGTAACAAGAAGTGAATAAACTAATATATGGTGCTCCAAGCAGCTTCCCAGGAATTGCACATTGGTAGCCCATGTGCACCAATAGCGCAGCACGGAAAAACGCACTCGGATACCTCTGTGTAGAATAACACCAATGAACATTGGCAACCAACGTCACATACAATACTAAAGTTCCTTGGTTAAAGAAGTTGGACTTGACCTTACCAGATTACCTGTACACTTTAGTGTCTGTTCAATAGCGTAGATCTCTGCCAGACAAAGTAACTCCCTTCTCCGCATAGCCTCGAATGTGTCTCTCCAACTCTACACCATCCCTGGCCAGTAGCAGCAGTGACTAACTCTCATCAGAAAAGGAACCTTGCCCGCATCTCGTGGCCGTGCGGTAGCGTTCTCGCTTCCCACGCCCGGGTTCCCGGGTTTGATTCCCGGCGGGGTCAGGGATTTTCTCTGCCTCGTGATGGCTGGGTGTTGTGTGCTGTCCTTAGGTTAGTTAGGTTTAAGTAGTTCTAAGTTCTAGGGGACTTATGACCACAGCAGTTGAGTCCCATAGTGCTCAGAACCATTAGAAGCCAAAAGGAATTAATATGGCTTGCTACTCACAAACAAATGCTGTTAGATGAGAGCAGACCAACTCGCCAGAGATGTAGCAATGGCAGTGACTTTACAAAGGGGTTGTGAAAGATAATCTACCGATATCTTCAAGCTGGTTGGAGTGAGATGGCATCGATTATAGTAGAATAACTACTACGATCTACATCAAAGAAAATACACTCTCAGATAATGAAAGTGCTGAGAAAACAGCCACCTTTCTATATTTCAATTTAATAGATTTGCCTCACCTCGTCCGCCTGTCTGAGTTAACCACAGAGAAACGTGCAATTAAGAAAACAAATGAAGTCATACGTGAAAAACGACTAGTGTTATCCAAACATTAAGTCCTTGTCTTACTTTTAAAAACGTCAACACCAGATTTTCTGTTCCACTTATCCATACTGTCACCCATTCGCTAAATAGTGCCCACTGAGGTAACGCTAGTCACATCAAACTCAAACTCACGAGCTGCCTTCCCGTTCACTGGCTAGGTCTGCAAACCTGCATACGGCGCAAACAAAACCGCTCTGACCCATTCCACAGTACTCCAGAGATGTTACAGGGGACATAAAGAAACAACATAGTGGTTGTTATCAACGGAAACAGCTTGCGTACAACTTATTAACACTGCCCAGTTCAGCGTTAACCGCCCAGTCCAAAAGCATTTGTATGGTCTTTATATCCTGTAGCAAATATTCGCCCCTCGGCCTCACACAATGTAAGTCAAATCATTTACATTGTTTATTACAAACACTCAATTAATATCAGTCCACCCCCAGTAGCTGAATGGTCAGCGTGACGGATGGTCAATCCTCTTGGCTCGGGTTCGATTCCCGGTTGGATCGGGAATTTGTTCGCCCAGGGACTGCGGGTTGTGCTACCGTCATCCTATCATCCTCATCGACTGCAGGTCGCCATCGTGGCGTCAAATTGAAAGACCGGCAGCCGGCGAACGGTCTGCCCGACGGGGGGGCCCTAGCCTTACGATTAAATAAATAAATAAACCTAATATAAGCATCCTGCCATCTACTTCATGCCGTGATGTATATCTGACTTTATTTCTAATTTTAATACCACCAGGACATTGTATGGCTTAAAAATTTTTGACAATTTCCCTAAATCATTTCCAAAATATGGTACAATAACGATCTTTTTATCTTTAGTTGCTTTCTTTCTCTGTTTCTTCTTACCTCTGTTGGTAAGACGTTTCACTATCCTTACACTACATCTGTCGTTTATCGCTGTTAAAAAAATGGTTCAAATGGCTCTGAGCACTATGCGACTTAACTTCTGAGGTCATCAGTCGCCTAGAACTTAGAACTAATTAAAGCTAACTAACCTAAGGACATCACACACAACCATGCCCGAGGCAAGATTCGAACCTGCGACCGTAGCGGTCGCTCGGTTCCAGACTGCAGCGCCTAGAACCACACGGCCACTACGCCCGGCAGATTATCTCTCTCTGTTTAACAATGTTTAGTTAATTTTACCTGCTGTACATAATGGTACGCTAATGGACCTGTTATTAACATACTAACAAGGGAACCTCCCCATCGCACCCTCCTCAGATTTAGTTATAAATTGGCACAGTGGATAGGCCTTAAAAAACTGAACACAGATCAATCGAGAAAACAGGAAGAAGTTGTGTGGAACTATGGAAAAATAAGCAAAATATACAAAGTGAGTAGTCCATGCGGAATGACAGCGTGCCTCACGAGCGATGTGGTGCCGCGGTTAGCGTGAGCAGCTGCGGAACGACAGGTGCTTCGTTCAAGTCTTCCCTCGAGTAAAAAGTTTAATTTTTTTTTTCGGACAATTATCAAAGTTCTGGCACTCACACATAATCAACTTTGCTTTCCAAAATTCCAGGACATGTTCAGATTTGCTTCGAAATATGCAGGATTTGACGGTCTACACACGGAAAAATTTGAAAGCGTTAAAAACATATTTTTTGACAGACCAAAGGGAAAACCGTGCTACTGTGAAACTGTTGCATTCATTTGTTGCAGTTTATGTGACAAACTCTTATGTTTTCTTCACTTTTTTGAGAGTGATTATCACATCCATAAGAAAACGTAAATCGGGCAAGGTAAAAGAATCTTTTTACCCATTTACCAAGTGTACAAGCTAGGTGGGCCGACAACATATTCCTGTTATGTGACGCACATGCCATCACCAGTATCGAATAGACTATATCAGACGTGTTTTCCTGTGGAGGAATCGGTTGACCTATGACCTCGCGATCAAATGCTTTCGGTTCCCATTGGAGAGGCACGTCCTTTCGTCTACTAATCGGACGGTTTTGCGGTGCGGTCACAAAACACAGACACTAAACTTATTACTGTGAACAGAGACGTCAATGAACGAACGGACAGACCATAACTTTGCGAAAATAAAGAAAGTAAACTTCTCACTCGAGGGAAGACTTCAACGAAGGACCTCTCATTCTGCAACTGCTCACGCTACCACGGGACCGCGGCGCACCTGAGGTCACACTATCCTTAATGTTGCCCGTCACGCACATGGACTACTCTGTTTGTATATTTTGCTTATTTTTTCATAGTTCCACACAACTTCTTCCTGTTTTCTCGATTGATCTGTTTTAAGTTTTTCAAGGCCTATCCACTGTGACAACTTATGACTAAATCTGAGGGGGGGGCTCCCTTGTAAACACCCTTTCTTTATAAATTTGTGTGTGGCAAGAATGATCAGGAATCATAACATTTGTTGCTGTTAGATGTCTAAAGATCTAGAAAGCATTCGAATTTCCTTGTCTCACTGCATCAGGGTCCAAAACCATTATTTTATTATTTCTTTTCATTTCGACAGTGAGGCAAGCGTTCTAGTGGAACCCATTAAATTTACCAAGAAATTTATGAATGTCATGCTCAGTACACTTGTGAATAGCTTTAAGACTGATAAATCTGTGCCTGCCAAACATACACTACTGACCATTAAAATTGCTACACCACTTAGATAACGTGTTACAGATTGGAAGGAAGAAGATATTGTGATATGCAAATGATTAGCTTTTCAGAGCATTCACACAAGGATGGCGCCGGTGGTGACACCTACAACGTGCTGACATGAGGAAAGTTTCCAACCGATTTCTCAAACACAAACAGCAGTTGACCGGCGTTGCCTGGTGAAACGTTGTTGTGATGCCTCGTGTAAGGAGAAGAAATGCGTACCGTAAAGTTTCCGATATTGATAAAGGTCAGATTGTAGCCTATCGCGATTGCGGTTTGTCTTATCGCGACATTGCTGCTCGAGTTGGTCGAGATCCAGTGACTGTTAGCAGAATATGAGAATATGGAACCTGTGGGTACAGGGGGGGGGGGGGGGGGTGATACGGAACGCCGTGCAGGATCCCAACGGCCTCGTATCACTGGCAGTCGAGATGACAGCCATCTTATCCGCATGGCTGTAACGGATCGTGCAACCACGTCTCGATCCCTGAGTCAAGAGTTGGGGACGTTTGCACGACAACAACCATCTGCACGATCAGTTCGACGACGTTTGCAGCAGCACGGACTATCGGCTCGGGGCCATGGCTGCGGTTACCCTTCACCCTGCCTCACAGACAAGAGCGCCTGCGATGGTGTACCCGACGACGAACCTGGGTGCACGAATGGCTAAACGTAATTTTTTCGAATGAATCCAGTTTCAGTTTACAACATCATGATGGTCACATCCGTGTTTGGCGACATCGCGGTGAACGCACATTGGAAGCATGTATTCGTCATTGCCGTACTGGCGTGTCACCCAGTGTGATGGTATGTGGTGCCATTGGTTACACGTCTCGGCCACCTCTTGTTCGCATTGACGGCACTTTGAATAGCGGAAGTTACAATTCAGATGTGTTACGACCCGTGGCTCTATCCTTCATTCGATTCCTGTGAAACCCAAAATTTCAGCAGGATAATGCATGACTGTATGTTGCAGGTCCTGTACGGGCCTTTCTTGATACTGAAAATGTTTGACTGCTGCCCTGGCCAGCACATTCTCCAAATCTCTCACCAATTGAAACCGCCAGGTCAATGGTGGCCTAGCAACTGTCTCGTCACAATACGCTAGTCACTACTCTCGATGAACTGTGGTATCGTGTTGAAGCTGCATGGGCTGCTGTACCTGTACACGCTATCCAAGCTCTGTTTGACTCAATGCCCAGGCGTATCAAGGCCGTTATTACGGCTTGAGTTGGTTGTTCTGGGTACTGATTTCTCACGATCTATGCACCCAAATTGCGTGAAAATGTAATCACATGTCAGTTCTAGTATAATATATTTGTCCAATGAATAACCGTTTATCATCTGCATTTCTCCTAGATGTATCAATTTTAATGGCCAGTAGTGGATATGTGAGACTGGTCACACGCTTAATGGTATTGAAGTGAATTGAGAGGTGATGGACGTAGAAAAGAAAGGAAGAAAGCTTGCCCTGCTGGAGGAACTCAGAACAGTGATTCACCTGGATAGATTCGATAAGGTACCTAATGCACAAACTGCCGATAGTGGTAACGCATCCTTCAACGGATTTTTTTTATCTTCTTTTGGGTTAACGTTTATATGGTATGCGTAAGCAGTTTACCCAGTTGGTATGTTGCTAATTCATATCAATTGCCATATCTCTGGAACACTATGGAACGGCTGATGGCTCAGGGTAGTTCTGTTGCAACCGTAAGCATGTTTACAGAACCAGCCACTACACTGGAATGTGACTGGTCGGTTCGAACCTGACTTGTTTGATGTAACCTCTACAGTAAAGGCACGCTTCTGGTAAACGGGCGATAATATGGATTAGTGGAGCACAGAGTCCGATGCTGATGGAGAACGTAATGTCCAAATAAAATCATCTGTATCTATATTATAGCTGTTTGTGTTTTTTAAGAGTATGTTCATTTACCCAGACAGGCAGATGTGGGAGCTTCACTCTCGACAGCAGTTGCTAAGGATCACATTCCCAACATTAAGGTTGTACTCTGAATTAATTAAAACGCTTATTTTTAAAGTTGATACCACCAGTCCTTAATATGGATAAAATTGGAAGGTCACATGAGTTCGCAGATGTGACTTGATTCTCTGAAGGCATCTTTTTGTTAAAGAGAAGTTAGCTACCCAGTTTAATAGTATGCATGGGAAAATTTAGTTCACAGTAGAGGTAGAAGTCGAAAATTCCCTCAGCTATTTCGACCTACAAATTACTAAGAATAGGAATGGGTTGGAAATAGGCATATTTCGAAAGCCAACGACATCAGACATAATACTTGCGGAGGATACATGGCAACCCCCCCCCCCCAAATCCACACCCACCCACCCACTCACACACACACACACACACACACACACACACACACACACACACACATAAAAAGGCGTCCTTTTTGTTAATTTCCAACGGGTTATACACATTTAATTTGAGCAAAGAAGCCACTGGTAGGGAGATTGAAATGATTTTAAGGAGAGGACGGGCTAACGGGTACTCGGAAAAATTTATACGAGAGTTATTAGCTAAAATTCCTGGCATGACGCGGCAGTCGGGCCGCCAAAAATTAAATAGTAAGTTTGCGTCAATGAAATATGTTGGACCATCTTTTTTTTTTTTTTGGTCATCAGTCTACTGACTGGTTTGATGCGGCCCGCCACGAATTCCTTTCCTGTGCTAACCTCTTCATCTCAGAGTAGCACTTGCAACCTACGTCCTCAATTATTTGCTTGGCGTATTCCAATCTCTGTCTTCCTCTACAGTTTTTGCCCTCTACAGCTCCCTCTAGTACCATGGAAGTCATTCCCTCATGTCTTAGCAGATGTCCTATCATCCTGTCCCTTCTCCTTATCAGTGTTTTCCACATATTCCTTTCCTCTCCGATTCTGCGTAGAATCTCCTCATTCCTTACCTTATCAGTCCACCTAATTTTCAACATTCGTCTATAGCACCACATCTCAAATGCTTCAATTCTCTTCTGTTACGGTTTTCCCACAGTCCATGTTTCACTACCATACAATGCTGTACTCCAGACGTACCTCCTCAGAAATTTCTTCCTCAAATTAAGGCCGGTATTTGATATTAGTAGACTTCTCTTGGCCAGAAATGCCTTTTTTGCCATAGCGAGTCTGCTTTTGATGTCCTCTTTGCTCCGTCCGTCATTGGTTATTTTACTGTCTAGGTAGCAGAATTCCTTAACTTCATTGACTTCGTGACCATCAATCCTGATGTTAAGTTTCTCGCCGTTCTCATTTCTACTACTTCTCATTACCTTCGTCTTTCTCCGATTTACTCTCAAACCATACTGTGTACTCATTAGACTGTTTATCCCGTTCAGCAGATCATTTAATTCTTCTTCACTTTCACTCAGGACAGCAATGTCATCAGCGAATCGTATGATTGATATCCTTTCACCTTGTATTTTAATTCCACTCCTGAACCTTTCTTTTATTTCCATCATTGCTTCCTCGATGTACAGATAGAAGAGTAGGGTCGAAAGGCTACAGCCTTGTCTTACATCCTTCTTAATACGAGCACTTCGTTCTGGATCGTCCACTCTTATTATTCCCTCTTGGTTGTTGTACATTTTGTATATGACCCGTCTCTCCCTATAGCTTACCCCTACTTTTCAGAATCTCGAACAGCTTGCACCATTTTATATTGTCGAACGCTTTTTCCAGGTCGACAAATCCTATGAAAGTGTCTTGATTTTTCTTTAGCCATGCTTCCATTATTAGCCGTAACGTCAGAATTGCCTCTCTCGTCCCTTTACTTTTCCTAAAGCCAAACTGATCGTCACCTGGCGCATTCTCAATTTTCTTTTCCGTTCTTCTGTGTATAATTCTTGTAAGCAGCATCGAGGCATGTGCTGTTAAGCTGATTGTGCGATAATTCTCGCAATTGTCAGCTCTTGCCGTCTTCGGAATTGTGTGGATGACGCTTTTCCGAAAGTCAGATGGTATATCGCCAGACTCATATATTCTAGACACCAACGTGAATAGCCGTTTTGTTACCACTTCCCCCAATGATTTTAGAAATTCTGATGGAATGTTATCCATCCCTTCTGCCTTATTTGACCGTAAGTCCTCCAAAGCTCTTTTAAATTCCGATTCTAATACTGGATCCCCTATCTCTTCTAAATCGACTCCTATTTCTTCTTCTATCACATCAGACAAATCTCCACCCTCATAGAGGTTTTCAATGTATTCTTTCCACCTATCTGCTCTCTCCTCTACATTTAACAGTGGAATTCCCGTTGCACTTAATGTTACCACCGTTGCTTTTAATGTCACCAAAGGTTGTTTTGACTTTCCTGTCCTTCCGACAATCATATCTTTTTCGATGTCTTCACATTTTTCCTGCAGCCATTTCGTCTTAGCTTCCCTGCACTTACTATTTATTTCATTCCTCAGCGACTTGTATTACTGTATTCCTGATTTTCCCGGAACATGTTTGTACTTCCTCCTTTCATCAATCAACTGAAGTATATCTTCTGTTACCCATGGTTTCTTCGCCGCTACGTTCTTTGTACCTATGTTTTCCTTCCCAACTTCTGTGATGGCCCTTTTTAGAGATGTCCTTTCCTCTTCAACTGTACTGCCTACTGCGCTATTCCTTATTGCTGTATCTATAGCGTTAGAGAACTTCAAACGTATCTCGTCATTCCTTAGAAGTTCCGTATCCCACTTCTTTGCGTATTGATTCTTCCTGACTAATGTCTTGAACTTCAGCCTACTCTTCATCACTACTGTATTGTGATCTGAGTCTATATCTGCTCCTGGGTACGCCTTACAATCCAGTATCTGATTTCGGAATCTCTGTCTGACCATGATGTAATCTAATTGAAATCTTCCCGTATCTCCCGGCCTTTTGCAAGTGTACCTCCTCCTCTTGTGATTCTTGAACAGGGTATTCGCTATTACTAGCTGAAACTTGTTACAGAACTCAATTAGTCTTTCTCCTCTTTCATTCCTTGTCCCAAGCCCATATTCTCCTGTAACCTTTTCTTCTACTCCTTCCCCTACAACTGCATTCCAGTCGCCCATGACTATTAGATTTTCATCCCCCTTTACATACTGCATTACCCTTTCAATATCCTCATACACTTTCTCTATGTGTTAATCTTCAGCTTGCGACGTCGGCATGTATATCATAACTATCGTTGTCGGTGTTGGTCTGCTGTCAATTCTGATTAGAACAACCCGGTGACTGAACTGTTCACAGTAACACACCCTCTGTCCTACCTTCCTATTCATAACGAATCCTACACCTGTTATACCATTTTCTGCTGCTGATTATGTTACCCGATACTCATCTGACCAGAAATCCTTGTCTTCCTTCCACTTCACTTCACTGACCCCTACTACATCTAGATTGAGCCTTTGCATTTCCCTTTTCAGATTTTCTAGTTTCCCTACCACGTTCAAGCTTCTGACATTCCACGCCCCAACTAGTAGAACGTTATCCTTTCATTGATTATTCAGTCTTTTTCTCATGGTCATGGTCATGGACCATGTTGTCAAAAAATAACTCTAGCCTTCAGGAAGGCTCGCATTCGCTTAGGCTTCCATACAAGGAAGAAGTTGGGGGGAATATTACGACATAAAGGAAGAAGGGAAAACAGATAAATTTAAGCAGTGTATACGAAATTAAGTGTGGAGGATGTGCTGGGACATACATTGGCCAGACGGGTAGGGTTTTAGCCACAAGGTTTAGAGAACGCAGCTATAGTAATAATAGTAGGCTGGGGTGCCATATGAGAGAGACTGGCCATAAGCTGCCCCAATTGAAGATAGCCTAAGGATTCTGCGTTTAGAACCAAAAGGGAAGATTTTAGATAACCTTTAAGATCTGGAGATCAACGCTCGTATACAGCACGCTGCCCACCCAGTCTTTAACGAACAGGCTTCCGGTGGGAACAACTGGATTTTTGGCTTGTGTGAACGGATGCTATTTGGAACTTGGTATCTATTATCCACTCAAAAGAAGTATGATAGTGTATTTTATAGGAGCTGGTGGTGTTCCGTGCACGCACCGTTTGGCTGGTACTTGGTGACCCAAATGCTTATTTTATTGATTTTAGACTTTAAAGTTTTAACACTTTTAACTAATTCGATAGGCGGGTAGCTGCCGCCGGTGGGGTTGCCGTTGGCTTTAACAGATAGCGCCTAAGACGTTTGTGTACGCGAGCTGATCACAGGGCTTTAGTTTATGACGGACGATGTTGATTATATTTAATTTGGTGGTATTCTTTTAGAGATTTGAGACGTAGAAGGTTTATTCATGAAGGAGCTCCACCCTATTATTTATTTTACATGGACGTATGGTTTGAGTCGTGCTTAGTGCCACTATTGGCTATAGCCATACTATGGCAATGAAAAAAAAGGATTTGGAGTTTTTAAAAAAAATTAAAAAAAAGTCTTTTAGTGTTCAAAAATGGTTCAAATGGCTCTGAGCACTATGGGACTCAACTGCTGAGGTCATTAGTCCCCTAGAACTTAGAACTAGTTAAACCTAACTAACCTAAGGACATCACACACATCCATGCCCGAGGCAGGATTCGAACCCGCGACCGTTGCGGTCTCGCGGTTCCAGACTGCAGCGCCAGAACCGCGCGGCCACTTCGGCCGGCTGTTTTAGTGTTAAGGTGTAAGGAAGTACTATTTCGATTGCTAGTTGTAATTACACCTTGCTAGATGTTACATGCAGAGTATATTATTATTAAATTACACGTGAACGCATGGAGCACATGACCATGCAGCGCCCCCTACCGAGGGCGCTTCGCTGCTGGTTGACTTACTTAGCGTCAGTATACGCTTTGCTTGAAGACTGCTTGTGCCGCAGTCATATGTTATTCGACACTTCCTTTGAGTTGACAAGGCTGTACGCCTGGTTGGTTAGGAAGGAGTTGAAGTTTGTGGTATGTAACTCATATGACCAGATCTCCTTTTCTGTAACGTTGAGACGTGTTGAGTGTGCTGATCACTTAAGTTTTGTACTTTTTTGTAGCAGATGTCTGAAGGTGGGTGTAATCCCGAAACGCGTAACATGTTCTAATAAAAGGGTCAATTGAACATCTCATGACTTTATCGCGATTGTACAGCATTGGTTGCCAATTATTAACATAAAAAAATGATCGCAGGCCTCAGACGGGATTTTTACGTCCTGTATATCACGATAAAAATTCAATTGATGTAAGGGCTCGTTACATCCTCTGAAATATTCCATGCATCAAACCACCGGTAGACAATAATATTGTTGCCTGTTTTTGGTTTTTAATAAGCCATCACATTATAACTTTAATGTACGAGGGCTATTCCGAAAGTAAGGTCCGATAGGTCGCGAAATGGAAACCACGGTAAAAATCAAAAATGTTTTATTTGCAACAGTTAGATACACCTTGCAGCTACTTATCTCCATAGTCGCCGACCCGACTTAGACGTGTATCGTAGCGTTGTACCAACTTTCCCATACCCTCGCTATAGAAGGCAGCCGCCAGTGCTCTCCGCCAATTCTCTACGCTGGCCTACGGCTCGTTGTCGTGTGCCGAAATGTTGTCTTCATAACCAGCGGTTCATGTGACCTGAGCTGAAACTCAGAGGGAGACAATTACGGGCTGTATTGTGGGTAATCTCACATTTCCATTTGAAAACGATGCAGGAGCATCTTCATTGCCCCTGCAGAATGCGGCTGAGAATTGTCTTGAAGACGAAACAGCACGACAGTTATGTAATGTTAGCTGCATAGCTTCAGGGGAAATTTCTCACCAGGCCCCCGTACTTCGCGGCAGACACTATTTGCTAGACATCTTTACGCACTCACTGCGAGCTCAGAAATGAGAAGAGCGACGTGATGCTAACTGGGGTTATACTAGAGACACTACCCAACACATCTGTGCAAAGCTTTATCGGATTTTCATAGTCGTTTCCATTTCGTGACCGATCGGACCTTACTTTCGGAATAGCCCTCGTACTTATGCGTCTGACTGTGTGCTTGAAAGGATTGGCAAAAAGCAGAGTGCGAAAGACAGATAATATGAATGGATGTAGAGAGAAAGAAAGAGAGAGTGAGGGGGGGGGGGCGGTGGAGGGGCAGAGAAAGAGGGGTAGAGAACGAAAGAGAGGCTATAGGATAGCAGCGAATCAGAGACAGGGTAGATGCTGGAGGCAAAAAAGGGATCTGTTCACAGTGGCGGCGATTCGCGAGGACCAGGGAACGAGAGCGATCTGTGGGCGGACCGCCGGCTGACCACGGCCGATCGACCATAACGTCAGCGGCTGGTGGCGCGGCAATTAGTTCAGCCATGGGCTGCGCCCGGCGGGGTGCTGCGGATACACTGTAGGACCGTGGGAGCGCCGACAATTGGGCGCGGGGGCGGGAGGCTAAAACTGGGTGGACGCAGGCCGCTCAGTACTGTGGCGGCAGCCGCTTAGCTCCGCCTGTGGTTGGCGGGCCGCGGCGCGACAAAACACTGTGCAGTCGGCCGCCGTGGCCACTTCTGGACCCTCCCAGTCTCGCTACAAAGCGCAACTTATAGTACACAGTGCCATACTGCACTGTACGAGCTGTTGTTTTTAAATGCAATGCTCATTACTTTATAGTACTGTTGTAACACGCCCGGGAGCAGCTTCATAATTGCGTACAGTTCAGAATAGTATTCTTTGACCTCATCTGGTAAACTGCTCTTGAACACACAATGATTCAGTTGTAGGACTGGATGGCCTGGCGTTAATGGACTTCTAGCTGCAGTATTTGATACCTACTGCGCGTCTGTTTCATAACTGTTGCGTCCCTACTTCTTATCACAGAGATCGAACGAATCTTACTAACTCGACTCCATATATGATCACTCACTTACGGCTTTTTACGTAGACTTTT
Source organism: Schistocerca nitens (assembly GCF_023898315.1). Taxonomy (NCBI): domain Eukaryota; kingdom Metazoa; phylum Arthropoda; class Insecta; order Orthoptera; family Acrididae; genus Schistocerca; species Schistocerca nitens. Next base: position 105,466,179 of record NC_064619.1, read on the forward strand.
TTTTTTTCACGGATAGCCTTTTACTTAGACAAGAGGAACCTATTCGTCTATAACGCTAATGACGTGCTCATTCCCGTTCAACGTATTTTTACGTAGTACGCTCTATATTCATGACGAGAGGGCAGCCATAGTCAGGGACCTGCTCTCAGTTTCAGCGTATAGGGAGATACGTGTTACCAGCGTTTTAAAATATTATTTATTGGCCGGATTCCAGCCGTAATCTTAGCTTGGAGGTTGTTGTGTGTAACTAGTGGCTGGCTAGGATTTTATTAGCCCAGCGAATAACCAGACAAGATTTCGCTTTCATTATTTTTAAGCTTGCGCCTTCACTCTCTTTATATTCTTAAAACTGCTGAATTGATTTTTAGTACGTGTTTATACGTCTGTCTGAGGCTGCAACCTAGATTTTTATCACACTGCTATGTTTTAATTGTCTGTGACATTTTTGTGAATTCCTTGGAACGACATTCGTAACTTAAAGGTTCTCAAGAGGACACCAAAGACACAGATATTTTGCGACTAACAAAGTATATCGTCATCACAACCAATGACCGAGACGTCTCACAGAGTGGTTAGAACGAAGGGCACACGGTCGGGAAGACGGCAGTTGAAACACATGCCCTATATGGGTTTTGATATTCCATGGTTTCCTTAAACAGCTTAACCCAAATGTCAGGATGATTTGTTTGAAAAAGATTCATTCTTATCCATTTCTGACACTGCTCTCCATGTCATTGTCGCAGAAAAGAGATAAAATACTACTTTTACGCAGAATACTCTAATTACACGACCCGAAAAATAGTACCTTTGATGCACAAGAACGATAGAAATATGCTTTGGAACGAGGATATTGGTATACGAAATTTGTTTCAAATGAGTTATTTTCCGCAATTAAAGTTCATCTTTTGTTTGCACTAATTACTCATAAGATTTTTCGAATGAATCTATGTAGCGAGACCTTATCCAGCAATTAAATTTGTGTCTAGCATGAAACGTTCTCAGACTTCTTGCCGCGTCAGTTCAGGGTAAAACCTCAAACTTTCGACAATTATCTCCATCGTTTTCGTCAGGAGCAACTAACTGTCCAAAGATCTGCAGTGGTGACCCCATATAACCCAAACGCGGCTTCTGGTTAGTCTTCAGCTACCTCATTCTCTACCTGAAGGTATCAACGTCTGCGTTGGTAGCCCCACCGCTGCTGTCGTAGAGTAATCATTGCAAGGAATTTCTCTGGCTGTTCTCTGCATTGCCAGCTCGCTTCGATGCACCGCTACGATAGTATCTACGCTCACGGTTGATGGTTTTTCTCATACATTCTTATTTCTATAGCCACTTTAATTACTGAATCAAGCAGATTTCTTCACTTCTCGAATTTTAACATGTCGTTGACGTTCTGTACAACGGTCGTAATAAGTGCGGATGGACCCTCCGACGTAATTGCTATCGCTTTCATAAGTCATGTTGTAAATACCATTGATCCAGAGACCCAGAGTTTCCTTTATCTTATTATGAGGGGGTAAAACTGATCTGATGCTTTGTCTTTCCCGAACTCGTCTTATTTTGCTGGCTGTAGCGCCGCAGAAGTTAAGTAATGTAAACGATGGCACATCATGTGAATGTGTGTTTCCTTCTTATGGAGAACGCTGACTTCTTATCACGTGACCCATAGCCTTCCTTTCGGAACACATACTACAGGCAATTAATTTAGGAATCCAAATGGTCCTCGCTTGGAAGTGGGCTGTGATTATCAGAGTATTTAAAGCTACTCTCTTATCGACTCATTGCTGGAAACTCTGAGCGTAAAGATATAAATCAGTCTGCGTCCTCTTGCAGAACACTGAGTGGCTGAGGCGTCCTTTAGACTTTTGTTGTACCAAAACTCGCCAACACGCCCGAGAACTATTTATACAACAGTGCCGTCACGAAAGATACCATTCTCAAAAATTTTTTGGGTCATTCGACTTTCCCTCTCTCTCTCGACATTCACTCTTAGATTGTTTCTGTTTCTATTGGTTTATAGTCGATAGCGTAATCGAAAAGTAACTCATCCCCTATTTACGCTGAATAGCCAAAGAAACAGGTAAACCAGCGTAATATTATTGTGCAGGGCCCCCACGAGCACGCAAAAGTGCCGCAAAACGACGTGGCATGGACTCGACTAATGTCTGAAGCAGTGCTGGAGGGAACGGACACAAGGAATCCTGCAGGGCGGTCCATAGAGCCGTAAGAGCACAACTGGTTGGAGATCTCTTCTGAACACTACTTTGCAATGCATCTCAGATATGCTCAAAAATATTCATGTCTGGGGAGACTGGTGGCCAACAGAAGTGTTTAAACTCAGAGCAGTGTCCCCGGTGCCACTCTGTAGCGATTCTGGAAGTGTGGAGTGTCTCGTTGTCCTGCTGCAATTGCCCACATCCGTCTGAATGCACGATTGGACAGGAATGGAAGCAGGTGAACAGACTGGATGGTTACGTAGGTGCCACCGGTCAGAGTCTTATCTAGACGTATCATGAGTAACATATCACTCCAACTGCACAAACCCTACTCCATTACAGAGCCTCCACCAGCTTAAACAATCCCCTGCTAACAAGCAAGGTCCGTGGATTCATGACGTTATCCGCTCGATACAATTTGAGAGGGGACTCGTTCGACCAGGCAACATGTTTCCAGTCGTCAACTATCTAATGTCGGTGTTGACGGGCTCAGGAGAGGAGTAAAGCTATGTATCGGGCGGTCATCAACGATACACGAGTGGACCTTCGGCTCCGAAAGCCCTTATAGATGGTGTTTCGTTGAATGGTTCTCACGCTGGCACTTGTTTACAACCGAACATTGAAACCTGCAGCTATTTGCAGAAGAGTTGCACTTCTGTCACGTTGAACGATTCTCTTCAGTCGTCGCTCGTCCTGTTCATGTAGTATCTTTTTGCGTTTGCAGCGATGTTGGAGATTTCATGTTTTACCGGATTCCTGATATTCACGATGCACTAGAGGAATCGTCTTACCGCAAAATGCTCGCTTCATCGCAACCTCGGAGACGCTGTGTCCCATCGCTCGTGCGCCGACTATAACACCACGTTCAAAGTGACGTAAATCTTGAAAGCAATCGTTGTAGCGGCAGAAACCGACTTTTAGTCTTACACAGGCGTTGCCGACCACTCCGCCTTATTCTGCCTGTTTGCAATCTCTGTATTTGAATACGACCGTGTATACCAGCTTCTGTACAATCTTCCTGTATTGTTACCTTCGTACAGACAGCTGCATTTCTGCCAGCAATAGACGAAACATCTCAAGATCTGCCTCATGTACAATGATCAGGCAGAACATTACGACCACCTGACTATTAGCCCTTATGTCCACCTTTGGACGGGTAATATCGGCCACGCGTCGTGGCATGGGAGCCTTTGGTAGGTTGCTGGAGGGAGCTGGCACCGAATATCAATACACAAGTCACTTAAGGGGGGGTTGGACGTCAAACGGGCCGACTTGGAGCAGGAGAGGCACCACAGAACATATTATTTTCTACTGGCTATACTTTTACAAATAAATTCATGAAACTTTGTCAGCATGACCAGAATGGATTCCGAATTCACACTCATAGCAGTGGAAGTGCAAAAACATAACAAAATAATTTTTTTCAGATACGAAATTTCATCTTTCTTTCACTTACTGTTGGCTGCACAAGTAATAGCAACATTTTCTCCACAAGTAAGAGAGATTCTTTGATGAATTTTGCACAGCATACAAAACATACTAACAGGTGTATGCCACTCTAGAATTTTCCAACTCTATTAAAAACTGTGGTAAAAATTTACATAATTAACTACAAAATTGGATTTTTTTCTAAACGTAAAGGTAAAACGTAACAGCTCATTCATGTTTTCATAAATTAAATAGAGTCTAGGGTTTCAGACACATGTAAGTATGGTTTGTATGCTGTGCAAAATTCATTGAACAGTCTCTCTTACTTATGAAGAAAAGTGTACCTATAGCAACAAAGGCAGCCAATAGTATGTGAAAAAATGATGAAACTTCACATGTAAAAAAATATTTAGTTATGTTTTTGAACTTCCGCTGCTACGAGAGTGAATCCTGAATCCTTCCTTGTCATGCTGACACAATTTTATGAATTTAATTGTAAAAGTGTAGACATTTAAAATTAAAATGACCTGTGGTGCCTCTCGTGCTCCAAGTCGGCCAGTTTCACGTCCTACCCCCGTTAATTCTCGTAAATTCCGGGGAGAGTGGCCATGAGCTCTGACAGAACGTTAAATCACATCCCAGATCTGTTCGATCGTGTTCAAATCTGGAGATTTGGTACCCAGAACATTATCTGCAACTCGCCACTGTGTTCCTAAACTACTTCACCGAACCCCTGGCCTTGTGACATGCCGCAATATCAAGTTGAAACTATCAGTCCCGTCACGTAACGTGTTCGCCATGAAGGAGTGCATATCGTTTACAACCAGTGTACGATATCCCCCTCACAGTGCCTCGCGCAAGCTCCATTGGACCCATGGCTGCCCATGTTAATGTTCCCCATAGCATAATGGAGCCGCCACAAGCTTGTCTCCCTCCTGCAGTACAGATGCCAAGTGCTTTTACCCTGGAAGACGAGGGACTCATGCCCTCCCATCGACAAAGTAAAGAACTTACCGGGTTTCATCAGACTATACAATGCTCTGTCACTACACCAACGTCCAGTGCTGATGGTCACGGGCCCATTTCGGCATTAATTGCCAATGTCGAGTTAATACAGGCATGTGCATGGGTCGTCGGCTACGGAGCCCACCGTTAGGAGTGTTTGCTGCTCTGTGTGTTCAGACGCACTTGTGATCCTGCCAGCATTAAAGACTGATTGTAATTCCACCACTGTTCGCCTCCTGTGCTGATTTAGCAGTCTGCACGACCTACGGCGTCAGACATCTGCAACGACGCCTGGCCGCCCAACCCTACGACATCTGGCCGTGCTTTCACTTTCGTTTCGCCACATCTTGAAGACACTCGTCAAAGCACTCCTTGATCACTCAAAGTGCCGTGCAGCTTCGGAAATGCTCGTGCCGCGCCTCCGCGTCATCGATATCTCCCCTTCTTCAAACTCTGATGGATCGTGCGCCTTCCCCATTCTGCACACGGACAGCACGCTCACTGATGGGACATGCACCGTGCTTGTGTCTGACTAGCAGTCGCTCTTCGCCATGTGACGCGGCCATTGCCTGCACGGGTGTATATCACTAGTAGTTCGGTGGCCATAATTTTATTGTTCAAATGGCTCTGAGCACTATGGGACTTAACTTATAAGGTCATCAGTCCCCTAGAACTTAGAACTACTTAAACCTAAGGACACCACACACATCCAAGCCCAACGCAGGATTCGAACCTGCGACCGTATCGGTCGCGCGGTTCAAGACTGAAGCGCCTACAACCGCTCGGCCACTCCGGTCGGCTAATTTTATTGTTAATCAGTGTAATTTAGGGGAGCCATGGTATTCATAATTTATGGGGCCTGATAAGGATCAGATGGATTTCATCGCTCAGCGCCCCAATCCGTGTGGTAAACCACCCGATTGCTATCGTTATGATTTGCGTTAGTATTTCGATGACCACAGGTAATCAATGAAATCGGGACCATCGACATTTGTTGCATCAGGTGGTGGACCTATGTGCTGCCCATAAATTGATGGAATGTACGACTGGGAACTATATGGTGTTATCTCTCTCTTAAATATCAAATGACGTACGCCCACGATTCCACCAACATAGATTTCATTACAGCACTTCTCTCTCACACAGAAGGAATTTGTTTCAAGCTAAACAGAAAAGAGGGTCGTGTCAGTCAATAATGAAATTCATTACAAAGCTGACAATAACTGAGTTAATATAGCCTTTGAAGCGAATGAATGGAGTGTTAATGAAGAGGAAGGGGAAGCTTCTGTGTTTGATCCACACGAAGCTTTTGCCACTGCGCTTTATTAAGTGACTTACTGAAACAGAACGTTCACTTCTCTGTGACTTAATTTATTAGGGTTATGGTATGGGAAATATGTTTAATTAAATCTTCTTGTGACGCATCAAACAGATACTTCCGTCTCTGCTTACAGATTCCAAATATGAAGTCGAACTGCGCTACAAAGTTTTGGTGGGCTCCGTATTCTCAATGAAATACGTAGAGCGGTGCATTTAAATAGATATCTAGGAGCTCTTTTTGTATTTGGCTTCATGACAGGGAGCTCTATCCTCTTAAATAATATCACTAAAGGCCCCAAGTATATTCATCACTTATCTGTACGAATGCACGTTTAGTTAATAGTAGTGACGTGGTAATTGTTTGTTCCAGCAGGATGGTGCGTCACCACATTATTCCTTAAGGCAGCGGCAGTACCTGGATGAAACATTTGGTAGACGCTGGATTGGAAGAGATGGATCTGTGGCGTGGCCACCACGGGCACCCAATTTGACGCCATGTGATATCTGGCTATGACGAGTGCTAAAGGAATGTAGACTTCTGATATTAATTACCGTAAGGAACGTCTAACATTTTGAACTGTGTAAACAGTGTGTTTTATTATATTAAAGTGGAGGGGGAGGAGTAACAACCTCGTAAAAAAACCAGGGTCCGTCCGGCTCCAGATGGTAGCACCCTGTCATAGGGCCCCTGCCTAGGGTTACTAGGTGAAACCCAGCCAACGGTCTCAATGGTGGAAGAGGAACATTTTCCCAACGGCAGAGAGAGCGGAAGAGCTAACTCCAGGGCTTACTACCTTGGTTTTAATTTCGGATTCGGGGCAACCCGATCCCCTAATTTATTATCCAACAATTACTGCAAAGCATGATGGGAACGTCGTCAAAGATAGACACTACTCCAAGAGGTAGACCGAATGGCAAATCCTCCGTTGTTCGTAGAAACAATGCAAAGGGGTCAAAGGATTTTGGAGGACCCCGACCAACATGTATGCAGCCCTCAACACTGAAATTTAAGAAAGCAACTATGTTTGCAACCCTAAATGTAAACTCTCTAATTAAAGTAGGAAAATTGAAATTATTGATTGAAAAGCTGAACCAGAAAGAAATTTTAATATGTGCATTGCAAGAAACAAGGTTTTTAGATGAAACTGCTTTAGATTTTGAAAACTATCGTTTATTTAAAGGAAAACCAGGTAAAATCTTAATGAAACAAATGCCATACCTGGGAACAGCATTTCTGGTACATCACTCAATTTTAGATTCAGTTACTAACTTCTACTCGAGTTCTGAGAGACTATCCATTCTTGAGATTAAATGTAAAAACAAAGGATACTCTATAATCAACTGCCATGCACCCATAAACCAGGACAACAAAAATAACCCGGAGAAAGTTGAAGAATTTTGGGAGATACTTGAAATGTAACTGGATAGGTGCTCAAAGAAGAACATCAAAATGTTAGTAGGCGATTTTAACGCACAAATAGGAAGGGAGAAAAAATACCATGGAACAGTAGGCCTCTTCCCAGGTCACAAAAGAACTTCAAAAAATGGAGAAAGGCTTATAGAGGTATGTAGGCATTTCAACTTGAAAATAATGACAACACATTTCAAAAAGCTGAGCCGAAAAACTAAAACATGGAGATCACCAAATCCACTTCTCGGAGAATTCCAAATTGACCATGTGGCTATCTCACTTCATTGTCAAGAAGAAATTCAAAACACTAAAGTGCTGAAAAGCCTTGATGTTGATTCAGACCACTATTTGACTACGATTAAATTCAGACCACTCCCATTTCGAAAAGAGAAGAAAACCTTTTACAAAATTCCAAAATATAACACAGAAACATTAAAAAATGAAGAAATTAAACAACGATTTCAAAGGGCATTGCACAAAGATAGCGATGGCATATCCACAATAAATAAGGAAGCGGGATGGGAGGAGATCAAAAACGAAATAGTTGAAATAGCAAAAGGAAATTGTCTCGTGAAAAGAGTAAAAAGACATCCATGGTGGGACAATGAATGTGATGAGAACCTGTAGAAGAGACAGAAATTGTGGCAGAAATGGAACTCCACAAAAGATCCTCAAGATCTTGACAATTTTAAAATCCAGAGAAGAGAAACAGCTAAGCTTTTCCGTAATAAAAAAAGAAGACAATTTCAGGATAACCTAGAACAGATTGAGGAAGACTTTAAAAGAAATAATTCTAGAGATTTCTACAAAACTTTTAGAAAACAGCTAACCAAATACCAATCCCCAAATTTATGTTTTAAAGATGAAGAGAACAAGCTAGGTTTGACAAACAAGACTAATTGTGAAATATTAGCAAAATATTTCGAGAATCTACTAAATTGTCAACCCCCCAAAGATAAAATGAGTTTTGAAAACCACCGAAATACTAATACCGAGTCAAAACCTCCAGACGCTGAAGAAATAAAACACATAATACACAGTCTAAAAAACAATAAAGCCCCAGGTGAAGACTCCATAGTACCAGAAATCCTAAAAATTATGGATACCAACCTCCCACAAGTTTTGGAACATATGTTTAAGAAGATCTGGGACGAAGAAAGAATTCCTGAAGACTGGCAGTGTGCCCTGATACACCCACTACACAAAAAGGGGGATAAGATTAATGTTAATAATTATAGAGGGATCTCGCTACTACCAGTAGGATACAAAATTTTGTCAAGGAAATTACTTCAAATCGTGGAGCCAGTTCTGGATAAAAAAATAGGTGAATATCAAGCAGGTTTTAGACAAGTTAGATCCTGTGTTGAACAAATATTTAACCTGAAAACACTAATTCGTTACAGAATCTCAAGAGGCCAGAGATTTGCAATAATATTTGTAGATTTCAAAAAAGCATACGACTCGGTAGATAGAGAAACACTACTGAAAGTATTGGAAGAATTTGGGGTCGATAAGAAAACAATTCAAATTATCAAACAGACGCTAACAAACAGTAAGGCCAAAGTTAAATTTATGGGTGAAATTTCAAGGAAGTTCGAAATTAAAACAGGTGTTAGACAAGGTGATGGTTTATCCCCAATCCTCTTCAACTGCGTACTGGAAAAGATATTGAGAATATGGAAAGAAGAACTCAAAGGCACCAAGAATGACATCAGAATTGGAACAAAAAAAGAAAAAATAGAAGTGGACTGTTTAGCTTTTGCAGACGATCTGGCAATAATTACAGAAAACGAAGAAATAGCTCAGAATTACTTGGAGAAACTACAAGAAGTTTCGGCCAGAGCTGGACTGCAGATTTCATTTGAAAAAACCGTGTATATGTCTAATCATAGAAATAACAAGAAAAATCTTATTACTAAATACGGCAATATTAAGAGAGTAGAAAAATTTAAGTATTTAGGTGAAATAATCCAAGTGAATGGTTTAGACAAGAGTGCAAACCAGGCGAGAGCAAGGAAAATGGAATTTGCTTTTCAAAAAACCAAAGACATATATAACCAAAAAAAAAAAAAAACATTTCGATTCAAGCTAAATTAAGACATTATAAAACTGTCATTAGATCAGAATGCCTGTATGCATCGGAGTGCCTAACTCTTAACAAAAAGGGGGAAATAGAAAACATGGAAAGGAAAGAAAGGAAAATTTTGAGAAAAATATTAGGACCGAGAAAGATTGGAGAAGAGTACAAGCTAAAGAGTAATAAGGAAATATACAAAACTATTGAGAAAGTGAGTGATGCAATGCGTAAACGCAGACTAACGTTTTATGGTCACCTGTCGAGGATGGATGGAAACAGACTAACAAGAAAAGGGTTTGAACATAGTAACAGGAACGAAAAAACCAACAATAAATGGATACAGATGGTGAAAAAGGACTTGGCCTATTTTAATGTCACCCGTGAGTCAATCAGGGACAGGAAAAAGTTTAGACAAATAGTGAACGAAATTAAGTGTTTTCCAGAAGAAACGAAACTAAAGAATAATAACAGGAAATGGTCGGAAGAGTGGAGGAGGAACCATTCGAAAATGATGAGGAAATATTGGGAAGAGAGAAAAAAGATCAAAAAGCCGGGCAAGTGAATTGTTGAACGTGGTCCAAAGATGGCCGAAATCGAAAGAAGAAGAAGAAAGTAAAAAAAATAAAATAACAATAAACGTTAGGAATAAAATAAATAAAATGAAAAATAAGTCAATTCCACATAAATGGTCCTTTATTTAGATTAACCCTCTCAGCCCTATTAGAAATTTGACACAACAACTGTGTTAGCAAAACAAAGAAACCGTCCCTGTAAGTTGATAGTGTACCCCTATGTTTGTGTATTGTGTATTGTTCAGAACCCCACAACAGACAACAGCAGTCCACCCACCCAACCACCGCCCCACTCGGAACACAGGGTTATTGCGCAGTTCAGCCCCCAGTGAGCCCCCCCCCCCCCGTTTCACTCCACCCGGGAACGTCTCATACCAGACGAGTGTAACCTCAAATGTTTGCTTGGTACAGTAATTGTGGTGCACGCGTACGTGGAGACGGTATTTGCGCAGCAATCGCGACATATCATAACAGAGTCGGAATAAGGGGAACTAGCCGTCATTCGCCGAGGCAAATGGAAAACCGCCTTAAAAACCAACCACAGGCTGGCCGGCACACCGGACCTCGATACTAATTGGCCGGGCGGCACGCCCTCCCGCTCGGGAATCAGCGCGTTAGACCACGTGGCTAGCCGTGTAGACCTATCCTTACGAATGGCAGTCTGTAATATATGTGACTGCTAATTTACGCTATAACTACGCAATAACGTCGAAAATCTGTACTGTTTATCATTCTACATAATATTTAAGGCGAATATAATGATGGCAACTACGTATGCTTTAACACCACACTGTCAGCACGATCGGCACATCCTACTACCTTCTAGGTTATATGGTCCTGTGATACATATTATGCACTCTAAAATCTCTGCTCCGGTGCTGAATGTTTTTTCACATCAAGCCTATTAATATGACCTAATAGGAGTAGTCAACAGCATGAGGATGCAGATGGCTATCGACACCAATGCATTAAAGATGCATAAAGTATACAAACAGGATTGTGGCTTGTATCTGAAAAAGTGCCATAATGGTCTCTGCAGTGGCTAAAGATTCTGTAATAGTACCCCACACAGACCTCCGGATGGAGGGGACTGCCATGAGGGGAGGCGACCATGAGAAAAACAGTGAATAATCACCGAAAGGATAACGTTTTGCCGATCGGAAAGTGGAATTACAGAAGTTTGAAAGTCGTAGAAAGCTAGAAAATCTGGAGGGGGGAATGCAAAGACTCAGTACGGATACACTGGTGGGCACTGAAGTGAAGCCAATAATTGTGGGTCTGATGATTTTTAGGGTAATATCAACAGCAGCACAAAATGGTATAACAGGAGTAGGATTCGCTAGCAATAGGAAAGTCGGGCTGAGAGTTACTGTGAACAATTCGGTGACAGGCTTGTTCTCATCAGAATCGAATGGAAACCATCAGCGACGACGATAGTTCAGGTACACATGCCGACGTCCCAAGCTGAAGATAGAGAGAGAGAGAAAGTATAGGAGGATATTGAACAGGTAATTCAGTAAGTACATGGAAATGAAAATCTAATAGTCATGGAGGACTGCCATACGGTTGTGGCGAAAAAAGTAGAAGAAAGCGTTCCCGGGAAACATGGTCTTGGTACTAGGAATAACAGAGGAAAAAGACTGAGTCCTGCAATTAATTTTACCTAGTAATAGCGACTACATGCATGTTTGCAGGTGGAGATATTCATCCACCAAATAATTGTTAAAATTCATGATGAAACTTTCATCTGTCATTTATTTTGCACAATTTGTTACTGGTTCCGGTCAGTGGCCATTATCACGCTTAGCTGGCATAAATAGTAGCAAGTTTATACCATAATTTCAGCAGGTAAGCTTGATAATAGTCAATGAAAGAAACTAGTATCCAATTGTACAAAATAAGTGACAACTGAAGGTTTCGTCATGCATGTAACAATAATAATGAATACCCTGTTCAAGAACCACAAGAGAGTGAGGTATACTTGGAAAAGGGCCGAAGATATGGAAAGTTTTCAGTTGGACTAAACCATGGTCAGGCAGAGACTGATTTCGAAACGAGATAGTAGATTGTAAGGCGTTCCCAAGAGCAGATATAAATCAGATCACAATTTAGTAGTAATGAAGAGTATGATGAAGATTAAGAAGTTATTCAGGAAGAATCATACGCAAAAACGTGGGATGCAGATGTACAAAGAAATGAAGAGATAAGTTTAAAGTTCTCTAAGACTATAGATAATGAGATAAGGAACAGTTCAGTAAGCAGTACCGTTGAAGAAGGATGGAAGCCTCTAAAAATGGCAATCACAGAAGAAAGGAAAACGTACGAAGAAAGAAGGCAACTACGAAGAAACCATGGGTAACGGATGAAGTCCTTCAGTTGATTCATGAAAGTAGGAAGTACAAAAATGTTCGGGGAAATTCAGGAATACAGAATGAAATAAACAGGAAATGTAGAAAAGCCACGACGAAATGACTGTATGAAAAATGTGAAGATATGAAAAAAGAAATGGCTATTGGAAGGGTGCAATGGAAATCACAATGTTAAATGCAGAGGACATTGTGAACTTCTATGTGGGGAAAGATTTCTCTGACCTGAAACAAGAAGAAACAGTAGTCGGTATAGAAGACAAGGGATCCAGTATTAGAATAAGAATTTAAAAGAGTTTTGGAAGGCTTAAAATGAAATAAGTCACCATTTCATCAGCATTTACAAAATTATTGGGGGAAGTGGCTACAAAACGACTATTCACGTTAGTGTATAGAATGCGTGAGGCCGGCGAAATACCATCTGAATTTCGGAAAAAATCGTCCAGAAAATTCCGAAGACTGCAAGAGCTTCCATGTGCGAGAGTCATCAAGCAATCAGCTTAACGGCCCAGACATCCAAGTTGCTGACATGAATAATATACAGAAGAACGGAAAAGAAAATTGTGTTGTGTTAGATGACGATCAGTTTGGCGTTGGGAAATGTAAAGGCACTAGAGAGGCAGTTCCGACGTTACGGTAATGGAAGCAAGACCAAAGAAATCTCAAAATACGTTCATAGTATTTCGACCTGGAACAAGCGTTCTGTAATGCAAAATGATGCAAGATGTTCGCAATTCTGAGGATAATAGGAGGAAGCTATAGGGATGGACGAGTAATATACAATATGAACAACAGCCAAGAGGAAATAATAAGAGTGGAAGATAATGAACGAAGTGATACAATTTAAAAGAGTGTGAGGAATGTAGTATTTCTTTCCTTGCGCTCAATCTGTAGATCGAAGAAGCAGTCACTGGAATAAAAGAAAGTGGAATCAAATAGCAAGGTGGATATGATCTGCTGAAGACATTGCTATCGTCAGTGAAAGTGAAACATAATACAGGATCTGCTAAATGGAATATACAGTCTAATGAGTACAGAATGTAAATTGAGAGTAAATAAAAAAAAAACACTAGAGTAATGAGAAGTAGCAGAAATGAAAACAGCGAGAAACCTAACATCAGGATTGATGGTCAAGAAGTAGATGAAGTTAAGGACTTTTGCTATCGCGGCAGCAAAATTACCGATGACAAACGGAACAAGGGTGACACCAAAAGCAGACTAGGCCTGGTGAAAAGAGTATTTCTGGCTAAGATAAGTTCTCCAGTATCAAACATAAACATTAACTTGAGGAAGAAATTTCTGAGAATGTGCAGTAAGTTTCGAGCACAGCATTGTACGGTACTGAAACATGGACTGTAGGAAAACCGGAAAAGAACAGAATGGAAGCGTTTGAGATGTGGTGCTACAGAAAAATGTTAAACATTTGGTGAACTGATAAGGTAAGGAGTGAGGAGATTCTCATTGGGGAAAAGAGTACGTGGAAAACACTGACAAGAAGGAGTACTATGACGAAAGGACATCTGTTAGGACATAGGGGAATAATTTCCACGGTACAAGAGGAAGCTTTAGAGGGTAGAAACTGAAGAGGATAACAGAGATTTGATTACATTCAGTAAATAACTGAGGACGTCGTTTGCAAGTGCTAACTGCGACAAAGTGTTCGGCACAGGAGAGGAATTCGTCGTGGGTGGCATCAAAGAAGCCAGAAGACTGTTGACTGACCCAAAGATTGTAAAGGAACTTGTTTAATGAGGCACAAACACTCAGTCAGCCGGCTGTATCATACACACAGATCTTAGATGCACATTTGAATGTGTATCCCTTCTGTGGCAGCTAGTAAAAATCTCAAGTAATTTCTATTTTTCACGAACGCGAAGTCCTTATTTTAATTTCTGGACATTTACCTTCTAGGTATCCACTTCTGCCATGATCTACTTGTTTCCGATTGCGTATCTCTTCCCACTTACATCCTGAAAATTAAATGGTAAAAGAAAGCCCAATGGAAACAAATGTCGTTTTCATTTTATTGACGTTAGGTAATTGTCTAAGTCATGCATAACGTTCCGCCTCCTAGTGCTGGAGACATTAATTTGAAGCTGTAAAGTGTCACATAGTTTTAATCTTTAACAAACATTGTTAGTTAAACTGTTCCACGCTATGTCTTCAGAGCGCTGCCTACAATCTTCGACGACGGCACAAAACGGCCGTCACGTGCTCACGTATAATAGGTCGGTTTGCTGAGCTTATTTAACTTTCACATCTAACTCTTTACAGTCCCTGATAATGTCTCCAACTTTATGAGGCGAGACGTCAAGCACAGAGGTAAGCGTTAAACCACGGCTAAAGCCTAAGAAATGAAAATCACCATATATGAAAATACCAGCTTAAAAGCCTGATCAGCAGATTTCTTACACTACCACAATGGCTGATGTGAAGCTTAAAATGCTGTCCACAACTGTACGTCTGCGGCTAGAGCCATATGTATGACTATAGACTTGAAAATGGGCATCTTTGCCGTAATCGCCTACAGACTCTTGGTGAGAAAACACACACACACACACACAAAACTCACTATCGCGCTCGCACACAATTATGTATCTGTGGAGAGTCTGAATAGTTTGGTTTCTGGCGGCTCATTACACAGTAGTGACTTCATTTTGATTTCTCCGATTTGTTACCGCAGTCACCCCTGTTTCTGTCAAATCACAGAGAAAAAAAAAGGGTTCAAATGGCTCTGGGCACTACGGGACATAACTTGTGAGGTCATCAGTCCCCTAGGACTTAGAACTACTTAAACCTAACTAACCTAGGGACATCACACACATCCATGCCTGAGTCAGGATTCGAACCTGCGACCCCAGCGGAAGCGCGGTTCCAGACTGTAGCGCCTAGAACCGCTCGCCCACTCCAGCCTCCACCACAGCGAAGAAGCCTATAGTAAGCAATAATCAAAACATGTAAAGGGCAACACAGAAGAATGCATAAACCCACAATTTCATCACTGTTGTTGAAACGTCCCCTTACAACAATTTATACACGACTGTCCTTAACCTGACACACAATATTTTTAGCGCAACGCAATCTGACTTTCAGAAATCCCTACAAAAGAATGGCCCTGACTAACATTAACCTATGCCTTTCACAAATCACTAAATCACTTACCTCACAAAAATCTTCGTTACTCGAACTACTGCAATACAGCGAGCGCCACTACTGCCAGCTAAATAAAAGATTCAAACTATGGAAGGCACTAACTACTGATAGGGATAGTTAGCAAATGAAAGATTTTAATAGAGAACAAACGCCCGCATCCCGTGGTCGTGCGGTAGCGTTCTCGCTTCCCACGCCCGGGATCCCGTGTTCGATTCCCGGCGGGGTCAGGGATTTTCTTTGCCTCGTGACGGCTGGGTGTTGTGTGCTGTCCTTAGGTTAGTTAGGTTTAAGTAGTTCTAAGTTCTAGGGGACTTATGACCACAGCAGTTGAGTCCCATAGTGCTCAGAGCCATTTGAACCATTTTTGAACAAACAATGTATTTACCTTAATAGTTATAATATATATAGCAGTTCATGACAAATTACAAAACTCCGCCATCTCTCTCCCCACATCCACCACTGCTGGCGGCTCACCTCCAACTGCGCAACGCTACACGCTGTTCACAGCCAGCTGCCTAATACTACAATGGCGAGTATTACAACAATGCAAAGCAGCCACAGATTGCACACAGATCAGCCAGTGATTTTCATACAGAGGTGGCGTTACCAATAAAAAAACCTAAACAGCCTACTTACATAGCCCCCATGCCCCCCACAAAAAAATTTTACAAATTGTTTTGGGCACTGGGCAATACATATTTGTTAAAATTTTTCATAATCGTAATTACAATAACAAAGAAATCAAATGCACACACTTATTGATACAATGTTGGTCAAAAGCTAAAATTTTCTCACAGTCCATAGAGATAGTTCTGATCATTCATCATAATAGTAATTACAGTTTTTCTTTTCACAAAGTCTCGTTAGTAAAAGAAATTGCACACAGAAGTAGTGGATTTCCATGCAGTCTTGGAGAAGTAGTGTTGTCCTTCCAACGGAAAGACAGTGCTGACTCTTGACATGCTGACAGGTAATGGGCCACAACAGAGCAAACCCACAGCAGAGTCAGTCGAAGTTTTGAAGATTATTGGTAGGTAGGTCATCACAGAGCAGACCCACTGTAGTCCTGGTAGACACTACGGTACTGGTGGGCCACCAGAGGTGCAGACCCACTGCAGTCCTTGTAGAAATAATGGTACTGGTGAGTCAGCAAATGTGTAGACCCACTGTAGTCCTTGTAGAAATGGCCAGCAGCCATCTGTTGTGACTGTGCAGGTGCACAATCACCATTGAAGAGTCTTGCGGACAATATAGCAAGTCCATAAACCACCACTTGTGCACTCACAAAGTTTTTAGATTGTCCTTAGAACCAGCAATGCTGTTATCCAGTCCCTTGCTGAATTAGTTACAATCGTGCAAACACTAACAGTCCCTACTTCTCACATATTGTCTATATACTATGACCAACAGAAATGTGTGCAGTGAAATGGAACTTACAAGTTAATAATATGATGAACTGGTGTCAATTACAATTTTATAACATAAGAATACAATTACAAAGGTACAAAATACATCATTAAAGAACATAACAATACAGATAACATTTGTAGTAACAAACTTTACAAGAGAATCGAAATAACATATACATCAGTGTTACAGGAGTTATGACATAAGTGAATATATAAAATAATGAGAATAGTTTTCGAAACATTAATTTCACACATGAGCATTAAAACAGAACAGAATAAATAATGTCTAAACATCTTTACAAAGAAAATAACATAGTATTTGAAAAATTCTACAACATAAATCTTATTAACTAAACACATAAAGACAGGAAAAAGACAAATACACAAGGGTACATAAACACATACCAGAGTAACACAGGAGGAAAGGACAGGGTTTGTTTTCAGTGTAACATTTGGTACTGCAGTCCAACCCAAAACTTCATTCCATAGATCTTTCGTCTTATTTCAACATTTGTTTCCACCAAAAAAATCCTATCCAAGCAAGCTTTCTGTATTTATATGTTCACATATTTCTTACCTCATTATTTATTTTCGAGAAAATCCTACCTATACCTGCTTTCTTTACGTTTTTCGTATAACTTTGTAAGGGGTCCGCAGGCCCTTACTACTAAGTTTGCACTCACACAGGTCGACAGGGCAACTATCGATTAGTGTGTCGGGTCGCGAGAGCGAGAGGAGAGTTGAGTTAGTTCAGTGTGTGTTGTGGGTTCCCGCGAGGCGGGCAGAGAGCTGTGCAGAAGCCAGCAGTTGGTATAATGCAAAGTTTATCGACAAAGGGAGTGGCCATCGCCGCGGGAAAGTGAGAAAGTATAATTAACAGAGTGATTCAGTGATATTTGTGTGTCGTTATTGAGATTCCGCGTCTACCGCGCCGGCATTATTTGGATTATACTGTTGGATTCCAATGATTGTAATTTGCTTGTGACGATAATGAATAGTGAGGAAGCCTGTGTTGAGATTAGCCGTTATTAACAGTGTATGACGAAGGCAGTGGCTGTCTCCTTATTTTTGTGTTTTTGGTACGAATATAGGTCTTGATTAGTGAAGCTATGTTGTTGTTCTCTTGCCACCAGACATTTCATTATTACAGCATTTGAAAAGGACAGAATGTAATGTAACAACTCCGTAGCAGTCCAATCCGATTGCCAGCCCCATTAGGTACACGGTCACATTAATTATTACATATGTGGGCTGCTATTCAGATCCCGAACGAACGGGCTATAATAATAGAATATAAGGGAGTGTTACAACTTCTCAATGCATTTTTTTCCTATTGTCCATAGTCAGTTTCTTATATAGTCTACCCCCTCTTAAGATAACTTAAATCTACTGAGCTCAGATGCTAAACTAAGGGACGAGGCAATGCAGCAGCACAAAACAATTAACGCAAACAGCAATAAAAAAATGCAGATTTGCGAAGTGTGCAGCATTACAGAAGTTAGCAAAGCAAGCTACAGTAAATCTAAATTACCAAGCAATTCAACATTACAACTAATATGAAGCAATGCACAGCAAACAAGAAAAATAAATCTGGCTTAGCAGAGTAACACAAATTAAAATTCAGTAGCACTATGCCTGGCAAACAGCAGCAGTAAATGCTATTACGTATACCTAAGCATGACAAAGCTCAAGCAGAAAAAATAGTACACTAAAGATAACAATGCAGATAAGGGAAATGTATAATCACATCTTAACGTCTAAGTAATTAAAGTGGTGCACCACAAAAACTAACTCTACAAAAAATTGACCAAGTACTTGAAAAGAAAATTATATATGCAGTTATTGTTATCAGTCCCTTGTTATTGTTCTTTCCATTCCAAGAGCTCCTTTTTCGAAGAATGTGGATCATAAAATAATTATTTAATAGATCTGTTGACAGAAAGTGTGCACATTAGCAAATGCATCTAAGTTTATTTTATAAAACTAATGCTGCAACACAGCTGGAAGCCAGATATCAAATGAAATAAGCAACAATGTACAAAGTAAAGCATAAGAACATCATTCAGTAGTCACGAGGCATTTCATAAGTTAGTAGAAAAATCTCTCAACTAGAGAGACAGTAGTCATAATCAGGTGTATGGACATAAAAATATTTCTCGTCATTTCATTAGGCATTTCAGTAAATATCATAAATTAAGAGCTCCACAGTGTAATCATATGTTTTCAAGTTCGACCATGTCGTTTTTGCGATGCTTTCTACAAAGGAATGTCAATAGCGAGAATAATGGCCTCCCTTTTTTTTCTCCACCTGTACCTCTGAAAGGCACACGCTAATGTTTTTTTTTTTTTCCTCAGGCGACTGTCGCCCAGCTGGGTGCCCACGACGCATTACGTGCAGGTGGTCACTTAACTTTCTTACCGAAATATTTACGACACATGTTTCCGCTACAGTGACAGTCTCATATAAAAATATTTCACAGGTCAAGAATTTGGGTTACAAATCTGTAGAAACAAAATCCTATGAATATAACAGTGTTCAAAACGTTTTCATCGGCATTGTGATACATTCATGCATTTACACACATTTTAAAACTCTTAAAGTACGATTCTTGGTTTCCAACAACCTTTTTCACAAATCAGAGCCCCTAACCACTACTCATTATTTCTTACCTTATTACACATATACGTATTCGTAGACATTCTTCAATATTTCATTATAATAAATACGTAGCATAATCAAATTCCTCATATAGCATCATCTCATTGATCATAAACATACCTCAACAGCATAATACACATCGTCATCATAATAATAACATCATAACACCTCAGTCAAATCTCAAAAACGTCGTAGCTTTTTGCAATAATGTCAAAACCTAAAAAAAATTCTCTGTTCATTTCAAGAGTGTCATCTACCTCAAATGTACTTTAAAATCATGCTCCCTTACCAAATACATCATTCAAAGCTCTTATAGTATCACAATGGTTCCGAAAAAATATGAACAGTTCACAAAGTACAGACAAAATACAATTTCATAAGTGTGAAGTTATCCAACTGTGTAATTGCGTAAACATGTGTCACTGATGTAGTAAAATAAATGTTTATCTCTGTCAAATAATCAGATAGCTGTGTAATTCTGTGTTAGAGAAATATGGTACCGATGTGTAAAGTTGTATGAGCAAATACCATATTAGCTAGGGCTCCTTGTGCCTGCCAAACACATGGTACACAAACTAAGCGTGTAGCCCCCTGAGGATTAATGTAATTATACCCTCAGGTGTTACAGATTACAGCAATGGAATGAAATGTAGCACGGAAAACTTTCTTTGTAATTCAAAAATCTTTAAAAATAAATGTTTTAAGTATAAGATTAATCACTCAAATACGTGTACTGTAGCGCTTAACTGTGCGTCTTGTCGCAACATAATCTCTGTGGAAGTGTCGTAGTTATCGTCCTCCGAAAGCTAAGTTCTGCAGAAGTCAATGTACTTACCTCATGATAAACAAAAGTGAAATGCTTTGCGTATAGATATCGTAGTTATTATGCTTATTGGCGTGTTGAAGAAAGTACTGTACAATAACGTATTGTTGTGCCACGTAAAAGGCTGTCTCATTGCTGCTATACCACAAAAGTTACTACTAAAACATGTTTTACTTTCCAGAATAAAACAGAAAACTGTGCAGATATAAAACAGAAACACTGCAAAAGCAACATTGTAAGTTGTCACTCATTAGTAGCGTCGTGATAAAATCGTGTAGCTGTCACATAAACTAACCACTGTGTCATCTGGTATCTCACAGAAAGTACTTTAAATCCAGAATGTATTTTCAAGTAAACATTAATGTTGCAGTAAAATCTCATTAGCAGTACCAGTATGTGTCCTAAGTATGTAAGCCTGATAGTCGTTACGTAATCGTGCAACTAACAAGCAAGAATGTAAAAATACAACACTGTGTAGTCTGTTCACTATAACAATGCATTCGTAATTTCTCTTTAAAAATGTTCCTCAGGTTCTAGGCTGGATATTTAACTTCAAACATTGTTGCATGTTAACAGTTTCTTAAGTCTGACAAAGCATACTAGAAATGTGAAGTGAAAAGTTTTATTGCAAAGACAAAGTTAAAAAGCAGATTATCTTTCAATAAACGGTTTTACATGTGAAATGTGGTGTAAACCTTTACACTTCCTAGTACGCAGAGTTTCAACTTCAACGCAATTATCATGTGGTATACGTCGGATTCTGTAAGGTCCATTGTAAACTAGAAAGAATTTGTGACTCAAGTGTTTGTTCTTATGTGACAATGAATGAGCTTTAATGAGAACTTTCTGACCAATATATAATTTCTTTGCATTTGCTTTACCGTGCAGTTTTCTCCTTTTGTCTGCTGCAGATTTTATATTTTTAATAGCCAAATCAATTATGTCTTTGTGTCGAAGTTTACGTGTATTCGGGAAAGGTACAAGCTCTCTGATTCTGTTCGGTGGTTTTTTATTCTTCAGTACAAGAGTAGGTGGTAAAGCAGTGGAGTCATGAGGCATTTCATTCAGCACGTTTTGAAATAAGTGTAAATATCTGTGCCAAAGCTGATGCTTTCTGTGACAATAAAGTCTGCAAAGCTTATTGATTTCTTTCATAATCCGTTCGGAGGGGTTGCAATTTGGTGAGTACAATGAAATAGAAACAGGTTTGATTTTATGGTTGCGAAGCATGCATGACCAAACAGCAGATCTGAATTGCGGTCCGTTATCTGAAATGACTTTAGCAACGTGGCCAACTTCACGTAAGAAATTTTTAACAAAGGCGTTGGATACAGATCGTCCAGTGGCTTTACGTAACGGAGTGAAAGAAGCAAATTTGGAAGTAAGTTCAACAGCGACTAGAACGTACGAAAATCCATTCGATGTTCTGACAAGGGGCCCCAATAGATCAAGTGCTGCAAATTCTTTTAATTTAGAAGGAATGATAGGAAACAACTGAGCACGATGTGAGCTAGTAGATGGTTTCGCCTTTTGACAAAGTTTACAAATAGACAGGACTCTTCGAATTCTCTTTTCCATATTGTTAAAATAAGAAGTCGTTCGAAGAATATGATAACATTTTCGTGGACCAAAATGTGCGTAGCTGAAATGAATGTACCAAATGAGCTTATTAACAAAATCGTCTTGAATGCAAAGTACCCATAGCTTGTCATCAACAGTGCAGCGTTTGAACAGTATGTTGTTTCTAACCAGATAATAATGCCGAATCTGTGTGTGTGTCTTTTCATGCCATTTGCTTTTGATGTCTTTCCAAATCGGATCTTTATCTTGTTCATGAGCAATGTCCTTTAAAGATGTGGTAATGAAGTTTTTAAAGGCGATTTTCTGAATGTAAAGAATACTGAAATTTTTCTCGAGGTTACCTCCTGTGTTACTTTTCTCAAGCCCAGCCGGTGCGCGTGACAGTGCATCCGCAACAATGTTCTCCTTGCCGGGAATGTAGACTATTGTGAAGTGGAATTCTTGCAGAAACAATGCCCAACGTTTTAACCTGTCATGATTTAATTTTGGAGACATAAGAAATTGTAATGCACGATGATCACTGTATACTTTTACGTGCTTACCAGAAAGAAAGAAACGGAATTTGTTAAATGCCCAAACGATAGCTAAAGCTTCTAATTCAGTAAGGGAATAATTTTTTTTCAGATTTGGTTAGCACTCGGCTAGCAAAAGCAATGGTTTTCTGAACAGTAGTGTCATTTTCTGTGGCTTCTTGAAATAAATGGGCACCAAGACCGACTTTAGAAGAATCCGTGCTAAGGCAGAAATCTTGTGACAGATCTGGATGAGCTAGTATTGGCGCGTTAAGTAGCGATTCTTTCAAAGAATTGAATTCCAACTGTGCTTGTTCGTCCCAGTTCCAAATAGTATTTTTTCCAGTGAGAGAACAAAGTTTTGGTGTAACAAGAATTTGCATATTCATAAAACGACGGTAAAAATTTACGAGACCTAGAAAACTGCGGACTTGTTTTTTTGTGGATGGAACTGGAATGGCTCTGA
This sequence comes from Schistocerca nitens, assembly GCF_023898315.1. NCBI lineage: Eukaryota > Metazoa > Arthropoda > Insecta > Orthoptera > Acrididae > Schistocerca > Schistocerca nitens. The sequence continues at coordinate 105,489,177 of NC_064619.1, forward strand.
TTGCTTCTAACTTTTCAGGATGCGGCTGAATGCCTTCAGAAGAAATAATATGTCCCAAAAACCTCACCTTTGACCTACCGAATTCAGACTTTTCCAAGTTAACTGTAATTCCAGATTCTGCAAAAATACGTAACAAACTGTTGAGGATGCGATTATGTTGTTCCCATGAGGCTTCTGCTATCAGAATATCGTCCACATATAAGGTGATGTGACGTTTTAAGAACTCAGGTAATATGGAATTTAGCCCGCGAATAAATGCTGCCGAAGAAATGTTCAAACCAAAACGAAGTTTCCGAAACTGATAACAAACGCCGAAACAAAGGAAAGCTGTGTATTTTCTACATTCTGGATGAAGTTCGATCTGATAAAAGCTGGATCTGAGATCAATGGAAGACAGCACTTTTACACCATTAAAATTTTGAAGAAGTTCTTCCAACGTTTGCGGCCTGTCTGTTTCAGGAATGATAATAGTATTGATTTGTCTCAAATCTAAGACAAGCCTGATCGATCCATTTTTCTTCTCAACAACATGAAATGGATTGTTGTATGAGCTTACTGCAGGCACAATAATGCCCTCGTCAAGCATAGATTGTACTTCTGTTCTAACACGGTCCCTATAATGCGCCGGAATTACGTATGGTCTAACACAAAATTTAGTATGCTCACGAACACGAAATTGGTATTGAAATCCCTTGATTGTTCCTGTTTTGTGAGTAAAAACTGTGGAATGTGCTTGTAAAATCTCAAAAAGGTCTTGCCTATCATTGTCATTACAATTCTCAATTGTTTGAATTTTATTCTGAATTAACTCACTAGTATTAAATGCGCCATCGATATCACCCCTGTCAGTACTTGCAAAGTGATTGTTAGTGTCAAGTTCCGTCGAAAATTCCGAACTGTTGTCTAACAGGAGGTAAAGCCGATTAATTTCTTCGTCATGGTTTGAGAGCCAATCTTCAAATTTCAAAGCTACTGACTTACCTTCTTTTTCTAAACTTATTTCAGCATCGTGAAAGCTTAAGATTGCTTTGTATTCATTCAAAAAGTCTACTCCCAGTATAATTTCCGTAGACAATAATGGAACAATAAGAAAGTTCATAGAGAAGCTGTGGCTTTGACAAAAGAATTCTAAGTTGGTTTGCTGGCGTACATCTACTCTTTTTCCAAAGATTGCACCTTGTAATTTAATCTTACGTAACGGTAGTGTGGGGCAATCGTTCGATTTGTTGCATTTGCTAAAGGCTGTTTCACTAATTACTGAAATGGGACTGCCAGAGTCAAGTACTGTCGTGAATTTTACGTCATTTACAGTAATGTGAATCACAGGATATGCAAAGTTGTTATGTTTTATGTCGTGTTCTTGGAGTAAGATGTCCCTAATGTCTTCCATTTTTGCGTAATTACTAGCTACGGCAGCTGCGTCGTTAGTGTCATATGTACGTTTTGTGGCTGCCAGCGGTATGAGTCATTGCCTATTGTCTCTTTGTTGGGGCACGTCGTTATTGGGGTTTGGAGACCTAACTTCTACAAATTCACCTTGCCGAGAGGGCCATGCCCTGTTTAAATCCCGCCAGTTCTGATGCAATTCAGGTCTGTCGTTACGATCATATCGTCTGTCGTCATGTAGGTAGATTCCATAGTTTCTTTCTTGTCGGTCACGTGGTGGAAAATTTCTCCCTGAATCGTAACTGCACGCTGGACCCTTGCGTCTAAAGTTATTCTGTCTCCCTTGATAATAATTATTTTGGTTCCCATATTGCCTGTTTCTCTGATTGTCTCTGTGATAGTCATTACTGCGGAGAGGTGATCTTTCCCTGTAATTATTACTACTCTGCCAATGGTTGTCATACGGGTGGTGTCTGTTTTGGTCACGATTTGTGTTGTGAGAATAGCCTTGTCGTGTCCAGTTATTATTTCTGTCGTCACGGAATTGTGACGGATGTGACCTGTAGTGACTGTTTTCCTGTTTTCGCATCCCGCGACTGTCTGTGTCAATTTCTAATTCTTGTAAGAGTCCCTGAAAAGCTTCAATGTCGTCTTTGCAACGTCCTGCTAAAATAATATGTCGTAAATGTTCAGGCAATTTGATTAAGCAAATGCGGATGAGTTCTGAGGGGCTGTATGGGTTTGAAAGATACTGATTCTTATGCAACATGTCTTCTAAATATTTGACAAGACTGGAAAAATCAGATTGTTCAAAGTTTTTCATCATCATGATGCTATGTTTTACTCGGTCTTGTGTAGCTTGAGACCAATACGCTGAGAGGAAGGCATGATAAAATTCTCCTTCACTGGGACAATCGTGAATGACCGATCGCATTCTTACAGCTGGTTCATTCTCCAAATAGCCACACATAAATTCTAATCTGTGCTCTAATGACCAATTGGGAGGAAAACAATGAGAGAATTGATGGAGCCATGCTTGTGGATGAATGTCGTTGCCAGAATTCTTAAATGTTTTGAATTTACGTGTAGCAATGAACAGCTTATAGTCAAAGTCATCATGTCGGCGAGTCGCATATCGGTCATAGTTACGTCGTTTCGGCGGTTCCATTTCAAAATTCGGTGCACCTTGCCAATTTCTTTCATAATTTCCGAAATGCGCTGTGTTATTATTTTGTGTCTGTTCCGTATTTCTATGTCCCTCTTGCCATATTGGGGCGCGAGTGTCCTCTGAAATACGTAATTCTTGTATTACCTGTGTCAGCTGATCTTGTACTTCCCGGATTTCTCTTCGGTGTTGCGTATTAATTTGATTCTTATTTTGTTTTAATTTCTTAATTTGTTCATACTCTTCTGTGTCAGTGATGGCTACAGGTCTTGTGTCATTCAGATCATCATCTACCTTTGTAGATAAGTTGGTGAACTGATCCGAAAGTTCGGCTACTTTCTCCGATAGTGTACTTACTTCCTCAGTGTGTTTTTCTGAACCAAGTTTCAGAGTATCTACTGTGTCCTTTAAGTTTTCCTGAGCTTTGCAAGTTGCGTAACCGAATCGGTAGATGCAACTGAGTCAATTTTAGCTTGCAAGGTCTCATGATTTTCATGAACAATAATTTGCAGTTCTTTTATGGCTGCTTCGTGATTCTGTAATGCATTTTCATGGCGCGAAAAAATAGGTTGGAAATGCTCACAAATTTGTGTTTTTACGTCATTACAGACTTTTTGACATTTCGATTCAATGTTATGTAACTCAGTAGTTAAATCTTCACGTGTTTGTTCAAGAGTTTGTTCCAATGAGTCTAACTTTTGAAGCTGTTGCTGTGTTTGTCTCTGATTTTGTTCCATTGTGTCTAACATTTGAAGCTTTTGCTGTGTTTGTCTCTCATTTTGTTCCGTTGTGTCTAACTTTTGAAGATTTTGTTCCATTGTGTCTAACTGTTGCTGTGTTTGTCTATGATTTTGTTTCATTTGCTGCATTAATTGCAATAATAATGTGTTAGTGTCTGGAATCGGTTCCTCTATGCTTTTCAGCACTGCATTTGCACCGGCAACATTTACATTTTGACGAGCAGAAAATGTGTCTTGACTTATTTGAGAGAACGGTGAGGACCCAAAACCTGAATCTACAGTATTTGCAATATTGTGTTCTGTCATTTCGGATTCCTGAGGCGAGCTGTTGCCGACCGATCGATCGATAATGCTTCCTTGTTCACTAACTGTTTCACTGTCTACACCATTATTTGCCACCCGCTCCATTCCCTATGCACAATTACCAAATTACTACTTTGAATATTAGTTAATTCATTACACGGTGGCGCTAACACACTGCTTTCGTCTTCGCTGTCATTTCTCAATTTACTTTGGAGCCTAGTGTTACGTTTTTCACACTCCATTATTGTCACAATATTTCACACGACAACACAGAAAAACACAATTTGAAGAGCAAAAATAGGGGAACACATTAACATAGCACTGAAAATAATATCTAGTTAATTGTAAGCGCAGCTGCGAAATACTTGCTGCAAATCTACATGCATGCCACAACTGTTTTACTGTACCATAATGAAAAACTACAACTACAAAGGAAATTCTCTCTATAATTACGCGCTAGCAATAAACAAAAGCTACACTAATTACACAAACTACAAGAAAAAATCAGAAGATTCCAGTGAGGTATCCTCTGCTAAGGGTCGACATATGAAACGTCCCCTTATAACAATTTACACACGACTGTCCTTAACCTGACACACAATATTTTTAGCGCTACGCAATCTGACTTTCAGAAATCCCTACAAAAGAATGGCCCTGACTAACATTAACCTATGCCTTTCACAAATCACTAAATCACTTACCTCACAAAAATCTTCGTTACTCGAACTACTGCAATACAGCGAGCGCCACTACTGCCAGCTAAATAAAAGATTCAAACTATGGAAGGCACTAACTACTGATAGGGATAGTTAGCAAATGAAAGGTTTTAATAGAGAACAAACAATGTATTTACCTTAATAGCAGTTCATGACAAATTACAAAACTCCGCCATCTCTCTCCCCACATCCACCACTGCTGGCGGCTCAACTCCAACTGCGCAACGCTACGAACTGTTCACAGCCAGCTGCCTAACACTACAATGGCGAGTATTACAACAATGCAAAGCAGCCACAGACTGCACACAGCACAGCCAGCGATTTTCAAAGAAGCCTATAGTAAGCAATAATCAAATGTAAAGGGCAACACAGAAGGATGCATAAACCCACAATTTCATCACTGTTGTGTTGGGTCAGGGCAGAATTTACTGTAGACACATCATCGACTGACTTAGACGCTCAAGTATTGTAGGACTCCAGCGCACTACTTGCTCGCGGCTACGATAAGACTAGCAACCAGGTCTATGTGAGTGTTAACTGAAGACTCTTAAGCAAGCGAATAGAAGTTATTTCCAAACAAGACACACAGCATATACCAGTAACATTTGGACTGTTATGCACAAGTTTCAGTACAATAAAGTTACAAAGCTGATTCGGGTAAGAACCAAAATGAGATGTTTGCTAGTCTAGTTGTGGTGTATATATAGGGTCGTCCATTGATCGTGACTGGGCCAAATATCTCACGAAATAAGCGTCAAACGAAAAAACTCTAGATAACGAAACTAGTCTTGCTTGATGCGGGAAACCAGATGGCGCTATGGTTGGCCCTCTAGATGGCGCTGCCATAGGTCAAACGGATATCAGCTACGTTTTTTTTAAATAGGAACCCCCATTTTTAATACTTATTCGTGTAGTACGTAAAGAGATTTGAAGGATTAGTTGGACCACTTTTTTCGCTTTGTGATAGATGGCACTGTAAGAATCACAAACATATGGATCACAATTTTAGACGAACAGTTGGAAACACGTAGTTTTTTTTAAACTAAAATACAGAACGTAGATACGTTTGAACATTTTATTTCGGTTGTTCCAATGTGATACATGTACCTTTGTGAACTTATCATTTTATGAGAATGCATGCTGTTACAGCGTGATTACCTGTAAATGCACCATTAATGCAATAAATGCTCAAAATGATGTCCGTCAACCTCAATGCATTTGGCAATACGTGTAACGACATTCCTCTCAACAGCGAGTATTTCGCCTTCCGTAATGTTCGCACATGCGTTGATAATGGGCTGTCGCATGTTGTCAGGCGTTGTCGGTGGATCACGATATGAAATATCCTTCAACCTTCCCCACAGAAGGAAATCTGGGGATGTCAGATCCGGTGAACGTGCGGGCCATGATATGGTACTTGGACGACCAATCCAACAGTCATGAAATATGCCATTCAGTACCGCTTCAACCGCACGCGAGCTATGTGCCGGACATCCCTCATGTTGGAAGTACATCGCAATTCTGTCATGCAGTGAAACATTTTGTAGTAACATCGGTGGAACATTACGTAGGAAGTCAGCATACATTGCACCATTTAGATTGCCATCGATAAAATTATGGCCAGTATTCCTTCCTCCCATAATGCCCCACCATACATTAACGCTCCAAGGTCGCTGATGTTCCACTTGTCGCAGCCATTGTGGATTTTCCTTTGACCAATAGTGTATATTATGCCGGTTTACGTTACCGCTGTTGGTGAATGACGCCTCGTCGCTAAATAGAACGTGCGCAAAAAATCTTTCATCGCCCCGTAATTTCTCTTGCGCCCAGTGGCAGAACTGTACACGACGTTCAAAGTCGTCGCCATGAAATTCCTGGTGCATAGAAATATGGTACGGGTGCTATCGATGTTGTAGTAGTATTCTCAACACCGACGTTTTTGAGATTCACGATTCTCGTGAAATTTGTCTGCTACTTATGTGCGGATTAGCTGCTACAGCAGCTAAAACACCTACTTGGGCATCACCATTTGTTGCAGGTCGTCGTTGATGATTCACATGTGGCTGAACACTTCCTGTTTCCTTAAATAACCTAACTATCCGGCGAACGTTCCGTACACTTGGATGATGTCGCACAGGATACCGAGCAGCATACGTAGCACACGGCCGTTGGGCATTTTGATCACAATAGCCATACATCGACGCGATATCGTCTTTTCCGCAATTGGTGAAAGGTCCATTTTAACACGGGTAACGTATACGAAGCAAATACCGCCCGCACTGGCGGAATGTTCCGTGATACCACGTTCTTATACGTTTGTGGATATTACAGCGCAATCCATCACAATGCGAAAGAATTGGTCCAAATCAAACATTCATATTTCTTTAAGTACTACACGAATATGTAGTAAAAATGGGGTTTCCTGTTTAAAAAAAACTCAGTTGATATCCGTTCGACCTATGGCAGCGCCATCTAGCGGGCCAACCATAGCGCAATCTGGTTTTCTCCTTCAAGCTAGACGAGCTTCGTTCTTTGTAGTTTTTTCGTTTGATGCTTATATATATATATATATATATATATATATATATATATATATATATATATATATATATATATAATTTGCTGAATATATTCAAATCTCTGTTATCCTCTTTAGTTTCTACCCACTAAAGCTTCCTCTAGTACCACGGAAATTATTCCTCTATGAAGTAACAGATGTTCTATCATCATAATACTTCTTGTCAGTGTTTTCCACATGCTCCTTTCCCCAATGATTATGTGGGGAATCTAGTCACTCCATACCTTATCAGTCCACCTAATATTCTAGATGGACAAGATAATGAATCTGGAGGTTCTCCGCAGAATCGGCGAGGAAAGAAATGTATGAGTAACACTGACAAGTTAAGAGGCATGATGATAGGACATTTACTGAGTCGTCATTTAATAACTTCGATGGTGCTAGAGAGAGCTGTGTAGGGTTCAAACTGCAGAGGAAGCTAGAGATTGATATACATTCAGTAAATAATTAAATATGTACGTTTTCAATTACTACTCTAAAATGAAGAGTTAGTCACGTGAGAGGAATTCGTGGCGGTCCGCATCAAACCTGTTAGAAAACTGATGACCCAAAAAACGAAAAGAAAATCGTTACTTCGTGTATCTCATCGTGTCCCTTGGGTACCATAACTGTGAGGACGCATAGGAGGTAAGTAAGGGGATTAGTAGAATTTTGACTTATGAGGTACGATTTCTTTTTAAATGCCCCTCCGCAGATTCAAGTCAAGTCATTCACTAAGCGATTGGTAATTGACTAATTTAATTCACCTCATTTTCAGGAGACAAAAACAGCCGAAAGGAGATGATTAAGTAAGTGACATTATAAAACACGTATGGATAGCGTGGATGTTGTCATACCTCTAATTCTATCATTTTTCTGTCAATTGCAATCGTAATTTGATTGGTAGTTTCACATACGTTATTCTCAGTGTAGAAAATGTGAGTAATTATTCCGATTGTGTTGCAGCCCACACTAAAAATTTAGTGAAAGTGAGTAAGGGTCATATGATTAAAACTGTTTATTAATTAAAGTACACTATATGTGATCTCCCACCTTCTAGAATTCTGTGTTCACTCGATGGGAATTAAAGACTTCAGTCAGATTACGCCGGATTACCTCTTTGATAGAGTTAATATTCCCTTTAATGTTCCTTTTAAACTAATTATGATTTCATGTACTCCGTAATACTGAAACTGCTGTGCATGGAAACTGTAATGATATCCGATTACTAGATTGTGACGTAACACAGTAACATCTCACACGAAATTAATTAGTTAACAAATATACAGTTTCTAATTGCTTTTAGTGTAGCGATTTAGTAATCATCTTTCCGAGAGAGTTGATACATAGTAAAATAGCACAGTTCTATGATAGAGCAAAGCAGTGAGATACACGAATGCATCGAATCACAACTGACAGCTAACATCTACGGTCTCAGGGCACCTCGCACTATTGATGCTAGGGCGTACTTGGAAAACTGAGCAAATACGCAATTCAATCATTTAGTTATACAGACACCGCTGTCGATGCCACAATCCCTATCACACACATTGCTGAAGAAAATAAAGCTTTAATACCTTGCAGGAGACTTGATCCATCTGTGAAAGTCAAATGTCTGGTGATGATGATGATATGAATCAGTTTTATGGTAAAATGAGAACTTCTATCACCCACTTCAGATGGTATCATGTTGCAGCTAGGAAATAGCATGATAATGAAGTATTATATTCCTTCTATGTTTTCACTACACTTAATTGTTATTCGAAGTGATTTTTGTTCTACTTTAATTCTGTCATTCTTCCCTTCCTGTATTTTGTTAATTTCTCATGTCTACTTGATTATAACTTCTAAAATCCTAAGCAATCTAGTTTTATAATCTGGCTGTTTTGTCCCTCCCCCGTTCGTCTGCTCTTATTAGATAATACAAGCAGAAAAACATCCAATCATTTATCGTACTACCCTTCAGTCTCATAACTTTATCTGAATATTTCCATACAGCCTGTAATGAACCAACAAACACCAGCTTGTGCGGAGAGGCGGTGTCGGTGCAGCGTTTCTACATATTCTCTCACTGCGTCCTCAACGCTTATTCATGCCTGCCCGCTGGTCACCATAGCTACACACTTCGCTACATCTACGGTCACCCATTATACAGTCTCACTCCAGCCCCTTATGCTATCGCAAAGAACTTCTTCATCTATGCGGATGTTACACCAACGTGTTTCATATAACATCCTCTGCAGTGGTGCAAATAACGGCCCCAAAGATTCTGCAGTTTGGGGGACCCCCTGTATTAAGGAAAACCCTTATTCTGAGGGCACCAAAGTTTTAGTTCTTTTTTTAAATATTATCATTTACTCAATTTAGCCATGGAAGCGCACTGTGTCTAGTGCACAGTGATTGATTCTCCTACTAGCAATCCAATTAGTTTTTTTGCATGTATCTGATAGCTGCAGTGTTACAGAACAAGTAAACTGCTAATAGAATACGATTCGGATGTTACAACTGTGTGCGTCAGTTACGTGTATAATGCCGTTTATTTCCCCGCCATCTAAGCTGAACTTCCATTAATGTAAAACATATTGCTGCTTTTCCTTAAATGCACTGTTCTCAATTGTTTGCATTAAGTTAAAAACACAATGTCTAGAAATAACTCATATTTAAGTGGTGTTCAAAAAAAGAAAATTAAAGTCATATCGAGACGAAGAAGTTAGCGGCAACTAAGATAGACATAAATTTCCCACTATCAACTATGCGTGCATAACAGATACGTACTAAAATTACTATAGAAAGTAAAACTGAAGAAAAGACCGAAAATTCAAAAGCCATTATAGTATCGCAAACGAAACGGGAGAAGATTCTGAAAGTTTGCACTTGCACAAAGGATACGAAACTAACTATGGAAATGAATCAGCCTTAGATTCTGGTGATTAGCCATTTAGCAGTGATACAAGGTTCATTCCAAGGTAAACTGAATGAAAAAAATAAGCTAAAAATTGTCATAACAGGCCGAGCTTACATAAGGGTCCGTTTCCAAAAGATACTGAGAAAAAAAAAAAGATCGTTTAACTACGATTATTATTAGAGCTTGTAAATAGGCTGTTTAGGTTCTTATATTGGTAACGCCACGTAGCGCTCTGTATGAAAATCACTGGCTGTGCTGTGTGCAGTCTGTCACTGGGTGGCATTGTTGGAATTTGCTATTGTAGTGATGGGCAGTTGGCTGTTAATAGCGCGTAGCGTTGTGCAGTTGGAGGTGAGCCGCCAGCAGTGGTGGATGTGGGGAGAGAGATGGCGGAATTTTGAGAACGGATGATCTGGACGTGTGTCCATCAGAGACAGTGCATTTCTAAGACTGGATGTCATGAACTGCTATATATATTATGACTTTTCAACACTATTAAGGTAAATACATTGTTTGTTCTCTATCAAAATCTTGCATTTGCTAACTATGCCTGTCAGTAGTTAGTGCCTTCAGTATTTTGAATCTTTTATTTAGCTGGCAGTAGTGGCGCTCGCTGTATTGCAGTAGTTCGAGTAACGAAGATTTTTGTGAGGTAAGTGATTTGTGAAAGGTATAGGTTATTGTTAGTCAGGGCCATTGTAGGGATTTTTTAAAGTCAGATTGCGCTGCGCTAAAAATATTGTGTGTCAGTTTATGCACAGTCATGTATATTTTTTCCAAGGGGACGTTTCTTATGTCGACCCTTAGTCGAGGATACCTCACTGGAATCTTCTGATTTTTTCTTGTAGTTTGTGTAATTAGTGTAGTACAGTAAAACAGTTGTGGCATGCATGTAGATTTGCACCAAGTATTTCACAGCTGCGCTTGCGATTAACTAGATGTTATTTTCAGTGCTATATTAATGTGTTCTCTTATTTTTGCTCTTCAAATTGTGCTTTTCTGTGTTATCGTGTGAAATACGTGATAATTATGGCGTGTGAAAAACGTAACACTAGGCTACAAAGTAAACTGTGAAATAATAGTGACGAAAAGCGTAGCGTATCAGCACCACTGTGCAATGAATTAACAGACATTCAAAGTAGTAATTTGGTAATTCTGCATAGGAAAATGGAGCGGGCAGCAAATAATGTTGCAGACAGTGAAACAAATAGTGGACAGGGAAGCATTATCGATCGATCGGTCGGCAACAGCTCGACTCAGGGATCCGAAATGACAGGACACAATCTTGCAAATACTGTAGATTCAGTTTTGCGTCCTCGCCGTTTCCTCAAATAAGTAAAGACACATTTTGTGCTTTTCAAAATGCGAATATTTCTGGTTCATATGCACCGCCGAATATCACTGAGGAACACGTTTCAGACACCAGTGCCTTGTTATTACAGTTAATGCAACAAATGGGACAAAGGCTACACAAGTTAGACACAACACTTGAAGAAAATCAGAAACAAATGGGACAAAATCTTCAAAAGTCAGACGCAATGGAACAAAATCTTCACACCACGTTCGAGCAAACACGTAAAGATTTAACTACTGAGTTACATAAAATCGAATCGAAATGTCAAAAAGTCTGTAATGACGTAAAAACACAAATTTGTGAGCATTTCCAACATATTTTTTCGCGGCATGAAAATATATTACATAATCACGAAGCAGACATTAATGAACTGCTAACTATTGTTCATGAAAATCATGAGACCTTGCAAGCTAAAATTGACTCAGTTGCATCTACCGATTCGGTTACGCAACTTGCAAAGCTCAGGTAAACTTAAAGGACACAGTAGATACGATTTCAACACAAATGGACACACTGAAACTTGGTTCAGAAAAACACACTGATGAAATAAGTACTCTATCGGAGAAAGTAGCCGAACTTTCGGATCAGTTCATTAACTTATCTACAAAGGTAGATGATGATCTGAATAACACAAGACCTGTAGCCATCACTGACACATTAGAGTATGAACAAATTAAGAAGTTCAAACAAAATCAGAATCAAATTAATACGCAACACATTAGAGAAATCCGGGAATTACATGATCAGTTGGCACAAGTAATACCAAAATTACATATTTCAGAGGACACTCGCTCTCCAACACGGGAAGAGGGACTTAGAAATACGGAAAAGCCGCAAAATAATAACACAGGGCATATCGGAAATTATGAAAGATATTGGCAAAATGACTCTGAGCACTATGAGACTTAACATCTGTGGTCATCAGTCCCCTAGAGCTTAGAACTACTTAAACCTAACTAACCTAAGGACATCACACACATCCATGCCCGAGGCAGGATTCGAACCTGCGACTGGAGCAGTCCCGCGGTTCCGGACTGAGCGCCTAGAACCGCTAGACCACCGCGGCCGGCGAAATTAGCAAGGTGCACCGAATTTTGAGATGGAACCGCCGACACGATGTAACAATGACCGATATGCAACTCGAAGGCACGATGATTTTCACTATAAGCTGTTCATTACTACACGCAAATTCAAAACATTCAAGAATTCTGGCAACGACATTCATCCACAAGCGTGGCTTCATCAATTCTCTCATATTTCTCCTCCCAACTGGTCATTAGAGCACAGATTAGAATTTATGTGTGGCTACTTAGAGAATCAACCAGCTGAATGCGATAGATCGTTCATGATTGTCACAGTGAAGGAGAATTTTATAATGCCTTCCTCTCAGCATACTGGTCTCAAGCTACACAAGACCGAGTAAAACATAGCATCATAATGATGAAACATTTCGAACAATCTGAATATTCCAGTTGTGGGGCAGCGAGTTTTTTTGGAGAAAAATATTGTTGCTGTATAAATGTTTGTTTGTTGAATCAGTTTCTGGCTATTAGAATGGTGTTAATGCTGTCTTTCGCCGTTCTCAACACTGGCTCTCTATTTACTTTTTAGGCACCCAGAAAGTGATTTAACAAAACGTGAAGCCTGTAATTAGAGTTCCTAGTGCCCACTTCATCTGAGAATCCCATTATAGCTGCAGCTTATAGCTCTGAGGAATTAGGAGATTGTCCGGGATCTCTAATCAAAAACGATTTTCCAAAATAGTTGAGTATATTCTCAAAGTCACAAATAAAAAACACAAGTATCCCTACAACCTAACTAACAGAGCAGTTCAGAGTCTAATGCGCTGATGCAACTATAAATGTCCGAATTAAATGTTAAAAAGAATGCTCGCCATAATTTGATGAAAATATTTCATCAAACGCCACGCTAAATAATTGGTAGAATGTCTGTCCCGCGACGGCACGTGAAAATACGACAATACGCAAACTGAAGCTAGATAATGAAAATCATCCCAGAATTAACACTTCACTTGAAATGATTTCCTGGTTCCGCGCATCACGAGTAACTGAATACGGCATCCGAGGCTGTTAGTAGCAGTGATACCGACGCGACGCGGCTCCCGACACAGATGGCGTGTTATTCAGCGTCTGGAGAAAACTGGGGCCTTGCTTCCTCGCGCAGCGTTCTTATATATAAAGCCGCGGTGCGGACGGCTAAGGGAACGCCTGATCAAATCGGCTCTCCCGACTAGCCGCTGGGCTAGTAACGCACCACTTCAAGTTACATAATAAATTATAGCTTCTTTTGCTGATGGCCGATGAAGCTCTTAATTTAACTGTGCATTCAGCACGCAGGTAAGTATTGATAATAAAATTTTGACGTGGCTAACTTAAATATTTTGGGCGAGAGAATTAATTTAATTGCACTGCACGCAGCAGATGAGCTCTGAACTGTCCCTTTTGAGATCCGCTATCGCTATAATTTTGTAGGTATTCAAAAGAAACTTTTCACATCTTCATAGTCATAGCGGACCTCCAACCTATTTAAATCTAAACATCCTAGCCTTATTTACTAGCCTACTTAATCTATCTTGCTTCCTTCAGTTTTGAGACGAAAACCAGAAAATCATGAATTTCCACTAAAATCTTAATTTGTGAAATCCAAAGTACAGTTTTTATTAAATCATTATGAAAGATGAATCGAAATATAAATTTTGAAGTCCCTAGCTCTTTTCTGTGGCGCCAATGATTTTTACAGAAGAACGTCCAAATTTCGGAAATGGCTTAAGTTATCGAACTGATATTCTACACACATTAATTTAGTATTATTCCTGACATGCCAGAAAAGTTTTAGGTAATTTGCTTGATTTTTAAGGTATTGCGCAACATTTATGACGTCAGAGCTAGTTACAGCAGACTGGCTGGCACACAATTGAAAACTGATGTGAATTTACTACAGCGTGAGTAGGCTGCTTCCCTACATCACCCTCTACTTTAATTTTTTGTTTATTAATGTTAATGAATGAAAAAAAATTTAATTACAAAAAGGGAAGCAAGAGTACATTTTAACTCCCTATGAAAAATCCAAATTGAAATGTAAACATGTAGAAACATTAAAAGAAAACTGATTACCTACATTAATTATTTAAATTGTGGGCATGTTCACTGCCTTTTAAACAATGTCATTACTCAAAATTTTAAGCAAAGTCAATGAAATATTTTGGCATACATATTGCCTTAGACAAACAAACACATACAAATTGAAAAATTTTGAAAATCTTAGATCCATTAAATCATTAAATACATTTTTACATACACAAATTCAAAGAAACTAACACGATAAATAAACAGCTGATTATCTCTTAGCAGTCTTTTCTAAACCTGAAAGAAAAGTACACAAATAATTTTTACACACGTGGTTGTAGCCGCTTTGGCTGGCGTCCTACACTTCCATTCACAAGGGTAGAGGAGGGGAAGTTGCTATGGTGTGCGTCCTTCACGTTCTCTCTAAATTACATGGGGAAAGGGGAGGGGTCACTGTGAGTTGTGTCCAAGTCACTCCACGCTTTCACGCAGCTACCAGGCTGACATTATCTGGTTTGCCCTGTAGAACAAACAAAAAGAGTGCCTCAGACTCTCTTCACTTAATATCTATGGGTGGGTCACAATGAAATGCGGATATATGCATTTTATCCTTCAATATTTTGCTGGAACAAAGTTAACAGAACTTTTTCAGTTTTACTCTCGCGGTTACTTAATTTTCATAAAATCGTTAAACAAATGGCTCAAAACGCATGTACTAGAGAAAATTTATGCTCCTAAGGCATACAATCATAAATCATATTTAATTTGAATTTATTATTTCTGGGCCGGAACACTGAACCAATGCTCGGTACATTCCTGATACATTTGTATTTTAAGCACTTAACTGACTCATCTTTGATTACCTTATTCTTAGAGATAGTATGAGTATGATTAGTGGTTGTTTTCTCAGCTTCTTTGTACATGTGAGTAACTTTTGGTAATAGTACAGATGTGAGTGTTCAAAACACACTACGTTTAGATGACTACTAAATCCACTTATTGGTCCTCAGCTGTTGTCAGTTCCACATCTGCAATTAGGTACTTACTTACTTTGAAGTGTATTTATGCTGAGCTAAAATAATGTTTTACGTCTGCCATTATGTTACTTATTTACTTTGCTAGTGTATGTACTTATTTAACACTCACTCTATTAATATTTAAAGCATAGGATAGCACATTTATTTCATATCTTTAGTGTATTGCAGCTGATCAGTTTGCTCACGTGGCAATCCATTTCCACTCGATCGGACGCTGAAACCACAGGTAGTCTCTCTCGACCTACCACTAAAATGCATCAAGTAATTATTGACGAGCGTAATGCTAAATTCCTTAGACCTTTAGGACACCATGAGCTGCTCTGTCTCATTTAACATAAGGGTACCTATGGTCGCATTCACGCCTCCAACTCATAACCTCAATACGTGTAGGTGTGTCCTGTCACACACTACACCAAAATAACGGCCAGCTCCAACCTTATAAATACTTCAGGGACGTGTCCTTCACGTATCAACCACAAACACTGCTCAATTCTATTACACTGCCTTTCCTTGCTTTCCCAGGTGAGTTTAATCTTACAACTTATGTGCATATTTTTCTTATAACACTAAGCAATCTCTTTCTTACTATTCATTAGTTAGCTCTAATGCATACACTAGGTTTCACTGCCACTTCAGATCCTGCATGAACATGAATTTGTACATCTTTTTAAAATATTATTGTGGGACCATTTCCAATAAAACAACACTTTGTACTTATAATATTACCAGGGTTCTATACATACTTGTTACTCAAATACATTTTATATCTTAATTACATCATACTTCTCTGTTGTTTATGTCACTGTTAGGTTTGTCACATTAGGTATTTTTCTTCACTAATCGGTAGATAGAACGGTTACAGAACTCATGGCTTGATAGCCATGACGGAAAATTTTGTGTTGGAAAGAAAAGGTCTAAATTTTTGTGGACAGGAAAGATGAAGAATGAGTGAGACCTGAAAAGGAAATAAAATCTCACACAGCTGGGACTGCACAGCTGCCACACTGTGTAGAGGTTACAGAACAACCTCCTCCCTACAGCATTTATTGGCTGAATGCTGGCTAGATAACCATAACAGAAAATTTAATATGTTAGAAAGAAGAGATCGAAATTTTAGGTGGATAGAAAAGATGAAGAGTGAGTGAGACCTGAAAAGGAAAGAAGATCTCACACAGCTGGGACTGCACAGCTGCCACACTGTGTAGAGTTTACAGAACAACCTCCTCCCTACAGCATTCATTCACTGCCTATGACCACGCCACGTCGATCTGAAAATACTTTATGATGCCTTTTTAGAACCTGGCTCAGTTCTTCCTTTTGATTGTCGGAAACTTTATCGATTTCTTGCAATTTAGCTTCTATTTTGTCTAAAATAATTGCTTCTTCTTCTTCTGTGTTTAGCTTACTTGTACTAACATTAACATCCTCGTCCCAATACCTCCTATTTTTCAGAACTCGTATAGGCAGCTCCCAAGTTACATCATCAGTTACTACATGTTTATCACTAAAAGGTACTATAATTACTCCGGTCATTGGCAAGACCATTTTTAACTGGCTTCTTTCAAAGTCAACAACACTCTGATATTTTGACAAGAAATCTATGCCAATTAAAACCTCAATACTGAGGTTGTTTACAATTAAACATGGATGATCAATTAAATTACCATTAATGTTAAAGGGCAGTAAAGCTTCATGCTTTACCGTTTTTGACACCTTGCCAGTAGCACCAATTATTCTTAGTCCTGATACCCTCATTACTGTAAGCTTGTCTTTACCAGGTAATGCATCAAAGAAGGACTGAGATATTGCACTCACCTCACTTCCACTGTCTAAGAGACAACGTACATTGATACCCAACATATTCACTATTATTATAGGGTGGCTTATTCTAGGTTGTACAGGTGGTTCCTCAAATTCATCTAATAGTTCCTTTTGGATTCGTCTCCAACTAAAGTGATCGACATCTGTCTTCATTATATTTAGGTCACAGTGTGTAGGGGTTTCCTGAATTACATTTTCAGCTGCCTTTTCCAGTCGGTCTATTAATTTTAAATCGAAACACCGCACGACTACGTTACATTTATTTTGCTGAACATAACCCAAATTACTGTAGTCTGAGCTATTCTGCGCCTCCAGACCGGACATAACACTAGTTACAGCTAAACCACTTTCACCATTATCGTCGGTTTCCTTCTCAAGTGACAACTGGTCACAGCTACTGGGTTCATCGACCCCCAACAGCCTACCCTCTACATTCTCACTTATCTCCTGTCCTAAATCTATTAGTATATTATCAACATCCTGCACAGGCACTTTAGATAAGAGCACATAATCTTCATCGTAAATATAAGCATGAATTTCTTCTGCTTCTTCACCTGTCAATTCAGTATCTTGTAGCTCCTCCCTATCGTTACACTCCTGCGCCTTCTCTTGCTCTTCCCACTTAGAAAGCGTCTCTAACACGGTATCTATCAAATACTGTGAGTGATCTAATATTTCTGCTGTATTCTTAGGTGCTACCGACTCTTCATCCACATGTTCAGTTTGAGTATTCTGATCTGTCTTACCAATTCCCTTAACTACTGGCTTAGGAAAAGTAACCGCCTGGTGAGCGCCAGTGTCCTCATAGACGGGAACTAGTTTTCCTGCCTCGGTCTACTGCTGTTTCCTTTATTTTCATTATAGTTGACTGGCACAGCATTACTTTCCGTACTGTTGTTTACATGCATATTTCTGTTTGGAACAAAATTATTATCCCTTGGACGCCATTGTTGGTTCTGATAATTATTTCCCCAATTCCTACCTCTCTTAGGATGGCGAACACCTACTGTTCTGATGTTTACATTGCCATTTTGCTCGTTCCTAAATTTACTACTATTGTTATTAACATTTCGGTTATTACGTGCTTGCTCCTCATTGACAGAAACACGTTCTACACGTTCCAAATACTCGATGAAACGATCCAGATTGTCTCTAGGGGCTGATATAATTCTAGTTTGGCAATACCATGGCAGTTTGGCTTCAAGACCTAGTATAATCATTTCAGGTTTTAGCTTTTCGTCCAAATGTGACAAACGTGAGATCCATGACCTAGCAAACTCTTTAATTGATTCCTTGCCTGCATTGAAGCGTTTTACACTCCAAAATTCTCTCAACACTTCATTTTGCTTGTTACTAGACCAATACTCATTAATGAAAGCAGTTTTAAACTCCGCTAATGTTTTACACTTCAACATAACATCAGCTGACCAACGCATGGCGTCACCTGCTAAATGAGATTTTCTCTCGTTCAGACCAAGTTGGTGGAATCACATCTTCAAAATCATCCCAGAAATCTAGCGGGTGGATATTTTTATCTGGATCAAACCGCAAGAACTGCCGACACCCGATAAAAGCGGCGTTTGCAGCTACAATTTGTTGTATACTACAATTACCAGAAGTTACTGAAGCTACTTTACTCTCAATGTTAGCAATGTTAGTACTGATATCTTCTACTTTCATCTCAACATTATCTACTCTTTGTACAATATGAGTAGTATCAGTTTTGATTGCATCTACGTCTGCTTGACATATGTTTACTCTTATATTAACATATTTAAACCTATCTGAGCACAGTTCAGACTCCGCCTCGATCTTTTCTGTTAACTTGTGCTCCAGCTTCGCATCTTCCATTTGGAAGTCTCTGCGAACCTCAGCAACTTCAGATTTTACTCTTTTATACATTTCAGAAAACTGTTGAGCAACCTTTTTCTTAATATCCTCATGATTGTAATCAATTTTATAATCAAACTGTCTAGATCCTCTTTCAACTTATTACAACCAGCCTTGAAGGTATCGTCCATTACCTCCAATCGTTTATTAAAATTAGTTTGGCTGGCCATAATCTCATACTTTAATTCAGCATTACTGCTTTTGACCTGTTCACTTATTTCAGACTTTAATTCAGCATTACTGCTTTTGACCTCAGTTATTTCAGACTTTAATTCAGCATTATTGGATTCTAATTTATTTTCCATTGCCTCAAACCGGATATTAAAATTTGTTTGACTGGCAGCTATTGCTTGTAATATAACATTTAGATCAACAGCCCCAGCATCTTTGGGTTGCTCACTAGCTGGCTTTTTATCACACTTAGGGGACGAAAAACTAGCTCCAACACCAGAATCATCAAAACTAAATGAAACTTCTGATTGGTCAGTCATATCTAACTTCTCCTTCTTAAACTCTACCACCTCTGTTGACTGATTCATTTTTAATTCGTCAGAAAAACTGTCATCCAATAAACTAACAATTTCTGCTTTCTGCTTAACTACAGGGGTCTCTATTATTGAATCATTGCCCCTTTTTAAACTACTGTCAGGAGACAATACTTCATATTTCACCTTAACATTACTACTTTCATACATATTTACACTTGAATCGTTGTCTGAATTTACAGTTCCCTCAACAGACATAGGTTCTAATTTAAGTTTAAATTCGGTTTCTTTTGGCGGTTCCATCGCCGACAGTTTTTTAGAGCTGGTTAGTAAAATTTTTAACAGCTTTTCACTTAACTTAGTTCCTTCTGCACGACGTATGGCGTTGCCGGCGTGGCGTACCAGGATTAGTGATGCGACGTGGCACGTTGAACTGCAGAAGGCACTCCGACAGCTGTTGTGTGTTTGCGTGGCCCGCAATTGCAGGCGCGATTCCGGCTGCTCCAGCAGATGACTGCGGTGAGGTGAAACTGGCGTCTCTCGATGCCGGCAGTGCCGCTAGACTCAGTGCCCGCTCCGTCAATCCAGAGACGTTGTTAATCCAATTGCGTCGTCCATATACACACGTAACACATTCACTGTTCTATTACTCAGCTGCGTGTCGCATTTCACTCGCGAATCCGAATAGTTAAAAATCACTTTCACTTCAGTATTTCCCATCCGATGCACCATATGTAGGGCGGCGAGTTTTTTTGGAGAAAAATATTGTTGCTGTATAAATGTTTGTTCGTTGAATCAGATTCTGGCTATTAGAATGGTGTTAATGCTGTCTTTCGCCGTTCTCAACACTGGCTCTCTATTTACTTTTTAGGCACCCAGAAAGTGATTTAACAAAACGTGAAGCCTGTAATTAGAGTTCCTAGTGCCCACTTCATCTGAGAATCCCATTATAGCTGCAGCTTATAGCTCTGAGGAGTTAGGAGATTGTCCGGGATTTCTAATCAAAAACGATTTTCCAAAATAGTTGAGTATATTCTCAAAGTCACAAATAAAAAACACAAGTATTCCTACAACCTAACTAACAGAGCAGTTCAGAGTCTAATGCGCTGATGCAACTATAAATGTCCGAATTAAATGTTAAAAAGAATGCTCGCCATAATTTGATGAAAATATTTCATCAAACGCCACGCTAAATAATTGGTAGAATGTCTGTCCCGCGACGGCACGTGAAAATACGACAATACGCAAACTGAAGCTAGATAATGAAAATCATCCCAGAATTAACACTTCACTTGAAATGATTTCCTGGTTCCGCGCATCACGAGTAACTGAATACGGCATCCGAGGCTGTTTGTAGCAGTGACACCGACGCGACGCGGCTCCCGACACAGATGGCGTGTTATTCAGCGTCTGGAGAGAACTGGCACCTTGCTTCCTCGCGCAGCGTTCTTATATATAAAGCCGCAGTGCGGACGGCTAAGGGAACGCCTGATCAAATCGGCTCTCCCGACTAGCCGCTGGGCTAGTAACGCACCACTTCAAGTTACATAATAAATTATAGCTTCTTTTGCTGATGGCCGATGAAGCTCTTAATTTAACTGTGCATTCAGCACGCAGGTAAGTATTGATAATAAAATTTTGACGTGGCTAACTTAAATATTTTGGGCGAGAGAATTAATTTAATTGCACTGCACGCAGCAGATGAGCTCTGAACTGTCCCTTTTGAGATCCGCTATCGCTATAATTTTGTAGGTATTCAAAAGAAACTTTTCACATCTTCATAGTCATAGCGGACCTCCAACCTATTTAAATCTAAACATCCTAGCCTTATTTACTAGCCTACTTAATCTATCTTGCTTCCTTCAGTTTTGAGACGAAAACCAGAAAATCATGAATTTCCACTAAAATCTTAATTTGTGAAATCCAAAGTACAGTTTTTATTAAATCATTATGAAAGATGAATCGAAATATAAATTTTGAAGTCTCTAGCTCTTTTCTGTTGCGCCAATGATTTTTACAGAAGAACGTCCAAATTTCGGAAATGGCTTAAGTTATCGAACTGATATTCTACACACATTAATTTAGTATTATTCCTGACATGCCAGAAAAGTTTTAGGTAATTTGCTTGATTTTTAAGGTATTGCGCAACATTTATGACGTCAGAGCTAGTTACAGCAGACTGGCTGGCACACAATTGAAAACTGATGTGAATTAACTACAGCGTGAGTAGGCTGCTTCCCTACACAGTCTTGTGAAATATTTTGCAGACATGTTGCACAAGAATCAGTACCTGTCAAACCCTTACAGCCCTTCAGAACTCATCCGCATTTGCTTAATCAAATTGTCTGAACATTTACGACATATTATTTTGGCAGGACGTTGCAAAGACGACATTGAAGCTTCTCAGGGACTCTTACAAGAATTGGAAATTTACACTGACAATCACAGTATGCGAAAACAGGAACACAACAATTATAGGTCACATCTGTCACAATTCCGCAACGACAGAAATAATAACTGGACATGACAAGGCTATTGTTACAACGTAAAGCGTGACCAAAACAGACACCACCCATATGACAACCGCTGGCAGAGTAGTAATAATTACAGGGAGAGATCACCTCTCCGCAGTAATGACTATCACAGGGACAATCAGAGAAACAGACAATACGGGAACCAAAATATTTATTATCAAGGGAGACTGAATAACTTGAGACGCAACAGTCCACTGCACAGTTATGATTCCGGGAGAAATTCTCCACCACATTACCGACAAACAAGAAACTATGTAAACTACCGACAAAACGACAGACCTGAATTCCATCAGAACTGGTGGGATTCAAAGAGGGCAGGGCCCTGTGGACAAGGTGAATTAGTAGAAGTTAGATCTCCAAATCCGAATAACGGCACGCGCCAACAAAGAGACAATAGGCAATGACTCACACCGCTGGCAGCCACAAAACGTAGTTATGAAACTGACGACGTAGCTGCCGTGGCTAGTAATTGCGTAAAAATGCAAGACAATAAGGACATCTTACTCCACGAACATGGCGTAAAACATAACAACATTGCATATCCTGTGATTCACATTACACTAAATGACGTAAAATTTACGGCCCTACTTGACTCTGTCAGTCCTATTTCAGTAATTAGTGAAACAGCCTTTAGCAAATGCTACAAAACGAACGATTGCCCCACACTTCCGTTACGTAAAGCCACTGTACGTACTCTATCCAATGCCTTTGTTAAAAATTTCTTACGTGAAGTTGGATACGATACTAAAATCATTTCAGATAATGGACCGCAATTCAGATCTGCTGTTTGGTCACGCATGCTCCGGAACCATAAAATCAAGCCTGTTTCTATTTCATTGTACTCACCACCTTGTAACCCGTCTGAATGGATTATGAAAGAAATCAATAAGCTTTGCAGACTTTATTGTCACAGAAAGCATCAGCATTGGGACAGATATTTACACTTATTTCAAAACGTGCTGAATGATATGCCTCATGACTCCACTGCTTTACCACGTTTCCATGTACTGAAGAATGAAGAACCATCGGACAGAATCAGAAAGCTTGGATCTTTCCCGAATACACGTAAACTTCGACACAAGGACATAATTGATTTGGCTATTAAAAATATAAATTCTGCAGCAGACAAAAGGAGAAAACTACACGGTAAAGCAAATGCAAAGAAATTATATATTGATCAGAAAGTTCTCATTAAAGCTCATTCATTGTCACATGAGAAGAAAAACTTGAGTCACAAATTCTTTCTAGTTTACAATGGACCTTACAGAATCTGGCGTATACAACATGATAATTGCGTTGAAGTTGAAACTCTGCATTCTAGGAAGAGTAAAGGTTTACACCACATTTCACATGTAAAACCGTTTATTGAAAGATAATCTGCAATGTTTGAAGTTAATTATCCAGTCAAGAACCAAGAGAACTTATTTAAACAGAAATTACGAATGCATTGTTATAGTGAACAGACAATATAGTGTTGTTATTTGTTCATTCTTGCTTGTTAGTTGCAAAATCATGTAACAACTATAAGGCTCACATACGTAGAACATATACCGGCACTGCTAATGAGATTTTTATGCAACATTTTGGTTTACTTGAAAAAACATTCTTTATTTGAAGTACTTTCTCTGGGATTAAAGATGACTTAGCATTAGGTTTCTTTGACAGCTACACAATTATATCACGACGCTACTAATGTGTGACACAATTTACATTGTTTCTCTTGTGCTGTATCTGCTTTATATCTGCACAGTTTTACTGAATTCTTCTGCAAAGTAAAACATGTTTTAGTAGTAACTTTTGTGGTATAGCTAAAATGAGACGGCTTTTTCGTAGCACAACAATACGTTACAATATAGTACTTTCTTGATCACGGTACTGTACGTAATAACTACAATATCTATACGCATAGCATTTCGCTTTTGCTTATTACGAGGTAAGTACATTGACTTCCACAGAACTTTGCTTATGGACGACGATAATTACGACAATTGGCACATTTTTTACCCTTAAGTAATGACAGAGAATATGTTACAACAAGACGCACAATTTAGCGCTACAGGACACGCATTTGAGATATTAATTTTGTATTTAAAACATTTATTTTTAAACATTTTTTAATGACAAATAAAGTTTTCCGTGATACATTTCATTGCATTGCTGTAATCTGTAACACCTGAGGGTATAATTACATTAATCCTCAGCTGGGTACACACTTACTTTGTGTACCATGTGTTTGGCAAGCACAAGAAGCCCTAGCTAATATGGTATTTGCTTATACAATTTACACATCGGTACCATATTTCTCTAACACAGAATTACACAGCTATCTGATTATTTAACTGAGAGAGGCTAACACTTTTTTTACTACATCAATGACAGATGTTTACATAATTACACAGTTGGATAACTTCAGACTTATGAAATTGTATTTCGTCAGTACTTTGCGAACTCTTCATATTTTTTCAGAACCATTATGATACTATGAGAACTTTGAATGATGTGTTTGGTACGGGATCATGATTTTAAAGTACGTCTGAGGTAGATGACACTTTTGAAGTGGCAGAAATGTTTTCTGGTTTTGAAATTATTGGACGAAGCTACAACAATTTTGAGATTTGGCTGAGTTTTTATGATGTTGTTATTACGATAACAATGTGTATTATGCTGCTGAGGTATGTTTATGATCAATAAGCTGATGCTATATGAGGAATCTGATTATGCTACGTATCTGTTATGATGAAATATTGAAGAAGTGTCGACGAATATGTATATGTGTAATAAAGTAAGGAATAATGAGAGGTGGTTAGGGCCTCTGGTTTGTGAAAAAGGATGTTGGAAACCAAGAATCGTACTTTAAGAATTATGAAATGTGTGTATATGCGTGAATGTATCACAATGCCGGCGAACGTTTTTGGACACTGTTATATTTACAGGATTTTGTTTCCATACATTTGTAACGGAAATTCTCGACCTCTGAAATTTTTATATGAGACTGTCACTGTAGCGGAAACTGCTGTCATGAATATTTTAGTAAGAAAGGTAAGTGACCTTGACGTAATGCGCTTTCGGCGCCCAGCTGAGAGACAGTCGTCTGAAAAAAGAAAGGCATTAGGTGGAGAAAAAAAGAGGCCATTATCCTCGCTATTGACATTTCTTTGTAGAAAGCATCGCAAATACGACACGCTCGAATTTGAAACGTTATGATTACACGGTGGAGCTCTTAATTACGATATTTACTAAAATGCCTAACGAAATGATGAGAGACATTTTACATCTATTGTCTTTCTAGCTGAGAGATTGCTCATTTTGTTTAATATCTAGTTTCTAGCTGCACTGCAGCATTGGTTAAAATAAAAATTAATAGATGTACTGATGTAGTTATTTTGTGCCTGCAGATCTATTAAATAATAATTTTATGATCCACATTCTTCGAAAAAGGAGCACTTGGAATGGAAAGAACAATAATAAGGGATTACTAACAATTACTTCATACATAGTTTTCTTTTCTACTACTTGGTAATTTTTTTGGTAGAATAACTTCTTGTGGTACACCACTTAAATTACATAGACATTAAGATGTGAATATACATTTCCCTTATCTGCATTGTTGTCCTTAGTGTACTATTTTTTCTGCTTGTAGGTTTGTCATGTTTAGATATAAGATATTACATTTACTGCTGCTTGCTTTGCCAATTTCCATTTTTTTTGTCATTGCTGTTTGTGTTAATTGTTTTTTGCTGCTGCATTGCCTCGTCCCTTAGTTTAGCATCTGAGCTCAGTAGATTTCAGTTAGCTTAAGTTGGGGTAGGCTATATGAGAGAACGAGTTGTGATGAGTTGGAAGAAATGCATTGAGAAGCTATAGGAAAATGGTTTGGCCAAAAAAGTATTTTGAAAGAGGATATGAACAAAAAAGTAGTGTTTAAGGACAAAAGGTTTAGGTAGGATTTTCTTGGAAATAAATGATGAGATAAGATAATGGAAAATAAATAATGAGATAAGAAATATGTGAACATATAAATACAGAATGCATGCTTGGATAGGATTCTTTTGGTGGAAACAAATGTTGAAATAAGACGAAATATCTATGAAATGAAGTTTTGGGATGGACTGCAGTACCAAATGTTACACTGAAAACAAACCCTGACCTTTCCTCCTGTGTTTGTGTACCCTTGTGTGTTTGTGTTCTTCCTGTCTTTATGTGTTTAGTTAATACGATTTATGTTGTGGAATTTTTCCAGTACTAAGCTACATTCACTATGATGAGGAATACTGTTATTCTCAAATATAATTGGCATTAACAATATGTTATTTTCTTTGTAAAGATGTTTATAGACATTATTAATTCCGTTTTGTTTCAATGCTTATGTGTGAAATTAATGTTTCGAAAACTATTACCATTATTTTATTTATTTACTTATGTCACAATTCCTGTAACACTGATGTATATGTCTATTTCTATTCTTTTGTAAAGCCTGTGCTACTACAAACGTTATCTATATTGTTATGTTCTTTATTGATGTATTTTGTACCTTTGTTATTGTATTCTTTTGTTACAAAATTGCAATTGACACAAGTTCATCAAATTAAGTAACTTGTGAGTTACATTTCACTGCACACGTTTCTGTCGCTCATAGTATAGGGACAATATGTGAGAAGTGGCGACCATTAGTGTTTGCACCTGTGTTAATCATTCAGCAAGGGACTGGATAACAGCATTGCTGGTTTTAAGGACAATTCCAAAAACTTTGTGAGTGCACGAGTGGTGGTTCATGGACTTCCTATATTGTCCACAAGACTCTTCGATGGTGACTGTGCTTCTGCACAGTTGCAACGGATGGCTGCTGGCCATCTCTACAAGGAATAAAGTGGGTCTGCATCTTTGATGACCCACCAATACAATTATTTCTACAAGGACTACAGTGGGTCTACACCTTTGATGACTCACCAGTACCATTATTTCTACAAGGACTGCATTGGGTCTGCACCTTTGGTGGCCCACCAATAACATAATCTCTGCCAGGACTACAGTGGGTCTGCTCTGTGATGACCTACCTACCAATATTCCTCATAACTTCGACTGACTATGCTGTGGGTTTGCTCTGTTGTGGCCCATTACCTGCCTGCACGTCAAGAGTCAGCACTGTCTTTCTGTTGGAAGGACAACATTACTTCAAGACTGCATGGAAATCCACTACTTCCATGTGCATTCTCTTTTACTGCTCACACTAAGAAAAAAAAACACTGCAATTTTACTGTGATGAATGATCAGGACTGTCTTTATGGACTGTGAGATAATTTTAGCTTTTAACCAACATTGTATCAATAAGTGTATGCATTTGTTTTATTTGTTCTTGTAATTAAGAAAAATTTTTACAAATATGTATTGGCCAGTCCCCAAAACAATTTGTAAAATGTTCTGTGGGGAGCATGGGGGCTATGTAAGTAGGCTGTTTAGGTTCTTATACTGGTAACGCCACATAGCGCATTGTATGAAAATCACTGGCTGTGCTGTGTGCAGTCTGTTGCTGGGTGCCATTGTTGGAATTTGGTATTGTTGTGTTGGGCAGTTGGCTGTTAACAGCGCGTAGCGTTGTGCAGTTGGAGGTGAGCCGCCAGCAGTGGTGGATGTGGGGAGAGAGATGGCGGAATTTTGAGAGCGGATGATCTGGACGTGTGTCTATCAGAGACAGTACATTTGTAAGAATATGTATTATGACCTTTCAGTACTATTAAGGTAAATACATTGTTTGTTCTCTATCAAAATCTTTCATTTGCTAACTATGCCTATCAGTAGATAACCAAATATTTATGCTAAATACTACTGTGTGTTTGTGTGTGTGTGTGTGTGTGTGCAGACACACACGCGCGTCTTTGCAAATTTAATGACGTAGGTGGTTGCTCAAAACAGAGATGATAATATTGTAAATATTTTCATTTATGTCATTTCAGATAGATTCAGGTTGTTTTGTTTGGTGTGTGTGCTTGGAGTGTTTCAAGGACGTCTAGTTTTCTGCCTTTTGGTTGGATATATATGATGCTGATAGTTGTGTTGTTAATATGGTGTTTTGTTTCATACAGGTGGGTGGGTATTGCTTATGTGTGGTATTTTTTGTTTCTTAGTGCAGCCATGTGTTCATTGATATTAATCTCAGAGGATCTACCTGTCATGCCTATTTAAAAGCATTCACAGTACTAACATCCAATTTGTACACACTTATGTGACGAAGTGGGTTTTGTGTGCTGATGTTGTGGGGTAACTTCTGTTCAGTCTTGTCTCTGGTAAAGGATATGCTTACGCCGTTTCGTTTGAAAACATTTGCAATCTGATAAAAAATATTACCCCTACAGGGGTTTGTATGGAAGATGTTATTTTATATTAGCTTTTGTGTTGTGATTACTTTGCATTATTTAGAGTTTTAGGGTGTCTACTAAGGTGCTGTTATAACCATTTGCGATACCTGTTTGTTTTATTATTTCAATTTCCTTATCACATTTGTCCTCAGAGGGTGGTAGTTGGATAGAAATGTTGATCATGTACCGGAATGGTGCCATTTGTGGGCTGTGGGGTGACAAGTGTTATTGTGGATTGTAATATGTGTTGTGGTAGGCTTCCGATATATTTCAGATTGAGATCTCTTATTCCCTTTTGTAATGGTAAGTTGTAAGAAGTTTATAGTGTCATCTGTTCGGTCCTCAAATGTGAGTTTTATGCTTTTGTGGGGGTTGTTGAATAACTAGTTCAACTCACTGATGTTGTCTTTATTGCCTTTGATTAAAATGATGGGATCTGCTACATATCTGTTAAAGTAGATGATCTTTTTGAGGATGTGGTGATTGGAAATCTTGATTGGTTTTCTGCTGAGCTCGCTATCAGTGTCTTTCAAAGGTGTTGAGGTTGCCGACTGAGTAATGGAAGTGAAATATGAACGCTTCCTCGCCAGCGGCTGTTCATAGTTCCACGTGTTTCAGCAATACCACCTCTTTGAACATAGAAAACCATCTGTCCCATTTCTTTTATAATTTGTAACATAGAAGTGCTGTGTTGTATTCCCTTAAGAACAAATTCAGTATTAGTCATTTTTTGTTCAATGACTGATTTCTCAGATTTAATCGAATGATATTGATATGTACCTCGAACTGGGTCTTTAAGCACCTTTCTGTTTTCTGATACAGTTCGTAGATCAATAGGTTATTATACAGAATACAAAACCTACGCAGAAGAAAAAACTGGCCAATCTTATAAAGCAACAGTTACCTCCCAAACTGAACCAAATAATCCAAAGGTAGCAAACATTCTGCACACATTTCCTCAACAAAAGTGACATAGTATTCATTACAGAAGAAGTGGCGCAACTCTGCAAAGGGTTAAAACACAACGTTTAAGCTCCACTCGACAAAAAACCCAAGAAAAGCTCATCACTAGTGCCACACAAATCTCAACCATCGCCTTAAGAATCAATAGCAGCCTGCCACAAAAATAACGAAATTATTGAGAAGGGCATTGCAAAACCATTTCCAGCATACAAGAAAAGATAAGAAGCCCTTACACACACCGTTAAGACTCAATTAAACATGAGTAATGCAATAATTGTAAAAGCTGACAAGGGTAACACAACTGTTGTAATGAACAGAGCAATATACACAGAAAAAACTTTAGACTTCTTCCAAACTCACAAGTATATAAGAATCCAACAGACACAATACAAAAAGAGATGAAACACATTTCAAACAACATCTGCCACTTATTCACCATCCAAAAAGCACGAAGTATTGTAACAAGGAGCCCAAAAGCACCTTGCCTGTGATCACAAACAAAGATACACAAATATGGACCTCAATCAGGCCTATTGTGAACTGTAGGAACATTCCAGCATTCAAACTCAACAAAATGCCCTTCAAACTTTTCAAAGAAGCATACACATTCAATAATTAGATAACACTTAAAAATACAACAGAATTTACACATGCCCTAAACATAGAAGTACCTGATGGTGCCACACTTACCTCATTTGACTTACCAAACTTTTATTCTTATATGCCAATAGATCCCACACTACAGATAATCAGTGACAACCTACAAAAGCACAGAAAAATCCTTTCAACTCACATTACTGAAATAATGGACTTGCTTGAATTCACACTTTCACACAGCTACTTTCAATTTAACAATAAAATCTAGAAACAAACAGATGATATGGCAATGGGCTCAAATGTTTCCAGATAGCTAGCTGAAATATTTATAAGAAACTTCAAACTAAAATCATGATTTCCAATCACCACATCTTGAAAATGATCATCTTCTACTACAGATATGTAGATGAAACCATCATTTCAATCAAAGGCAATAAAGATGACATCATTGTGTTGAACCAGTTATTCAACAACTCCCATGAAAACATAAAGTTCACAGTTGAACACCAAACAGATAACAATATAAATTTCTTAGATCTTACCATTACAATAGGGAATAACAGACATCAGTTTGAAATTTATTGGCAGCCTACCACAACACATCCAAACCCCTTTTGTCACTCCACAGCCCACAAATGGCAACATTCTGGTGCATGATCAATAGAGCTATCCAGCTACCACTCTCTGAAGACAAAGGTGATAAAGAAATTGAAGTAATAAAACAAACAGCTATGTAAATGGCTGTAACAGCTCGATAGTAGACATCTTAAAACTCTCAATAATGCAAAGCAGTTAAAACACAAAAACAAAAAGAAAATATCATCTCCTTTACAATCCCCTTTGTAGGTAATATTTCATATGAGATTGCCAGTGCCTTCGAACAAAACGGGATAAGTATATCCTTTGCCACAGACAACAAGACTGGACAGAAGTTATACTACAACATCAGCACATGAAACCCACTTCATCACACAAGTGAGTACAGAATTGAATGTATGGACTGTGGTTGCTTCTAAATAGGCCAGACAGGTAGATCCTTTGAGATTATTATCAAAGAACACATGGCAGCACGAAGAAACAAAAAATACCACACATCAGCAATACACACCCACCTGTATTAAAGAAAACACCATTTTAACAACACAACTATCAGCATTCTATACATCCATCCAAAGGGCAGGAAACTAGATGTCCTTGAAAAACTCCAAACTCATGAACACCAAACAAAACAAATTGAATCCATCTTAAACCACCAAAAGACAATGTTTATAATAGTATCATCTCTCTTCTGAGCAACCGTCTATCTCATTAAAATTGCAAAGCACACACACACACATTAATATTTACCATAAATATTTAGTTATGTTACCAGACCAATCTCCAATTGTTCTAGAGATTGACCGCATTTACAGATATATCATGATTCCAACAGCTTGTACCCCTTATCAGCTTGAAACTATGTGGACATCAACAACTGGCACCAAGTCTGTAACACTTCACCAGCCTGTACTGTAAGGTGGCAACGGTCTTGCCAATTACACGAGTCAATTTTATGTTACTATAATCACTTTGCGAGCACTTTAGGTCAATAAAAACGACTGATAGCGGCAAATTTGCTTTGTAGATAATTAGTTGTTGTTTGTTGGAGTAATACTCTCGATTACAGTGTATGAAATGTCTGTGGAAACCCATCGGCACACTGGCTTTGTAATAGAGGGAGAATTATGCGACTTTGTAACTATCTGATTTTAAGCAGCTGCGCATTTTCCTAGGTGGCATGGGCGGAATTTACACGTGAAATTTGGTAGAAATGGAAGAATTGTGGAAAAGAGTTCGATTCCCAGGCCGTACATTTTTCGGCACTGCTAAACTGGGTATTTTGAGCGTTTCTAGGGATGTTATTGACTCGTTAAAGTTTTGGTGGGGAAAAAAGACGCTAAGAGCGATCTTTGCTCGACACTGTAGAGGTCTCCCGTCTTGAGTTTTCGTTCTGAGAGGACGTTGGCCATGTCAGCTCTTTGCTGATGGGAAGATTTTTGCAATTTGAGAAGTTTACAGAGAGTAGTCTGTTGTCCAAGTTCTGTAGGAGTGTAATTTCCGAGGCGCCGCTCCCAGGCTCCACGGCCGCGCGGTCGCCCGCCGGAGATCCCACCAACAGCAGCAGTATTACGGTGAGATCGCTCCCGCTTCGGTTTGCGTTAGGAGTAGCTTTAAATTGCTGGGTCACGTGCAATTGCTGTTTCCACTGAGGTTTCAGGATACTTTGTGTTGTAGTAATTCTTGGAGTCAGTCGGTCAGCCAATTTATAAGATATCGCGTTTTGTACCGATTTTGACACAGTTCAATGCCATCCCGACTAGAATGGTAAATTGTAAATGATTATTTTTTTTTTACTCCGCATTGGTCTGAAGTAGATAATAAATTTATTGTGGTACAGTAGAGATTTCACTTTCAGTAATTTGATCCTGAATTCACCCTTTTGCTTTATTTTGCTTCTGTGTGATTGTCTGATATCATTGAACCCCCAAAATGTTCGTTACGGTTCATGAATGGATTTAAAAATGGGTGTGATTTATCTTCAACCCTTCAACACAAACACCGCAGATTAATTAGCGGTGACAGGGCGACATTTAAATCTAGCGTTACCCAGTCTTGCATACTTTTCCACTCCAGATTTCTCTGTATGTTGTTTTCCAGACGCGAACGCAAGCAAAATCCAGACAGGTAACAGTTGGAGCGTTACGGTGTAAACGAGTATGAAGTTTAACCTATTTTAACTTGTCAAAATCTGATTTATGTACTACCTGAAGTATTTATTCCAACGCATGTTCTCGATACCTCAAAATACCACCTCTCAATGCTTTAAAATCTATTCTTTAATAATGTTGTTAGGACGTATATTCTTTGTACTTTGTGATAATGTTTTCTGTTCTGCTATGCGATCGATGCACCCAATAGTTTCCGTCACCATATTTCTTTACAAAATTCACCCTTTTGCTCTATTTTAATTCTGTGTAATCGTCTGATGTCATTGAACCCCCTAAATGTTCGTTACGGTTCATGTTTGGAATTAAAAATAGGTGTGATTTAACTCTTCAACAATAGTACCGCAGATTAATTAGGGGTGACAGGGCGACATTTAAATCTAGTGTTACCCAATCTTGCATACATTTCCACTCTAGATTTCTCTGTATGTTATCATATCTTACGATAGTGAAAGGAACCTGTGACCACTAGAGGTAATTTACTTTACTTATTTTATGTTTACCGTTAGATACACGTTTAATTTTTTGTCAAAAGGAACCCTAAACCATTTTCTAAAATAGTGTTTTGTTTCTCCACTAGACATTGCCTTAAGTTCCTCCAAAAATCGTAACACAACACACACACACAAGTGTCATGCTAACAAATGTAAGTCCACCTGATGATGGAGGTTTTAACCATAGAAACGCGTTTTGGGCATAAATAAACAGTGACTGGTAACAAACTTCTTGTTTCTTTTAGAGCAAGCTTTATGTTTAACAGAACCTGTGACCACTAATGACACGCAGTATGAACAGCATTGTCCTATATGGAGAAGTATAGATCATACTATTGAAGTAAATGCCCAGGTCATGGAGCCAGTAAACGTGGATAGTTTCGGAATGAACGAAGTACGGCTTCTAAATAGATTGGAAGGAGCTACATTACAGATACTCGATGAAGAAGACATTGATGGGTCGGAGAGAGACCACAATGTCAAGCAAACCGTCAGCACGTCAGTGTTACATAAAAAAGGGTAATGATTGATCATTCATGGAGTCGATGTTATTTCGGTGCAGAGATTTGTTTAATTTAATAACACAAAATTGCACTCCAGTGGTTAGTCAAGCAGCAATGCCCCATAAGCAACATAAATTAGCAACCATTTACAAGACATAGCTTATCTGGGTAAAGAAGATATTATAGACCAAACTTATAGTCCTGGGTCAGCAAGTATATTTATAATACTAGAAGTGTCACCTGACAGAATAAGAAAATGGAGTCACCAGACTGACGTTGTCCAGAAGATGGGGCAAAAGCAACTTTTAAAATTTATCCAGTCACTACCAGTTTCAAAGAACGCCATTTGGATTAAAAAATTTACCTGCGAAATTTCAGCACTAACTAGGTGGACTCCTTCTAAGGATAAAATCAGAACATATATATTATATTTGGATGATATCTTTTTTTCTAATCACGCAGAGCACATGAGTGAAGTATGTGACAGACTGAAAACTGCTCTTTCAGTATTCAACATTGACAAATGTTATTTTTCCCAGTCACAAGTTACTCATGAAACGTCCCCTTTTTAAACAATTTTTACAAGAACTGTGCTTAAACTGACACACAATATTTATAGCGCAACGCAATCTGACTTTCAAAATTCCCTACAAAAGAATGACCCTGACTAACATTAAACTATACCTTTCACAAATCACTTACATCACAAAAATCTTCGCTGCTCAAGCTACTGCAATACAGCGAGCGCCACTACTGCCAGCTAAATAAAAGATTCAAACTATGGAAGGCACTAACTACTGATAGGGATAGTTAGCAAATGAAAGATATTAATAGAGAACAAACAATGTATTTACCTTTATATCATCATTTATAAATGTAGCAGTTCATGACAAATTACAAAGCTCCGCCATCTCTCTCCCCACATCCACCACTGCTGGCGGCTCACCTCCAACTGCCCAACGCTACGCGCTGTTCACAGCCAGCTGCCTAACACTACAATGGTTGCGTATTACAACAATGCAAAGCAGCCACAGACTGCACACGGCACAGCCAGTGATTTTTATACAGAGGTGGAGGTACCAATAAAATAAACCTAAACAGCCTACTTACATAGCCCCCATGCTCCCCACAAAAAATTTTACAAATTTTGTTGGGCACTGGCCAATACATATTTGTTAATTTTTTTTTCACAATTACAATAACAAAGAAATCAAATGCACACACTTATTGCTACAATGTTGGTCAAAAGCTAAACTTTCTCACAGTCCATAAAGACAGTCCTAATCGTTCATCACAGTAAAATATCAGTGTTTTTCTCATAGTCTGAGCAGTAAAAGACAATGCTCATAGACGTAGGGGATTTCCATGCAGTCTTGAAGAAGTAGTGTTGCCCTTCCAACGGAAAGACAGTGCTGACTCTTGACATGCTAACAGCTAATGGGCGACAACAGAGCAAACCCACAGCCGAGTCATTCGACGTTTTGAAGAGTATCGTTTGGTAGGTCATCACAGTGCAGACCCACTGTAGTCCTGGTAGAGATTACGGTATTGGTGGGCCACCAGAGGCGCAGACCCACTGCAGTCCTTGTAGAAATAATGGTACTGGTGAGTCAGCAAAGATGCAGACCCACTGTAGTCCTTGTAGAGATGGCCAGCAGCCATCTGTTGCAACTATGCAGGTGCACAATCACCACTGAAGAGTGTTGCGGATAATAGAGCAAGTCCATAACCACCACTTGTGCACTCACAAAGTTTTTGAATTGTCCTGAGAACCAGCAATGCTGTTAACCAGTCCCTTGCCGAATTATTAACACACGTGCAAACACTAACAGTCCCTACTTCTCACATATTGTCCATATACTTTGACCAATAGAAACGTGTGCAGTGAAATGTAACTTACAAGTTGCTTAATTTGATGAACTGCTGTCAATTACAATTTTATAACATGAGAATACAATTACAAAGATACAATATACATCATTAAAGAACATAACAATACAGATAACATTTGTAGTACAGGCTTTACAAAAGAATCGAAATAACATATACATCAGTGTTACAGTAATTATGAGATAAGTAAATATATAAAAGATCAGAATAACTTTTGAAACATCAACTTTACACATAAGCATTAAAACAAAACAGAATAAATAATGTTTAAGCATATTTACAAGGTAAATAACATATTATTAATGCCAATTATATTTGAGGATAACAGTATACCTCATCATAGTGAATGTAGCTTAGTATTAGAAGAAGAAAAAATTCTATGAAACTACACAGAGACAGGAAGAAAACAAATACAAATGGCTCTGAGCACTATGGGACTCAACTGCTGTGGTCATCAGTCCCCTAGAACTTAGAACTACTTAAACCTAACTAACCTAAGGACATCACACACAGCCATGCCCGAGGCAGGATTCGAACCTGCGACCGTAGCAGTCGCACGGTTCCGGACTGCGCGCCTAGAACCGCGAGACCACCGCGGCCGGCGAAAACAAATACACAAGGGTACACAAACACATAGTGGGATAACACAAAAGGAAAGGACAGGGTTTGTTTTCAGTGTATCATTTGGTACTGCAGTCCAACGCAAAACTTCATTCTGTAGATCTTTCGTCTTATTTCAACCTTTGCTTCCACCAAAAAAATCCTATCCAAGCATGCTTTCTGTATTTATTTCACATATTTCTTAACTCATTATTTATTTCCAAGAAAATCCTACCTATATCTGTTGTCCCTAAACCCTACTTTTTTGGTTCATATCCTCTTTCAAAATACCCTTTTTTTCTGGCCAAAGCATTTTCTTTAAGCTTCTCAATGCATTTCTTCCAATCCATCATAGTTAGTTTCTTATATAGTCTACCACCTCTTAAGCTAACTTAAATCTACTGAGCTCAGATGCTAAACTAAGGGACAAGGCAATGCAGCATCACATAAAACAATTAATATAAACAGCAATAAAAAAAACGCAGATTTGCGAAGCAAGCAGCATTAAGAAATTAGCAAAGCAATTGTAATATTACAACTAATCTAAGGCAATGTGCAGCAAACAATAAAAATAAATCATTAGTAAAACTGGCTTAACAGAATAACACAAAGTCAAATTCAATAACACTATGTCTGGCAAACAGCAGCAACTTATACCTAAACATGACATAGCTCAAGCAGAAAAAATATTACAGTAAAAATGGCCATGTCTAATACCTATGTCACATCTTAACACTAGAGTGATTCATCACAAAAACTTACTCTACAAAAAAATTTACCAAGTAGTTGAAAAGAAAATTATGTATGCAGTTCCTGTTATTAGTCCCTTCTTATTGTTCTTTCCATTCCAAGAGCTCCTTTTTCGAAGAATGTGGGTCATAGAATAATTATTTAATAGATCTGTTGACAGAAAGTGTCCACATTAGCAAATGAATTTTTTTATTTTTATTTTTTTATTTTTTTTATATAAAACCCATGCTGCAACACAGCTGGAAACTAGATATCAAATGAAATAAGCAACTATGAAAGGCAAAGCATAAAAATATCAGTCATTAGTCATGTGACATTTCATAAGTTAGTAGAAAAATCTATCAACTAGAGAGACAGTAGTCATAATCAGGTGTATAGACATAAAAATATTTCTCGTCATTTCATTAGGCATCCAGTGTAATCATATGTTTGCAAGTTCGACCGTGTCGTTTTTACGATGCTTTCTACTAAGGAATGTCAGAAGCGAGGTTAATGGCCTCTTTTTTTCTCCACCTAATGGCTTTTTCTCCAGGCGGCTGGCCCAGCTGCGCGCCACAACGCATTACATCAAGGTCACTTACCTTTCTTAACGAAATATTTAGACAGCAGTTTTCGCTACAGCGACAGTCTCATATAAAAATATTTCACAGGTCAAGAATTAGCGTTGCAAATCTGTAGAAACAAAATCCTATAAATATAAGTGTCCAAAAAAATATTCGTCAGCATTGTGATACATTCACGCATTTACACACATTTCATAATTCTAAAAGTACGATTCTCGGTTTCCAACATACGTCTTCACAAGGCAGAGTTCCTAACCACTACTCATTACTCCTTACCTTATTACACATATATATATTCGTTGACGCTTCTTTAATAATTCATCATATGAAATACGTAGCATAATCAAATTCCTCATATAGCATCAGCTTCTTGACCATAAACATACCTCAGCAGCATAATACACATCGTCGTCGTAAAAATATCATAACATCTCAGTCAATTCTCAAAATCGTCGTAGCTTCCTCCAATAATTTCAAAACCTAAAAAAATTCTCTGCTCATTTCAATAGTGTCATCTACCTCAAACGTACTTTAAAAATTATGATCCCATACCAAATACATCATTCAACGCTCTCATAGTATCACAATGGCTCCGAAAAAATATGAGCATTTCACAAAGTACAGACAAAATACAATTTCATAAGTGTGAAGGTATCCAACTGCGTAATTGCGTAAACATCTGTCATTGATGTGGTAAAATAAATGTTTGTTTCTTTGTTAAATAATCGGATAGCTGTGTAATTTGTGTGTTAGAGAAATATGGTACAGATGTGTAAAGTTGTATAAGCAAATACCATATTAGCTAGGGCTCCTTGTGCTCGCCAAACACATGGTACACAAAGTAAGCGTGTACCCCCCTGAGGATACGTGTCCTGTAGCGCTAAACTGTGCGTCATGTTGTAAGATAATCTCTGTGGAAGTCTCGTAGTTATCGTCCTCCGAAAGCTAAGTTCTGCAGAAGTCAATGTACTTACCTGATGATACACAAAAGTGAAATGCTTTGCGTATAGATATCTTAGTTATTACGTTTATTGTTGTGATGAAGAAAGTACTGTGCTGTAACGTATTGTTGTGCTACGGAAAAGGCTGCCTCATTGTTGCTATACCACAAAAGTTACTACTAAAACATGTTTTACTTTCCAGAAGAATTCAGAAAAACTGTGCAGATATAAAACAGATACACCGCAAAAGCAACAAGGTGAATTGTGTCACACATTAGTAGCGTCGTGATAAAATCGTGTAGCTGTCACACAAACTAACCACTGTGTCGTCTGGTATCTCTCAGAAAGCACCTTGAATCCATAATGTATTTGCAAGTAAACCAAAATGTTGAATTACAAAAAAAAGCAGATTATCTTTCAATAAACGGTTTTACATGTGAAATGTGGTGTAAACTTTTACTCTTCCTAGTACGCAGAGTTTCAACTGAAAAGCAATTGTCATATTTTATACATCGGTAAGGAATGCTAAATCTTTTCTCAAGGTTAGCGTCTGTGTTATTTTTCTCGGAGCCAGCCGGCGCGCGCGGCTCCCTGCGGTGCGAGTCATTGTCTGTCACTTTGTTGGCACGCGTCGTTATTGGGATTAGGAGACCGAACTTCTACAAATTCACCGTGACGAGAGGGCTCAGCTCTGTTTAAATCCTGCCAGTTCTGATGCAATTCAGGTCTGTCGTTACGAATATATCGTCTGTCGTCATGTCGGTAGGTTCCGTAGTTTCTTCCTTGTCCGTCACGTGATGGAGAATTTCTCCCTGAATCGTAACTGTGCGCCGAACTGTTGCGTCTGAAGTTATTCTGCCTCCCTTGATAATAATTGTTTTGGTTCCCATATTGTCTGTTTCTATGGTTGTCTCTGTGATAGTCACTACCGCGGAGAGGTGATCTTTCCCTGTAATTATTACTACTCCGCCAACGGTTGTTATACGGGTGGTGTCTGTTTCGGTCACGATTTACGTTATAAGAATAGCCTTGTCGTGTATTATTTCTGTCATCGCGGAATTGTGACAGATGTGGCCTGTAACTGTTGTGCTCCTGTTCTCGCGTTCCGCGATTGTCAGTGTCAATTTCCAGTTTTTGTAACAGCCCTGAAAAGCCTCAATGTCTTCATTGCAACGTCCTGCTAAAATAATATGTCGTAAATGTTCAGGTAATTTGATTAAGCAAATGCGGATGAGTTCTGAGGGGCTGTATGGGTTTGACAGGTACTGATTCTTGTGCAACATGTCTTCAAAATATTTCACAAGACTGGAAAATTCAGATTGTTCGAAATGTTTCATCATTATGATGCTATGTTTCACTCGGTCTTGTGTAGCTTGAGACCAATATGCTGAGAGGAAGGCATGGTAAAATTCTCCTTCACTATGACAATCGTGAATGACCGAACGCATTCTTACAGCTGGTTCATTCTCTAAATAGCCACACATAAATTCTAATCTGTGTTCTAACGACCAGTTGGGGGGAAAACAATGAGAAATTGATGGAGCCACGCTTGTGGATGAATGTCGTTGGCAGAATTTTTAAACGTTTTGAATTTACGTGTAGTAATGAACAGCTTATAGTCAAAGTCATCGTGTCGGTGAGTAGCATATCGGTCATTGTTAGATCGTGTCGGCCGTTCCATCTCAATTCGGTGCACATTGCCAATTTCTTTCATAACTTCCGAAATGCCCTGTGTTCTTATTTTGTGGCTGTTCCATATTTCCAAGTCCCTCTTCCCGTATTGGGGCGCGAGTGTCCTCTGAAATACGTAATTCTTGTACTACTTGTGCCAACTGGTCTTGCACTTCCCGGATTTCTCTTTTATACTGTGTATTGATTTGATTTTGATTTTGTTTGAATTTTCTAATTTGTTCATACTCTTCAGTGTCAGTGAAGGCTACAGGTCTTGTGTCATTCAGATCATCATCTACCTTTGTAGATAAGTTAGTGAACTGATCTGAAAGTTCGGCTACTTTATCCGATAGTGTACTTATTTCCTCATTGTGTTTTTCTGAACCAAGTTTCAGAGTATCTACTGTGTCCTTTAAGTTTTCCTGAGTTTTTGCAAGTTGCGTAACCGAATCGGTAGATGCAACTGAGTCAATTTTAGCTTGCAAGGTCTCATGATTTTCATGAACAGTAGTTTGCAGTTCTTTTATGGCTGCTTTGTGATTCTGTAATGCATTTGCATGCCTCGAAAAAATAGGTTGAAAATGCTCACAAATTTGTGTTTGTACGTCATTACAGGCTTTTTGACATTTCGATTCAATGTTATGTAACTCAGTAGTTAAAACTTCACGTGTTTGTTCAAGAGTTTGTTCCAATGAGTCTAACTTTTGTAGCTGTTGCTGTGTTTGCCTCTGATTTTGTTCCATTTGTTTCTGATTTTGTTCAATTGTGTCTAATTTTTGAAGCTTTTGCTGTGTTTGTCCCATTTGCTGTATTAATTGTAATAACAATGCACTGGTGTCTGGAACATGTTCCTCAGTGCTTTTCGGCAGTGCATTTACACCGGGAACATTCACATTTTGACAAGCAGAAAATGTGTCTTGACTTATTTGAGAAAACGGTGAGGACCCAAATCCTGAATCCACAGCATTTCCGAGATTGTTTCCTGTCATTTCGGATTCCTGAGGCGAGCTGTCGCCGACCAATCGATCGATAATGCTTCCCTGTTCTCTAATTGTTACGCTGTCTACACCATTGTTTGCCACCCACTCCATTTCCCTATGCACAGTTACCAAATTACTACTTTGAATATTAGTTAATTCATTACACGGTGGCGCTAACACACTGCTTTCGTCTTCGCTGTCATTTCTCAATTTACTTTGGAGCCGAGTGTTACGTTTTTCACACGCCATTATTGTCACAGTATTTCACACGACAACACAGAAAAACACAATTTGAAGAGCAAAAATAAGAGAACACATTAACATAACACTGAAAATAATATCTAGTTAATTGCAGCTGCAAAATACTTGGTGCAAATCTACATGCATCCCACAACTATTTTACTATACAACAATGAAAAACTACAACTACAATGGAGATTCTCTCTACAATTACGCACTAGCAATAAACAAAATCTACACTAATTACACAAACTACAAGAAAAAATCATAAGATTCCAGTG
This sequence comes from Schistocerca nitens, assembly GCF_023898315.1. Lineage (NCBI taxonomy): Eukaryota > Metazoa > Arthropoda > Insecta > Orthoptera > Acrididae > Schistocerca > Schistocerca nitens. Next base: position 105,530,747 of record NC_064619.1, read on the forward strand.
AGGTATCCTGGCAGGGTCGCCATATGAAACGTCCCCTTTTTAAACAATTTTTACAAGGACTGTGCTTAAACTGACACACAATATTTATAGCGCAACACAATCTGACTTTCATATGAAACGTCCCCTTTTTAACAAATTTACACGACTGTGCTTAACCTGACACACAATATTTATAGCGCAACGCAATCTGACTTTCAAAATTCCCTACAAAAGAATGGCCCTGACTAACATTAACACTACAATGGTTGAGTATTACAACAATGCAAAGCAGCCACAGACTGCACACGGAACAGCCAGTGATTTTTATACAGAGGTGGAGTTACCAATAAAAAAAACCTAAACAGCCTACTTACACTCACGTTGGGCACACTGTTATCCGAAATAGGATGAGGTAGGATCCGTATCTCACTTCAGCTGTAAATGAGTTTTAAATTTCACAAACAGTTAAGCAATTACAATCATTCCTTGGATAGAAATTATTAGCCATAATCAATCAAAGTATTTGAAGAAATTGCACAGCCATGAACTAGATTATTGGAAAGTTTGCTACATTTCAGTGAACAGCAGAATGCCAAGCAGCATTTCAAAATTTGAAAGACAAACTGATTGCAGAAGCTGTATTAAATTTTCCTAACGTTACTAAAATATTTAAATTGTCTTGTGTTGCAACCAGTACAGCTTTGGACATCATTATAACTGTAGATGGAGAGGAACATGTGGTAACTTATGACACTCAACAGTTAAATAAGGTTAGATCATAAGGTAGCTTATGCGACTCGACAGTTGAATGAGGCTGAGCAAAATTATTCTACTTCAGATAAGAATGTCTTAGATTTGATACATAGTATTTTATGCTTATCCATTACGGATATTTTAGAACCGTGACTGTATATTGAATGTAAATAAGTTTTACACAACTGCAACCAGTCACTTATTTGAATAATAATGCTTTATTCCATAAACCGGTTTTCAAACCTTTTCACGTTCATCTTCAGATGGTTTCGGGAGAATCCGGGAAGTTACATAATTACTGGTAGTAGCATAATGCTGGGTGCTGGTTTGTGACAGTATAGGCGGCTTTTTTCGGATATGTCTGCGTCCATTTTGATGTGCAGAACACTTTCACACGAAATATTTTAGTTTACACTTGACCAGCATCCAACATGCGCTTTACAAGTGTTGCTTGTAACAAAGATCTTGACAGAAAGATATGGCATAACCTACTTTGTACAGAGATGTAATTTGTTGTTCTTTACATGTGTTTAAGTCGATATAAGGCCAAGTATTTTGATGGCGATAACATGAGAGAACGAGATAAAATAAATAAATTACTACAAGAACAAATTTCAGGTGATCTGATATCTTATTTCAACTTCTATATTACAGGCAGTTTTTTTTATCGCCATTAAAATACTCTTCTTCTAGTCAAGTTGTGCCACAAACTTCTCTTCTCCCCAATCCTATTCAATACCTCCTCATTAGTTACGTGATCTACCCACCTTATCTTCAGCATTCTTCTGTAGCACCACATTTCGAAAGCCTCTATTCTCTTCATGTCCAAACTGGTTATCGTCCATGTTTCACTTCCATACATGGCTACACTCCATAGAAATACTTTCAGAAACGTCTTCCTGACACTTAAACCTATACTCGATGTTTACAAATTTCTCTTCTTCAGAAACGATTTCCTTGCCATTGCCAGTCTACATTTTATATCCTCTCTACTTCGACCATCATGAGTTATTTTAGTCCCTAAATAGCAAAACTCCTTTACTACTTTAAGTGTCTCATTTCCTAATCTAATCCCCTCAGCATCACCCGATTTCATTTGACTACATTCCATTATCCTCGTTTTGCTTTTGTTGATGTTCATCTTATATCCTCCTTTCAAGACACTGTTCATTCCGTTCAACTGCTTTTCCAAGTCCTTTGCTGTCTCTGACAGAATTACAATGTCATCGGCGAACCTCAAAGTTTTTACTTCTTCTCCACGAATTTTAATACCTACTCCGAATTTTTCTTTTGTTTCCTGATTGTTTCCTGATTGAATAACATCGGGGAGAGGCTACAACCCTGTCTCACTCCTTTCCCAACCACTGCTTCCCTTTCATGCCCCTCGACTCTTATAACTGCCATCTGGTTTCTGTACAAATTGTAAATAGCCTTTCGCTCCCTGTATTTTACCCCTGCCACCTTCAGAAATTGAAAGAGAGTATTCCAGTTAACGTTGTCAAAAGCTTTCTCTAAGTCTACAAATGGTAGAAACGTAGGTTTGCCTTTTCTTAATCTTTCTTCTAAGATAAGTCGTAAGGTTAGTATTGCCTCACGTGTTCCAACATTTCTACGGAATCCAAACTGATCTTCCCCGAGGTCCGCTTCTACCAGTTTTTGCATTCGTCTGTAAAGAATTCCCGTTAGTATTTTAGAGCTGTGACTTATTAAACTGATAGTTCGGTAATTTTCACATCTGTCAACACCTGCTTTCTTTGGTATTGGAATTATTAAATTCTTCTTGAAGTCTGTGGGTATTTCGCTTGTCTCATACATCTTGCTCACCAGATGGTAGAGTTTTGTCATGACTGGTTCTCCCAAGGCCATCAGTAGTTCAAATGGAATGTTGTCTACTCCCAGAGCCTTGTTTCGACTCAGGTCTTTCAGTGCTCTGTGAACTCTTCACGCAGTATCTTACCTCCCATTTCATCTTCATCTACATCCTCTTCCATAAGGGATCGGTTGGTAGGACATGTTTTGAGGCATCGAGGGGGCACAAATTTAGCATTGGAGGGCAGCGTGGAGGGCAAAAATCGTAGAGGGAGACCAAGAGATGAATACACTAAGCATATTCAGAAGGATGTAGGTTGCAGTAGGTACTGTGAGATGAATAAGCTTGCACAGGATAGAGTAGCATGGAGAGCTGCATCAAACCAGTCTCAGGAGTGAAGACCACAACAACAACAACAACAACAACATTAAAATACTTGCCCTTATATCGACTTTAACACATGTAAAGAACAACAAATTACATCTCTGTACAAAGTAGGTTATGCCATATCTTTCTGTCAAGATCTTTGTTACAAGCAACACTTGTAAAGCGCATGCTGGATGCTGGTCAAGTGTAAACTAATATAGTTCGTGTGAAAGTGTTCTGCACATCAAAATGGACGCAGACATATCCGAAAAAAGCCGCCTATACTGTCACAAACCAGCACCCAGCATTATGCTACTACCAGTAATTATGTAACTTCCCGGATCCTCCCGAAACCATCTGAAGATGAACCTGAAAAGCTTTGAAAACCGGTTTATGGAATAAAGCATTATTATTCAAAAAAGTGACTGGTTGCACTTGTGTATAAGTTATTTACAATGTATTTTTATTTGCTTTGCTACCCATATGACCCTGATTTTAAATTCGTTATGGATTATGCATCCTTGAGGTGATCACTACGACTGAAAGACCTTCCATCTCTATTAACAAAATGAGCACTGAAATCAATGGATTCTCAGTACGAAGTAGTTTGCAAGTCTGGTGTGAAGCACATCAGTGTGGACATGATCAATGGGAAAATTGCTGTGTTGCAGGTGTCAGGTGTGAATCTAGTACAATTGAAAAAGGCACAAGCAATGGATAAGGTAAACAACCACAATTTCTTATGGAAAAAGGTGTACTGTGTAAGCCTAAATGCAGAAAAAAAGATACTTCTTGTAGCACTATAAACTGAAGTGTTACAATTAAACAACCATGTACTATCAGAGCATGAAGTAGGAGTGCTGTTGAAAGATGAGTTGCAGAAAGATTATCATGGGAAACACGTCATGGAGATGCAAAGCAATATTTAAACTATCACATTCCATTTGCTCAAGGATCAGATTTGAATCACCAGAATGTACAACTCCATAGATTACCAGAATCAGAAAAATCTTTTCAAACTGACAGGAAATGACATATTGTGAACGTTTAATAGGAATTTATTGGGTAACAAGTATGTACTTAGGATGATCGACCATTTTTGAAGACAGATAATAATGACAGCAATACTTGATCAAAGTGCGAGTACTGTGACTAAAGCCGTGGTTAACAATTGGGTACTTAAGCTTAGTGTACCAGAACTTCAGTCACATATCAAGGAGCTAATCTTACGTCTAATATGATAAAACGGTTACAGCGTCTGTTGAAAGCAAAGAAATTTTGTACTACTTTTTTCCATGGTCGTACAAAACAAATCCACGGTACCACAGTGAAGATGCTACATAACTGTGTGAACACTCAATATTAAAACTGGGAGTTTCTTTAGGCTACGTGGTGAGTGTGTACAACACACAAATCCACACAGGGACAGGTCTTTCATTGTACGAAGTTGTGTATGGGCGAAAGATGCCGCTATCTCTGGTTTCGGTGTAGCTAAATACAGGAATACATCGTGAACATGTCAGGCAATTGGCAAACGTCATATAAAGAAATATGGCAATGTGTGAAACGTGAAAATACAGAACCACTCGAGTGCCAACAGCGAATTGGGGAAGGTGTGAGTAAATTACCTCGGTACCGAGTAGGGCAATGGATTCTACTTGCTCTTACATGTACCAAAAAGGATAAAAGCCAAGAAATTCTTGATGAAGTTCCAAGTACCATACCGGGTAGTGGAGATGGTCTCACTGGTCAGTGTCAAATTGTAATTACCGACGAAAGAATTGGTTGTACATGTTAGTCGTGTTAAAGCTTTGAAGAGTACAGGTTATGCCGTACTACAAATACCTGCACGATTATCACTGAAAAAGAAATTTCCACGTGGAACGAAAACAGCACAGAGCATACATTATGAGCTTAGATCTAGGGATAGGTGTTAAAACAGGAACGTACTATGCTTATTTTTTTGTTTCCTAGATTTTTTCTTTTCTTTATTAGTTTGCTTTATTAGTTTCCTGTAAGATACGCTTTTTTCCTCAGGAAGGAGTGAGTTCGTAGCAATTCGTGTCTCCTAGGATGTGTCAAAAATTATATCAAAATATACACTGAGTTCACAAAGGTCATGAGATACCTCCTTATATCGTTTCTGATCTTCTTTTGCCTGGCGTAGTCCAGCAACTCGAAGTGGCATGGACTAAACAACAAACCTAAGTGGCATTAACTCAACTAGTCGTTGGAAGTTCCCTGCAGGGATACTGAGTCATGATCCCTCTTTAACCACCAAAAATAGCGAAAGTGTTGCTGGTGCTGGATGTTGCGCAGGAATTGACCTCTCGATTATGTCCCATGAATGATCTTGGAATTCATATCGTGCAATCTGGATAGCCTAATCGTTTGCTCGATCTGTCTAGACTGATCTTTAAAAAAATCGTGAACAATATTGTCCCGCTGACATTACATCTTTGTTCGGGAGCACAAAGTCCATGAACTGCTGCAAATGGCCTCCAGCTAGCTGGACGTAATCATTTCCAGTAAGTGATCAGTTTAGTCCATTCACCGTAACCACAGGCCACAGCTGCTCGCACAGTGTTTTGTTGAAACTAGGGTCAATGTGTACACGAAACCTAAATCCTCCTGTACCGATTTGCCTTTGTATTTTCAATAGACGAATCGACTGTAATTGAACCGTTTCTTAACATTACTTTTTAACTACGAACGTGACAATACGCAGCCTTCTTATCACGTAATGTTGCCGATGATGGAATTTATAACGCTCAGAATAATTTTTGTCCTCTCCAGAAATCGAAATACGTCTTGGCCGCACTAGGGAAAGTAAATCCGTATTGTTCAACATTAACAACCAGGACTCCCTCACAAAAAAAAGAACTTTGCTCCATCCCACGCTGACTACATGTCGCTTTTCAGAAAAATACAGCCTTCATTTCATCCAGTAGACCATCTTCATTAAAACTGCTGAATATTACACAGTTGGTTCTAACATTAACAGCAATCTGTAACACAAATTTTGACACGTGTTACTAACAGAACGCTGTTATTAGTAAGCCATCTATTTATAATTTAATCTTGGAAATAAAATGGAGGCAGATATTCTTACTTAGATTAATGGCTGCAATCTTTAGCCTCAATAGTTATTAAAGTTGATATTCTAACAAAGTAAATTTGAGGGTGAGAGATCTCATAAAACTGAATTTTACAATGACATATGAAACCAACTACTTTTTTGTCTCTTCGGAATGAAAGTAAACAATTATCTCTGAAAACTACTTTTGTAAGACACTGTAAGATTGTCATAACAATAAAATAATTAACTACAATGTTTTTACTGCACAGAATGACACAGATCGGCAAATGTCTTTGGGACAAGATTCTAACAAATACTTTTGACAAAACTATATTAAAGCTTTGGTAAACTATGGGGTTCACTATAACATCCTCATACAGTTAGTATAAAATTTCTTGCCTGCTCCGAAGAGTGTGTGAGACCATACTTCCTTCTTTCACTCAATTGGTAATAACTCCTCTCCTTTCGTAAGCATGGCTTATTGACTGATTTATATCATTTAGGTAACGGTGGATAAAGTTCAGGAAGTACAACTAACTACGATGCAATTATTAAGCTTTAATGACTTTGTAGGTGACGGTTCTGAAAGAAGAATAGTGAAATCAAGCCATGTGGTTCTGAAAACAAGTTGCGTTCTGTAATAATTGGTACTGTGATGATATTTCCGGAATTTGTGGTAATGTTAAAGATTATTCGCTCACGTGGCAGTACCCATATCACGGTACGCTTATCTTCACAACTTGTTAACTGTTGTAACCAGAGAAGTTTGAGCACACGTTGCCAAAGTGACGCTGCAATGGTCGCTGCGCTAGGTCCACCTAGTTAATTACATACATCAGAAAATGCTTTCCATCACCTCGGTTCCGAGAGATCCGGAACCTGTACAGAATATTGGAATAGAGATCAACATAAACATCATTTCCGCCCTTTCTTTCCTCATTGAAACCACACATTGCATGTTGTACCACCGTACAGCGAGACCTTCAGAGGTGGTGGTCCAGATTGCTGTACGCCGGTACCTGTAATACCCAGTACCATGTACTCCTGCATTGACGCATGCCTGTATTCGTCTTGGCATACTATCCACGAGTTCATCAAGGCACTATTGGTCCAGATTGTCTCACTCCTCAACGGCGATTCGTCGTAGATCTCTCAGAGTTGATGGTGGGTCACGTCGTCCTTAAACAGCTCTTTCCAGTATATCCGAGGAATGTTCGATAGGGTTCTTGCCTGGAGAATATGTTGGCCACTCTAGTCGAGCGATGTCGTTATCCTGAAGATGTGCACGATGGGGGAGCGAATTGTCGTCCATGATGACGAATGTCTCGCCAATATGCTGCCGTATGTGGTTGCACTATCGGTGGGAGGATAGCATTCACGTATCGTGCAGTTGTTACGGCGTTTTCCATGACCATCAGCGGCGTACGTCGGTGCCACATAAGGCCATCCGAAAACAGAGGGAACCTCCACCTTGCTGCACTCGCTGGACAGTGTGTCTAAGGCGTTCAGCCTGATCGGGTTGCCTCCAAACACGTCTCCGACAATTGTCTGGCTGAAGGCATATGCGACACTCATCGACGAAGACAACGTGATGCCAATCCTGAGCGGTCCATTCACAATGCAGCTGGACCCATCTGTACCGGGCTGCATGATGTTGTGGTGGCAAATAAGGATATCGCCATGCCCGTCGAGAGAGGTGTTGGGTATTATGCATCCTGTGGATGCATGAAAAGCATTATTCAACATGGTGGCGCTGCTGTCAGTGTTCCTACGACCCATAATCCAAAGGTAGTGGTCATCCACTGCAGAAGCAACCCTTGGGCGAGCTGAGCGAGGCATGTCATGGACAATTGCTCTCTCCCTGCATCTCCTCCATGTCCGAGACGCCTGGACACTTCCCTTGTTAAGAGCCCTTCCTGCTAAAAGTAAGAACGCGGAAGCGACCGAACCACGGTATTGACCGTCTAGGCATGGTTGAACTACGGACAACAAGAGCCGTGTACCTCCTTCCTTGTGGAATGGCTGGAACTGATCGGTTGTCGGACCCCTCCCCCCCCCTCCGTTTAATATGCGCTGCTCATGCATGGTTGTTCACAATTTTGGGCGGGTTGAGTGACATCTCTGAATAGTAAAAGGGCCTGTGTCTGTGATACAATATCCACAGTCACCGTCCATCTTCAGAAGTTCTGAGAACCGGGGTAATGCAAAACATTTTTTGGTGTGGGTATTTAGCCGGTCGTATCAATTATCAAGAGGGTCAAGATTATTTATGTTACTTATATAGAGTTAATAAACATAATTACCTTTGCTTGAAGTGAGGAAATAAGTTCATTTTACTATTTTTCTGTATTTGTATAACAAGCTATTACTTATACTACAAGTAAATTCACTTATCAAGGGAATTTACGAATGGTTGTACCTCACGGTTTGTAGTAAAAAGTAGTGTTCACTATGAAGTTGCTATGCAACGTTTCTGATTATGAACGCTAGCGGCCATTCAATTAAGTGTAGCTTTCTAAGGCTTCGCAAGAGTCCATGTGATGCATGCGACCACAGCACAACACAAATTAATGTGTTAGGTTTAAGAGTACATTTACGTAACGTGTGACTTACCGAATACGTGCCAGTGGGTAACGAAGTTCACTGAGCATTGATTTCGTCACCTGTGAGAAATTTCTCAATTTTACGTACTTATTACAATTAAAGTAATTACATTCTATCACAGATTGAAGGAGAAACTTTACAATATTATTAGGGGTTAACTATAGAATTTATTTTTCCTACCTACGAATATTTAGCATTGCACAAAAATATTGTACACACAAATATTAAACAAACATTCAGCAAGTATTTGTCGTTCGCAAATCATTCACAAACGTATAAAGCAGCTTCCTCATATCTGCAGACCAGCTGCGAATCAAGTGGCTCTGTGCAATTGGTGCGGCGTTTAAAACGAAAACACTTAAATCTTGTAACCGCTCATTAGAGAGTGGTTATACAGAAACAAGTATTAGATTAAATTCTGTAATGCGAAATGACCTAACAGCCAAAAAACGGTAGTAGTATTTCGAAGTAATAGTTAAAATTTTAGAAAGATAGATATTCGACATAGAGTAACACAGAGTAGTACAAAGGGAATCCAAGGATGACATAACAGAGCTGGGTTTTGTTTTGAATGTACTATATAAACCAATGCGCAGCGTTGTTAGGTCTCTTGAGTTTTTGTTTTTAGCGGTGGCGAGTGTGTTCGCAGTTCTTCCGTGGTAGTCGGAATTTTGGGATTAGAAGCCCAATTAAATTTCATTCTTAGAACTGGATTAGACATTGGAGTGGTGGAGAATAGATTATTTTAGGATAAATTCAGAGATGGGGTCAATTAGAGGTGATTGGGTGTACGAACATTGATATTCAAGTGAATGGTGATCGTACGTGTTAAACGAAACGCTACGATCGTACACTTACGATTGTGAAGACATTTATTGACAATGCGGAAACTCTTGTGTTGAATTAGAACTTTATTCGCTGTAGGTGAATTATTAAAGAGTATTGGGACCGAATATGGTTTGGACCTTATCACACTAGTATCTTCGCCGCTCATTGTCAAGATGATTCCGCTATTAAACGAGAAGTGAAATATAGCGCCCGTTAAAATTTTAAACTTGTACTGAACAGACATTGAAAGGATTCGAACCCATAATTAATATCGTGTCGTGAGAATTGAGAAGCTTACACACTGCAAGGCCGAGAGGCATAATTATAATTTATCGGACATTAATGGCAAAGGACAGTTTCATGGGAAAGCATAACTTTGGTGATAGGTACACAATGGAATGCAGTTCTGAGTGACTGTTATCATACCGAAACAATACAGACTAGGATCAACTCTCATTTCATTCATCCCCCAGTGCTATGTCTCATTAATTTAATAACTGAATTGTGTCAATAAAACAGAAATATACGAGACATTCCCATTCTTTACTAAATTCCATAATCAGCCAGTACATAGACAATAATATCTGTTAACATACAAGGGTTATTGAAGGAAGCTGATAAACCATTCTACAAGCAGATTTAATGGGATTCAACGAATGCATAAAATAAATCAAACTACTCAGGGCAACAAGTTAGTAAAAATAGACTGGAACTCAAATGATATCTTACTCCAGAGCAATAAAAAGCAAAGCTGTCTCTGAATTCGTCGTGGTTTGAAAGTGTATGAATTATCTCTGGAAAAACGCCATCAATTTTCAACTGCTAGTTCACACGACTAGATTCACAACGTGATTCAGAGATGTTTTACGCCCGACCCACACGGCAGGGAACGCTTCTTAACTAGCCGGGACTATACACAAACTTTTGAGATGATTTCCGCTGCCGGTTCCCGGGGGGGGGGGAGGGGAGGGGGGGGGAGCGTCGAAGTGATATCTGTGCAGAAACGACGACGGTGAGTGTGCGTGCGTAATCTGCATGTAAGAAAAGAAAATGAAATACACAGATATGACACACACATGTCAATTTTCTTACTTCTCCGAGATAGAATTATGGAACACAAGAAGGCCTAATCATCATATCCACCTTATCATTGTTGTCGGTGAACTGGGAAGATTCCCCGACCTAAGTAATTGATCGTAATTTATCAGATAACCCCTTTCAATTAAGAAACGCTTCTCCATCTACAAAGTGGAAGCAGAGGGCAGTTTCGTCATGGGCAGATGGGGGAGAATAACCTGATACCAGTTGTTAGCAGCAACCACAGTACAATTTCGTCAAACTCAGATTACAGGTGTCGTGTTGTATCCCTTATAGCCGCATTTTCGACTAACGTAAGCAGTAGACCAGGGAACCAGTTTTGGCAAACTTTTTGGGTCCTCAGTAAGAGCTTCAGAATATCTCACAGTTGTCTTGTACATATCCGTAGATGATTCGCCGTCGCGATATAACTTCTGGTAGCCGGTACATCTAAATTTTCATGAAGAGCTGTCATCGTATCTCTACTGATAGTGTATTCCTGTAGGGCGTCATTTGTGTAGAGCCATATTTTTCACTCTCTGACTGATACAAATGCAACCAACGTTAGGCAGAGGTTCGACTAAACACCCATTTTCTTGGTTTCTTGATACTGAAACAAAAGATTTTGTTCGGTTTTGGGTACTTATTTTTTGATTATCAATTGCATTCCTACCGATATTCATTACTTTCGTCTGTACTTTTATTCACAAATAGTTTAGGTTGTAAGCTATGCAGTTTTTTTTCGTCCAGTTCAATGTTTAATTAATGGTTCCCCACTTTCAACCAAATGGACAACGTATTCAACGAAGGTCGTAACTGCTAGGGGCAGACACTGATTCATATTCTGTTCTTTCTCACATGATTCGTTTTGTGTGTAAAATATACGTTCCAAAAGAATGTGATGTAGTTCAACACTTACGTCTAGCCTGTTCGCCTCGTGCCGGTCTTCCTGTATGAACCAGTTCTGTTGTTTCTCTTTGAGATGTGTCACCTGGGGCGATCTTTCTGTATGTTCCAATTCCATTCGTCCTGTCTGAGATCTATCTCTGTAGATACACAGTGTGGATATAATACATTGTAAGATACATGGCCAGGCTCCACAGAACTAAACATGGTCTTTTTGTACTTTCAACATTGCAGCACAGTTAGCAGTCTTGATAACCTAAAATATAAGAAACTATCAGCCTCGATTGCATTAATGAAACCAACCATTACCACGGTTTCAGCCCAAATAATTGAGCCTTCTTCAGAAGATATACGTTAATCCATAATTTGTCTAAGAGGGCATGGTCTAGAAATAAAACTAAAACAGCCTGAATAGGCACAGTTACATATTAAAAATGAGGTTCCTAAGTACTTAGTTAAAACCAAGACTTAAGCTCTGGCATTCGCTTCGTCTCCATGGCCGCCGTGCGGTTGTTATCTAGTCCTACTCAGTTTCACGTGAGATCCCGAGGCTCACTGCACGGCGTCCTTGGAGGCGAGGCGCACGCCACAGCTTAAGCCTTGGTGTTTACTTAGTACTTACGTACCGCATATTTAAAATGTGACTTCGCCTATTCAGGCTGTTTTAGTTTTATTTCTAGACCATGCCCTCTTAGACAAATTATAGATTAACGTATATCTTCTGAAGAAGGCTCAATAGTTGGGTTGAAACCTAGGTTAAGTTTCGTTTCATTACCGCAATCGAGGCTGATAGTTTCTTATATATTAAACAGGATCTATCCAGGACAGCTTCATGGTGTCGATTTACATTTCTACAATCTAGTACACACCAAAAATTTAGATTGTATATTTTTCTGCACTGGTATGTTCAGGGTTTCAGTGGCAAAGCGAAGATGATGATGTTATTACTAATATGTAATGTTAATCCGTATCGACTATAGAGGCCATTTTGAATCATATTTCTTCGACTTAAGGAACACCCTTAAAGATAACACGTATTTGTTTTGAGACTGTAGTCTTCTGATCCGCTTGCTTCTGCTTGCCACGAATTCCTCTCCTGGGCCAACGTCTTCATTTCAGAATAAAATTTGCAACCTGCGTCCCCAATTATTTGCTGGATGTATTCCAGGCTCTTTCTTCCTCTACAATTTTTACCATCTACAGCTCCCTCTAGTACCATCAAAGTCATTTCCTTATGTCTTAACACATATTCTATCATCGTGACCCTTCTCCTTTTCAGTATTTGCCACATATTCCTCTCCTCTGCGATTCTGCGCAGAACCTCCTCATTTCTTACCTTATCAGTTCACCTAATTTTCAAAATTCGTCTGAAGCGCCACATCTCATATGCTTCGATGCTCTTCTGTTCCGGTTTTGCCACTGTCCTTCTTTCACTACCATACAATGGTGTACTCCAGACGTACATTCTCAGAAATTTCTTCCTCAAATTAAGGCCGGTATTTGATATTAGTAGACTTCTCTTGGCCAGGAATGCCCTTTCTGCCAATGCTAGTCTGTTTTTGATGTCCTCCTTACTCCGTCCGTCATTGGTTGTTTTACTGCCTTGGTAACAGAATTCCTTAAGTTCACCTACTTTGTGACCATCAATCTTGATGTTAAGTTTCTCGCTGGTCTTATTTCTGTTTCTTCTCACTACTTTCGTTTTTCTTCGATTTAATCTCAGTCCATATTCTGTACTGTTCATTCCATATTTCAGATCATGTAATCCTTCTCCACTTACACTCAAGATAGATATTTCAACAACGAATCGTACCATTGATCTCCTTTCACCTTGAATTTTAATCTCACTCGTGAAACTTACTTTTATTTTTATCATCGCTTCTTCGATGTACAGATTGAACAGTACAAGCGAAAGGCTACATCCCTCTGTTACACACTTTTTAATCCGAACATTTCGTTCTTGTTATTCCCTCTTGACTTTTGTACGTATTTTTATTACCCATCTCTTCGTACAGCTAACGCCATCTTTTACTTAGAATTTCGAACGTCTTGCACCATTTTACATTGTCGAACTATTTCCCAGGTCGACAAATACGATGAATGTGTCTTGATTTTTCTTTAGTCATGAGTATCAGCCGCAGCGTCAGAACTTCATCACTGTGCCTTTACTTTTCCTAAAGCAGAACTCATCGTAATCTAACACACTCTCAATTTTTTCCATTCTTCTGTATATTATTCTTGTCAGCAACTTGGATGCATGAGCTGTTAAGCTTATTGTGTGAGAATTCGCGCACTTGTAAGGTCTTGCAGTTTACCGAGTGGTATGGAGCATACTGAATTTTTCAGATAGTCAGAGGCCGGTCGTTGCGACTGAGCAGTTCTAGGCGCTTCAGTCCGGAGCCACGCGCCTGCTATGATCAGAGGTTCGAATTCCACGTCGGGCATCGATGTGTGTGATGTCCTTAGGTTAGTTAGGTTTAAGTAGTTCTAAATCTAGGCGACTGATGACCTCAGATGTTAAGTCCCATAGTGCTTAGAGACATTTGAACCTTTTGAACAGATAAACAGATATGTAACCAAGTTCATACATTCAGCACACCAACATAAATAGTCCTCTTGTTACCACTTCCTCCAATGATTTTAGAAATTCTGCTGGACTGTTGTGTAATCCATCTGCTTAATTTGATCTTGAGCCCTCTAGAGCTGTTTTAAATTTCGATTCTATTCCTGCATCTCCTGCCTCTTCTAAATCAAGTTCTGTTTCTACTTCTACCACATCTCTTGCGGTAGCGTTCTCGCTTCGCACGCCCGGGTTCCCGGGTCCGACTCCCGGAGGGGTCAGGGATTTTCTCTGACTCGTGATGACTGGGTGTTGTGTGCTGTCCTTAGGTTAGTTAGGTTTAAGTAGTTCTAAGTACTAGGGGACTGATGACCATAGATGTTAAGTCCCATAGTGCTCAGAGCCATTTGAACCATTTTTTCTACGACATCAGACAGTTCTTCCCCCTCATAGACGCCTTCAATGTACTCTTTCTATCCATCCGTTCTCTCCTCTGTGTGTTACAATGGAATTCCCTTTGCACTCTTCATGTTACCACCCTTGCTTTTCATTTCCCCAAAGTTTGCTTTGACTTTCCAATATGCCTAGTCACTCCTTGCAGCAATCATATCTTTTACCATTTCTTCACAATTTTCATGCAGCCATTTCCGTCTTCGCTCGCCAATACTTCGTATTTATTTCCTTCCCCGCCGACTTGTATTTCTGTATTCCTGCATTTCACTTAACATTTCTCTACTTCCTTTTCCCATCGCTCAACTGCAGTATTTCTTTTGTTACCCGTGGTTTCGTCGCAGTTATCTTCTTTTTACTAATTATTTTCTTTCCAACTTCTGTGATGGCCATTTCTAGAGATGTCCACTCCTCATCAACTGTACTGCTTACTGAGCTATTCCTTATTGCTGTATCTATAGCGTTAGAGAAGCTCAAACGCATCTTTTCATTTCTTAGTACGTCAGTATTACACTTCTTAGCGTATTTAGTCTTATTGAATAATCTCTTAAACTTCAGCCCACTCTTCATAACTACTAGATTGTAATCTGAGCCTATATCTGGTCCTGTGTACCCCTTACAATGCAGTATCTGATTTCGGAATCTCTATCTGACCATAACGTAATCTGTCATCTTCCCGTATCTACGAGCCTATTCCAAACATACCTCTTCCTCTTGTGATTTTTGAACAGATATTCGCTACTGCTAACCAAAATTTATTGCAAAACTCAATTAGCCTTTTTCTTCTCTCAATCCTTGTCCCACGCCTATGTTCTCTTTTAACCGCTGCTTTTACTCCTTCCCCTGCAACTGCATTCCAGTCCCCCATGAGTATTAGACTTTCATCTGCCTTTACGTACTGTATTAAACTTTGAATATTCTCATATACTTTCTCTATCTGTTCATCTTTAGCTTACGACGTCGGCGTGAATAGATGACCTATCATTTTTAGTGTTGGTATGCTCTCGATTCTAATAAGAACAACCCCATCACTCAACTGTTCACAATAACGTACTCTCTGCCCTACCTCCCTATTCATAACGAATCCCATTCGTTATATCGTTTTCTGTTGCTGTTGATGTTACCCAATACTCACATGACCAAAAATCCTTTCCATTTCACTTCACGACCCCTACTTTATCTACAATAAGCATTTGCATTTCCCTCCACAGATTTTCTAGCTTCCCTATCATTTTCAAGCGTCTAATATTCCACGCCCCGATTCATAGAATGTATCCTTTCGTTGGCTATTCAGTCTTTTTCTCATTTTCACCTCCCCACTGGCAGTCCCGTACCGGAAATCCGAATTGGCGAAGAAGGGGGGGGGGGGGGGGGAGAAAGCTATTCCGGAATCTTTTGGCAAGTGAGAGATCATCATGACACAATTTCAATTACAGGCCACATGTCATTTTCATACACGCTACAAGTCTTTAATGCAGTGGTTTCCATTGACTTTGCATACTCAGGCCGTTGATCATGGCTAATTATTCCGCCTTTAGAGGCAGTTTCCACTCCACGGACAAGAGAGTGCCCTGAACGTCTGTCCACTGTTCCGCCCTTTTTGACAAGGGCGTTGGCAGAATAAGGTTCACTTCTTATGTCGGAAATCCTCGGCCGCCAATGCTAAATATTTATCAAAATTTAATCTGTGACGTATTGAGAAGCAGAGAACGGAGACACTCTGATTATAAAGCAAATTCGCCTCCCGTAGACCACAGGTACATGCTACGCAACAAATTTATGTTCATGTATTGTATTTCGAATGCTTTATAAATTATTGTCCACACAAAGTTAAAGCAATTGAGAACTGAAGTGTTTTTGTCCTTACGAAGTGCTTTAGTGCCATTAGCCAGATTTTGAGCAAAGGTTATAAGTTTTAAGAGAATGTGATAACAAGTGGTGAGAAAGCAGTCATGGCCATATGTTAACGGCTGCGAGCCAATAATGGCGAGTGGATTAAGAGGCAAGATTAGCTGAGTGCATCAGTAAACAGCGCTGTGTAGCAGCAACTGCGTAGCGAGTGCGGCGATGTCATCACGCCAGGGCGAATCTCTTGTAATGGGCAATCTAACTTGGTGCCTAGTTTCGATAAAGCAATTGCATGCCGAAAGCATATAAAAAAGCCTGAATTTTGACGCAGAAATCAATTCTTGTCCCTGGAGACGGGCAACACCACGACTATTATAGAGCTGTACCACACAGCTAGACGACTGGGCACTGCAGAAGCAGCCATGGATTCCAGGCTAGGCTGCTCCTGCCAACAGCACCAAGTTCTCATGAGACCGCTGCCTGCTACCTGCGGTCTGTTGCCGTCATTGTTGATTTCCTAGTGGTAATTGGTGCCACAGTGCCAGCCTCCGTCCCACTCCTGCCAGACTCCATGCACTGCCGTTTCCAGTTTTCTAGCTGCCAATGCAGTGACAGGTGCGAAGTGAAGGGTTGCCAGTGCTGTACGCCACTGAGGGGAGTTGGGTGCCACTAACAACAGCTGTGGCCACTAATGGTTGCCAGCCTACCATGGGCCTGCTGTCACCATCACACGTCATTTATTGGAAATAAATAAATTCATTCTTTACTGTCAACAGTGTTCCCATTAGGCTCCTCGTCTCTGTGACCGACACCTTCCCCCTCACCCTTCAGTGGCGTCTGAGAGACGGCAGGAAGGGCAACAACGCTTACAGAATCTTCATTGTATGGTGAGGGCAGTCTTTTTGTTTCATTTATGTCTGACTGTGAGAGCCGGGGGTTTCATTATAATTTCATTCGATGACGGATGAATGCAGATGGTATTTTTTGGGTCACGTGAACGTAATTGTTAGTTTTCATCTAGTCGATATGGGTAGTAGCGGTGTAATGTGCAGGAGGTCTGGTGCGCTGTAGATTATAAGCTGGTAATCATTAGCAGGGATTCAAGAGGTGAAGCAACGTTTCCTCGTTGTTTCGACATGTGATACTATTTATGCGAAGCAGTAATTAAGTTATGTTAAGGAGTAATATTTTGATGGTCGATGTAGAGAGGGTATAAAATGTAGACTGGCAATGGCAAGGAAAGCGTTTCTGAAGAAGAGAAATTTGTTAACATCGAGTATAGATTTAAGTGTCAGGAAGTTGTTTCTGAAAGTATTTGTATGGAGTGTAGCCATATATGAAAAAGAGACGTGGACGATAAATAATTTAGACAAGAAGAGAATAGAAGCTTTAGAAATGTGGTGCTACATAAGAATTCTGAAGATTAGATGGGTAGATCACATAACTAATGAGGAGGTATTGAATTGAATTGGGGAGAAGAGAAATTTGTGGCACAACTTGACTAGAAGAAGGCATCACTTGGTAGGACATATTCTGAAGCATCAAGGGAACGCCAATTTAGTATTGGAGGACAGCATGGAGGGTAAAAATCGTAGAGGGAGACCAAGATAAGAATACACTAAACAGATTCAGAAGGATGAAGGTTGCAGTAGGTACTGGGAGGTGAAGAAGCTTGCACAGGATAGAGTAGCATGGAGAGCTGCATCAAACCTGTCTCTGAACTGAAGACCACCACAACAACAACAAGGAGTAATATTATAGTGTTATTCGTAAATGTTCTCGCGATTTGCTTTATGTAACTCATAATTTAAGCATGTAGGATGTTAGGATAGTTCCACATTTGAGTGAGATTTTCCTATACGATCGTGTGAATGGTAAGGGATAGTGACGTCGTACACACAGATACCCCAAAGGGCTACCACATAGGAGACATTAAGAGATTTAAGACATGAGATAGTCGCAAGAATAAAACATGGAGTGGGATAAGATACTAAAACCATTTGATGCTCAGACGAAGAACAACTTCTCATAAAACTCTGGAAATAGGGAGAAAATGTGGACAGAGCAAGTGTACGAATAAAGGAAGCTAGGCCTCGGAATGTGAGGAATATCTTTGCAATGGAGAGAATGGGTAAAGGGAAAGGAGAGGAAGCAGATTGGAGGGAGAAGGAGGAAGTCGAAAGAGAGGGAACACGCCTGTGAATAGTTTATCTTTTTCTACATAATAGCCTCCTACTGTTAATGTAGTTGAGCCTATAGGTAGTGGGAAGATTAAATTGGTTGTGGAAGGGGTCTTTACATTACTTCCTGGGAATTGAAGCGAGACACGGAATAATAACTTCGCTAAAATTAAGAGAAATACCGTAGTAATACCCGGTGTAATTGTGGATTCTGAGGTATTGGAAATGAGCGTGGGCTCTAGCGAAATGATTAAGGGTGGGAATAACAAGATGAGAGATTTAAGTGCAGTGGTATTTGCCCCTTTTCGTGATGAAGCACGTTGTGTTCAGGCGGGAGGATCCGGACCAGATGTACGGGACGTACAGTGCCAGTGGTATCTGCGTCGTGCAGATACGTTATGGAGTGGAACAGCAATTGACTTTGTTGTTTTTGATACTACAGGGAATACACAAGAAGTTGTTGATAGTTGTATTGAGGGTGTTGGGGCAGAGACTGAACAGACACATATACACACATCAAAAGAAGTTTTGCATCAACCCGGTTCCCAGAACTTCTGAAGATAGACGTTGACTGTGGATATTGTGTCACGGACACAGACCCTTTGACTGTTGAGAGATGTCACTAATCACGCCCAAAGATGTAAACAGCCATATTATACGGAGGGGGTCCGACAGCTTATCAGTTTCAGTCATTCCAAAAGGAAGGAGGTACATGGCTCGTGTTCTCTGTAGTTCAACCACGCTTAGACGGTCAATACCGCGGTTCGATCGCGTCCGCATTGTTACTTTGCGCCAAGAAGGGCTCCCAACAAGGGAAGCGTCCAGGCATCTCGGAATTAACCAAAGCGATGTTGTTTGGATATGGAGGAGGTAAAGAGAGGCAGGAATTGTCCATGACATGCCTCACTTAGGACACCCAGTACTACAACTGCAGTGGTTGACCGCTACCTACGGACTATGGCTCGGAGGAACCCTGACAGCATCGCCACCATGTTGAATAATGCTTTTATTGCAGCCACAGGATGTCGTGTTACAACTGAAACTGTGCGCAATAGGCTGCATGAGACGCAACTTCACTCCCGACAGCCATCTTTGCAATCACGACACCACGCAGCGCGG
This sequence comes from Schistocerca nitens, assembly GCF_023898315.1. NCBI lineage: Eukaryota > Metazoa > Arthropoda > Insecta > Orthoptera > Acrididae > Schistocerca > Schistocerca nitens. The sequence continues at coordinate 105,550,306 of NC_064619.1, forward strand.
TACAGATAGGCCAGACAACATGCCGAATGGGCATCTCAGGACTGGCATCACATTGTCTTCACCGAGCATATGCCTTCAATCAGACAATCGTTGGAGACGTGTTTAGAGGCAACCTGGTCCGGCTGAACGCCTTCGACACATTCTCTAACGAGTGCTGCAAAGTGTGCGTTCCCTGCTGTTTTGTGGTGGTATTATGTGGGGCCAACGCACGCCGCTGGTGGTCATGGAAGGCGCCGTAACGGCTGAACGATACGTGAATGCCATCCTCCGACCGATAGTGCAACCATATCGGCAGCATATTTGCGAGGAATTCGTCTTCATGGACGCCAATTCGTGCCCCCATCGTCCACACCTCATGAATGACTTCCTTTAGGGTAACGATATCGCTCGACTAGAGTGGCCAGCATATTTACCAGACATGAACCCTATCCAACATGCTTGGGATAGACTGAAGAAGGCTGTTTGTGGACGATGTGACCCACCAATCACTCTGAGGGATCTACGCTGAATCTCCATCGAGGAGTGGAACAATCTGTAACAACAGCGCCTTGATATACTTTTCGATAATATGCCACGATGAATACAGGCATGCATCAGTGCAAGAGGACGTGCTACTGGGTATTAGAGGTACCGGTGTGTACAGCAAACTGGACTACCACCTCTGAATATCTCCCTGTATGGTGCTACAACGCGCAGTGTGTGGTTTTCATAAGAAATGAAAACGGCGGAAAAGATATTTATATGTTGATCGTTATTCCAATTTTCTGTACAGGTTCCGGAAATCTCGGAACCGAGGTGATGCAAAACTTTTTTTTATGTGTGTATTTCCTGTAATTGGAGGGAAAAATAGAGGAGATGGGTTCTTAGAGTGGATGATGAAATAGTGCTGAATCTGTTGGAGAGCTCACCAAGCTAAGAACGAGGCACGTGTGTAAGCAAAGCCTTGCAGGGAAGGCAGCTGACATGTGGAACGATTTGTTATAGCACAGCCAAAGTCTGATACATTAGACAAGTTTGAAGTTAATCAAGGCTGCAAAGTGAGCATTAGAGTAAATGTTCTGACTGAACATCACGCGAAAGTTAACCTTTGGTGACAGAACACAGTTGGCAGTGTGCAGATGTAGCTCCGTAAGATAAGCATTTTAAACCTCTTACACAAACACAAAGGCGTAATTCGAATGGTATAATGTGACAAGGAATCAGGAAGTTGTTTCGGGTGAGCAGGAGTACCAGAAAACCAAGCATTATGAAAGATTTTATTCTGTAATAACCGCTGCAAGGGAAGATTATATGGGACTATCCGTCGAGGGGTTGCAAAATATGGCGCTGTATGCGGTTTTCTCGTAAGGATAGTTTTTTAATAAAGTTAATCTTGGGAAGCATAAAGAGAAGTTGTGTCTCAAGAACAAAGCTCTGAAGTTTGCTCCAGATCAAAGTGTTTAGAAATCACTAGATGAACAGAATGGATGCTAACCGTATAGGTTCAATGAAGCCAGGCCGTGATTTGTCGATGTTGATACGTTATGGAGTATCTATTAAGACAGGAAGAATCGTTCGAGATCCTAAGTTTGGGATGGAAAAATAATTCTTTGTGCATAAGCACTGTAAGAGGCCTAGAAGTGAAATATGTTTCATAATATTTGAGTTAACCAGCAGCGCAAGGGATTCTGGAGTGATGATGTGAGACTAAGTAGTGCGAATGAGGAATGAAAGACTGATTTTCAGAGTTGAAGATTAATCTAATGATGTTACAGAAGTTGAGCAGCAGTCGATTTACTGTTACGTTCTTGCTTTACCCGTTAAGGGTAATGGTAATTAAAGTAGAGAACCAGGTCAGAGGAGGACCTGAGGTATGGGAGCTTCTCTGGGGAGGGACGTAGTACAGTGCCAGGACCCAGTGTTTGAGCAAAGGTTACAAGTCTTCAGCGAAAGTAATGACATGTAGTGAGGAAGGCGACATGGAGCCTTGCGTTTGCAGCCATGAACCAATAGCTGCCAGTGTGGTGACATATGGAGCACAATAACAGACACAAAAGAGGAGTGCGAGGTGAGTGAAGATAACCTAGAGCACGAGTAAATTGCACCATACAGCAGGGTAGCCATGTAGAGAGAAGGGCCATGTCACCACATCAGGGCAAGTCTCTTTTTTATGGGTGATGTGACTAGGTGCTGGGATTTGGTGAAACAAATCCATACAGGAAGCAAAGAAATAAGTCTGCTGCCAACCACCGGCCGGTGTGGCCAAGCGGTTCTAGGTGCTTCAGTCTGAAACCACGCGACTGCTGTGGACGCAGGTTCGAATCCTGCCTCGGGCATGGATGTCTGTGATGTCCTTAGGTTAGTTATGTTTAAGTAGTTCTAACAAGGGAAACTCCCCATCGCACCCCCCTCAGATTTAGTTATAAGTTGGCACAGTGGATAGGCCTTGATAAACTGAACAGAGATCAATTGAGAAAACAGGAAGAAGTTGTGTGGAACTGTGAAAAAGTAAGCAAAATATACAAACTGGGTAGTCCATGGACCACATAGGCAACATCATGACAGTGTGAGCTCAGGAGCGGCGTGGTCCAGTGGTAATAAAAAATAAAAAAAATAAAAAAATAAAAATAAAAAAAATAAAAAAATAAAAAAAGTGGTAGCGAGAGCAGCTACAGAACGAGAGGTCCTTGGTTCAAGTCTTCCCTCGAGTGAAAATTTTACTTTCTTTATTTTTGCATAGTTATTATCTGTCCGTTCGTTCACTGACGTCTCTGTTCACTGTAATAAGTTTAGTGTCTTTGTTTTGCGACCGCATCGCAAAACCGTGCGCTTAGTAGACGAAAGGACGTGCCTTTCCAATGGGAACCGAAAACATTTGATCGCAAGGTCATAGGTCAACCGATTCCTCCACAGGAAAACACGTCTGATATATTCTATACGACACTGGTGACGGCATGTGCGTCACATGACAGGAATATGTTGTCGACCCACCTAACTTGTATACTTGGCGAATGGGTAAAAAGATTCTTCTACCTTGCCCGATTTAGGTTTTCTTGTGGATGTGATAATCACTCCCAAAAAAGTGATGAAAACATAAGAGTTTGTCACATAAACTGAAAATAAAAAATTAAAATTTTCAATCGATGGAAGATTTGAACCAATGACCTTTCGTTCCGCAGCTGCTCACGTTACCACGAGACCATAGCGCTCCTGCGTTCTTAATGTCCTTGATATTGCATATCTTTCTATGAACTACCCAGTTTGTATAATTTGCTTATTTTTTCACAGTTCCACAAAACTTCTTCCTGTTTTCTCAATTGATCTGTGTTCAGTTTTTCGAGGCCTATCCACTGTGCCAACTTATAACTAAATCTGAGGGGGGTGCGATGGGGAGGTTCCCTTGTAAGTTTCAAGGGACTGATGACCTCAGATGTTCAGTCCCATAATGCTCAGAGCCATTTGAAACATCTGCTGCCTACCAGAGAGCACCAGTATCACAACGATACCAGAACAAAGCCTGAGAGTGAGACAACTCGACAACATCAGCAGCAGCCATGCGTTGAAGATTGAGAAACTTCACGGGACTTCGTGCCACAGAGTTGTAAACCTGCCCTCCCTACCCGCTGCCACTAAGTTCCTATTGGAATCTGGCACTGCAGCACCAGTCGCCATCTGACTCCTGCCAAAGGGCAGCAGTTCATAGCCCGCGCACAGCAATTACCACACACCAGAAAAGTGAAATGGTTGGAACATCGTGCCGCCAGGGCACCACGCTGGTGAGGGAAGTAGTGCTTCACTGACATCAATAACCGCGGCTGTACTAGACTGACGGCCTACCACGAGCCTGCCGTCAGTACCACCCAGCGCCAGATCAAAATGCAGGGCAGAAACCGCTGGCCATACATCAACGCCGGCCAGGAAAAACAGGGAGAGGCGCGTTTGACTTCCTGGGACTTGACACGACATTTCTGGAGGTGAAATGAATTGTCGTGTGGCTAGGTCCTCCCGTCGGTTCGACAGGTCGCCTGAAGTCTTTTGAGTTGACGCCACTTTGGTGACTTGCAGGTCGTTGAGGATGAAATGATGATGAAGACAACACAACACCCAGTCCTTGAGCGGATAAAATCTCCGACCCAGTCAGGAAACGAACCTTGGCCCCTTTGCACGGCAATAGACCGGGCTGACCTCTTACCTACGAGGCAGACATAGAGGTTGCATAGAGTCACTTTTTACTGAGTATAATTTTTCTCCTGATATCTCCTGCCCATTGCTCACCCATCCGACTGTTCAGTGTTGAAAAGCATGTCTCAGATCTCTAGAATTCCTCCTACTTTGTAAACACATGATCATATTGTCCTACAATAATACTTTACTGTCATTGAATATCAATATTCCATTTTTATTTAATATAGTTTTTGTCACTACAGTCTAGATTCCGAACACTAGTTTGATGCAGTTTTACAGTCTTGACCTTTCTCTGCAGCTCTCTGCGTCTGTTCTAGGTTTATATCTACTTTAATATTCTCACTAAAGACAAGTGTTGTTCAGCCACTTCACCATCGTCAGTCATCAGTTTAACTATTTGATGACGCTTCACAATTCACCCTATCATCCGATCGAATCATTTATCACTTCATTATACTCGTTTTCTCGGACGTGTCTGAAGGAATAGACATCAATTCTTTGTATCCTGCAGGTATATATGTACATGACGATACTGAAATTTTGACATAATCTGCAACTGGGAATCGAAATAATTTCAGTGGTGGGAAGTGAAAATTTGTGCTGGATTAGAGTTCAGACCCGGATTTCCCACTTTATGTAACTGGTTAACTCCTTCGGTTATCTGACCAAGTTTCGTGTCTAACACAAATTCCCAACACGTCACATACTACTGATATAACGCGCCTGACCACTACTCTCATTGCTCTCAGTCTCACGCTGATTCCCACATGAGGTCGAATGAAGAGTGCTCCTGCAGTGATTGATAATTAATTGCTATCGAGGGTGTTATATTTACATGTGTGCAAGAGCAGACACCACACCACATCAAATCTTTTTCATGTGTCACTGTTAGATTTGGCTATTCAGATGGTAAAACCTATAACTTTATGTGTCTCATTTCCTAATATGAGTGCCTCAACACCACCTGATTTTATATGACTACACTTCAACATTTTTGTTTTGTTTCTGTTATAACCTCTTTTCAAGAAACCATCCTCTCTATTCATCAGATCTTTCAAGTCTTGATACATCTCTGACGCAATCGTCTCACCATTACGAGCCTTTAAAGATCTTGTTTAATTTCGGTCCATCTTTATTTACTTTCCAGGTGTTTGCTTTTATTTTTCGCATGTCTATTTCGAGCCATCATTTAAAATATTTTCTAAGTAAGTGATGCCTGTCTCCCCATTCATCACTGAATGTTCTCATAGTGGATAATAATACTGACCGTTCGCTACCATTAATGTCACATTTACATACCACTGGAGATAAAATTCTTCAAGTAGCTACTAAAGTGTATATTGGAGACTTTACTTGTCCTTTGGATCTTCTTCTTCTTCTTTCTTGGCTCTACAGCTCATGATGAGTCTTGGCCTCTTCTACAATTTCCTTCAATCTCTCTCGGTCCTTTGCCAACACTCTCTAGTTTCTGTAGCCCATCTTCCTAAGGTCTTCGATAACTAAATCTTCCCATCTGGCTCTTGGTCGACCACGTCCTCTCTGCCCTCCTGGCTTTCCTTGTAATATTCGTTTTGGTACTTCTATAACAATCATGCGAGCCACATGTCCCGCCCACCTCAGTCTGGATGATTTCACTATCCATCTTAGCTCTTTATTCGCACGAAGTAATGGCCGCTATCGACAGGGGATCTCGATTCCCTATTTCTAGATATCCGGAAAACTTTCGACACTGTTCCTCACAAGCGACTTCTAATCAAGCTGCGGGCCTATGGGGTATCGTCCCAGTTGTGCGACTGGAATCGTGATATCCTGTCAGGAAGGTCGCAGTTCGTAGTAATAGACGGCAAATCATCGAGTAAAGCTGAAGTGATATCAGGTGTTCCCCAGGGAAGCGTCCTGGGACCTCTGCTGTTCCTGCTCTATATAAATGATCTGGGTGACAACCTGAGCAGTTCACTTAGGTTGTTCGCAGATGATGCTGTAATTTACCGTCTAGTAAGGTCATTCGAAGACCAGTATCAGTTGCAAAGCGATTTAGAAAAGATTGCTGTATGGTGTGGCAGGTGGCAGTTGACGCTAAATAACGAAAAGTGTGAGGTGATCCACATGAGTTCCAAAAGAAATCTGTTGGAATTCGATTACTCGATAAATAGTACAATTCTCAGGGGATCTCGATTCAACTAAGTACCTGGGTGTTAAAATTACGACCAACTTCAGTTGGAAAGACCACATACATAATATTGTGGGGAAGGCGAGCCAAAGGTTGCGTTTCATTGGCACTGCACTTAGAAGATGCGAGAAGTCCACTAAAGAGACAGCTTACACTACACTCGTTCGTCCTCCGTTAGAATTTTGCTGCGCGGTGTGGGATCCTTACCAGGTGGGATTGACGGAGGACATCGAAAGGGTGCAAAAAAAGGGCAGCTCGTTTTGTATTACCACGTAATAGGGGAGAGAGGGTAGCAGATATGATACGCGAGCTGGGATGGAAGTCATTAAAGCAAAGACGTTATTCGTCGCGGCGAGATCTACACTCCTGGAAATGGAAAAAAGAACACATTGACACCGGTGTGTCAGACCCACCATACTTGCTCCGGACACTGCGAGAGGGCTGTACAAGCAATGATCACACGCACGGCACAGCGGACACACCAGGACCCGCGGTGTTGGCCGTCGAATGGCGCTAGCTGCGCAGCATTTGTGCACCGCCGCCGTCAGTGTCAGCCAGTTTGCCGTGGCATACGGAGCTCCATTGCAGTCTTTAACACTGGTAGCATGCCGCGACAGCGTGGACGTGAACCGTATGTGCAGTTGACGGACTTTGAGCGAGGGTGTATAGTGGGCATGCGGGAGGCCGGGTGGACGTACCGCCGAATTGCTCAACACGTGGGGCGTGAGGTCTCCACAGTACATCGATGTTGTCGCCAGTGGTCGGCGGAAGGTGCACGTGCCCGTCGACCTGGGACCGGACCGCAGCGACGCACGGATGCACGCCAAGACCGTAGGATCCTACGCAGTGCCGTAGGGGACCGCACCGCCACTTCCCAGCAAATTAGGGACACTGTTGCTCCTGGGGTATCGGCGAGGACCATTCGCAACCGTCTCCATGAAGCTGGGCTACGGTCCCGCACACCGTTAGGCCGTCTTCCGCTCACGCCCCAACATCGTGCAGCCCGCCTCCAGTGGTGTCGCGACAGGCGTGAATGGAGGGATGAATGGAGACGTGTCGTCTTCAGCGATGAGAGTCGCTTCTGCCTTGGTGCCAATGATGGTCGTATGCGTGTTTGGCGCCGTGCAGGTGAGCGCCACAATCAGGACTGCATACGACCGAGGCACACAGGGCCAACACCCGGCATCATGGTGTGGGGAGCGATCTCCTACACTGGCCGTACACCACTGGTGATCGTCGAGGGGACACTGAATAGTGCACGGTACATCCAAACCGTCATCGAACCCATCGTTCTACCATTCCTAGACCGGCAAGGGCACTTGCTGTTCCAACAGGACAATGCACGTCCGCATGTATCCCGTGCCACCCAACGTGCTCTAGAAGGTTTAAGTCAACAACCCTGGCCAGCAAGATCTCCGAATCTGTCCCCCATTGAGCATGTTTGGGACTGGATGAAGCGTCGTCTCACGCGGTCTGCACGTCCAGCACGAACGCTGGTCCAACTGAGGCGCCAGGTGGAAATGGCATGGCAAGCCGTTCCACAGGACTACATTCAGCATCTCTACGATCGTCTCCATGGGAGAATAGCAGCCTGCATTGCTGCGAAAGGTGGATATACACTGTACTAGTGCCGACATTGTGCATGCTCTGTTGCCTGTGTCTATGTGCCTGTTGTTCTGTCAGTGTGATCATGTGATGTATCTGACCCCAGGAATGTGTCAATAAAGTTTCCCCTTCTTGGGACAATGAATTCACGGTGTTCTTATTTCAATTTCCAGGAGTGTATTTACGAAATTTCAGTCACCAACTTTCTCTTCCGAATGCGAAAATATTTTGTTGAGCCCAACCTACATAGGTAGGAATGATCATCAAAATAAAATAAGAGAAATCAGTGCTCGAACAGAAAGGTTTAGGTGTTCGTTTTTCCCGCGCGCTTTTCGGGAGTGGAATGGTAGGGAGATAGTATGAATGTGGTTCGATGAACCCTCTGCCAAGCACTTAAATGTGTGTTGCAGAGTAATCATGTAGATGTAGATGTAGATGGGTTGGTCTTTGTATGTAGTATACAACTCATTGTTGTATCTCCTCCTCCATCTTCCTCTTTCACAGATTGGGCCGGTAATTCATCTAAGTACATTTATTTCAAATGCATCCAGTGTCTCAGTATCTTTAGTTGTTAATGTCCAAGCTTCAGCGGCATATGTAGCAACTGGTCGTATAAGTGATTTATACATAGTTAACTTCGTGGTACTAGTCAGGAGCCTTGTGGACAGAAGTCTTGTTAGGGCATAATAGGCTCTGTTGGCCAGCTTTAATGTATGCTTAATTTCAAAGGAGGTATCATTAAGATTTGTGACTGTCGAGCTCAGATACTTGAAATGTTCAACTCTCTCAACTGTATAATTGCACATTGTTATTGCATTTGGAATATTTTCTCTGAGTGCTTTTCCAGCTGCCATATATTTTGCTTTTTATTCAATAATAATTAACCCCATGTTCGTACTGGCCTGTTCAAGAGCTGCAAATGTCTCTTCCATTGGTTTTTGGGTTCTTGCTATTATATCTATATCATCTGCGTAGGTCAGTATCTGCACCGATTTATAGAATATCGTTCCTCTGTTCAGAAGGTTTGCGTTTCTCATCACCTTCTCCAGGGCGGCATTAAAGAAAAGGCATTCCAATGCATCCCCTTGTCGCACTCCATTTTTAATACTCAATGTGTTGGACATCATTCCTCCTAATCTTACACTTCGTTGTGTTTCGCTCATTGTCATTCTCGCCAGCCTTACCAACTTTCTAGAGATTCCCAGTTCGAGCTCGATATAACTGCTCTCTATTGCTGCTTTGAAATCTATAAAGAGGTGATGTGTGCCAACTCCGTATTCGTTGGTTTTTCCAGGATTTGTCTTAAGGTGAATATTTGATCTATGGTTGACTTCCCAGGAAGGAATCCGAATTTGTGCGGCCCCGTCTCCCTCTGTATGATTGGTAGTATTCTGTCGAATGGTATATTAGAGAGTATTTTACATCCCAAATTAGGTAGTGAGATCCCTCTGTAATTGCCACAATCGATCTTATCTCCTTTCTTATATATGAGACATATGATACCCTATTTCCATTGTTGAGATATTTTCTCCTCTTCCCATATTCTGGTGACCATTTTCAGAAGGCTTTGTTCCAGCTCTTTGCCTCCTTGCTTAAACAGTTCTGCTGGAATACCATATGTCCCTGCCGTCTTGTTGTTTTTCAATTTCTTCATGGCAGTTTTAACTTCTTCTATATTTGGTGGGGGAGTGTTGTTGTCTGGGTCCTCTTCCCCATTCGTGTCTGTTGGATTCTCTGGTATAGTTATTCTAGGGTTGAGGAGACCATCAAAACACCTGCGCCATCTTTCGAATATTCCCTTCCCTTCACTTTTTATATTCCCTGTCTCATCTTTTATTAAGCTTGTTTTGCTACCAAAAGGCTTCCGTGCCGCATTTAGCTCTCTATAGAATTTTCTTATTTCATTTTTGCTTCTCATGAGCTCCATTTCTTTGACATTTGCATCATCCATTCTCTCTTTTTTCTTTGGTGAGACCTCTTTTCAATCCTCCGTTTTTCCTTGTATTCTTCTACTATCCTCCCCATACAGTGTGATCGCCGTGTCCTTCTATAAGCTTTGTTCTTTTCTTCAGTTACTATTTCGCATTCAATATCAAACCATGACGGTCTTACTTGTCTAGTCCCAATTCCAAGTATCTATCTTGCCGATGTCTCCACCGTCGTTTTTATCGCTTCCCGCTGATGTTCAATATTGTTATATTCTCCAGCGTTTTCCAGAATCCGAGTTATCTTCTGCTGATGCTGTTCTCTTACTTCCACTGATTTTAAAGGTGTTATATTTCTCTGCCTTGGGTCGCTCTCCTTTCGCTGCGTTAGATATCCTTGCCCTCACCCGTGCTCATACCAGAGAATGATCTGTATCTATGTTTGGACCTCTGAGACTCCTCACGTCCAATAGGTCCGATTTGTGTCTCAGATCTGTCAACACATGGTCGATCTGGTTTACTGTGTCTCCATCCGGTGAGTTCCATGTTCCCTTTTGAATATCTTTATGTGGAAACAGTGTTGATCCTGTTACCATATTTCTAGATGCTGCAAAGAGTAAAAGCCTTGTTCCGTTATCATTACTTCTTGTGTGTTTGCTGTGGGGGCCAATTATTGGTCTATAAATCTCTTCTTTCCCAACCTGAGGATTTAGGTCTCCAGCTATTATTTTAATATCATGCCCTGGGCACTCATCATATACTCTTTCCAAAGATTCATAGAATACATCGTTCTCTTCTTCTTCGGATTCTTCTGTTGGTGCATGGGCATTAATTATGGAGTAGGGAAAGAATTTCCCCTTTATCCTGAGTGGACTAATGGGTGTCAACCCTATTACCAAACGCTTTAATTGATGATGTACAACAAATCCTGTCCCCAGCTGGTGATTTCTTTCACTGCAGCTATAGAATATATTCAATTCTTTCTTTTCCAAAACTCCACTCCATGTCCATCAAATTTCTTGTGGTGCTATTATAATTTGCTTCAGACTCATTATTTGATCGAGCATTACTTTCAGTGCTCCTGGTCAATATAGGGATCTCACATTCCAGGTACTAATATGTAGATGTAAGCTACGCCATATATTTCTCTTCTTCCTAATTTTCCCTCCTTCATTTACTTGAATTCCATCCTCTTTGTCCTTTTCAATGCCAGGTCCGTCGTCCTTTATCCGTCCGACTTTACTTTGTAGAAGTTTCGCAATAGTTGTTTTTTTAAAGAGCGGGCTGTCAACCCTGCGTCCCACCCCTACTAGAGGACGGGTGATTTTTAGTCAGGGTTTCCTTCCCTTAATCTTTGGAGACCCAACTCCCAACTGCAAGGCAGCAGTTATTGTTTTGCTAGTTTTGGTCCGCCCTGGGTATTTTATTTCCCCAGCGTCCGCCATATCTGGTGAACATTCCCCAATCCGCCACATGGGGAGGCGCCCGATGGGAGACTAGTAACTCCACACGGGTGTCTTTTGGCTCTCCTCACATTATTCAGAGAACTTTGTATCAGGAATCGATCTTCAACTTTCTCTATCGTGGTCTGAGACTAACACTTCAGCAGGCAGTCAGAATATTATCCGAAGAAACACAGTGGCTGAAAAGCGTTGGTTCTGATAAATTCCTGGCTACAGTTTTTCTATCACTGAGTTTCTCATGAAACCACCTTACTTCATTCACATTAATACGTGCAAATTTTCCGCCACTTTATTTGCTCATGTCTCTGCAGTCTGTGATGTAATTGTAGCTTTGTACTATGTCGCCTCAAAGTTATTCAATGATTATTTCTTTTTTTATTTTTATAATGTCTGTTACTGCCTTCATCAGATCAGAAATGAGAACCTGTGATACAATGTTCAGTGTCAGTGTCAGTAAAATATAAGTTTAATCGGGACGTCTGTTCCAGAGATGACTGCGAAAGCTATTTTTGGTACTATGGAACGCTTTGGAAAGAAGTAAAAACCACGCACCTCTCACGGCCTTGAAACACTTATGATAATGTGAAATATTGTATATTACCTGTCTTTCAATTCGAATTACCCCTACTGTCTTCAGAATTTCGAATATCTTGCGACCATTTTACATTGTTCAACTGTTTTCCAGGTCGACAAATCCTATGAACATGTGTCGATTTTTCTTCAGTCTTGCGTCCATAATCAGCCGACACTTCAGAACTACATCTCTGGTGCCCTTTCCTTTCCTAAAGTGAAACTGACCGTCATCTAACACATCCTCAATTTTCGTTTCCATACGTTACTCCTGTCAAGTACTTGGATACGTGAGCTCTTAAGCTGATTGTGCGATAATTTACACACTTGTCAGCACTTACATGCCTACTCATCAAAAATGGGGGGCACCGGAAACCTGCTTTCTCGGATCGCTAGACAATAGTTCAAGCAAATCGTATTAATGATGTGCATTACTAAAGGAAATTATTACAAAACTTTGTGAAATACAGATGTGACGCAGGCAAAGGGCGACAGACAAAATAAGAAATCTCTTCAGTGTAGAAAATGCTGCATAGTAGAAGCGATAATGACTACTCTTGATGCTATTCTTGAACTCGGTGTTGTAACTCGCAGAACTGCATAGTCCTTAACTGGACCATGTCGAGGCGGCGCAGCGCTTATGTCCTCTTCGTGTCGAGGGCGGTGCACTCGAGTTGTCCTAGAGAGGGGTCGGTCCGCTTGGCGTTGGCTGACGTCTTCACAGCCCTCTCTTCTCAACGTTCCCGACCGGCGTACCGCAGCGTGACTTCACGCCGAACACTTGCAGTCCTCGGAATTCTATGGCATTTGTTTCTCCTAAACACAGATGGTATATCGCCAGACTAACACATACTGAGTTGCCATTTCCCCCAAAAAGGTTAGAAAATTTGATGCAATGTTATCTGTCCCATATGCCTTATTCTATCTTACGTCTTCGAAAGCTCTCTTAAATACTGGATCGCCTGTCTCTTATATATCGACTCCTCTTTCTTCTCCTATCACATTATCAACATGTCTTCCCCCTCATGGAAGCCTTCAATGCGCTGTTTCCACTTACCTGTTCTCTGCTTTGCATTTAACAGTGGAGTTCCAATCGCACTCTTAATGTTACAACCTTTGCTTTTAATTTCACCGAATGTTCTTTTGACGTTTCTATACCTTCAGCCAGACCTTTCTGCAGCCATTCCTTTTTCAGTTTCTTCACATTTTTCATACCACCATTTCGCCTTAGCCTCCCTGCACTTCCTATTCATTTCATTCCTAAGTGACCTTTATCTCTTCATTTATGAATTTCCGTGAACATTTTTCCACTTCCTTCTTGCATCGATCAATTGAAGTATTTTTTGTGTTATCCGTGGCGTCTTTGCAGTTACCTTCTTCGTATCTATGTTTTGATTGCCAACTTCTGTGTATGCCCTCTTAAGATCCATTCCTCTTTAACTTAACTGCCTACTGAGCTATAGCAGTATATACAATCTCAGAGAACTCCTTTGCGCGAGCATATTTCCTCATTCCTTAGTACTTCCGTATCACACATCTTTGCACTTTCATTTTTCCCGAAAGATCTATCAAGCTTCAGCATACTCTTCGTAACTACTAAATTGTGATCTGAGTCCATATCTGCTCCTAGGTGTGAAGGAAAACCTAGTTTGATTTCCGAATTTTGCCAACCTTGAAGTAATCTAGCCGAAATCCTCCCGTATCTTACGGCCTTTTCCAAGTATATGGCCACCTCTTGTGATTCTTCAATACAGCATTCGCCATTATTAGCTGACATTTATTAGAGAGACCAATTAGTCTTCATCCTCTCTCATTCCTCCCAGCAAGCCCATATTCTTAGGGTAGCTGACAATTACATTTTCATCTCCTGTACGTGCTGAATTACCTGTTCAGTATTCTCATACGCTTCCTCTGTCTCTTCATCTTCAGCTTACGACGTCGGCATGTGTACCTGAACTATTTTTGTCGGCGTTGGTTCGCTGGCAACCGTAATGAGAACAACTCTATACCTGAACTGTTCACAGTAGCTCACTCTCTATCCCACCTTCCTATTCATAAGAAATCCTACTCACGTTTTCTGCTGCTGCTGCTGCTTCTGACGTTACCCTGTACTCATATGACCAGGAAGCTTTTTCCTCTTACCATTTCACTTTACTCACGAACACTATATCTAGATTGAGACTTAGTGTTTCCCTTTTCAGACTTTCTAGTTTCCCGAGCAAATTCAAACTTCTGACAATTAACTCCCCGACTCACAGAACATTATCCAGTCGTTGGCGATCCCTGCTCCAGGGAAGTCCGAATGAGGAACTGGTTCCGAATCTTATGCCAGTGGAATGGTCCTCGTCCACTTTCTTCCTTACAGGCTACATGTCCTGTGGATACACAGTATATGCCTTTAATGAAGTGGTTTCCATTGCCTTCCAATACCTATTGAGTTGCATCCCATGCCTAGTGAATCCCAATCTACCGATAGGCCCAGCTGGCACCACTGAAATGTGACCCATGCCGTGTGCAATCAGCGCCCTCCCCAGCTCCATGTTAATGGGCCTAACAGCAGCATTAAGATGAGGCCGAGCATGACGCTGAAACAGTTGCACGAAATGCACATCAGTGTCACCTGTTTGAGTAGCTATCTTTACCAGGTCACCACCTACATCATATTCCCTGTTCCCATCAAGACTGTAGCCCGCTCCACCCACTATCACTACCTGAACCGTCTTCACAGAGTTCCTACATAACTCCTCTATGCGGTCAGTCAATTGAGCCAACCCTGCACTTGGCTTCAAAATCCTGGTGACCTGGTACTCACTCCCCAACACTTCCTGCAACTGCTGGCCCACACCTCCACCGTGCGAACTACCAAGCAGCAGAACCTTCTTTCTGTTAGACTTTGCAGCTGATCTAGGTCTCCTAACTGCTGAGGACTACTACATGTTCGCTACGAGGCTCCTCTCCATTCAACTCTGACAGTTGGTCAAATCTATTGCAGTAAGCAAAGTATAGCTATATGAATACCTCCTCTTCCTAGCCGCCTTCCTGCCAACTGCCAGTTCTCATTCCCCACCACCCTTCACCCTCCTCAACCTATCTATTCCTCCTTTGCGCGTTGTAACTGCACCTGAAGGGCACAGATCTTACGCTCCTGCTCCTCTATTAACTTATTTCTACTACACATACAGCATTGCTAGGAGAGGATCTCGCTAGAATGCCAAATCTCTTCCCCAATACATTCCCCGAAATGGAAATACTTTGAACAAATTTCACACCGTAACCCACTACTCACAGACCTACGACAGAGCCCACACTTCTCACATATGGTTACCGAAAAAAAACTATACTTTACCAAAGTTCAGTTACACCAGTAGAAATATCTGTAGAACTAACAATAGCGGTCTCTAAATTCTCTGTGTACTAAGAAAGCAACTACTTGTATTAATACTATTACACCACAGCTAATACCAATACCAACAAAACTTCACAAAATTACTATATGAAACCTAACATTCAAACGGCCACTGGAACACTCGACGGAATTAAAACATTGAATGAAAATTTTACTGAAATATTTCACTAGCAACAATAAGAAATGTCGGCTGAAATCTAAAGCACATAATGTAATGACCGACTTCAATGCACAGAAAACTCCATAAAACACAGCGAGCGAACGTTTCCAAAAGTTTATTGAAACGTTATTTCGCTACAAACAGCACGAAAAACCGCTGGAAACTATTTAATAACTGTATAAGAGTGGAGAAATAACTTTTGCAGTACTTAGCTTTATAACCGCTGCAGCTGCACTGCACTCCGCAAAATGAAAACACTCTACTGTGGCGTGAGGCTTACACGAACGACGTAAGCACACTCACGAATAACAGATAACTCGAGTCAATAACACGGGAAGAAAGACTGACATTAATGAAAATCCACTAATAAGTTACTTTTACAACAAATATTAACACAACTACACTATAAAATAAGTAACTGAAGACTAAAACTTAATAAAATATTGAAGAGCAATTTTAACAGCAGCCCAGCGCACTTGACGTCGCACCAAAGATTCTGTGCACGTTGATGGTCTGCTAAAAAAGAACGGGAACAAAGACTTACTGAAATGGAAATTAAAATATTTGGCAAGCATGCAACCCGATACTTGATGATCATGGGACCATTTATCAGATTTACAGGTGATGCAGAGAGGATCCTATTGCTGAGAACAAAGTCGTCTACGATGGTAGCGACATGTACTTCGAGCAGGTGGAGAAACATTACCAAAATGCGAGTAAACGATGGTAGACGACCTCTTTTGAGACCGAGGCAACGTTGGCTGTATCAGTTCGAGGTAATATTTAAGGTGGCGGTGCCCATCCAGACGAAGCACAAGATTGTGCTAGGCGGAGACTGCGTGCGGACACTGCTATGTTCCGGGTTGACGAACTGGGAGAAAAGAAGTGGTTTTCATACTGACTATTTCGATGACTCATTGCAGTGGTCGGAAGCGGTCTCTATGAAATAACATCGTGTCTCTGAAACAACGAGGAATATTTGTATTAAACTTTCTACATTTTCCATCAAGTAAATGAAATACCTCACCACCGCCACAAATGAATTTCGTGTAGTATATTCTGTGGAATTGAGGCAGACAGTATAGCCATAAATATTAGTGATACGTATATTAGGTATGACACGACATTTAAAAGTCTGTGAAGATGTTCCTCAGAAATCGTATCTTTTCAGTATATG
The DNA here is from genome assembly GCF_023898315.1 of Schistocerca nitens. Taxonomy (NCBI): domain Eukaryota; kingdom Metazoa; phylum Arthropoda; class Insecta; order Orthoptera; family Acrididae; genus Schistocerca; species Schistocerca nitens. The sequence goes on from NC_064619.1 coordinate 105,566,946, forward strand.
TAACTCGTTACTCATGACACAAAACTTACTGTAAGAAGATAATATAGAGACTTTACAGTGAAGGATTTATAAAATGGCTCAAATGGCTCTGAGCACTGTGGTACTTAACTTCTGAGGTCATCAGTCCCCTGGAACTTAGAACTACTTAAACCTAACTAACCTAAGGACAACACACACATCCATGCCCGAGGCAGGATTCGAACCAGCGACCGTAGCGGTCTCGCGGTTCCAAACTGCAGCGCCTAGAACCGCTCGGCCACTCCGGAAGAAATTACAACTGCTGCGCTAATATTAGTCTTAGTCAAAGGGGAATCTTGTTAAAAATTCAGTAAAGGCGATGAAGTGTGGGACCGCTGGCTATGAGTGTTAATAGTCGGCAGGTAGTAAGTAGGCCAGGCAGAGTAAACATGGCGCAGAGCTGCAGCGGTGTATTGCACGTACAATTTGTTTGGAGTGAAGCAACAGCGAGGCAGGGAAGTGCAGCTTTGCTTTAAATTATTGCAATGTATGAGGCAAGGCAGTAGGCCAGAGCTGGGAGTGTCAATGTGTAAGTGGCTGACGTATGTGTATTTACCCCTTCCATATTTTCTGTCTCTTTCTGGCACTATGTCACAAGCGAGGGAAAATGCAGTATAGTCGGGCACTTTTAGCTGTGGCGAGTGTGCCAGGTCAGTCCAGAGTCTGGTCGGACCTGTGCTGGTCTACCCTTATAGGGGCCAGTCTGGCAGTAATGTAAATATTCTGTGTAAAACTGTACTTTGTTTCTATGTACTTGTTCGGGCTGTATTCTGCCTACGGGGACACCACACCGGGGTGGGACGGAATGGCAACCGGGTGCTTGAAGACTGCACAGTCTTCCTGTAGGAGGTCAGTGACAGCGGTCTGCAGCGGGTCCAGGACAGGTCACGTTCGCTTCCCACCTGGTGCACCAGGGTCCGGGCGAGGCGTATGCTGCAGAAGGCGCAGTATCACTGAAACAGCGTTAGGGACGGCGGCGGGTGTTCCTATCCAGCAAGCACCACTAGCGACAAGGTGGAGCACGGTGTACAGGAGGGCGCGGGTTGGAGTGTGGTCCTGTCCTGGGAGCAGCAGCGGCCGAGGTCAATGGGTGACCAGTACTACCACCTTCGTCCTATGGTCGGACAGAGCAGGCCAAACTGGGCGGAAGGCGGCGGGGAACAGCGACTGTAACAGTCTCTGGAATCACGGGTAGTGGAGCGGCGCCAGTCGCTACACCCGGCGGGCGGCGACCGGGCTAGTGCAGCTGACTTCCATCAACGGGCAGCCTTCATGACCGCAGCGGAGGTGTCGGCAATCCAGGAGTGCTGAGTTGGCCGGACTCGCGGAGCAGCGCGCGGGCAGTGCGCCGACATTACGCTTTTGTAAACTAGCTGAATAAAAGAATACTTCCGAATACCGCTCTATCACTCTGCACTATCCCTTAACGCTATTGAACTTGCTCAGCCTCCTGACGAGAAATGGCTCAGTGGGCCACGGCCTTCGCCCTGCCAGCTGGAGTCCCAGGTTCGACCATCGACAGGCCGCAACAGAACTATATTGTTTTTCGAATTGTCCCTTAGGGTGTACGGAGATGTTGGGGGGAAGGGGTGGTGCTGTTTGAGACACACTGTCTGTCGTCATTCTGCAGTCTTAACTCAGATTTCCCAAATTATCTTGTTCCGGTCATTTAGCGGATGTACAAACGGCGTTCAAAAAGTCTTTCACAGTCGTCTCTATTTTTTTATTTTTTTGCAGGAGGCGAATGAAATTTTTTGAACATACTTGTAACACTTAGCTATAAGTTGGAATAAAAAATGGTTTCTTTTATTTACAGATGAGCCACAATGGACTGTGAAGTAGAAACTTCCAGGCAGATTAAAACTGTGTGCCGGACCTTAGACTTGAACTCGGGACCTTTGTCTTTCGCGGGCAAGCGCTCTACCAACTGAGCTACCCAAGCACGACTCACGCCCACTCTTCACAGCTTTGCTTCTGCCAGTACCTCGTCTCCTACCTTCCAAACTTAACACAAGCTCTCCTGCGAACCTTGCAGAACTAGCACTCCTGAAAGAAAGGATACTGCGGAGACATGGCTTAGCCAAAGCCTGGGGGATGTTACCAGAATGAGATTTTCACTTTGCAGCGGAGTGTGCGCTCATATGAAACTTCCTGGCAAATTAAAACTGTGTGCTGGACCGAGACTCGAACTCGGGACCTTTGCCTCTCGCGGGCAAGTGCTTTACCAACTGAGCTACCCAAGCACGACTCACGCCCAGTCTTCACAGCTTTCCTTCTGCCAGTACCTCGTCTCCTACCTTCCAAATTTAACAGAAGCTCTCCTGCGAACCTTGCAGAACTAGCCCTCCTGAAAGAAAGGATATTGCGGAGACATGGCTTAACCACATCCTGGAGGATGATTCCAGAATGAGACTGCTAGAAGTAAAGCTGTGAGGACGGGACGTGAGTCGTGCTTGGGGAGCTCAGTTGGTAGAGCACTTTCCCGCGAAAGGCAAAGTTCCCGAGTTCCAGTCTCGGTCCGGCACACAGTTTTAATCTTCCAGGAAGTTTCATATCAGCGCACACTACGCTGCAGAGTGAGTATCTCATTCTGACTGTGAAGTAGTCATCAGTTTGCGACAGTGGTCGGTGATGGAGTTCCTCCTCAAGACTGAAAATGACTCCGCCACATCGAGTTACAGGAAGTTGCTCCTTGTTTATGAGGAGGACACAGTGGATCTCAGTAGTATCCAGCGGTGGCTGCAGAGCTTTAAAGCAGGTGAGTTCTCTCTGCTGAACAATCCACGAGGTGGTAGACCATCGACGGCAGTGAGTGATGTGAATAAGGAGACCATTGATAAAATCATCTAAAATGACAGATGTGGGACGAAACGACAGCTTGCTGAAATGACTCGTTTGTCATTGGGTTGTGTGGTATCACTGGTACAGTCACTAGGGTACAGAAAAGCCTGTGGACGTTGGGTGCCTAGCTTACTGACAAGAGAAATCAAAACGATGAGGTAGAATGTGTGGGAAGGTCTCATGAAGAACTTTACTGGACAGTGGAAACAGTTTATTGATGACGCCACTACCCAGGATGAAACATGGTTGCTTTTGTCTGAATCTGAGAGCAAAGCACAATCCATGGAGTTGCGTCATCCGTGTTTGCGACGGAATAAGAAACCAAGACTATCATGAACAGCAGGCCGAAAGGTGATGGCCTCCTCCTTCTGGGATCAGTGTGGTGTCATTTTCATTGACCTTCTGGAACCTCACTCCACAACTAACTGGGACCATTACTGTTTGTCATTGGACAAGCTGCGACGTCCCATCATGACCCACAGACCACAGCTTCAGGGTCAGCTTCTTAGACTACACCATGACAATGCCAGACCCAATACAGCCCTTATGACACAGTACAAAATCCAGAAAATGGGTTGGAAAATTTTCCTCATCCTTGGGTCCGTCTAATTTGTATCTCTTTGGTCGTGTGAAGGCCCAACTGCGCGGTTAAATATTTAATAGTGATAAAGACCGTATTTCCCGTGTCAAGCGATGTTGTGCTCTAGATGCGCCACAACTGATGGAAGCTGCTCTGAGTAGGCTCAATGTGTAGCTAAATGTTCCAAGTACGTTCACAAAAAATTTCATTCTCCTCGTGCAAAGATAAAAAAAAATTTGAGACGACTATGCAAAACTTTTTGAACACCATTTGTTCACAATGTGATCAAGAGTATCCCCACACCTGGCTGAAGATGACTCACAAGTTCGTAGCGCCCTCCATCGTTAATGCAGGAAAGCAATGTGGTGTTGGCCTACCCTTAGGTTTGATGACAGCTTCCACTCTCACAGGCATACGTTCTATCAGGTACTGGAAGGTTTCTTGGGGAATGGCAGCCCATTCTTAGAAAAGTGATGCACTGAGGAGACGTATCGATGTCGGTCGGTGACGTCTGGCACGAAGTCGTCGTCCCAAAACATTCCAAAAGTCTTATATAGGATTCATGTCAGGACTCTGTGCAGGGCAGTCCATTACAAGGATGTGATTGTCGTATAACCACTCCGCCACAGGTCGTGCATTATGAACATGTGTTCGATCGTGTTGAAATATGCAATAACCATCCCTGAATTTCTCTTCTTCAGTGGAAAGCAAAAATGTGCTTATAACATCAATAAACGCCTGTGCTGATATAGTGCCATGCAAAACAACAGGAGATGGAAGCCCCTTCCATGAAAAACAAGACCACACCATAAACCCACGGCCTCCGAATTTTACTGTTGGCACTACACACGCTGGCAGATGCTATTCGGCACCTCTATTCGGCTATTCGGCATTGTGTACTGTGATTCGCCACTCCATACAACGTTTTTCCATTGTTCAATCGTCTAATGTTTAAGATCCTTACACCAAGCGAGGCGTCGTTTGGCCTATACCGGCGTATTGTGAGGGTGTGGCTTATTAACAGCCGCTCGACCATGAAATCCAAGTTTTCTCACCTCCCGCCTAACTATCATAGTACTTGCAGTGGATCCTGATGAGGTCTGGAATTACTGTGTGATGGTCTGGATAGATTGTTCAAACGGCTCTGAGAAATATGGGACTTAACTTCTGAGGTCATCAGTCCCCTAGAACTTAGAACTACTTAAACCTAACTAACCTAAGGAGATGACACACATCCATGCCCTAGGCAGGATTCGAACCTGCGACCGTAGTGATCACGCTGTTCAAGACTGCAGCGCCTAGAACCGCTCGGCCACCTTGGCCGGTCGACTGGATGGATGTCTGGCTATTACACAGTACGACCGTCTTCAATTGTGTGCGGTCTCTGTCAGTCAACAGACGACGTCGGCATGTACTCTTTTGTGCTGTACGGGTCCCTTCACGTTTCCGCTTCACTTACGCATAGGAAATAATGGGCCTAGTGATGTTTAGGAGTGTGGAAATTTTGCGTACAGACGTATGACACAAGTGACACCCAGTTACCTAAGCACGTTCGAAGTCCGTGAGTTCCGCGGAGCACCCCATTCTGCTCTCTCAAGTCTGATGATTACTGAGGGTGCTGATATGGAGTACCTGACCGTAGGTGGCAGCCAAATGCACCTAATATGAAAAACGTATGTTTTTGGGGGTGTCCAGATACTTTTGATTAGATAGTCTATGTACGTCTCTCTAGGCTTCTTGGAACATCTCCGTGAGGCACAACGCATCTCTTTTATCATCTGTTCCTGGAGTTTGGAGAGCATCTCCATAATGGTTAATGAAACATGACGTGTCTGTCGTTGTTCGTTGGATTTTCTCTACCTCTTTTATTTTTCCAACATGGTAAGAGCCCCAGACAGACGCGCAGTTCTCAACAATAGGTCGAACGAATGTTTCTTAAACCACCGTCTTTTGTGGATGGACAACATTTACTTAGGATTCTTCAAGTAATACGTATCATGCATCTGATTTTCCAACCGGCAGTTTAATGTGGTCTTGCCACTTTAGGTCACTCCCTTCGGTTACTTCTACTTGCCGATAGTGAAGCGAACGGTATCATTCCTTACTTACTCATGAACAATACTTTCCGTCTATTTATTGTGAGGGTCAACAGCAAGGCCCTCCCCTAAAGTCGATCCTCTACAGGTCATCCTGCATTTCACTAGAGCTGATTGGCGCCACAGTCTGTGTACGAAGAACAGCCTTCTTCGTGCACAGCCTCACAGATGTTCTCATCCCCTTCATTATAAATGTGCTGGGTGTTACACATAAAAAAAACTTGCAGAATAACGGGTGACAGGAAAATTTATTGAGGTAGGTTCAAATAGGAAACGTCACACGTTACACATAGGAAACGTCCACCGTTTTTTTTTTTTCAGAAAAGAAAATTCCTTTTTTCCGACATGTAGCCACTGAACTGAAACCAGCTGTGTACAAACCACATGAAATCATGTGTCTACAACGTTCAGTTAGGAAGGTAGAACCCTTCAATGTGTTAGGAGTGGATCCAGCCTGCTGTACGTAACAATTGGCTGTGCACCGCCCGAGTGTTCTGTTGGTGAGATGCTGATTTAAGTGAGATGTTCGCATGGGAGCTCATGTTCGTGAATAGCTCATGTTACGGAATGCGCAAAGCATTCCGCCGTCTACACGAGCTAAGGATGAGATGTAACATCACAGGTGTCACAGAGTGATAAACTTCGTCGATGCGCCGTTTGAAGTCATCGATGGTTGTTTGTTCAGTGACACGAACACAATTCATTAGATATCCCACCAACGGAAACCTACTGATGTTAAATTGAACGAGAGTGCATGCCATCCCCGTGGATCATCTTCCAAACAGTCTGCTGTTCTTTCGTTGCATATCACCCTCAGAATTAGCTGGGTGACAGTCGTCCTGCATCCTCTTACGGCCCCTAGTGTCTGGACGGACATTTTCGAGGTAACCGCGTAAATTGTCGACGATATAAGCTGGATGAATCTCACCTGTCAGTGTATCTGCGAAGTAATTATGACCGATGATTTCATCGCCAAGGATTCCACACCACACTCTGATGGACCATCTCCGTTAACGACCTAAAGGACTTACCCACCTACGATTTTCTGTGGACCCATAATGCATATCAAGGCGAATCAATGCGCCATAGTTTTTAAATGTGTATTCACAAAGACCATAGCGCTTTGTAAGGTGTCCAGGCTGATATTCCCACGATCCGTTCACGTAAAGTAACTCTCGAACGGAAATCGTTGTAACGCAGCTCCTGTGTCAGTGAAGAATCGTACTGCTGAAACCAGTGACATGTACGATACGTCACACAGATTTATGGCTGAGACCGGTGACTCCAGAAACGTCTCATAGTAAGGAGACATGAGGATATTGTTGTACTGCAGTTAAGAAAACACCTCAGTCTTCTCAGGTCTTCCTGGTTTTCCTCTGTTTCTCCCACGCCTCGTGAAACTCCTTCACGTTACATCCCGTCCGCAGGTCGTTTAGAACGCGTGTTGTGTTGCGCATTCAGGAACATTGGCACATGTTTAACATATTACTTAATATAACATTCCGCCACCGGAACATTCATCTGTACACAGTGAAATATACTGAACAGCATGTTGCATCCACCCCTAGCACTTGGAATACTTATAGCTCCGAAAACAAACGCGTCAGAAATGTGATTCTATGTCACCTATTATTTTGTAAGTTACACAGACAAACACTTTATCTGAAACACCCTGTATACGTGTTGCAAGCAATAACACACTTTTGGGATACTCAATGGTTTAATTTTACATTTGTCAATTTAGAACTGTTAAGAACGTAACGTTTAATTAAACCTTGCAAAACCAAGACAAAACTCATTACCAGGGAGTCGAGGGGCGGGGGGTTCTTATGCCCAACTTAAGAAAATAATTTTTTAGTTGTTGTATTATATTAACTGAGAGCCGTGCGTGGCTCGTGTTCGTGGTATCTCTTATTTTACATTCTGTTTTTTTTTCCATACTGCCATCTCATTATGTTAGTTTTAATTTCTGTTGTCACTGAGTGGCTGCTTTGCCTTCCCGTGAGCGGCAGCAGGTGCGCTTATCGATATAAGCCCTGGCATATTATCTTTGCTGACAGCTATTACTTCCCGGTTGTCGTGTGTTCGGAGTGAGTTCGGATCTGCCAGTGAGTTGGGAGGCGCTAGCAGTGCAGTTCGGACCTGGCAGTGTTTGACTTAGGACGCAGCTGAAGTTCAGTCGGGGCGCGGCGGCAGTGGGGTCCGGACAGCCATGACTCGCCCGACGGTTGCTGATACATACCACTTGAGTGCGGACCACATTGGTTCGTCGTCGGTCGGTCATCTTGTATGACGAGGTATATGTTGGCCATCGATCGCTTATGGGTTACTTGCGGGTGCCGACTCGTGATTCGGTTATTGCACAGATGTTGCCGTTAGTATTGTCTTAGTCCTTCCTGCAAGTGTTCCTGAAACTATGCGTAGCTTGTGACGTCGACTGCTCACTTATTTTAGTGCTGTCTCCGTGCTGATGTGTGGAGTCGGTCAGTTGGCGTGGAGCAACGAGGAAATCCCCGAGGGGCATATTTTGGCCGCGTCCGCTGGCAGTCTCTATGCACTGTCGGAATGTGTGGGGCTGTTCCCATTGCTACGAGGTCTGTGGCTCACCGACCCTGGACACTAAAGTTGAGTTACCTTGTCGGTGGCTCCGTTGACTGTCTGTTGGTTGCGTTGCCGTCGGATCGAGAATGGTTGGGCCGACTGCCTGTCTCACGTAAGTGAACGTTAGTATTTAAAGTGCTGGCTGAACCCTGAAACTTCTGAGCGCCGTTAGCTGCACTACCTTTTCTTGTTTTCTGTTGTGTGTATTTGTATGGCTCAAAGCCGATGGTTTTAAATTAAAGTTGAATTGTTTTTAGTTGTGTTTTAAGTAATGGGCCTTCAGCCATTTTAAAATTAAAGATGCGTGTCTTTCGAGCATCATACGTTTTGGGGCCTTCAGCCTAACTGAAGATGAGGCATTCTGACTTGTGTTTTACTTTTCATTTAATTTTACCTTGAGTATTAAATCATCGGCCTTTAGCCGTCTTTAAATTAACGTCTTCAGTGACAGACTTTTGGGCCTTCAGCCAAATTAACTTATCTAACGTGAGGCCTTCTGCCTTATAAATATTCTTTTTGGTGTCTGAATTTTGAGTTAATGGCTTTTACCTGACGTTGCGGTTAGTAATGGAAGCAACACTAAAGAAAAATCGAGGCGCTTCATAGGCAAAAGCGTTCGACAATGTAAAACGGTGGAAGATGTTCGAAATTCTGAAAAAAGTAGGGGTAAGCTATAACGAGAGATGGGTCATGTACAATGTAGAACAGCCTAGAGGGAATAAAAAGAGTGGACTACCAAGAACGAAGTGCTCGTTGATGTATGGAGTCTTTCGACACATCGAAATTAAACACATAATCAGTTTGTAGTTGCGACACACTCCTTTATTACAAACTTATTGCTCTTATCAAATTAACAGTAGCAACATCTCTCTCTCTCTCTCTCTCTCTCTCTCTCTCTCTCTCTATTCATTTAGTCGGTTCCGACTCTTCGTGACCCCATGAACCATATCACGCCACTTTTTCCTGTCTTGCACTTTCTCCCGTAGACCTTCCAGGTTGGAACACATTGCTTATGTGATGCCATCGATCCATCTCATCCTCTGACGTCCTCTTCTTGTAGTTCCTTCAATCTTCCCCAGCATTAATGTTTTTTTCCAGCGAGGCATGCCTTCGCATTGTGTGTCCAAAGTAGGTCAGCTTTTGTTTTAACATTAGACCTTCCAGGGAGAAATCTGGTTTAATTTGCTCCAATATTGATCTGTTGGTTCTCTTTGCAGTGCATGGAACTCTAAGAAGTTTCCTCCAACACCACAATTTGAAGGAGTCAATTCTTCGCCGTTCGGCCTTTCTAATGGTCCAGGTCTCACATCCATACATCACAACTGGAAAGACCATAGCCCTCACAATACGGATCTTTGTTGCTAGTGTTATATCTATGGACCTTATAACCTTGTCACGGTTTGACATCGCCTGTCTACCGAGCAACAGGCGTCTCCGGATTTCATGGCTGCAGTCGCCATCATCAGAAATCTGGGAACCGAGATAACTGAATGTGGTCACTACCTCCATGGTTTCTCCTGCTATATCCCACGAATTGGTAGGTGTAGTTGCCATAATTTTCGGTTTCTTCACATTCAGCATTAGACCGGCCTTTTCACTTTCACATCAAAACAGTAGCAACATACATTTTTCAAAAGTGGCTCCACCAAAATTTATTAATTAAAGCAATGTTCATTAAAGCATCATTAACCAAATATGACTGAGTGATTTAAATCACACAAAGTTCATGACTTAGATGGAACAGTTTTCACCATGACTCACATGACTTCCAGCAGCTAAAGAATGCATGAAGTCCAACAAACTCAGATCTTTCACAATTTGCTTAACCAATTTTTATTAAAATAAAGCAATATTCATAAAACTATGATTAATAAAATATAACTGCCATAACTACACCTCACAGGCTTCGTAACTTACGTTGAAACTTTTTTTCATATAAGTCACATCAAAACTCTAAAACTACTTCCACAACTAAGGGGATGCATTAAGTCCAACAAATACAGATCTTTCAAAATTTACGTAGCCAACTTTCATTAATTAAAACAATATTCATAAAACCACAATTAATCACATCTCAAACATGCTTCACCTAACATAGAAACTGATTTTCATGTAATTCAGGACCCCGCTAAGAACATTAATCCACTTAAGTCCAATAAACTAAGATCTTTCAAAAATTGGTCTTAAAGTTTCTGACAATTTAACAGGATTATAATACATTCAGTATAATAATAACATATGAAATCGTCTTATCATGGGACCGCCTCAACTTTACGGTAAATTGGTGATGGACACGATGAAACCGAAAGGATCTAACACAATCAGGAGATATACGAACCAGAAGCTGAAATAAAAATATACTCAACTTTGCTCTACAAGTAAGCTTACGGAAAACCACAACACTCAACCGGCAAGATAGAACTGCCGCACGTTAACAACGTAACCATAGACACCAGTCCAAGTCCTTAATTTTCATTCTTCCACCGTGATGACTTGATCGGAGCTTGCTCGCGTCGACTACCGCCAATCATCTGAAACATAAACACATCAGCGATAGACAACATTCTGACCCTACAGGTACACAGGATAAACCCAACAAGTTATCAATAAACGTTTAATTCTACCCGGCACGGATGAGCCTTAAGGAGACTTAACACACGTGGCAGTGGCTCTTAAGATTTGATTAGACAACCTCTAAAACAACAAATAAATTAATGAAATAGGAAAGAAATTAGGGAAAATATTTCTGCTCGCTTCTGAACGCCAAGCACAGACTTACGCATTACTTGGTAAGCATTAAACGCGGCTTCATGTCTATTGGTTGTGCGCCACTATCACTCCCTTAAATACCGTCAACATATCAGGGAACAAGATCAAAGGTAACTGAGGCAGCCAAGATAGTTCTCAGTGCACAGGAGTATTCAATTATCATGAACAGAACCCACCGATGAACACTTCGACGACTCCAGTTTATTGACTTTGAATCACATGCAAGAGACACTAAGGAAATCTCTCCCAATCACCTTCGGCAGCGGATCTGCATTGTTGTTTGTTGTTGTGGTCATCAGTCCTAAGACTGGTTTGATGCAGCTCACCATGCCACTCTATCCTGTGCAAGCTTCTTCTTCTCCCAGTACCTACTGCAACTTACATCCTTCTGAATCTGCTTAGTGTATTGATCTCTTGGTCTCCCTCTACGATTTTTACCCTCCACGCTGCCCTCCAATGCTAAATTTGTGATCCCTTGATGCCTCAAAACATGTCCTACCAACCGATCCCTTCTTCTAGTCAAGTTGTGCCACAAACTTCTCTTCTCCCCAATCCTATTCAATACCTCCTCATTAGTTACGTGATCTACCCACCTTATCTTCAGCATTCTTCTGTAGCACCACATTTCGAAAGCTTCTATTCCCTTCTTGTCCAAACTGGTTATCGTCCATGTTTCACTTCAATACATGGCTACACTCCATACAAATACTTTCAGAAACGACTTCCTGACACTTAAATCTATACTCGATGTTAACAAATTTCTCTTCTTCAGAAAAGATTTCCTTGCCATTGCCAGTCTACATTTTGTATCCTCTCTACTTCGACCATCGTCAGTTATTTTACTCCCCAAATAGCAAAACTCCTTTACTACTTTAAGTGTCTCATTTCCTAATCTAATCCTCTCAGCATCACCCGATTTAATTTGACTACATTCCGTTATCCTCGTTTTGCTTTTGATGATGTTCATCTTATATCCTCCTTTCAAGACACTGTCCATTCCGTTCAACTGCTCTTCCAAGTCCTTTGCTGTCTCTGACAGAATTACAATGTCATCGGCGAACCTCAAAGTTTTTACTTCTTCTCCATGAATTTTAATACCTACTCCGAATTTTTCTTTTGTTTCCTTTACTGCTTGCTCAATATACAGATTGAATAACATCGGGGAGAGGCTACAACCCTGTCTCACTCCTTTCCCAACCACTGCTTCCCTTTCATGCCCCTCGACTCTTATAACTGCCATCTGGTTTCTGTACAAATTGTAAATACCCTTTCGCTCCTTGTATTTTACCCCTGCCACCTTCAGAATTTGAAAGAGAGTATTCCAGTTAACGTTGTCAAAAGCTTTCTCTAAGTCTACAAATGCTAGAAAGGTAGGTTTGCCTTTTCTTAATCTTTCTTCTAAGATAAGTCGTAAGGTTAGTATTGCCTCACGTGTTCCAACATTTCTACGGAATCCAAACTGATCTTCCCCGAGGTCCGCTTCTACCAGTTTTTCCATTCGTCTGTAAAGAATTCGCGTTAGTATTTTGCAGCTGTGACTTATTAAACTGATAGTTCGGTAATTTTCACATCTGTCAACACCTGCTTTCTTTGGTATTGGAATTATTATATTCTTCTTGAAGTCTGTGGGTATTTCGCCTGTCTCATACATCTTGCTCACCAGATGGTAGAGTTTTGTCATCACTGGCTCTCCCAAGGCCATCAGTAGTTCTAATGGAATGTTGTCCACTCCCGGGGCCTTGTTTCGACTCAGGTCTTTCAGTGCTCTGTCAAACTCTTCACGCAGTATCTTATCTCCCATTTCATCTTCATCTACATCCTCTTCCATTTCCATAATATTGTCCTCAAGTACATCGCCCTTGTATAAACCCTCTATATACTCCTTCCACCTTTCTGCCTTCCCTTCTTTGCTTAGAACTGGGTTGCCATCTGAGCTCTTGATATTCATACAAGTGGTTCTCTTCTCTCCAAAGGTCTCTTTAATTTTCCTGTAGGCAGTATCTATCTTACCCCTAGTGAGACAAGCCTCTACATCCTTACATTTGTCCTCTAGCCATCCCTGCTTAGCCATTTTGCACTTCCTGTCGATCTCATTTTTGAGACGTTTGTATTCCTTTTTGCCTGCTTCATTTACTGCATTTTTATATTTTCTCCTTTCATCAATTAAATTCAATATTTCTTCTGTTACCCAAGGAATTCTATTAGCCCTCGTCTTTTTACCTACTTGATCGTCTGCTGCCTTCACTACTTCATCCCTCAGAGCTACCCATTCTTCTTCTACTGTATTTCTTTCCCCCATTCCTGTCAATTGTTCCCTTATGCTCTCCCTCAAACTCTCTACAACCTCTGGTTCTTTCAGTTTATCCAGGTCCCATCTCCTTAAATTCCCACCTTTTTGCAGTTTCTTCAGTTTCAATCTGCAGTTCATAACCAATAGATTGTGGTCAGAATCCACATCTGCCCCTGGAAAAGTCTTACAATTTAAAACCTGGTTCCTAAATCTCTGTCTTACCATTATATAATCTATCTGATACCTTTTAGTATCTCCAGGGTTCTTCCATTACAACGGCTAAACACGCTGCAGCAGCGGCCCACGTTCCTTGGTCAACCACTCGTCCCGCTGTATACAGGCACCACGCCACACGTCACTGGCA